>NC_134211.1:64831602-65456602 GCF_965140235.1 Caretta caretta | reverse complement strand
CAGAGCTAGAAATGGAAAAAAATCCCAGTTACTTTTCATAGATAATTTTGAAAAAAAAATACACTGAAAAATTAAAAAAAATTTTTTTTTCAGTGTTTAAAAAACATTTTCAGTAAAAATTTCCAGTTCCCTTTTGTCGTTAAGAACCTGGAAAATTTCTACTAAAATGAAAATGTTCTGTGAAACTATATATTTTTGTCAAATAGCCATTTTTCATCACAAATATATTGTGCTGAAATCATCCTGAGCAGCTCTATGCAGTACCAGCCAGTACAAGTATTCCTTTTCTGGTTAATATACTTGTTCATAGTTTAAAATATTTGTCAGCACACATTTGTGCACACTTTGAAAGCTAAAACTGGGGAAGAGCTGGCTGGTTAACAGAGATAGAGCTTTGCAATCTCCTTTGTCCCATTTAGGGCAAAATCTAAACGCCAAGGTTAATTTACACTTTTGTTGCCACATAGGAAAGTTTCTAGCTCTTTTCATTACAGAGTTTGGCTTGAACATGTCAATGGATCACTAAGGTTGGATTCTTGCCACTGTGGTTTCTAGACACAAGTCCTTGTTGAAATGCTGTCACCTGTCCCCTCTGACCACTTTCCTTGTAATTTAGTTCGCTTTTTGATCTGGAGCTTTTTTCAAAAAGGGAGTGAAAGGGAAAATGTCTGCAGCACATAAGAAATAGTAGGCTGCTCCACCCAGTGGGTACAAGTAGTAGCCACAAGAAGCCTTCCTTCCCAGAAAAGGATGTGAAAGGGAAAGAATGAAGGAGTGTAAGACATGGAAGTAAAGCCCTTGAGACCTAAACTAATTCTATCAGGGCATGTATTGGGCTGTAGTGTTGTAAGGAATAGCCAATATGGATTTGTCAAGAACAAATAATCCAAACCAACCTAATTTCCTTTGTTGATAGGATTACTACCCAAGTGGATACGGGGGAAAGCAGTAGATGTGATGTATCTTGATTTTAGTCAGGCTTTTGACACAGCCCCACATGACATTCTTATAAGCAAACTAGGGAAATGTGCTCTAGATGTAATACTATAAGGTGGGTGCTAAACTGGTTAAAAGACTATTCTCAAAGAGTAATTATCTGTGGTTTGCTGTCAAACTGGGGGAGTGGGGGGCTTATCTAGTTGGGTCCTGCAGGGGTCAGTCTTAGCTCTGGTACTATTCAATATTTTAATTAATGAAGTGAGTAATGGAGTGGAGAGTACGCATATACAATTTATGGTTGACACCAAGATGGGATTGGTTGCAAGCACCTTGGAGGACAGGATTAGAATTCAGAACACCCTTGACAAATTGGAGAACTGGTCTGAATTCAACAAGAAGAAATGTAATAAAAACAAGTGCAGAGTTTACATTTAGAAAGGAAAAATCAAATGCACAGCTACAAAATGGGGAATAAGCAGCTAGGTGGCAGTACTGTTAAAAAGAATCTGAGGGTAATGGTGGATCACAAATTGAATATGCGTCAATAATTTGATGCAGTTGCAAAAATGGTTAATATTCTGGCTTGTATTAATAGGAATGTTGTATGTAAGACGTGGGAGGTAATTTTAGGAAAGCTGTGGATAAATTGGAGAGAGTCCACAGGAGACCAACAAAAGTTATAAAAGGTTTAGAAAACCTGACCAAGGAGTAACAGTTAAAAAACCTGAGCATGTATAATCTTAAGAAAAGAAGACTGTCAAGGAACGTGATAACAGCCTTCAAATAGGTTAAAGGCTGTTATGGAGAGGATGATGATCAATTGTTCTCCATGTCCACTGGAGGTAGGACAAGAGCAATGGGCTTAATCTGCAGCAAGGGAGATTTAGGTTAAATTTTAGGAGAAACTCTCTA
Organism: Caretta caretta; assembly: GCF_965140235.1. Taxonomy (NCBI): domain Eukaryota; kingdom Metazoa; phylum Chordata; order Testudines; family Cheloniidae; genus Caretta; species Caretta caretta. The sequence goes on along the minus strand of NC_134211.1, from coordinate 65,454,751 downwards.
ACAAAGAGTATGTCTATACTGCAGGAGGAAGAAAGCCTCCAGCCCAAGTTAGACGGACTAGCGCCAACAAGGCTTGCGCTAGCATGCTAAAAGCAGCAGTGTGCTCATTGGAGCTCCTGCTGGGACTCAGACTCTCAGCCCTAGGGACTTGGGTGAGCTGGAGAACCTGAGCTCCAACCCAAAGCTCTAGGTCCACACTACTCTTTTAACATGCTTGCTTGAGCACCTCCAGCACAAGTCTGGCTACTGGAGTTAGGAAACTTGCTCCCAGCTGCACTGTAGACATATACCCTACAAAGATAGTTAAGCTGAAATCCCTTGGACATCTCCAAGTAATACAGTTCCTGGTAGCACCTAGTACTACCTAGTACACATTTGTACCATAGGGCAAACAAAGCTAGTGGCCTCTTTCATTAGGCCAATAGGATAGTGGCATTCAGAAAAAGCTTAGACATTTATATTAATAATGAGAACATCCACAGTGATGTTAGATTGGATAAAAATACGGAATGTACATCCTCATGCTTCAGGGTATCAGTCAACTACTAACTGACAAGGGCTAGGAAGAAATTTCCATTACAAGCAGGTTATACCTATACAATAATTTTCACTATCAGATTTCTTGCACCTTCCTCTGAAGCATTCATAGATTCATAGATATTTAGGTCAGAAGGGACCATTATGATCATCTAGTCTGACCTCCTGCACAACGCAAGCCACAGAATTTCACCCACCACTCCTGCAAAAAACCTCACACCTATATCTGTGCTATTGAAGTTCTCAAAGCGTAGTTTAAAGACTTCAAGGAGCAGAGAATCCTCCAGCAAGTGACCCATGCCCCATGCTACAGAGGAAGGTGAAAAACCTCCAGGGCCTCTTCCAATCTGCCCTGGAGGAAAATTCCTTCCCGACCCCAAATATGGCGATCAGCTAAACCCTGAGCATATGGGCAAGATTCAGCCAGATACTACAGACAATTCTTTCTTGGGTAACTCGGATCCCACCCCATCTAATATCCCATCACAGGCCATTGGGCCTATTTATGAATATCTAATTACCAAAACCATGTTATCCCATCATACCATCTCCTCCATAAACTTATCGAGTTTAATCTTAAAGCCAGATAGATCTTTTGCTCCCATTGCATTTGGCACTGACCACTCCCAGCAACAGGATCCTGCAACACAAAAAGCGATAAGCTATGCCCCCTAGAAATCCTAGTGATACGCACAGGTGACTACAGCACCAGTAAGGTCGCAGTTATTTGGGTATGACTTTGCATTGTGGCTGCTCACACCTGGACTAGACTAATCCAGGTGCCCAGACACAGTTGCCAATCACCCGAGTTAACTCTGTAGCGAACACATACGTTGACAGATTTTTCTCAACAAAGGGAGAAAGTTTTTATACAGCATATTCCCTATCTTACTTGGGACATTAGAAGGTCATCACTCACACATACTGTTGGTTCCTTTCAATGGATGAAAAATCTTTGGCATGTGTGATTGCCTATTTGCCACTGAGCAGATTCAGTTTTATGTCTCACTCCAAAAAACAAACAGTTACTAACCTTTCCGTAACCATTGTTCTTCGAGGTGTATTGCACCTGTCCATTCCAATGTAGGTGTGTGCATGTCCCAAGCACAGTTGCTGGAAATTTTTCCCTCAGTGGTATCCATCAGGTTGGCTCTGGCACCCTCTGGTGCGCGTGTCCAAAGTGCTGGTATAAGAGGGCCAGGCTGACCCTGCATCCCCTCAGTTCCTTCTTTCTGGCCAACTCCAAAAGAGGGGTAGGAGGGCAGGTCGTGGAATAGACATGTGCGACACCTCTTGAAGAACAACAGTTACAGAAAGGCTAGTAACCGTTTTTCCTTCTTCAAGCCCTGGCACATGTTCATTCCAATGTAGGTGACTCCCAAACCGTTGACTCGGTGGTGGGCTTGGAGTTTACGGACATGCTGACTGCAACATGGCTTGGCCAAATCCAGCATTGTCCCTGGCCTGTTGAGTGATGGAGTAATGAGAAGAAAACGTGTTCACTGATGACCAAATTGCAGCTCTGCAAATGTCCTGAATAGCGACCTGTGTTAGAAACAGGTTTCAGAGGAACAGCCATGTTAGTCTGTATTCGCAAAAAGAAAAGGAGTACTTGTGGCACCTTAGAGACTAACCAATTTATTTGAGCATGAGCTTTCGTGAGCTACAGCTCACTTCATCAGATGCATACCGTGGAAACTGCAGCAGACTTGTGTGTATATAAAGTCTGCTGCAGTTTCCACGGTATGCATCTGATGAAGTGAGCTGTAGCTCACGAAAGCTCATGCTCAAATAAATTGGTTAGTCTCTAAGGTGCCACAAGTACTCCTTTTCTTTTTGTGTTAGAAACGCCGCTGAAGATACTTGTGCCCTTGTGGATAGGCGGGGGTGGAACACTTGCCAGCTCATAGCACGGGCGGATATATGGCATGATCCACAATGAGATTCTCTGACCTGAGATAGGGAGACCTTTCATCCTGTCTGTAACCGCTACAAACAACTGGGTGGATTTCTGGAATGATTTAGTCCTTTCGATGTAGAAATCTAGTGCAACGCCTAATGTCCAATGAGTGGAGTCTCTGCTCTTCCCTGTTCGCATGTGGCTTACATAGAAAACCGACAGGAAGATAGCTTGATTGCTATGAAACTGGGAGACCATCTTTGGAAGGAAAGCAAAGATGAGGACTGAACTGCACCTTATCCTTAAAGAAAATCATGTATTAAAGCTCCAAAGCGAGGGCACAGGTCTCCGGAACCCTTCTGGCCAAAGTAATGGCCACTAAGACGCCACCTTCCAGGAAAGGTATAACAGGGAGCACATTACCAGTGGCTTGAATGGGAGCCCAGTAAGCCTCGACAAGACCAGGTTGAGATCCTGGAGGGGACAGGTTCTCACACCTGGGGATACAATCTCTCTAAGCCCTTAAGGAAATGGACAGACATTTTAGTTTAGGAAAACTCAGTTTGTATAATTTCTTAGATTCTGTTCTGTGCTTCCTTTCAACAAGCATCTTACATAAAATATTTAGAGGTTAAAATTACCCTCCTGCCACCCTTCATCCACTTTGGACAATTTAAAATGTCAACCCAAGATAGGGTATATCACAGCACAGCTAGAGTAGTTTATCTGCCTGCTAGACTTAAAGCTAGGAATAGCATCCATTAGTGTAGGAGGTGGATCTGATGAGTGGAAGCTACACACCTCTTATCACTTGACAGCTGATTCTCCCTACTGAGAGGAGGCACTGCTGTCTGAAGTCCTGACTCAACACAGCAGGGGGAAAATGGCCTATGACAACCATACTAAACATCTAAAAGGTTTTACAACAAGAAAAAGGTAGGAGGAGAGAGAGGAAAATCAGTGGGGCAAATTATATGGGGAAGTGGGATTTTTTCCATTAATAGCCCCAAATGTACAGTTCCCTTTAAATCCAGCCCTCATCTCTTAGGGATGTAAGAGGAAGGGAGATTAAGAAAACTGCATATTAAGAACACATATAACCAGCAAAAAAAAAGAAAGACATTTATCTAAACCACTGCAGTGTTGACTCAGTACCTCATCAAGAGAATGACATGATATTAATGAAGGATGATTTACTAGTTGAGAAACTCATCTATTAAACTACCCAATGTGCAAACACTTTCAAAGATCAGGTGAAACCCGTATTGTGATTTATAAAGGAAAGAAACCGACTGTAGCCATGTGACTATCAACCAGGAGGTTAGCAAATAACAATTGCAGCCAACAGCATCTTTTCCTCCAGGGAAAACATTTAGAACCAGAAAGAAGAATAAGTTAACCTATGTAGAAACAGAAAATTCTTCAGCTTGGAGTTCAACTCTGTCCTATAAGCCTGGGTGTGGAGTCCCACTGCACCTTCGGAAGGCATTCTCTCCTCTCCTCCCTCTTCCTAGCAGAGGCTCCTTAGCCTTGCCCCCATCATGTGTGCAAAGGGAAGAAAGATGAATCAAAGCTGATATTAATTCCTTGTTCACCAGAGACCAGGTACTTGCATAGACACACCCTCTTAATATCCCAATGAACCATGCAATTATTTTTGTACCCCTAATGTGGATAAAATAAAGTGGAAGTCATCAGAGTGCTTGGTTCTGGGTTTGCTTTCCTCTTCTTTTAAAAAGACGGTGAGAGAATGGGGTTTAAAACCTGCGCCAAAAAATAACGGGGGGGAGGGGTTGTCAAATAGTTGTCCTTTATAGAGCACGTGGAAGAAAATTAAAAGAAAAGTGGCAGAGTAAAAATAAGGGGAGATGAAGGGAAATGGACATATGTAAAGAAGACATAGGGAGCAATGAGGAGACAGAAGGGAATAGGAGAGGGAAGAGAGAAAGAAATTTGTCCTCGAACAGTTTTCTGCCCCAGTTCTTCTACCGTATTCTAATATCTCCCATGCCTGGCCCACAGCAGCAAATAGGATAAGCAGATCATGTGTTCAAGGAGACAAGTGAAGCAGTTATAAGAAATATGCTAGAGTGCACATTTAGAAAACCACTTCTGTAGCCTGATCTAAATAAATTGTTTCAGGGGCAAACTGATTGAAAGGCAGGAGTCTGAATAAGCCTGATTCAATATGCTAATCTGGCTCCCTGATGAACATGCTCTTCCTTTGGTTCACTGCAGCAGGTTCCGTAGAGAAATTCTGCTCAAGATGATTCGAGGCCAAGGCCAATATTTTGAGACTCTACGGCAGAGGTGGGCAAACTACGGCCCATGGGCCCGTCCCGCCCGGCCCTTGAGCTCCCGGCCGGGGAGGCTAGCCTCCCTCCCCTGCAGCCTCAGCTCACCGCGCCAGCAGCGCTCTGGCCCCGCTACTCCTGCCAGGCAGTGCGGTGGTGTGGCTGGCTTCGGCCGGGCGGCGGGGCTGCCAGCTCTTGCTGCTCTGAGCGGCATGGTAAGGAGGTGGGAGTGGGGGGGTTGGATAAGGAGCAGGGGTTTCAGCGGGGCAGTCAGGGGATAGGGAGCAGGGGGTGGTTGGATGGGGCCGAGATTCTGGGGGGGCAGTCAGGGGACGGGGAGCAGGGGGCAGTTTGATAGGTATGGGAGTCCCCGGGGGCCTGTCAGGGGTCGGGGTGTGGATTGGGGTCGGGGTAGTCAGGGGACAGGGAGCAGGGGGTGGTTGGATAGGCATTGGAGTCCTGGGGGGCCTGTCATGTGGAGGGTTGTGGATAGGGGTCAGGGTAGTCAGGGGACAGGGAGCAGGTGGGGTTGGATAGGGGATGGGATCCTAGGGGGGCGGTTAGGGGTGGGGGGTCCCAGGAGGGGACAGTCAGGGGACAAGGAGCAGGGGGGTTGGATGGGTCATGGGTTCTGAGGGGGGCAGTCAGGGGGTGGGGGCCAGGCTGTTTGGGGAGGCACAGCCTTCCCTACCCAGCCTTCCATACAGTTTCACAACACCAATGTGGCCCTCAGACCAAAAAGCTTGCCCACCCCTGCTCTAAGGCCTAAAGTTAGCCACCCAATGGCAGGAGGTGCTGAGCACCAGCAGCTCCTATTGAATTTAGTGGAAGCAGCACTTCTGAAAATCAGGCCATTTTTATCAAGGAACAATGATACAGAGATGTAGGCTATTACTTTGTGCATCGGGTTTGAAATTTTGGTTTAAATTCCATCAACTTGATTCTGCGAATTCTTATTTTCCAATTAAATACCTCTCTGAATTTCCAGTGGGCATTCACTGGTCCATTTCCTTTCAGCCTCGTTAATTCCACCCAGCCTTTTTGCATTGCTGTGGAGGCCAAGCCCAGCTCCAAATATTAAAGAACCTCATCCTCCTCACCCTAACTCCACCCACAAGCCTTGTTTGGGTTTAATTGCCCTCCACTACATATGGTCACACTCTCAGTTGTCCTTCCCAGAGTTAACACAGTTTATTCAAAATACCTTTGTCATCCAAATCTGCTCAGCCCTGGGATTAACTCCCCTTTCATAAACATGCACATTTCCCTTCTCACTGCCTTTCAGAATAGCCTGCAATGTCAAACCAGTGCTAAATAGATGTTTTTTCAAGGATGTTTTCTGACCTTGTTTGCAGAAGCCAACACTAGAGGGAGCCAACAGCCTTCTTTTCAGTTTCCCAATTCTCTGAGTGAGCGGCTTGCACAGTGCTTTGATAAAGATTTTTGTAAAGGATGTAAGTTAACTAATAAAGTGTAGTTAAAATTAGCTCCTCACTTGGGAATTCAGAAAAGCCTTCACAGAAATCCATATGGGATTGGTTTTTCTTTTGAATGCTGTTGCAGATGAGAGTTCACACCACTTAGCTAGAGAATAAACTCTCAGCTATTGCTCTAGCATTGATTTTTACATTAGTGATTAATTGTTGGTTGCCTAATAGGCTTTCTACCATGTGTCTTAAGTGTCAGTACTATGATGGAAGCTTAATCTTTTGAGGCAACTGTAAGAACTGCAAATCTTTATTTTTTTCACTGTGATCTTAGATGCTCTCTTAAAGCAGCAGGGTATTTTGCCATGTCTATGTATCTGATTAGAGGAAGGTTATTATACAGTTGTCATAGTGTCACAGAAAAAAAATGGAGATTTTCCTCAAACAAAAGTGAAACAAGTGGAAGTGGCAGATCCTTTTGCCCATGAAGTACAAAATGTGTCGTTCATCATGGAACTAATTTCGTGCACAGTTTTAGATGTGCTGAATCCTTCTGGGTATTGGGTGAAGAGACGAAGATGGGGGTCTGTACTGCCAGCGCTGGGTGAAGAGGCTGATGCTTTAGCAATGCACATGATATGATCAACATGCCAAGAGGGTTTATTTTTCCTTCTCAGGCATTTTATAAACACTCCCTGAAGACACTGATTAGTTGGCTGGCTGAGCTCCAATTGTTGTTGGAGCTCTATATAGCTCTTAGTCTATAGTCTAGCTCATATTAGTCTATAGTTAGCATAATGTAGAACAACAGCTTGGAAAAATCTTAATGAAAATTTATCAGCCCAGGCGCAAAATATACTTGCCCATATTTATTCATGTGGACGATTATAAAATAATAAGAATTATATTTTACTTCTTGTCAGAATAATCACTCACCCAAGGTGACCAGACAAGTAAAATTTTACAAGACTATTCTATAGGATTGTCTTACTCCAGAGGTTCTGTGACCCACATGCTGTAAGTCTATGGAAATGAAACGTTTTGACACCGAAGCAGTGAGAGATCAAGGAGGAAGCTTGCCCAGGAAAGTTCTCTCCAATATGAGGTGGGCTGCAAGACATTCAATCAATAAAGGGACATAAAGATCAATGAGTTAAGAAAGAAAAAGTGAGAGCATCATTAAAAATAGTTATACCACTTTGAGCTGTAGCTCATGAAAGCTTGTGCTTAAATAAATTGGTTAGTCTCTAAGGTGCCACAAGTACTCCTTTTCTTTTTGCGAATACAGACTAACACAGCTGCTACTCTGAAACCTGATCCCCCAGCACTTCATAAACGTGGCCAAGCACTATAATCCTCATTAAGGACACATTTCAGGAGAGCTTCCCTACTTAGGACAGCATGTAAGCATGTTTAAGTCTCATTGAAACCAATGGCACTGAAGCACATGCTTAAGTACTGTCCTGAATTGGGGCCTAGATGTGGAAACAGACAGAAAAGTGATCTGCCCAAAGTGTGAATCAGAAATGAGAATAGATCGCAGGTGTCCTGACCTCTAGCCCAGGGTCCTATTCACTGGATTGCACTGCCCTCCTCCCACAGTAGTAGTCCAAACACCTCAGGTGTCTCCAGTGACATTCTCATGAACAAACTGTCTCTCAAACTTAGAACTAAGTGCTGTACTGTCCATCACAATTGGGTCCTCAGGTCAAACAGTGTTATTCATCCTCAAAGAGTCATAACATCAAAGGAGCAGTCCCTTTGATTAGTGGGGGGAAAAGAAAACAAAAACCCTCCAGCATGTGACAAGATTTTCTTAGTGCAGATTTACTTTTCAGCAAACTCCTTGTGCCTTCCCTGCCTACCCGCCCTCCTCCTCATCCCAAATTTTCTGTGATCCTGGGGAGTTGCATCCCACTGTTTGATATTGACGGGTTTGCAGGTGCAGGGATTTACTATAACACACACACATTTGCCAGTGGGATGGATCAACAAACATTAACCCTGTGGTGCCAGGAGGAGTCACATTTTCTTTGCCATAAATGCCCACTGCATCAATGAAAGCACAGAAAATAGTTACACAATTAAGTTTGCAGCAAGTCCTGTGCCCATTAAAGTGCTGTACATCCTCCTCATATAAGTTGAGACATGTAGATAGACCAAGACTTTCAATTACCTGAGACAGATAAAGGAATAAAGCACTGCAAGTTCAGAGTCTTCCAAGATAAAGTCTTCCAAGTTGCTTGAGCCATTAGTCTTGCTCAGCCATCCATCAGTCCATTCCTTCCCTTCACAAAAGAGCCACTTATCGCTTTTGGCCTCCTGATTATGCATTTCTAGCTGCCCTCTTTGAAGAGAGGCATCAGTAGGTAAATTGCTAAGTATTTTAGATGATTTCACAAAGCACTTATTTAATTTGTACAAAATCCATCCTTCCCTTCAGAGGCAACTGCATGGAGGCCTCCCACAAGCCTAATCTTCCTCTTATTTTCTAGATTACCCATGTTGTGTGTGTAAGGTCACCTGGAGGTACTCTCTACTTTGTATGGAAAATTGGGGTTGTATGTATGTGGCTGCATAGTAATGTATACAAATCAGTACAATAAGTGTTGGTGTCAGAATTCTGGTCCATACACTTAAAATACAATATTTTAGATCAACTCATTAATCTCTGTTTAAAATCATCTCACCAGAATAATCTTAACTGGCCTATGGCTAAACTACAAGAGAATCCCTTGTACAAAGGACACTTGCCAAAAATAAAGGGACCAGTTTCTCATTATAAAGGTCAAAATCCCCCCCTTGGACTAGCCTGTGGAATTCAGATAGAATGATCTAGAGTCCATGTCGATCCAACCACAGGAACTAAAAGATCATGCTACTCTATGTTGGGAGGGAATGTCTGTGTTGCCTGCCTCTGAGCAAATTGGGGGCTGGGAGTTTATTACAACACATGGTTAGATCTAGTTATGAAGAAATTAGCACTTCTAATAAATCAGACCATATAACTGGAACCTGACATGTCTCTAATATCACCCAGTAACTCCCATATACACACACACAATTACTGCCGGATGAAGGTGAGCACAGTTTTATCCTGGGTGGGCAAGTGTCTTTCAGACAGATTTCTATAAATCCTAACAAAAGTGCTGGCAATGATAATCATACTCAGCAAAATGCACTAAAGACAAATCTACTAGTTCACAGCTCCTGGGCCGTCCTTGGGCCATCCCACACTATCACCTCCTGCCTCTATAAAATTAGCCTGGTGCTCCCAACAACTGCTGATCCCTGTGTAACATGCTGCTGGCGACACCCAGAACAGTGAGCCACCGTGTTACCTCCCTGCCTCTGCAAGAATGAACTTTACTGGAGATTAGACTGTGTGTCAGCTTCCTGCCACACTGGTCTGTCTTCCTTACCCGCAAGCCCCTCCAGGCTCTTCTAGCCCAAACCTTGCCTAGTAGGTAACAATCAGTGAACTCCAGCCCCTGGGCGCCTCAGAGATGTTTCTCTGCCATGCACAGCCCCCAACACTGGATAGTCAGAGAAGATATTAGGTTCATTGCTCTTTTAAAGAGTCAGTATATTACAATGTATTAACTTAACTGGGGTAAACATACCCTTCCCTTCTACCACAGCACACTGAGTTAGTTTATAGGAAAAATAAAACAAGTTTATTAACAAAAAGACATGGGTTAAGTGATACCAAGTAAAAGGAATAAAGGTAGAAATGGTTACAAACAAACAAAAGTAAAAATATGCTTTCTAATGGCCAAGACCTAACTAAACAAGCCACAGTCTTTATTCAAGGTCGTTTCCTCACCAATCTTCCTTTCCCAGCGACAGCTGGCTAACTCTTAGCTAAGATCCTCAGAGTCCATGGTTTTCCTTGTCTCTTCAGGGGATGCATAATCCAAAAACTTTTAAGGAGTCCTCATATCTCAAAGTCTGCCTTTGTTTCAAGGGTTAAAATGATCCCGGGGGATTAATTTCCTGTCTCCTCCATGGAGCTGGCTCCACCTTGATTAAGATGTCCCCTGGTGTGTTCCAATGTGATGCTTCTTGCTGTAATTTTATAATGTAAATGTTCCCTTCCTGCAAGCTCTGATACAAATGAACAGCCCATTAAATTTGGCCACACCTTGAAGTGTTGGCCTCTTTCCTTTATGTTGACAGGCCTAGTTTGAACACCTTTTAGTAACTGATTTTAAAGCACAATATCAGTGAGTATCCATAATTCCACCCACAGCACTGTCACATACATTTCATCATATTATTGACCAGTGTGGTGTTAGTTTTTAAATGATACCTCACAAGGTATACTTTGTACAAATATCTTTGCAGTGGTGTGTAGGGGGTGAACACAGTGGTGCTTCCCACTATCTCCTGCACCCAGGCCATCTCTAAGATGCCTGACCCTCCCACAATCTGCTCCTGCTCTGTTAGTTCCCTTCCATTACAATAATGACATCATCTGACAATGAGTGCTGCTCTTGTCTAATTTTTTCTCAAAGTCTAGGAATATATGAGACACATATATCACAATAGGTCAGTGCCTGACTCAGGGCAGGGACTTGAATGTGGGTCTTCCAGTCCCAGGTGAGTGTCCTGACCAGTGGGCTATTCTGGGGTGGATCTCTTGTAGGGTTTTTTGTGAACAGTTTCAAAAGGCCCCATTTTAATTCCACATTGGAACAAAACCAAATCTCAAAAATTTTCATGAAACAAAATTCTTGTTTTCTGGCTAATCCTACTGATGACCTTGCAGTCTCCAAAACTCTTCCTGACATGAGACCCGATCCAACACTCACCCAAGTCAGTGGGAATCTTTCCATTGACTTCAGGGGGCATTGGTCAGGCCTGGGGAGTGCAACTCTACCTGCAGAAAGTCCTCTTACAAACCTGGGACATGCTTCCTCAACTGATCGGCTCCCAGCCCGTTCCCAGCTGTTAGCTGCTCAGAAACTGTAGTGATTAAAGTGTTAAGGATATAATGACATTTGGCACAGTAGGCTTTTCCTCACTGCAGTGTTAGCTTGAGGTGCAACTTGACCAGGGCCGCCCAGAGGATTCAGGTGGCCTGGGGTCTTCGGCGGACTTTGCCGAAGACATGGAGCGGAAGGACCCCCGCCGCCCAAGTGCTGCCGAAAACTCTCGTGGGGGCCCCTGAAAACTCTCATGGGGGCCCCTGGGGCATATTGCCCCCGGGTGGCCCTGAACTTGACTGGCACCCCAGCCCAACTCCCATCTCCACACACACATCTAGATTGAGCGAAGTGGTGCTTTAAACTAGAGCTGACTGCCCAGCACGGGGTCTGGGTTACGGTTCAAGTCCTGCTGATGCTGGCACTACTAAGGCAGTGGGCACATGCAGCACTGTCTGCTGCTAATATGAACACACTGCAGCTCAAATGTTATTGTGCAGGGTGACCTCTCTCACTTGAGCTAGGCTAAACTGGGGAGTGAACTCAGTGCAGATAACTCAAGATAACACTGCAGTGAAGAAAAGCCCTTGGACAGCAACTTTCATCTCAGAGCACTTCACTAAGGTGGGGTAGAATGGGATATTCTCTCCATTTTAGGGTTGAGAAAACTGTAGCAGAGAGGTTAAATAATTTAGTCCAGGTTATGCTGTGAGTAAGAGAAGAACAAAAAGGTCTCATTTCCTGACTTCAGATACCGTTTTCTACCTTACCTTGTATTTGGTGTTCTTAAAAAAATATGGATGGAAGACACCACATATAGATTGATATTGTTACCATTGTCTCTCAGTCCTAATCATCGGTGCCCAAAGACCTGACATCCAAGGAAAAAATCTCTCAGAGGAGACCACACAGTGCAAAAGCTTATTTTGTGACCAGATGTCAGGTCTCGTGAATAAAAAGTGAATTATAGCAAGCATTAGAATATCACTATGTCAGCTAATCCCCCACAACGGTTTCTGGTTTTATCACAGACAGAGATGGAAAAGACCTTATTACCTCTAGTCCATCCTCAGGGAGCAGAGGAGGATTATTCTCTACAGGATTATTTCTAGCGCTTTGTTCTTTTTAGAAGTAAAATAGCTGTGATTAATTTTTCCATCCGTGAGAATCTGAGGCTAGAAGTGCTCAAGAGCCATGCTGTGCAAGTTCTCTCTGCTAATCTTGAGCAGACATGGTGTCATCTCCACGTCAAATACTGACTCTAATTCTCTTCCCATCCTTAAAGCAGAAGTGCTGTTGTGGGGACAGCTTAGTTGCAGTATGTGGCACAGAGTACGATCCAGGGGCAGTAGGGATAGCATTTATACTCAGGGTTTATATCATCACCAGCAAAAGCAAAGTAGTTCCAGGCTGATCAATTTGCATTTTATTTAATTATATGACTCCAATATCTGCCTCATTTCAATTTCATTCCTTTCCAGCAGCTGCCAACATTCACATCTGCTCTCAGCACCAGTGCTACAGTAGCAGTTATTGACAGTGATGTGGTTCTGGAGGGGTCAAATGATTAGAATTACCAATATCCCCTTTGTCAAGATCAGAGTGACACTGGTGGGAAGAGGGAAACACTTTGAGAAACTAACCAAAACTGACCTCTCCCTCCATCAGACAACAGACTTGGCTCACAGCTTTTCAAGTCCAGAGAGTTGTACAAGATGCTTAAAATACTGCAAAGTGAATTTCTATAACATTATTAATAACAAAGCGTGACTTTGCTGTTATACCACAGGGCAGGTATTACCAGAGGATCTCAACGCTTTACACAGACTAATATTAACTACTGAGGCCCTGAGAGGTTAACAGCTAAATTTTTTAAAAAGTTGTCACTAATTTTGGGTGTGTCTATTTTTTAAGTGGTCAACCAAAAACCGAGATTGGTCTTGTGGCCTCTAAAAATAGACTGTTATTGCAGTCTCAGAAATTGGACAAGCAAATTTAGTGACCACTTTTGAAAATTTGGGTCTAAATAACTTTGTCCTTACCCCATCATCACACAATGGTGCAGTGCCAGATCTGGGAAGAGAACCCTAGAGCTCTGACACCCAGTCTCCTGTTCTAAGCACTGTCTGCACGTATCAGTTCAGCTTCAGGATCCAGTGTTTTTGATTTAAGCCATTTACAATAGTCAAAGTGAGATATTGTCTAGTTTGTGAGGGAGAGCAAACAAGGTGGCTCTAGAATGAAGGACAGTTGAGCATTCAGTTAAAAACAGGCTGATTGCTTTGTTCCAGCCGTGAAAGAGACAGTGCATTTTGTAGAAGGGAGAGCAACTTATGGCCACATATAAAATAAAATCCAGGTAAGTGCAACTTATAGGTTGGGTCATCACTAGAAGGAAGGAAGGAACGAACGATGGATGGATGATTTCCTGATATGTAGACACGGGCCACACTCCAATCCTTCTCACTCCCGAACTTTGGTATTTCTGATAAAACTAAACCCAGGTTCAAAATGTCACTGGGAATTGGGTTTGCAAACCCCAAATCTGACTGTAGCAATGTTTTTCAAAACCAAATCCACCCCAGTTTGCTCCTTATTGGGATGTAACAAAACTGAAGCCTTTCATCCAAACCATTCTGCAGCACTTGGTTCATATAAAAATAGAAGCCAGAGTCAAATCACTTCTGCTTTTGGATTTGAAAAAACAATGCCCTATCAACAAGCACTTCTAAAAACAAAAGCAAACAAAAAACCCCACACACCCCTCTTGTAAATTACAGATACCTATTACTTGCTTTCTGTATCATAGTCCAAGAGAATAGACCGGTTTAGCAGTATGGCTTGCTAAGATTTACATACCAAAGATTTGGAAAACAGGATTTGTTATACTGGCTCAGACCACTTCATGCAGACCTGTATCCCGCCTCTGGCAGTGTCCAGAAATCCCTTTACTGCACGTAGCTAAATGTGTACCACCGTACACAAGGGAAAAACCCCTTAGTAACTACAGAAGTGATCAGCTTATGCCCCCAAGCTTGAGATTTGATTATCCTTATCTTAACAAGCATATGTACAAATAGCATTGGCCATAAAGCAAATTATTCAACCCTTTAAAAAACCTAGCTGTAGTCACTGGCTGTGAACTTCTGCAGCAGTGGATTCCACCTGCTACCCACCTGCTGTGTATATACCTTGGGCCAGAGCTTTAAAGGTATTTAGGGATCTAAAAATGCAGATAGGCATCTAATGAGATTTTCAGATGTGTCCAGGCACTTCATGCCTATTGAAATCAATGGGGAGTCAGACACCTAACCTACTTAGGCCCTTTTGAAAATCCCACTAGGTGCCTACCTGCATATTTAGGTGCCTAAATATCTTTAACAATCTGGCCCTATTTTCTTTGTACTTATTCTAAATTTTAATGCCAATAATTTTGAATGACCCCTCATATTATTAGACAGCCTAAGAAATGGACGTACTCGGTTCTCATTACATCCTTTGGCAGCAGGTCATTGTGTCCCCGAATCCCTAAAGTCAATGGTTAAATTTATGCCAACCCACACCTCGTCTTCTGGTTTTGGCAGCTATATAAACAAAAATCTCAACATCTCCAATGTCCCCTCCTCTGATCTTTGGTACGTCCAAGTCAGTTAACCCCACCTTGCTCTCTCCCCTTTCTGGAGCGAGAAGGATCCTTTGTTACCAGGGACATGTGGGCAGCTGGAGAAACAACCAAATCAGAGATATTTTCATTGTCTTTGAATTTAAACAATGTAGTATTCATGGAGCCAATGATAACTTAAAACACACACTTCTGTTTAAAAAAAATGTAACTAATGCTCTTAAACAGAACATTTAAAACCATAACAAGAGATCAGGGGAAAAAACTTTGTTTTTTCAGTTTATTTCATGCATTTTGATGGGACTTGGTGTATAGGGCATTTAGACTATCCCCAACATGGTGAGTCTATACAGTTTCCTCTCTTTGTGACAGTCTCTTTCATAGCAACACTTCAATAATACAAATATGGGGGACAGATTTTCAAAGGTATTTAGGGTCTAGTGGAATTTACAAAAGTGCTTAGGCACCCAGCTTCCTTTGACTTCAAGTCTTGTGATTTCATAGTCACACAGGACTGGATTTCAATTCTTCAAGTTATTGGGAGTCAGGCACCTAACCTGCTTAGGTGCTTTTGTGAATCCCACTAGGTGCCTATCTGCATATTGAGGCACCTAAATACCTTTGTAAATCTGACCTTATGCAACTATAAAAAAAATTGGCAGGGGGAAGCCTGGGGCAAGTGTAGGACCGGAAGCTACTTTGAGTAGATTATTTTTTAAAAAATTGACTCAAGTCCAAAGTGTCCCTTTAAGAAAAAATAGAGAAACTGGAAAAAATAAAGCAAAAAATGTCGGATTCTTACATCCAATTAGTAGACTCAGTTCATAGTCCATCGGAACATACACCCCCACCCCAATATTGCCGTCTCACTTCTTCTTTCCTGGAACGGACTGTCTCTTACGGAAGGAAGCCCAGGTTTGGGTTGTTTGTTTCCCCCCAACACCTTTCCAGAAGCCCTCTTGCCAGGCTTGAGTCTAAGTGTAATCTCTGATATAAAGACCATAAGAACAGCCATACTGGGTCAGACCAATCAATGATCCATCTATCCCAGTATCCTGTCTTCCGACAGTGGCCAGTGCCAAATGCTTCAGAGGGAATAAACAGAACAGGGCAATTATTGAGTGATTCATCCCATCATCCCAGCATTTGGCTAGAATGTCACAGGCTAGAGCCACCCAGAACATGTTGTTACATGCCATTGGGGCATGAGAGAACTTACTCCTGCCATACAGTTAACCATTGTCATTGCCCTGCTCGACCTCAGGGCTAACCAAATTCAGGCCTACTATCAGTGGATGCCACTCCCACTTGAACATGCATATTTTGTCTGAGTTAAATCTTAGGGCACATGATACAAATTTTTATTCTTGATTTAATTCCTTTCACATTAATAGGTGACAGCCATGTTTCATTGTTTAATGAAGTGCTTCAAGCTACCACATTTTTTCTTCCAGACTCCATGATATTAATTTTGATTCCTCTGCCATCTGTTTGCCAGAATCAGAGTTGCAATAGCTCTTGCTGCATTGGATGTTGAGTGCCCAGGAGAGAAAGCAGCTAGGAGAGAAAATGACCCACCGTAGAGTGTGCTATTTTCCGGGAGATGTAAATGTAGGGTTTAGCGTGAGAGGGAGGGAAGGGAAAAGAGCAGACACAAAGCTGAAAGTGAAGTATTATAAGCATCCCTCTTCCCCTGACCTTTAGGTGAGAGACCTATTTATAGTTATTCAGAGATATCGACCGCCATGACAACCCAAGGTTAGGAAGGTGCATAAGAAGCTTGTTCTTGAGTGGATGCCAATCTTAGTTAATTAGGCTTCTTTGGGCACTGAAAATTGATGAGGGCAAGGTATCTCTTTTGGTTACTAGCAGTGCCATCTGCACAACATCCCCACCAGCTGCTGTTTTAGAACGGATGATAGATACAGCCTTCTCAAGAGTACAATTGTGTGGAGCAGAATTCTGAATCAGAGATTTGGTCCATGCATTGTTATGTGTGTATAAATAAAGCTGACTGTAGTTATGCAAAATCCTTGGGAAAAAAATCACTGCACATAGGAGACATATTAGCCACATGCGGGACCGTAAACAGACATGAAGGGATGGCTACACATCTACACTCAGGGCAGCTGAAATATTTGGCCTTTGCCCTTGAGTATCAAAACACCAGGGACCTATATTATACCAGGCCCGCGCAATAGTAAAGAGAGCAAGGAACTTTCCCTCTTATCCACTGCTCAGGGGCTGAGCATAATCGTTTTTGCACATGGGGAAATACAGTCTGCGCTGAGTTAGTGCCTTCAGCAGTGCTAGCCTCCCCAGTGGATGTGTAAAAGCAGGGCTCTGCTTGCCTCTCTCAGTAGTCAAGAGAGCTGGCCCCACACAGAGGAAAGCACATTCCAGGCTTTCAAAAAGCGTAGAATGCAAATCATACTGTCCATAAGCTACTGGAGGTACAATGCTTTTTTAGCTTCTGTAGGGCAATATACTTCCACCTCATCCATCCATCTTAGGTACTTCTATGTCCTGCATCATTGTATCTGAGCACCTCACAAGCTTTAATGTATTTATCCTGACTGCACCCCTGTGAAGTAGAAAAGTGCTATTATCCCATTTTATCCTCTATTGAGGGCTGTGGCCAAGAATGCACAAGCTCCCTGATCTACATTCAGAGCTTATTATTTAGCCCACTTTAACTGAAGGGGGCTCAGAAACATGAAAGTTTCAGAAAACTGAATAAGCAGGATGGCAATGCTTGGGGTCATTTGCTGCTGCCAGGGGACATGACCAGCTGCTAAATAGAGGCTGGATAAATGGAGTTACAACATGCAACACCACACACTGATTAAGACAAAAATGTTGAATGACTTAAATGAACTACTTTTTCAAAAGCTAACAACTGCTAGGGAAAATGGTCTTACTTCAGAATTTCAAAGGAAACATTCAGCTCCATATTCTTCCTTAGCTTCATTGCCACAGGAAGGATGGGAGGATTTTAAGTCCCTACTCACTAGAAACAGTCAGATTTGAGGGAGTTTCCACCAGCTCCATCCATGTTGGCTCTGTTCCTACACTCTTACCTGTTTCTTCATTTTTGCTCAGCTCTGCTCTCTCTTCCGTTCTTGCTGCAGGAACAGAGGGAACGCTGATGTCTCTCTTCCCGGTGGTGCTACTGCACCCTCTGGCTTGAAGTAGTAATAACAAACACCAAGTAGCTGGTTTCCATCATCAGCATCCCCACTATAAAACTTGTTCCAACTCCCATCTCTTCCAGGATACTGGGCTAGATGGATCATTTTGTCTTGACCCAGTATGGCTGTTCTTATGTGGTGCTACCCTATGGTGCAATGCATAGGATGAACTGGTGTTCTATTGGCTCACCTTTCTCCCCAATATTTCCATGGAAGTCATAAAAGAGGAACCCTATGAAGGCCAAATTTGGAGAGAAAGTTTGAACTGATCTTTGTTATGATGATGTTGTTTTAATAAAACCAAAGCCCAGGAAAGGAGGCAAGTTGGCACTTACCCTACCATACTGAGTGGATTAGTTTTTAGCATAGGCTTCCTCACTCCCTTCCTGAGTCAGACACACACAGTGAAAGAGTATGTGAAGAGGAGATAATGGATGTGGGATACAGAATGAGGAAGATAAGTCAGTCAGTGGAGGGGGAATGAGTAGACAGAACGTTGGAGGGAGGGAGGAAGAGGGAATAGATGCAGGAGAGCCTGCACTCAAAGTTTTTAAACTAACTTTGGTGTTTGTTCCACATCTGGAAACAATTATAAGAGGATACCTGACTGCAAGGTGATGTCAAAGCTGATCAATTGCACATTTTTGTTGCTGGTGGCCTCAATCAACAAGCAGTACCCTATCAATGAAGAGACAGGCCCAAACAACTGTTTGCATTTATTTTTCCGAACAATTTAAGTAAAGTCTGCAAGTTAGGTTTTCTTGCACTTGTTTCCTGCCAAATTGCCAATGTGGCCCATGGTACGTAAAATTTGTGAACCTCCAGCTCTGCTTGAAAGTGGACATGGGTGGGGGAAACTCACTGAGAAGCAGTAACCTTTGTCCCTCAATTCTAGCGCCAGTAAAAATGGACTTTACAATGGAAAGATGGCAGCCAGTTCTCTTAGCAAGATTCCATAGGTCTTACCCAGTCAGGTCCTGGCATACACTACTGCTGCCCAAAGAGCTCCCTTGTGGTAACTATTTCTCTGTTGGAATAAAATAGATTTCCCTTTTCACTATCCACCTTTTGGGGATGCCATGGATCTAGCCATTAAAAATGTGGTGGAGAAGTAACCCTCTTGTCAGGACAAATTTTACTTAAAGTGCTACCCGACTCACCAGTGGATGCTTGTGCCAGCAGAGGACCTTTCTACCAGCTTGATGAAGCTGTTGCATGAGAATCAAAATTAAAGATAAAAAAATTGTTGTTCATTAGAGAAACAGAAATATTCTAATGGGGAGGGTGGGGAGTGAAGATTTTGCACTAGTAGGAATAGAAAGCATAATGGTGAAGTGCATGTGTATACAAAAAGGGATGGTAAACAAGGGGAAAGCAAAAGAAGAGACTCCTTGGAGAATGAAACTCTTGTCTCCTTAAGTCCTGATGCACTGGTGCAGTGAGGAAGGGCCAGGAAAGGAGGCTTTGTCTTTAGGAAGTTTCAAACAATAGAAAAAACCAACAAAATCAATAGAAAATGGTTTTAGAAGAGCCTTTAAAATGAGTTTTATTGTCAGAATTTTACAAGTTGCCTTTAGAGGCTTCATACAAGAACTCTGTTGCAAAACTCTAATAAATAGTCTGCCCCAAGTCCCAATTTTTTTTTTAAAATAAAATAAAAACCAAACCAGACGTAAAAATAGAAGAGAATAAGCAAGACTTCAGGATGCTCAGGGATGTTAGCAATATTTCTGATTTACAAATAATATCAGGCATTATACAAATCTCCTTCATACAAGTCATTTTTTAAAAAATAACAGGACATTCTCAACCTTTACAAAAGCACTCCAGAAATAGTTCCAAATAGATTCATTTCCATGACAAAACATCATCAGAGAAGAATTCCATGGGGATTATCACCACAAATTAAGCTTTAGGTCAAAGTGTAGCAAGTTCCTGTGTAGTAGGATCAAAGAGCAAGAAAAAGTGCATCAGAGAGAGCTTGGAAGATTCCCACTGATGATTTCTTTTGAGAGAGT
This sequence comes from Caretta caretta, assembly GCF_965140235.1. Lineage (NCBI taxonomy): Eukaryota > Metazoa > Chordata > Testudines > Cheloniidae > Caretta > Caretta caretta. The sequence goes on along the minus strand of NC_134211.1, from coordinate 65,434,834 downwards.
GGGTGACTGTGGAAGAAGGGGAGGCTATTCCTGAAATGGACAAATAATACAATGTTACTTGTATAAGGCAATGTGTGTTTCAATGTGAGGGTGTTAGTGGATGCACACAGAGAAGGGCAAAGATGATACTTCACTGCATATGGCTTGCATCAATATCTGTGCAGGTTGTAGTATGAGTTATATTGTGACACCAAAAAAGTATTTCTAGAGAGGTGACATTTTATGGCAAGTTTATAGCTCCTTCAAAGAAAAACAAGTTAATCCTCCTGATGCCAGGCAAGCAGAGAAATCTTATGCTAGCCAGTTGCCCTGGGAAATCCAGACATCAGAGAGGCAAAAGTTAAAATACTGCTTCCTTCTTTGTCCCACTACTTAAGGAAGGGGACAAAGTCTCTAACTACAGCTTTATATTTCTCCATTTGCATTATCCATAACAAGGTTATTAAAGGTTTACTAATGCCAAAGACTTGCTATATAGTTGAGATTAATAAACATTTCTTCTGCCTTTTTTATTTGAAAAGTTCTATGACCAAGCTGGGTGGGGAGGGAAGGGCAAGTGCAATGACATGGCATATATGGTGTATTAGAAAATGCATACAGTTTGAAAAAAAAATCAAACACTTTACAGCTTCAGCCAAGGACCTACTATACATAGGTAGGTAATAGATCCCCAGGTAGGGGAGGGACAGAGACAATGCTTACGCAGAAGTACAGCAGTTATTCTCTCAGTCAGCCTGATGCAGTGTGCCATTTAGCATGCCAAGTTGCACTATTCCTAAAGTACCTGGCAACCATTGTTTCCATAGGAAACAAAGGCAACTAGAAGTGCTAATGCAAGGACATGTGTGATAATCTGACTCATCCATGGCTCAAGTGTCTAATCTCTCTTCCAATATTCTGATGCGGATTGTACTGTACCATACACTATGGGCATATGTTCTGTATAACATATGTGAAGATAGCACTAGTGATCAAGCACAAATCATTCAGGAGACACCTAAAACATTTTTTTTACACCCCCTTGTCTGTGGCATACTTCAGAAAACAATGTAAGGAAAGCAGCAAAATAAACGTTTCTTTCTAGTTTCCTAGGAGTCATAATATTTATCAAAGCAGCAAGGAAAAGCAGATTACCTGAAACAGAGAGAAAGGAGTTAATAGAAATAAATAGAGGCAAATAGACCGAACAATTCTGGTCCAGCCTCCAAATAATTTTGTACATAACAGGTAAAGAGATAATGTGCAAAAAATAAAGACATTCACATTTTAGTAGTTCAACTTTTATTTTACCTTTTTTAAATTATTTTTTTGTTTTTGTTTTTCTACAAAAGGCAGACAATGATTGTTGATCTGCGATTGTTCTGAGTGCGTGCAGAGGCGCAAAAAGGGGTCATCAGAGTACACAGGACGGGGAAGTGCTCTGACTATACTTTCACATATCATGATTAAGGTGGCATTAAAGCGAAGTCCCACTAACAATTATTTATAACTGATGTTTTCCTTCCCCATTTACTGTTCTCAGTTCATATCGATCGTGTTGAAAACCCATTCAGTGAATTTCTTCAGTTTCTCAGATGCACTCTGGGACTCCTCCTGTAACCGTAAGTTGTCTTCTCGCAAATGTTGCACTTCTGCCTGAAGATTGGCTTTGTCTTCTTTTTCCTAAGGGATGAGAAAGAATATGAGAGCTCAATGGTGATGCCCGGTCACATTTCCTGCTCTTGTCAACAAGGAGGACTCCATCCTACAGAGGTATTATATAGTTTTGTTTCCCCACTTTACAAGAGCTTTAAGTGCGTAGACACTCGTGTTCCTGGCTTTAGGGTATTCTATATCCATGGGCTGTGTCGTGACATTCTTTCCCCCTTATGCTCTTTCGGCACAGATTGTTGGGATTTCTCAAGACTAAATTCTAATGTAAATGCTAGCTCTGCAAGTGATCACCTGAAAATGGTCACAATCTATTCCATGCTAATACAGACGTCCTATGGTGTGACTGCTGAGGAGAACTAAGTAAGAGATGGCAAACACCTCCATGAATACTGTACTGCGTAAGAGACCTTTGACCTGAACACAGCAAGATCCTTTCTGCAGAGAAGCATGTATTTCATCATTAGAAAGTAGATGTGCTAACTTTACCTCTTACTTCCTAACACCACTGTGTTTAAAAAATAAAATACCTGGACTATGATCTGAGGAAAGAAGTAAAGAAATGTAATTTTCTCAACAAAGGATGAGACTGTTACAAATTTGGGGGTGGTGGAAAAGGTTTATAACATGACTAGTACTGCCTAGCAACAACATATTTACACCCTACAGGTTTCCTGTAGAATAAATGTTTACCCGCTTTAAATCCTCTTGGAGCATCTTCAGCAAACTTTCCAGTTGGTCCACTTTGGAAGCGAGAGTAGGAGGAGACTCTTTACTGTTGGAAGCAGGAGATAAAGACAATATTGGCAGGATTTTCTGTAATCCTTCTTCGCTTCTAACTCTAGGCTGGAAAACTGCTCAAAATACATGTGTGATACAGTACATTCTGAATATAGATTTTTACTTAAAAATGTTCACCACAGGCCTCGACTACTAACAGAAATGGTATGCACATGCTTAGGCAGCACAATCACTCAACGAAATGGCTATTAGCAGTCACTGAAGACTCATCATTTGCTTTCTCTCTCTAACCATTAGTTACAGGATAATTACATATACCTTGGAATGAGACTGCCTTGGACACTGTTTTAAACATCTCAGATGAAAGAGAACCTTCAGAAATATGCTATTTTCACAAAGACAGAAATATACTCAGCATTTTTGTGTTTTCTCTCTCCTCTGTTTTTCTTTTGTAAAAAGTCATAAGAGATCTAAGTTTGTTGCAAATCAAAGCATCTCCATCCAGTCTTCCCTGGGTTTAGTTTAAAAAACTTACCTGTCCAATATATTTACTCACCCTGTGTAAGGCTTCATCTGTGCAGTAAGCTGGTCCTCAGTCTGATCACTATTGGAAGCAGCACTCACAGGTCTGTTGTTTTCATCACTAGCAGCAAAAAATGAGGCTCGCTGAACTGAAGAGAGAAAGAGAGAGAGAGACAAACACAATTGTAAATATAATGATAATTTGCTTCTACATACTGGAGAATCTGCATTTGAGGATCTCAAAGCAACACAAACATTAAATATCACAACACAACACATGACTTATGTAATCAAAGTAGCAAGTTAAGATAGGTGAATGGAGGCATAGAAAAATTCAATACAACACTTGCTAAAAGTGACAAAGCAAGCTAGTGGCAGAAAGAAATAAAATCAAAGAAACCCATCTCACTGATCTACAACCTTCACCATGCAGCCCCTTTATATTGAAATGGAACCGACATTTTGAAAGGTACAAAGCCACTCGTGTAAAAGAATATAAGGTACTCCTTTCACTAAGAATTGCAGCACACACAGTGATTTGAACCTCCTGTGGCAAAAAAAGTTTTAGAGCCATCTTATGGCTTCACATAGTACTATTCGAGTAGCTTGGCAAATCATCATTTTTCCTAGAAAGAAGGTATTTTCCACATCTTTATGGTTGTGAGAATTACATGGAGAAAGTGAAGAGACCCTGATCATTTTTTATTTGTTATATTTGTTTATTGTTAATCCTTTATAACATGTTTTGAGATAAAAAAAATTGAAAAGAAATCTCCCCTCCTCCACCATTTGGTTTTTCCTTATAACTGTTTATTTATGAAGTTTTATCAAATTTACAAATCATTACCATACCATTTTTGTTTAGGGAAACACCATGAATGATACATCTCCTTTAGGCTTCCTAGCAAAAATGGTCAGACTCAAAGAAATGAAGAAGTAACGTCTCATTTGCTAGCTACTAATGGCCTCTCACTGGAAAGAGAAAAATAGTCTTCTTCTATTTGGCAAAGGTTTTATTCTGTGTTTTGAATAAGGCTAAAATTAACATGGCTGTTTTCTTTGACAGAATTTTGCCATGTCCATTTAAAAAAAAAAATGAAAAACGCAGGAGAACTGGATGGCTTAAGAATTTAGTAACAGCGCATGAAGGTTTTCAGTTCAGCTGTTAGTGACTAGAAACCAGCTGGGATGAGTTGGAGAGCCCTGCCTAGTTTCCAGTCAACAGGTGTCCAAAATCAGAAAAAGCACCAATTATTTATTCTAATTGGTACTTGCAAATCCCACACTGGCATTCAGCACACAGGCCACCGCATTGAGTTGACATAGAAACTGGATAATTTGTCTCTCCAGGTCAGGTTTGAAGCCCATTGGAGGAGTAGTGGGAGGAAGCTGACAATACACTGCCCATGCTTTACCTGTTCCATGAGTAGACAGAGGATTGTCAATCAGATACCTTTCACCAGAATTAATGCATACAAACTTTTAATGAAAAATAAAAGAGTGGATTCAGTGCCTAGAAAAGCGAGGAACACTAAAGTCAACTAAACTGTGAACAAGCCTAGGAGAAGAGATGGCCCATCATAGTAAATTGCACTACAATGGTGGCCTTGTTCTAATCCTTATTTGTGCATTTCACAAACCCTTTGAACAATTTCATTTCCCTCTGTGAATTAAGAAAGGATTAGAACTCCGTTCTCCAGAGGTGAATGGCAAGTACAGTAATCCATGCATCACAGAGTTCTCAGGTTAATGTCACAGCATGTTCTTACATCACTGACTGATATCAGCACTAACTAGGGAATACTGTGTGTTAGTTACTCATACTGCTGCTATTGTAGAACTAGCAGGGATACAGAAGAAAGTAGGTTACTTAACAGTAACTGCAGTTCTCAGAGTGCATTGCCTGCAGGTATCCACATTCTTGGTGTCCACGCAGCAGAACATCCAAAAAAGCAGGGATCAGTGGAAGCAACTTCATGAGGTAGAACAGCATTTATGTAGAGATTTCAAAAAGTGACTTTTGATTAGAGTATCCATACAACTTTTCCCATCAGATTCTAACAATTTTAAAGTAGTTTACACTTTGAGCTAAAAATCTTTAGTGTTTCTTTAAACTCCAGTGCATCTTGGCAACACGCATTCCTCTTCAGTTTACTAGTTGTGAAGGAGATGAAAAGCACCACAGGATAAAGTGATATCCATGTGCAAGTCCATGTATTTGGAGGTATGCTAAGGGGAGAATACCAATGGAAAGGCATGTGCCAGCAAGGCAGACTTTCCAAATTACTTTGGCAATGCACTTCAACTATAATACAGAAACTTCTTTCTAGTGCAATCTGCAGTCATTAAAGTGACTGCACTCTTTTCCACCACTGCTTGGCTTCACTCTGCACTTTCATGCCAGATGGCTGTCCATGCCTGCTGTGGTCTTTGTGACTGGTCTGTATTAATGAAAAGTATTCAGTTACACAGAAATGCAGTGAAATAATTTTGTTTCAGCTATAGTACTGAAACCTGCAGCGTGATTCAAATGTAAAGAAATGGCATCTGAATATTATACGCAAACATATATTAGGCTGTTGCAATTTGGATTGCATTTTCAAAAGAACTTGGACTTCAGAGTAGAAGAGAAGCTAAGAAATGGAAAAAATATCAGAATTAAAAAACCATCCTTAGTGAGGTATATAGTAGCATATAAGCTTTCCAAGTCAAGTATTTTGAATACTTACCCTCAAAGGCTTTGGCAGCATCTACCAAGTTTGACCAGTCCAGGTCGGAGGCAGAATCAGGCAAGGGCATAAGACCCGGGTCTGGCATGGGCTGCTTTCTCTGATCCTGGATGTCTGTGAGGGAGCTGTCTGAGGCAGAGAACTCTCCTGGAGCAATGCAGAACAAAAATTAAATAATCAAAAATTCAGCCATTTCCCTCACAGAAAGTTTCTTCATTTCCAGATAATAAAGAACTGAATCCCTATTCCTTGCTTTTCTGGGATGTAGTTTTTCAAAGCTGCACAGACGCCATTAAGAGCAGCAGTGAGACTGATCAGCCACGTCATTCTGCAAGTTAGCTCTTTGGAGACTGTGTTAACCTCTCACCCTCAGATTCAGTTCTTTCCAACATGCCCAAGATCTGCAGACCAGCACTTGGAAATCCAGGCTCTTATCTGACATTGTACACTGCAGATTCTTGTACCCCAACAGCTCATGTCTCCTCATGGGCCTGATAAGTGTTAGAAGATTCAGCAGTCTGCAGGCTTTAGGACAGCATCCCTGAACACTTTCTCTCATGGAATTAAAGGAAAATGAAATCTGAAATATTTGTAACCACTGACAAAATTATTTGTTTCAAAGGTGTTAACTGGATTGTCAGATAAATCAGAATATTTCTAGCTCATGTTTTCCCCTCCACATAATATGAAGAGCTGCCTTGAGGATGCAGTTGTTATTAATATGTTTAAAATTAACAAAATTATGAGTGAATGGAAGGTAACAAATATTGGATAGCATTAAATATCCAGTTCTATTTAAACTCTCTCTCACCAAGGGCATGTAAATAAGGAAGACAATGTATGGGTCACTCAAATGTTTGGGTCCTTTTATTCTGGAGGCCCACATTTTACAGAAAACTGAAAATTCCATTTTGTGACGATCGAATAAAACCACTGCTTTACAATAAGAGTCTTGACATTTCCATTTCAGTGCAAAGTAGAGAATGACAGAGCAGCCAAGCTTCTTTTGGAAAATACAGAGGTCTAAATGAAAGGAGACCCTGAATAGCCTGCTCTCTTTTACACCCACAGGGCATACAGGCACTCTTTCCACAAGTCAGTTACAAATGTAATTCAGTCTAAAAATATATTTTAGTACCTATGGAGAGAAGAATAAAGGGAGCTTCATCCCTCCCACCTCACGATGAGAATTATGTTAAACAGCAGCAACTATTTACAAAAATGTCAACTTCAATACTGATTGAAGAGTTGACTTCAATAGTTTTGATGTCTAGGAATGAGAGGCAGCTGAAAATTATGTAGATATTTTTTCCAGCATAGTCACCAGTTGAAGAAAATGTATTCTATGACTCTGATGACAATCAATGGACAAACAGTATTCCCTGTGATGCAGGGGGCAGTTTCTTTTCCCAGTTATATGGTTGGGGTGAGGTACGTTAAATAATACTGTGGTTTAATTCCTGGCACCTTATTTTAACAGCAACAGTTATGGTAAAACTAGTACTCCTAGTGACAGATAAACATAGATTCGGAAAGAGCAGGGTGATATACTAGGAGCCAGAATTTCCTGCATCTACAACCAGTCCATTATTTGTACTCTGGTTATCTGTTTTTTGGAGTAGAGAGTTTGGGTTTTTTAGGCTAACCCGAGTCCCTTGGTGCACTGAAGGCTCCTTTGGCATTTGCCTGCTTGATCCAGTCTGTCATCTTTTTTTAAAATTCTGATCATCACATTATTTGAATTTCAGACCTGCTTCTGCATGCCTGTCAGGTCACTACATCAGTGTGGGCAGTGCTGCAGCTCAAAATTCAAGCTGGAGAAGATCAGAGACAACATTCTAATACTGAGAATTGGGGAAGGAGATTCAGTGCTTCAGCTAGGATAAAAGAGGACTTCCCCAAAGAGCGAGGAGGATAGGCAGCTACTTCTCCCCTCCAACTCAGGAGTACGCAAGCTTCCATTGTTTCCCCTGGTACTGTGTAGGGGGATAGGTAGGGCTGCAGAAGCATTCTCCCCTCCTTTCTTTATCATACAATTCATATTTGATCAACTCACTAAATTTGGCAAAGAATGTCCTGCAGAATAAAAAACTGGAGCTTCCATTCTTGGGAAACTGTAGTCCTCTTATGGGTCTCCTCAGCTGCTCTGATATATACTAAACACTCCTAGGCTCCAGAGTGAAATAGACTAAAATCCCCACCTTTGAAGAGTTGGCAAGTGTTTTAGGTCCAGAGAAATGGCACATACTATAACCAACTATGCTAAAAGTTAAAAGCAAAATGCAAATCAAAGAACTACCAACTCCTGTAGTTTTGTTTTAAGTGCTTAAATATCTCTGGATTGAGTTGAACCTACTGGTATTATAACACTCATTCTTTTACCTAACATCACAGTATGGATGAACAGAAACAGGTGTACTTCTCCAAAAGACATTATGGAGCATTTTTACACTGAGAGACCTATTGAACTATTTCTCCCAGTGAAGGTTAAATATTCAGAAAACATACAATTACACATTTAAGTAAGCAGTGCAGTAGGAATCTGTGTAAAATCCCACCCACCCTCACCCCTGTCAGCAGCAATGGATTCAGCACAATGTAATCCACATTATACTGCATAAAATTACTGATGCTCTTCACTGCAGTAACAAGGGCATTTGCAGTATCATCTACACATTTTTTTAAAACTAAGTAAGGTAACTTTTTCCAGTTACCTGTTTAATGCTTGATCAAATTGCTTAAGTAAATCCAAATTCTGCAGTGTGTAGTGCAAGGATTTGAATTCAGGATCACTTGGTGCATTAAAAATTTATTAAGTGCTTTAATACCTCCAAATGTCCACTGGCATTCATCCACCTCAGTGGTCTTCATTGTCAGTGGTACTTTGAGCCTACTACACGTTAAAACGGGAGACACCAGAAGTAGGCAATAGTTACTTGTATAACACACAGGACGGGATCTTTGGACCAACGAGTCTTGATTCCTGCTTTTGGCAGTGGTGAAAACATGATGCTAAAGAAAAAGGCAAACTTCCCCACTCCTTCCCCAAAAACTATTTACCTGGCCGATTATGCAGTGCTGTACCCATTTGGGGGTGGGGGGAGGAGGATCCAGCTTACATTCTGAGACATGGGATTTGACTCCCCTTACTTTAGCAAAATCAAGATGCAATTAACAAATAGCCAGACAACTGTTTTTTGTTAAAGTAATTGTAATGGCATCTCTCCTTAACTGTAATTAGGCTGGACATATACTTACCATGTAATGACTTCATTCCTAAAGTGTATGATGGCCTTCGTAAGGGTAGTGACTTGGGGAGAGAAGGATATGTGCTACTGAACAGGACATCATTTGGCAGGGCTTGGTCCAAAAGCGAGGCCCGCGAGGTGAAGAAGTGTTCCCTCTGACCACTGTAAATACTCTCATCTGACAAAGTCCTCTGCAAGGCACGCTTTGTGGTAGGAGTGCTAGGGAACGGAGACTGAGAAGAGGGAAAGGTGTGACTATACATTCTTAAGAGGCCATCAGTACACAGTAACATTTCAAACATACACTACATTTGTTTATTAAAGCAATCTATATTTGTAAAAATAAGCAGGCTTTAACATACCCAATCTTCGTCAAACTGGAGGGGACAAAGTACTACATGAGCAGCTCCGTCTAGATGAACATTAAGTCTAGATGTCCGATTAGATCTTTGCCATCTCTAATTTCTATTTCTATCATTCAACAGACATCTTGTAGGATATCTAACCTCAAAAAACTCATGTATTCTGTAAATTAGCTCCAGACCATGTGTACTAGGGAAAATGTTTACAGAAGCAAGTTAAGTGATATCTAAAACAAAGAGTTCTACCTCTTGTGCTATCTTCCACACTCTCTGGCTAAGATGTCAATTGGCTACAAGCTCCATGTAACAGAACAATGAGGAAAGTCTGACAAACTAAAATCCTTCGGAGAGCTCTGAGAAAAAATTAACAAAACAAAAACAGTTCCACTAATCGAAATTCCTAGAGCAGACATGATTAAGTTGATTAATTTTGGAGAGCTGCTCTCTTGCACAGAGAAATACTTATCTGTTCACATAAATAAAAAGTTATTTAACCAGACAGTATTCTATTTCTGTGATTAAAACCCACACTGAAGGGTGGGACAGAAGCGGGGAGGAGGAGAAAGGTTATTGCTTCTGTACATTGGAGGACAATCTGCCAAAATGAAATATGGTTTTACCAAAAAGATCAGAAGCCCCTGCTAAAAGCTGCGGCAAGTTTTGTAGTTATGGATAAAGAACCAGAAATGTAGCTAAAACGTTTTTAAAACTTGCTGATAGCACCTGAAAAAACAGAAAAGAGACATTTTACATGCTAATTGTGTATTCTGCTAGTTCTCCTCCATGGGCTCATCCACACTAGGACAGAGACACATGTTGCTCATTTGTCGAGCAATATGAATATTGCAGGGTGTGGACAAAGCAGGTCTCTAAGGTTACCACAGCAGAAATGACATGGTAATGGGATTTTTGAAAACATACCGATATAAAAATTATGTGCCCATTGAGATGTGGAATTATACCTCTTTATGGGGCTCAGTGGACACAGAAATAAGACTGGCTAATTTCATTGCTATGGTGTAAGGAGGTCTGAAATGACCATCACGACGTGAGTTTTCCATTTAAGGTTGAGCACCAGAAAAATAACAACTCTTGGTACCAAGGGAACAACAACAAGGGTTTTATATACGGTTAGGTAGAAAACCCAGGGTGGATAAAAATCAATGATTTAAAAAAAGAAAATCGGATTTTTTTGATAAAATGATTTTTGAGGAAAAAACTATCTAAAGATAGTTTTAATTAAAATACATTATAGCTCAAAGACATCTCATCATGGAATACGGATTATAAATTCTAATTCTATAGTAGGAGAGAATATATTCATGTAATGTTTAAGAAAAGTTTTGTTAATGAGTTCCAATAGTTCATGGATTTAGGGACCCAATTTTATGGGTTTTCAGGGGCTTTTGCACAGATTATTTAGGTTAATCTTTCTAGCTACCCAATGGGACTCAGTGCTCAGGCTAGAAGATACCATCAGAGATGCTTAGTTTTGCAGTTCTCAAACTGTGGATTTGTGTCGCCAGAGATAACATGCTTGTTAACAGCAAAAATGTTTTTAAATAAATAAATAAATATATAGGGGTGAGAAATAGTTAAACAATTTGAAATGTCTGTCTGGTGATGTTCTCCTCCTCATACAGCATGGCAAGAAAATCCTCCAAATATTAATGATTAACCTGTTGAATTGAAGACAGTTCACCTCCCAATGACTTCACAATATCTGCTACAATTACAGTTGGTAAATGAAATAACCAATCATTCATTTTCTGATATACTGTAAAACTAATCTGAAAAGTTTTCAAAATAAATCACTTTAAAAACGTACAGTGTGTACCTTCTAAAAATGAAGCCGACATCTATCCGAGTTGTGAAGAATATGTATTAAGGTTATAACAACCAACAAGAATGCACTTTTATGTAGAAATCCATGATTAAATCGAGTCTTCCTGACTAGTGATTTAAATTGTGATTTAAATCAATTTGATTTAACTCAGATCCACTCTGAGAAAACCACTCTGTTTTCTCCTTTTGGGACCAAAAGCCCAGCTGGCAGTTTCTTGTCATGACCCAGCCAAGCCCCACAATACTTGTCCCTAGCAGGAGAGGGGAAAAAAAGAAGCCATTGTCAACATCAGGCACTGCTCAACCGAGGAACATCTGCAGTGCTCCTTGTGTTAAACATCCCAGAGTAGAAACACTTGCAGCCTCGAATATTAGAAACTGGAAACATAATTAGCGCTGGAACTTTAGATTGTTAGGCTACTAATATTTGAATACCAGGTGGATTTAGGAAGGAGAGACAATGTGAGCAGAGAAGTGAAAAGGGAGTTAGAGCAGTGGTTCCCAAACTTGTTCCGCCGCTGGTGCAGGGAAAGCCCCTGCTGGGCCGCGTCCGCAGGTTCGACTGATTGCAGGCCAATGGGAGCTGCTGGAAGTGGCACGGGCTGAGGGATGTACTGGTCGCCGCTTCCAGCGGCTCCCATTGGTGTGGAGCAGCGAACTGTGGCCACTGGGAGCCGCGATCGGCCGAACTGGCGGAGGCAGCAGGTAAACAAACTGGCTCAGCCTGCCAGGGGCTTTCCCTGCACAAGTGGTGGAACAAGTTTGGGAACCACTGAGTTAGAGGAAGATGGCATGGAGGTGACGGGTGTGAAGAGAGAAGAGAAGGCGAGATGGGCAGGAGAACTGAAGATGACAGGGAGAAGGGAAGGGATGAGAAGGCAGAAAGATTAGGAGACAAAAAAACTGCCTATCCTACCAGGAAACAGGACCTCTCAATTACCAAATACAAGAAGTGCTGCAAAAAAAAAAAAAAAAAAAAAACACACAAAATAAAAAGATTCAGGTAGCTAAGGAGGGCCACATTTCTTCACCTAACATGAAGTACAAATTGTGCACTGGGTAGAAATTATAATTATGTTTAAATTTTAACATTTATTTTCATTACTGGTAGATAATAGCATTGATAAAATTGAGCAGGTCACTAGGCTGAGCTGACACACTGATCCTAGTCACCAAGAAAATGAAGGATACTGGAAAGATTGAACTCGTTGTGCATAGTCAATAAAGAAAGAAGCTCACAAAAGATACACGCTATTCATGGTCTCTGGGACAATTAACAGTTTAAATGGAATTTCTTGAAAAGACAATAGGCGCCCGTTTACAGGTCAGGAAGAGGGTGTTTCCCCTTATGCCTCCTTCCTCTTATAAACTACTATACTGTTAAAAAAAAAAAAAAATCTTCCCCATGGCAAACTTTTTTCTCTCCAGCCTCTAAGGTAATATTTGAAAAAAAGTCTGTATATGGAATCTGGCACTTATAAGTTTTAATAAGACTTTTTGGGTTTTGACAAGCAGAGAAAGAAGCTGCTATCTCTCTCTTTTGCATGGCTGCTTTGGAAACCATTTGGGTCCTGGATGACGACCCTGAACTGTTAATCATTGGCTTAGTACACCGACACTATAGAAATCAAAACACTCTCTTGAAAATGATCTATTTTATTAGTATTTAAAAATATAAGTTATTACAATTTCTGATGAAACCTTAGGAAATTTTTCTGAATGGATTTAGTATGTATGTAAAATATTTGTTTTAGGTGTTCTCTTCAATTAAGTATGTTAGTCTCCTCAAAGGATGGCACAAAAAACTGCAACACCATTGCAACGGCTGGAATACCAAAACCATTCCCTAAGTGCTACCTTCCAGCAGTTGATAAAGCAAATGGCCAGCGTTGTGTCCATGCTAAGAATTCAGGGAAGATTAAAATTTTGGGTTCTGTTTGGTTGTTATGGATGAGAACAGGAAAGTTTCATCTGAGAAACTTACAGAATGTTGTGAGGTGCTGAGCAGCTCCTGTAAAGAGGTGAATGCCATCAACTCTCCTTAGAGTTGACAGTGTTCACATTTTCCATGAGGTACACAACACTGCAGTTTCAGTTAGACTTTTATGTTGTTTTCAACAGTGATGAACAATGCTTTATGCATGGTGCACTCAGACACTAAGGAAGTGATTGGGTCCAGATCCTCAGCTGCTGTAAACTGGCATAGATCTCTGAAGTCAATGGAGCTCTGGTCCCCTGGTCTCCACCTGCCTCCTGAATTTCACTTAACAGTGACAAAAGAGGATGATCCATTTCTGTAGCATACCTTAAAATTCTTCTGGGACTCTGGCGTTGGGCTGTCAAGATCTATCAGTTTCTTCAGCTCTTCCTCAACAGTGGACTGGGATGCTCGTTTTGGTGATGCCCGTAGATCTCTGGCTGATGCACGCAACCGTGGATGGGTCATTTCATTGCCATCACTCTGGTGTCGTCTTAAAGGGAAGGGAACAGACATGTTCAGGACCCAAAGCCACTCGGGGCTGGATCTATATACGTAATAAGCAGTAAAGCATCATCAAGATTTTCAGAGGGAAAAATGGTGTAGAGAGGGAGGATGTGGGTATGGGAAGATTAAGATAAAGTTTTGTATAATACAGTAAAGTCCCATATAAACGAAACCTGTTGAAAGCATCAACTTCCAATGCATGAAAAGTGCACCATAATAAATTTCCCTATTAAAGGGATGTACCTATTCAAAGAATGAACAAATATATAAGAACAAAAATCAATTATATAAACTAAAGTCTGTTAAATACTAGCTGAATGCTTAAACATACCAAATGTCCCGATTCTTTTAACTGGCTTCCAGTGTATAACTTGTACAAAATACTTTTTATTTTAGCTTCTATCTAGCATTCCCTTCAGTGGCCCATTGCAGTTACTGGCATCATCTGGGAATGCTGTACTTAACACCAATAATGATTTCAAAGCATCCCTAACTGCCCAGACATCTGAATCTCCACTGTAGAGGGTCAATGGTTCTGATATGCATTTTTCCAACCTCCACCTTTCAAGGTCATCTGAGACCCCAAATCACAAATCTCTTGATGCAAGTCTTAGAATGTGGGAACAAAACGAAGAATCTAAGGGACAAAACACTCAGTGTTGAGGATGGTTTTTTCATTTGTTCAATTAATATTTTGAGTTTCATTTAAAAATTCTCTAAAGAAAAATCCTACAATTTAATAAAGATGAAGTCTACTGCATTCTATAGAATTTCTATAGAAATTACTTTAAAAACTTTTACAAAGTAACGAAAAATGATAACCAAGCTATAGAATTTTTAAGCCACACTATGGAATTCTAGGGTAGAGATTCTAAAGTTCTATAGAGGTCTGATCATATCATTAAATTCTATCGGACCTTTCCATACGGGAAACTTCTCTGGATTTCAGTGCTTCTTCATGTTTAAGTTAACAACCAAACAATAGAACCAAAAAAACGCTCTTACTTTCTGGTATCCATAAACCCCACAGAGTTTATTGTCCCTCCAGGTTTTTTCCATCCAATCAGATACTTGCTAGTAGCACCCTGGCGAGGGTAGAAAGTCCTAGGACCAGAGGAGGAGGAAGAGGAGGAGGAGAAAGAAGGTGCGAGCTGTGGGGAAGTAGCAGAATGAAGCTCTTCTTTAGGTGAACTTCTGGCACTGGTGAAAACAACTGGGCTGGCAGAATGTCGTGAGCTCATGGTACTGGGAGAGAAGCATAACAAAGACAAAGCTTAACTTAAATGTGTGTGTATGCATCTTATGTAACTTTTTTAAAAACTGCATTTGGTTAGCAGGAACCCAAAGTAGTATTATTGTGATGTAAAGCTAATAATAATAATACTGTGCTGTTCTCTCATGCCTTCCATCAGACCGGAAAGCACTTTCGAAAACCAAATGAATTAAACTTCACAAGCCACCTGTGAGGTAAAAAAGTATCACCCCAAATTTACAGATGGGTAACCTAAGGCACAGAGAGGTTAAGTGACTTCAGGGTAACACAAGAAGTCTTGGCTGAGCTAGCAAGAGAACCCAGGTGAGAGTCCTAGCTCAGTATTTTATCCACAAGACCAGCCTTATCAATACCAAGAGATTTTTTTAGTATCAAAGAAATCCCAATAATATATAACGCTAGAGGATATATATTACTGGCCTTATTCATTATTGCTCATAATTCAGAGTCTGCTGCTGTCACAGCTGACAATGCCACCATGAGACAACACTCTCTACTATGTGATAAAAATGGAAGCGTTTGAGAGTCCTGCAGACACAAACGTTTCACTGTTACATTTCAGTATTACCAAAAAAGACTGGAGACCGGAAAGAGAGGATAAGTAGTTAGAGGAAACCAGAGTTTTGGTCTGCTAGGAATCAGTGTGGATGAATAGACTGAATACTTCTTTGATGAAAGACTCTGGGCAACATCATCAGTACTGGAGGACTGCACTGACTGTACATTGAGGACTTACCTTCATTGAGATCCAAGACCTGAGGATTCTACAAGAGCTGAACCATTCTTCTGTGAAGTCTGTGAGTTATGTAGGCCATGATCAATGCAGTTGCTTGGGTGCCTAGCATTTTAAAGCCTAATTTTCAATTCTAAAAGTTTAAGGGAAAAAATAGGATTGCTCACCACAGTAGGAAGAGTCCTTTTTTCTTTTGTACCCTCTTACTATGAGCATTTAATCAAGAGGAAGATATCATTTGGCTAATACATATTCCCCCTAAACAGTATTCCAGGTGGACTGAACCTTTACCCCATGAAGCTGAATTATTTCTAGTTTTCCCTAGTCATTTCAAGGCAGTTGCACAAGGGAGCAAGTAACACTGGGGAAAGAAGGAAAACGTTGGTTAAATAGGTTATTTTCTTATTTATATCACTCTGTGTAAACAGCAAATCTGTGAGAGCAGTTTCATTAAAAAGAAGAAAAATGGCTAGGCAATTAATTTGCTGTCCAGCAGACTGGGCCTTAACTGAAATTGAACGGATTGACTTTTAATATCTCTAATTCCTGACATAATATGTCTAGGCAAAGAATGTAGAGAAACAGAGTGCCTCATTCCAGCTGGTTTGCATCACAGGAAGAGTCCTGGATAAAACTAGTTTTCATTTATATGTTGATATGAAAGTTAGATGCTGTCTAAGAAGGAATCAGAACACAAAATTTTAAGACGACTATATATTATGTTATGCTTTAAAAAGGTGGAGGCATCTGTAACTACAGCAAAACTTCAGGTATAGATTCGGTGCTGGAATGCCATCATATATTTTAAGGACGTTGACACACAATTTTCTACCTTACTTTTGTGCACTGTCTTCTCCATAACTGGAGCACTGGAGGGGGTGTGTGTATGTGTGTGAGAGAGTAATTCTAGCATTTGAAACAGATGAGGTTTCTGGTATAAAGCGGTGTTTTCTGACTGTGAAATAAAAATTAAATGGATGGTTGAATTAACTAGCAGCTGAATGAACCCTAAATTTTTAGTCTGATAGCAAGTTCTCCAGTGATCCTGTCATGTGAAGGTGCATTGTATAATTTGTTACTGAAACAATGACAGAAGATATTTAAGGCATCAGATATGGTAACCTATTGTCTACACCGTTCATAATAATACTGAACATTTGATATTATATATCACTTTTCAATTGTAAATCTCAAGGCCTTTGCAAAAGAAGGTATTGTTATTCCTTTTTTTTTAAATAGCAGATAATGAAACTGAGTCAGAGATAAGAAATGATTTGCCAAGGTCACAAATTAGTGTGAAAAATCTCAGTTCTCCTGATTTCCAGTTCTGCTCCCATTCAAAACTTTCTTTCTAAATCTGTTCAGGCCATAAAATACAGCTGACAATCATAATTTCTTCCAGTTATCTGCCAGTAAACTCCAGATTGAAAAAAACTGGGAACAACTTGCCCGTAGCAGGTCAAAGCACAGTCCACCTGAAATTGCATGTCACAAATTTTGTCCACTTATGACCTGCACAAATATCACTTCTGCTAAGGAAACAGAGCAGAAGTAAGGAAAGAAATTCAGAAGTTGCTTGCCTTTTTTTTTGGGGGGGGGGGGGGGGAGGGGGAGGGAGAGA
This sequence comes from Caretta caretta, assembly GCF_965140235.1. Lineage (NCBI taxonomy): Eukaryota > Metazoa > Chordata > Testudines > Cheloniidae > Caretta > Caretta caretta. Next base: position 65,417,625 of record NC_134211.1, on the reverse strand, counting down.
GAAATATAGTCCATCTATGAGATATCTCCATTATCAAGTTAAAGTATCAAGTGCTCAGCTGGGATGCGCATCTTAAAAGAAAATTGTATGGGACTGTTCTGTTTTTAAAATATTTTATAGTTCAGAAGGAGTGTGCATTTGAGAACTGGAGGTTTTTCCTTTGTGTAGGAATATTAATATTCCCATTATTTTTCAGAATTGTTAGTGTTAATGGAGAGTTATAGAGGGAGTAGTATCAATGAGGAGGGAAGAGAGGGCTTGTAAATAAATTTCCAAATACATTCCATGTGTTTATTTATACCTATTGTTATCAAGATGTTTCACTGAAGAGGGTATAGTAAACAAAAACATGAAATATGCAAGGAACAGTGGGGTGGCAGAGAGGTAGAAAAGTTAGCTCACAACAATTTTTATTTTTTGATGTCCTTGGTTTATATATATATTACATTGCTCCCCACTTGTCCTTGTTTAGATACAAATATTTAAATAATTAATAAAATAATTAAATATTTTTGGAGGTGCTCAGTTTTACAACATGAACATTCTAGGGATTAACCTGGTACTTTAGTGGCTGCATACTGTGCTGTTGACACCCGAGGATCAAAAGCCCCCAATCCACAAGTTGTTGAATTACACAGTGCAAACACTCTGAAGTCAGTGGGGCACTGCACAAGTAAAGGTGTTTGTCTGAATAGAACCTGAAGGCTTGGGACACAAGTTTGGGTACTGTCTACATGGGCCAGAAGGGGCTGGAAGCACTGTAGAGGCAGCACATTCCATTCCTGGGAAGAAAGTAAGGGATTCACATTGTTCAAGCTGGCAATCTGAACAGTTTGATTGTCTCTGAAGGGAGCAGAGTACAACCCTCAGGCTTGAGAAAAGGTTGTTTTTACACTGAACTTGAGCGTGGTAACAGGAAAGAATAAAAAAATATCTTTTCCTCCAACACCCATAAAAGAATCCTAGATTCTACTCATCTACTCAGCAAAATATTGTCCAATCATGAAATACAACTTTTTAAAAAGCAATTTAATACCATATCTGGATGGAAATATCAGAGATTTTGTTTTTAGTTTTGATAGTGAAGACAACAAGAGACCATTTAGCTAGTGAGCAAATGAAAGTCTGACAATTCATATGTTTCCTTTTTTATTTTATGAAATTCAAACTATCAGTGCATATGGTTTCTGTTAATGATGTTCAGATATACTGATTCTGTGTAATTACCGCCCTACATTAATGCAGTCCTCCTGGGACGCCATGAGAAACCTGCATAATCAATAGAGATTTTGGGAATGGGGGTGGAGAAGGAAAATAAAGCCCAGCCAGAAATACTGCTGCAAAATGTAATCACTATAATTTACATTTTGCCACCAATTCTCAGGTACAAGTTCTTTTATGCTCTGCCAAATGATCTGCACACTAATTACTGTTCCTGTCTTCTAAATGCACAAACACCCTAATTTGCAGTTATTTTATTTTCTGCAACTCTGTTCATTTTGTCACCAAACTAAGTTCCTCTTCCTCCAGCTCAGAACGGTTACCTTTATAGATCATACCAAAAGTATTTTAGGACTTCAGTCACAAGGTAAGCCTACAAGAAGTGAAGGGGAGGCTAAAAAAAAAAAAAAAAAAAAAAAAAAGGTGTGTGTGGAACCATCAAAAAGTGTACATGCCTTATTGAGTAACAGCATGTTCATATTGTCACTCTTGACTTTCCTCTCTCCTTCCTGACCTGTCAGTAACCCTCACTTACAATGTCATGTCTAATCAAGAGTGCAGGCTCTTTTACTTTGTTTTCAGGCACTGAATGCATTTTTAAATGTTCAAAAATTATAAAATAATAATGAGGGAATACAAGGTAGTCTGTCTTTTCTCCATGGCTAACAGACCAAATATTGTGCATTAATTTTGCAAGGTACTGTATGACCATATTTCCAAACTAGGGTGCCTCAATTCTGTTCTATAGATTACTATATCATTTCTCTGTGTAAAGAACTGTACTTTTGTTTGTTTTCAAATAAAGCAAAACAAGACTGTTCTATTTTGTGTAAAACCAGAGTAGTTTATCAAGAAAATTCAACTCCATTCTGAAAAAATATTTACAGGAACAAACAATTTAAGTGTAACTAGAGAAATGAGAATTGGGTTAAACCAAATAAACCATAGAAAAATGTCATGTTTGGAGACATATTGCTATAGTACAGCGAATTAATGAGATGGTTTGACAGGCTAACCCTACTATCAGTTGGTATCAGTTTGTATATATTTCATGATATCAAGTTTCCTTTTTTCTTTTCATTCTCTGCCACTTTTTTATTTCCACTTTTCTATTGACACTATTTGCTGCATGGAGGAGAGAATTCTAGAACCTCAACAGCCCAAACACGTTTTTACTGTTAAGAATATCTTCACAGTGTAGCTTTTAGTACTTACTGTAACCCAGGGATTTACCATGGTCCTTTTTCTCCTTTCTGAAAAATTTATTCTAAACAAAAATGTTGCTGGCAACTTTCCAGCATTGTCTTAAAATAAAAGTTATATATGTCAGGTAAAAAAATCAGTGTAAAGAGATGCTTAACATAAGGAGGCACTTAATGCCTACAATGCCCCTAGAACACAGACAGAATAGTATGGAACCCCATTAATAAAATCCCTAACTCAAATTAACGTGACACTGAGTGCAAGGAAATAAATCAATCACTGCATTACAGACTCTGTGGCAACCCCAACTTCCAGCTACACTATCAGAAGCTGTTAAACTGGATGGTAAATCTCCAGCTTTGCCTCATCTCATTTCTCCTGTAACAGAACTGTCAGACTGAAGAACTGTTAGCATCATATTTTCTACCCTCCAGCCCACTAGATATCTTAGCTGTCTCTTAAAAATACAAAGAAATTAATACAAATAATAATAAATGCAACTGCCTGCCTAAAACCAGGAAGGAAAAAAAATGATAAATGCTTTCCCTTGCAGATTTAGGTTTTTTGCTTAGTACTATAGCACAGATGCATTTTTCTTCTTACAATGATTAATAACATTTTAAAAATAATTATATTTAGTATTTTGGGAATTAAGCTAGAAGATCTGAATTTTTTTTCACCTCTAATTTTTATGATTCATTTGTAAATGAGTGCCTTTCATCTAAGGAGCTCAAAGCACTTTACAAAGAAGTTCATTATCTTCATTTTACAAATGGAGAAACTGAGATAAAAAGGTAAAGCGCCTGTCCTATGTCACACACACAGTCAGTAGTAGAGTGGGTACTAAGAATCAAGGTCTCCTCATTTCCTTGTCCCTTACTGCATGTATTAGATGGCACTACCTCCCAAGTTTCTAAACAAAAAGACTGGGGGGCGTGGACAGAGGAAGCAAATGTATAGCTATATTTTCCTGTATGAAACAACCACCACTTGAAAAAAAAGAAACAAAAATTCCAAAATCAAATGGGCATCGTTAAATTTATTTATCCCCTTGTTGACAATGATTTGAAAAGCAATGCTTGCACGATGTTCCCTATAATACACCTATCATACTAAAATCTTACATCATGTGTAACAGTGGTAGAGTGGAGCATGTTCCTGCTATCACAAATATTCACACACTCCTTAGACTGACTGGACCCACCAGTGGGAGATACAAATACCACATGCAGTGTCCACTGTCAAACACCTTACACAGTGGGATCTTTCAAACCTCTGGGTTAGCCAAAACAGGCACACAATTTTCCCTTAACACTCACTTCTCATCTCCGATATGTTAAAGAGAGAGAAAGTGAAGGTGGAAGGGGCATCAGTCATGACTTGAGAGAAAATTACCTTGTGTGGGAAACGGCATCACTAAGACTATAAGCACTGTTCTCTCTTGTTAAAGGATTGGAAGCTGGTTGACTCTTGGTGTGAATATCCAGGCTTAGTGAAGACTCCGTCTTCCGATCTACAACATGGCTTTCTTTTTCTAAAGTCCTGTCTGCGATGGAGACTACTTCACTGGAACTATGCCACAGTGGTGTCACTTTCTCCTTTGCAAGCCCTGATCGAGGAGACGTTGCTGAGGTTCCCAGAGAAGCTGTGCTGCCATGGCTGGGGCCATAGGAGGTGGTATCTATGCCACTATCAGCTGAAGTCCCTTGAAGGTAGTTGTAGCTGTTCAGCTCTGACTCAGTGCGGTCGCCACTGTCATACCATTTCTCATCACTATGGGCACTGGAGGCATTGCTGGAGAGAGTATTGCTGCTGGAGTGGCTGGAGTAGTGGCTGTCAGACTACAAAAAATGTTCATGACTTTAATTCAGAATGATCACAAAGAAGACAAGACAAAGAAGGCACAACTGCACTACGGAAGCTCTACTTTTACACATGTCTGAGGGGACTTAGAAAGTCTAAAATTCGCAGACATAACTCAGGCCATAAGTTTAATGCCCATTTTAAAAGCTTGGTATGACTTTGGGCGGTCATGCCTTAATTTATCAGAGGAAGTCTAATTTGCCCCACAATATTTTTACACCATTTACTTTAAAATTTAGTCACCTGTACTAAGCCTGCTCACAAGTAAAAATGACCATTCACGTTTAAACTTGTGATATTCAATCGCAACTGCATAACCATAGAAAAGTGCCCAATTCTTCAACAGTGCTTATAATTAAAGACAGCACAGATGCTAATTTTAAGGTGGTTAGAACACGAGAATCCATCAATCCACAACTGAAGCATGTGTTATTTCAATAATCTGATTACTTACCCAAAAGTTTGAGAAAGGACAGAATGGGCATCTCTGGCTACTCAGATCCCCCTTTACTAGAAGCTCACTGCTTCCTCAGCAGCAATCTCCTTTGCAAATAAACACTGAAATGAATTACTGGGAATGCTGCATGCTTCACAAACAGATGTATGTATGACAAGCTCCAAAGGGTGTTCCTACCCAGTTCTACAGGGTCAGAAGGATGTAGTTTTCTATTCAGTGATTGAACATGTATATAAAGGTAAGAAAAACTCCTTCAGGCAGGACTCCAGCAGCTATTATGGAAGAACCTTTCCAACTAAGGAAAAAGTTATGATCACATTTAAAGGAAATAAATGAGAGAGACTAGCTAAAGAAAGAAAAATGAAAACAAAAACAAGTGTAGAGGCAAGAGAAATGCTATTTATATTTATATTTCAACGTATGTGTATGGACTGCTGCGCCAAGCTTCTAAACACTGCCATATGAAGCATTTTTGGTAAATTGCCCAAGTCTTGCATCTGTGGCCTGGGACTAGCTATGGGGATTTACAAAGGATACTTCCTTTGGGAATAATCAGAGTTCCCACAAATACTCCACTTATCACCAGGCACCAGACCAAAAACCTACTGTTCAATTGGCAGTAAAATATTTCTGTTAAGAAATTTGCTATTAGAGCCGTGCTTAGCTTCTGGAATACTGAAAAGGCAGCAGATCTGCTTTGCTGACTCCTCTATATGCTAACAGAGAAGTATGGTTTTTTGCTGATTTTATAACTATGTTTTTGAAAGATACTTTGCCTTTGAACGGCACCCAGACCTTTTGGGCAGAAACAGAGTCAAACATTTAAAAATAATTTTTAATAAGTTAACTTACATGACCCTGCTTATTTGGAGACAAATGAACGACAGGATCCTGCCTCATCAGTCTTCCACTGGGACTGTCTCTGAAGGATGGCAGTACTTTTGATACAGCTGGGAGATGGCATGTGGGTTCTGCAACACAGCAAGCAACATTGCACTTACACAGTATATGCACTGTAGGGGCATGTGAGACAAATTAAGAAAACTTGAAATCTGATGTTACAGTTTGATTTTCCCCACTGCTGTCATTAACCAAAACCTTTGGACAGACAGTCATAAATTTATTTCAAAATACAGAATGTATGGTATACAAACCGCTTGTAAAACAAGTGCCAAATCCACACCTGTAGTAAATCAGTACAGCTCCACTGAAGTCAATGGAGCCATGAATATTTACATCAGGTGAGGACTGTGCCTCAAGTGTCCAGGAGGATGGGGCTAGGATATTAAACCAGGTGCTGGCGTATCGTAAAAATGAATGTCTCTTTGTTCACATGGCCAGAGGAGAATAAATTAGAAAGCTTGAGGTCCATCCCTGTTTAGTTGTACTGTCAGCAAGGCAGAACAGACAAGTTACAGTGATCACTTAACTATACACATTTATTTCCCCTTTGAACTTCAACCATATCTTATAGAAGTACCCCAAGTATTTCTCATCAAACCATTGAAAACAAACAGATATTTTTAAAAGAATCTATTGTCTAGTCCTAAATAGCAATATCATCTGGCATACTATTTCCATGCCACTCAATGGTTTTGACTGTACTCCATGAAAATCCAGTTACTGACCTGTAGCGTAACTTGTTTTTTGAGATGTGGGTGCAGATGTGTGTTCCACTCAGGTGCACCTGTGCTCAGCCCATCGAAGCAAGAGAACTTTGCTTAGTAGTACCCTTCAGGGCAATGTTCATGCCCTCTGGTCCTCATAGCCCCTCCCATGGCTAAATAAGGGCAGCACTGCCCCAACCACCCTCAGTTCCTTTGCACCAGAATCCAAGACTAGGACAAAGGATGGGTCATGGAATACGTATCTGCACCCCATCTTGAAGAACAAGTTATAGTACAGGTAAGTAACCATTTTTTCCCCCAACTGGTTGCAGACATGTATTCCACTGCGATGATTCTCAAACAATACTGGTAGGAGATAGGGCTTGGAGTCTTAAATGACTGCAGAACTGCCTTCCCAACTGACTTCCTTTCCCATCTGACCTAGATGCTGTGGTAATCACATAAGGTTTGGCAAAAGAATGTACAGAAAACCATGCAGCAGCTCTGCAAATGTCCAAGATTGAAATATCACTGAAAAATGCAATCGACGAGGCTTGAGCCCTTGTTGAATGAGCCCGTAAAGACTGTAGGGGTGTGGTCTGAGCTACTCCATAAGCTATGGTAATGCAGGAAGTTATCAATCTAGAAATTGTCTGCACAGATACTGGCCGACCTTTCATCTGATCCACATAAGAGACAAAGAGCTGAGGTGGTAATGAATAAAATGATTTAATTCTTTCCAGACAGAATGTCAGGCACCATCTCATATCTAACGTATGAAGCTGCTGTTCATCTGCATTCGAGTGTGTCTTAGGAAAGAATACAGGTAAGTAAATAGCGTGGTTAAGGTGAAACTGCAAAACTATTTTGGACAAAAACTTTGGATGTGGCCTCAAGGACACTTTGTCTTTGAAGTACTGTGTATATAGAGGCCATGCCGTAAGGGCTTGCAGTTTGCTTACTCTTTTTGCAGAAGATATAGAGACAAGAAGCATGATGCTACTAACCCAAATGGAGGACCCATGAGGGCAGCCAGTACAGTACAGAGGTCCCACAATGGGACTGTTTCCTTAACATGTGGAAACAGGTGGACAATGCCTTTCAGAAATCTCACTACCATGAAGTTTGAGAAAACTGATCTCCCTTGGATTGGAAGATGGAATGCCAAGAGCATTGCCAAGTGGTCCCTCAACAAGATAAGAGCCAGATCTGAGGACTTCAAATGAAATAAGTAATCCAAATCTCCTGAACACAAGTTAACATTCTCTTATTGACAAAACCGAAAAATGTTTTCACTTGGCCAAACAGGTAGTACTAGTAGGTGATTAGAACTCTCCTAACTGCTTCTGAACATTGATCTTAATTCTCACCTAGCCATCCACGCTGTGAAGTGCAACACTGCTCAGTGCCAGATGTGCAACCTGGCCAGGGTGCTGAGTCACTAGGTTGGGAAGATAAACACGAGATCTGGGAGTTTGAACAGACAGACTTAGGTCAAAGAACGAACACTGTCTTGGCCAACGTGGTGCAATAAGAATCAATGTGGCATGGTCCAACTTCAGCTTGAGGATACCTGAGAGAAACCGTAACATAGCCTGGAATTCTTAAAAAAATGTAACTTCTCATGTGTCTTTTCAGAAAACAAAGACTGTCCATCACATAGTATGTCTTCTATGCTCTTTTTTATGTACACAGCAATGCCTGAGTTCTGCAGCCAAGAAGCCCTCTTCACTGAGACATGGCAGTATGCCACATTCCTCTTAGAAGAGGAGGAAGAGTCTCTGAGCCTGGGAGTGGCTCTGATTAGTTTTATGAGTTCTCTTCCTCAGGGGAGCAGAGGAAGGGGACTGGTCCCTTTTTCTCTGAGAAGAGAGTCTGAATCTGGTGGCCTATCCAGGGTCCACACCAGCTCTGAAGACTGATGGCCCTGGTGATCTGCGGAGGGCCCCAGGGCTAAATCTGGCTTCATGGCTTCTTCCAGGAGGTGCTGTTTTAAACACAAGTCCAAGGCAACTTGAGTGCTTTTCTTAAAGGAATAGCAAATGGAGCACTCTTTATTGTCTCTCTCTCCTAAAACACAACAAACAACATGTATGGGGATTGTTATTTGGAAATGCCACCCCACAAAAAGGATGGAGCTTAAATCTGGTGAGGGCATACCACCATATAACACTATAAACAGAACTACTTCCTAAACTGACTACAAGGGTACTGCTAATTAACAATTTACAGACAATCACACTGTCGTTGTCAGAAACTGACAGGTAAAATCCACATGGCAGGCTCGAACTCAAGCCACGGGCAGTGAGAAGGAACTGAGCGGGGTCAGAATAGTGTCACCCTGATATAGGCATGGAAGAGGCTATGAGGGCGCAAGTGCTGCCCCAACAGGGACTGGTAAGCAAAATTTCTGGCTTCAGTGCATTGGGCGCATACACTCTTGAGTGGAATACAGTTCTGCAATGACGTGAAGGAACAGCATATATTTGGCCTTCTACATGAGAAAGTTGTACCAATATAACTAAAACAATTTAGAAATGGAATTAATTAAATGTGGGCAATCAACTTGTGCGGACACTCGTACTTGGTTTAAGTGTGCCTTATATCAATTTAAGGTAAGTGGATAAGGAGGTGTTTGAATAAAAAAAGCAGTTAATTCTTTTCTGAGAGGTCGCTATAGAATATAGAGGTCTTGCATGGAAAGTTCCCCAGCAGTATATATTTGCTTTCAAAGAGCTAAAAGTGGATGGGTCTTGGTGACAGTTCTTCACATGGACCTTCTAGAGATACTGAATACTCTGCATTCTTAAAATGCAACATTTAAGAGAAAATTGTGCTTACAAAAACCAAGGAACTTAGAGTACTAGAGGGTCACACACTTCATAGTTTTTGTAGGCCATATTTGGGGTCAGGAAGGAATTTTCCTCCAGGGCAGATTGGAAGAGGCCCTGGAGGTTTTTCGCCTTCCTCTGTAGCATGGGGCACGGGTCACTTGCTGGAGGATTCTCTGCTCCTTGAAGTCTTTAAACCACGATTTGAGGACTTCCATAGCTCAGACATAGGTGAGAGGTTTTTCGCAGATGAGGGTGGGTGAAATTCTGTGGCCTGCGTTGTGCAGGTCAGACTAGATTATCATAATGGTCCCTTCTGACCTTAGTATCTATGAATCTAGGCTGAGTTTATCGCACTTCCCAGGGGCTCCTTGAATCCCTCCTCACGAGCTCCCTACATTCCACCCTCCTATCCCGCACTGTCTCAGGGATTCCCTTGAAATGTCACCCATTCTCCCCTGCTGCCAACGGTTTTGTGTGGCCCGCCCATTATCTCTCCTCCCATACCAAGGTTCCCAATTCTCCCCCACCATGCTCGCAACTCTTGTGTGCACCCCTGTTCCCACTTCCCCCACAGGCTCCATTTTCCCCACGGCTGTGTGCGCTCCCCATTTCCCACTTACCCCATTCCAAGGGCTCTGTGTACTGCCCTTCCCGCACAGCTGTGTCTCCTCCTTCCCCCATACTAGGTTCTTTCAACCTTTTCGTCCACCAGGGGTTCTATGTGCCCCCCTTCCTCCCTGCCTCCATTTCAGGGTCCCCTATTCTCCCCCATGGCAGTGGCTCTGTGTTTGCCCCCATTCCCTTCATCTCTTCTCCCTGAAGGCGAGTCTGTCTGCTCCCCATTTACCCTTCCCCCTATACTAGGTTGCATCCCCATTCCCACTTCTTTCCATGTTCATCATACCCCCTTCCTCCTATGCCAGAGGCCCTACCTGTCCCTCATTCCCACCTTCTCCCCATGCCAGGGGCTGTTTTCCCTCTTCCCCACATACCATGGTCCCCAAACTCTGCCACCACTAATTTTCCCCCAAATCAATAGTGTTTTGGTTACTGATGGCTAGAACATTCCCAGAAAATTTGGAATTGATTGAATGCAGCATTCAGAAGTTATCATGTTACCTTCCTACCCACAGACAAACAGTAATTGCATCAAGTGTAGCATAAGGCGTTTGCAAGCTTGGTCAACCAGTTGAAACTGGGCAAAGTACAGATGAGAGCTATCCAAACCTCCTCAATATAGCTACTCTCTCTCAACCTTTATCTAGAGCATTATCATCATTCTAGCCCTAATGAGTCCTCTTCTGGTAAAAGTGACAAAATGGTGATTAGGTGCAATGGACAAAAATTCTTTAAAGTCTAGGGTGAAGCAGACACAGCTTTGTGTGAATCTACCATGCCTTATGTCCTACCTATTTACAAACCCTAATACTGCCTTCTTAAAGCTAAAGAATTCTACTTATTTTGTGGTGAACCAAACTGCTACATAGACTTATCAGAACTGGCATTACAGCTTCTAGACAGAGAGGCAGCTTACAGTCAGAACTGTCTGAATGCAGGACACTACCCAAGAGAGATACTGAGATTATAGCCCTGTATCCTCTTTGTTTGCTTTTGATGAATCTTGGAACCACCTTTCCCACCAGAAACACAATTTTTACAGCTCCTTTCACTTTCTTTAAGCCAATACTGTAGTATCTAACATTCCACAGCAGAACTTGCTGGCAGCTCTATCCAATGCCAGCACCAATACACAGCAGAGAAGCTGCAGAAGTAATGCTGAACAAGAGATCAGTTTTACATGTGTGGTTACCATCACAACAATATGAAAACATATGCAATTGAAAATCATTCTGTCAAAATGAGAATAACAGATGAGTATAATCACAGGTTTTCCATGTTAAAAGGAGAAAGGAGGAGGGGATGACAGATGTCTTCAATAATAAGGCACAGCTCACTGAGGCTCTGAAGTTACTCGAACAAAGTATGTGTTCAGAACCTGAGAATCACATTGCACTTCCCAAATGTCTGCTGCATTCACTGGATCCTTTATTCCGTGTTCAAGACTAGCACATTTATATAGGAATAATAGTGAACTACAATGCAGTAAGAAGGTCTGATGTGCAGACAAGATTGGGAAAGATATGGACTTCCAAGAATAGCTTCAATTCCCTGGTCCTAAAATGTCCTGAACTCCTACTAACCTATAACAGAGGAATTTAAAAAAATAGCAACCTTGACCAAACTAGTCATATTGCAACAATGCAACTGGTTGGCTATTGTAGTGCAAAACTTGTATCAGTGTCAGACTCTCATTGGTATCAACTGGTGTCAAGATGTCATCTTAGTGCACAACAGCGATATATAAAGAAGGAAAAGGTCTATGTACTGATACTCCAAATGAGGGCTTAACAATGCAAATCTTCAGTACCCAGCTGTTTTATGTAGTTAATATATTTCTTCAGCTGACAACTTAATTGCAAAATGCAAAGAAAATGTATACAGTGGTGGAAGGCAATTCTAATCAAGCTAAAGATTTATTTCACTATTTAAACTTAAATTGCATTTTTTCCATTTTGCACATGGGATTTTTATAGCTTCAATGATCAATCAATTTGCATTTATATAGCACCATTTGAAAGGGAACATTACAAACACTTAAGATAAACTAAGCGAAAATTAAACTAAGCCAAACCACTGGGGAGAGTAGGTGAGGTCAAACAAGCCTTCAACAACAAGACAAACTAATAACCATGTCTATCCAACCACTTCTTAAGGACAGGGTGTTCCAGAGAGTGGGAGAATTATGGAAAGTTTAGCCTCAGAATAACTTCTGTCCTTCCTCAGGTGATACTCAGAGGTCTCAAAGACACAGATGGAAGTATATCTAAAATCTAATAATTCATTCTAATTAATGAGAGTAACATTCACAAAGAGAAAATACAGTGGTTTAGAAGCTTCTCCCACTGCATGGAGAAATATATTACCAAAGTCACCTTGTGGTTAACACCATTTGCTTACTGCAGAACTTAATTACCTACCCATCTGGTCAGCAATACTATCCTCACTCCTCTGCCAGCTTGGTGTGGATTTGCCGCTGCTACCAGTATCTGTCTGCGTGTTCTGCCTGTCAATAGAGGCAGGGGATCTACGACTCATTCCGAACCTGTTGTAGTGTCCCCAAAACAAAGGTAGACAACAGTTTTAATTATGCTTAAATCCCATGTAGAAAAATAGCACTTACAGAAAAACGGTTATGATATCAAGTAACTTGACCCAGAAATCCAGAAACATAGCTGCTTGTGGGATTTATAATACTTTTCCTTTCAGTTATTGGGGGTCACTTACCACCTCTTATTTATAAAATACACAGTATATATATTAAACCATTAATTTACTGAGCACCTCTGTTCAAGAACTGCTGGTTTCAGTTAAAAAAATTATTTAACCAAAAATGGGTCCTAACGATGTACTAAATCACCAGTCAGCATGCTAAATCAGATGAACTTTTTTTGTTCTTAAAATATGCGAAATTATTTTGTTGCAAGATGTATTCTGGAAGGTTCAAAAAGTGTTAGTTGTTTTTACTAATGTAAAACAGTAGGTTTACCTTTTTCAGTTGACTAGCATTGAGTTTTGAGCAGTGCTTACTTTGTGCCAGGTCTTGCCAAGGCTAAGCCCTGGCACCTCTAGGCTTGGCAGTTTATAGCCCCGGCACCTCTGGGCTTGCTGCATCAGTTATGAATGTAAAAAATTGCTTGAGCCCCAGCACTTTTTTCATTACAAATTAAGCACTGGTTATGAGAGAACTATTTGTCACAAACAAGTGGCACCTGGGAAAAAGTTGAATGTTTATATCATAATTGAATTTGTTTTTTGCAATTTCCCATACCAATAGGCATCAACATGAGATTTTTAATTCTTCAGCCAAAAATGCGTGAAAAATTAGGGGGGGCAATCCGTTGTTTAACAATGATTGTGTTCAGTGTTGCTGTAGCCATGTTGGTCCCAGGATATGAGAGAGACAAGGTTGGGGAGGTAATAGCTTTTACTGCACCAAGTTCTATCGGTAGAAGGTACACAGAGCTGAGGAAGATCTCTGTGCAGCTTGAAAGCTTATACCTTCCACCAACAGAAGTTGGTCCAACACATGACTGGTTTGTCACATGACCGGTTTGTCACATGACCAGTCATGAGGAAATCCGATGGGCTAATGAAACCTCCAAAGGCTGAATTAGAATTCTTTTTTATTGAAGCACCAATTTCATATCAAAGCAGAACTTTTTAAAGGCTGATTTCATTCAATAAAGGTGTGATTTAAAGATTACAAGTTTTACTGAAAATTAGTGGAACTGTGGCCCCAACTCACTTAGACTCTTTTGAAAAATTAAGTATTTAAAAGGTGCTGAATCAACAGTCCTAGACCATGAAGTGCTATCTAGCCACACAAACACAACATGGGGAGTGACCGCATGAATTTCCCTACACTGCCATTAAAGTGGGCTGTGAGGTTTTACAGACTTCATAGACTATTATATCCTTGGCTTATCTGCTGAGGTGACCATCATATCACTATGTGTCAACAGTAGTAGTGATTTTTGGGATGTGGGCATTTGTCCATTAATAACTAGATTGAAAGCACCAATGCATTCCACATGGGCCATGGCATAGCCATTACCTGACAATTTATGGTGAATGACTGATTTGGGTTAGTTTTAAACTTGTGGCTTTGAGATAATGGATCAGCTTTGGCTGAGATAGATGAATATCTGAAGCCATTGTTTTTCCTTAATTTACACACACATTTTTGGGTGGGATTTTCAAAAGTGCCTAAGGGAATGTCTACACTGCAATAAACACCCACAGCTGGCCTATGTCAGCTGGCTCAGACTCGTGGGGTGCAGGCTGAAAAGCTATAAAACTGGACTGTAGATGTTTGGACTCAGGCTGCAGATTCCCAGAGCCCAGGCTCCAGCCCAAGTTGGAATAGCCACACTGCAATTTTATAGCTCTGCAGCCTAAGCCCCCTGAGCCCGAGTCAGCTGAGACAGGCCAGTTGCAGGTGTTTTACTGGAGCGTTGACATACTGTGACTGACTAAAGAGCACAGGCCTGATTGAAAGTCATATCATGATGAGATCTGTCAATCAAATTCATTAAGACACTGAATACAATGTATTCAAACTGTGGTGTGATACTTGTATACGTCTGCTCAATAAGCAAGTATCTGACAAGCAGAAATCCACAGCAAAAAACAACTCAAAAGCATATCAAGAAGGTGCATATACAGAAAGAAGAGGTCATTTACAAAAGGCCAGGCATTCAGGATGTGGTACTAATCTGCATAGTAGCTGCAAGGAAAGTAGATAGCGAGGAGAGGAGTAAAGAGATCTTAAAAATTAATAGAGACAGGTGACTATGTTTCCCCACTTAAATTCAATTGTAGTCAAGGACCATAGCAACCTTGACCTAAATTCTGGGGCAAGACCCTACGTATTCAAAGATACTCCAGTGGAGCAGATTGGAGATTCTGTAACAACTTCAGGAAAATCACACACAAAAATTGAAGTTTCATTTAATTATAAATGAAAATGAAAAATAGTCATAGTATCTCCCCCATCTTATTTAAGATGACATTAAATTTTTTTCATGCTGCCCCAAAATTTTTCATTTTCAAATATGCTGCAGGATAATGTACTGAAAATGCATAACTAACACAGAAGCAAATGATTTTGGCAGTTAAGAGTGGACAGTTGGGGCTTTTAGCATCTGGAAAGATGTGAGGTGTGGAAGATAGTTAAAGTTTGTGTGATGAATCCATTAATGGGATGTTAAAATGATCAGCTGTGAAACAGTTAATTTGACATTGAAATGTGTATTATATTTCGAAATGAATAAAGGGATACTGTTCTGAGAGGTACTGGAGCAACTCCCATCTCCGAACTATCGTTTCAGGTTGTCTGCAGATTCAAGGAGACACAAGGTAATAATTTTACACTCCGCACATATTTATAGGGTTCTATTAGCAGCCAAGAGAACTAAAACCCTTTTTTATTTAAATGAAAGCCTAGATTCTGAAACACAGGCAAAGGATGGATTCTGGCAAATTCCACTGCTAAACAATTGTGGAATACACAGGATCCTCCTTTATCCATCAATATCTATAAATGTAACATGCTGTATGATTTTAATACTGCAGTTTAAATATTAGATTCAGATCTTCTACTCAGGGTTAGATCATTACTTGAAGGATTTCATGAACATATCCAGAATTTAAAATAAAAAAATAAAAACAAAACCACACAAAACCACCATTAAAACAGATGAACAGCAACAGCAGATAAGCTTCGTACACTTCACAACAGTTCACATCATGGAATTTCCCCAGTTCCAACTACTTAACGTAACAGTTGAAATGAAAATAAACACATCCCGCCCTGCCAAACATAGGCCTCCCAGGTGACCTAATACTGAAATGGAAACCTGCCAACCAGTGGCGTGCCATCATATATTTAGTGAGGTATGCAACTGTACACTTGCATGCAAAATGGCATCCTCAGCACAGGGTGACCTCACACGCACCATAGGTGCAAGGTCATGCTGTGTGGAGGTCTCCATTCTGTCCTATAATATCCCTCCAACATCCCATAAACTTTAAGGGATATACAGAATTTAACCTCGTAATCCAAGAGATAATGGGAACTGTCTAAATTAAAACATTGTGAAAGACTTTCGAACAAGTATTACTATATTAACAAACTACATTAGAGTTTTATATTTTTTTAACAAACTGCTCACTTCCCTAAACATTAGCTAAGTGACTATTGAAACATTGGTAAAATCTGTCCATACTACCAAATATAAAAAAGGAGTAATTAGAAATTAGTATTTAAAAGAGAAGTTCAAGATCTAAACATCCATTTATCAAATTGTGCAGCATCAGTATTTTATTCTTCACATAATGTTCTCCTAATTAACATCCTTGATATCAATATTCATCATCAAGTGCAATGTAATATACTTTGCTTACTTTATGGTGTATTTTTATCAAAGAGGACATCAGAGATCCATGAAAATACTGTTGGTTAATCTTGGTGAGGTCTAATAATTCCCCTACTAATTAAGATGCAAGAAACTTGTTTCTTTCTTTATTTTTATTAACTAGGCCATTTAAAACTTACTAATTAAACTAGGAAATAATTAGTGCTGGTTGTAGTGGTATCTTTTATGCCACTTACATTATAAAAGTTGTTACAGGCCTCATGAAAACAGCAGAAATGCATCTTTATTTCCCAAAGGAACACAGGAAAATAGTTTATTTCATACAGCCAGAAAAAGAAAAACATTCATTCATTGTTTTATACTCCTTTTTTACATTCTATTAACATTCATACATATACATAAAAACCATACAATACAAACATAAGTGCACATGAAACACATCTATAATATATACAGCAAGCCCCATCTGGATACTGCTGAAGTGAAGAATGAGGCTTTTGCCATTGTTTTTAATGGGTGAATGATCAGGACCAATAATATAGTAGGATCACCAGTTACTGTTACAATAAAAATTGTTGGATAAAGTTTCCATCCTACTCTCTATTTTCAATTACTCGTATTCTGAAACTTTCATCTTTCAGGCTGAAATTTGTCACGGTTTGTCTTTATACCGAGAGGTGAATTTTTGGACAGCTTTAGCAAGTATGGTTCAGCCATTTACGAGCATGAGAACAATGGGGAGGAGACAGAGCAGCATGGTATTTTTCCCATCATAAAAAAAAAAATCTTGCTAGTTTTTCTAAAGTTTCTACAGCCACGTCAACGTGCCCTTAAAGATAAATTTGCCAAAGAAATTGGCTGTTTTGAGGATCAGTGCCACTTCTCGTTATCATTGTGCCTTTTATTATTCCAATGAACTGGAATAACTGGTTTGATTTGACAGAATTATTAATCTTTTAAAACAGTGAATTTAGTATGCAAGTGTGGTTTTGTTTTCTGAACTTGTAAAATGCTCAGCAAAGAAGGAAGGATCCACTATAGGTGTGTGCATGACTAACTTGTACAGTGAAATGGGCTAAGGAAGGACTCCTGTGCACTTTGGGATGATTTGGGACAACACTTAGGCACATGCATAAATCAATCCTTATTCAGAACAGTACTTAATCTGTCCTGAATAGGGATGCTTTTCTGAATCTGGGCCTTTGTGTTGGTGTGCAGGAGGGAACCTGCTCTGCAACAGGGGAAGGCACACAGCACCTAACATTTGCAGCGGAAGGTATCTTTCCTGCAAACTTCCTAATCTGTGCTGGAGCAAGACCACCTCAAAGGCACCTCGGGAGCTCTGAGCAAGAGAAAGCACTTGACACCTTGCTAAACCCCATGCTTCCATGCTGCACAGGACAGAGGCTCCTGTCTGCAGACTTTCCTAACATGCATAGGACAGGGTGTTATACTAGTGTCCAGCTAGGTAGTTTCAGACAATGGAATTTACATCACTACTACCATTTTTGCAATACAGGAGCAGAGATTTCAACTTTATAAGCACCAACATGGAGAGGATTACACACTGACCGTCAAACTACCTAAGGAGACTCCAGAGAGAAGCTTCACAGTGTGAACTATTAAGCCGTTTTTCTCCCTTCCTCTTCTGTGTAAGGGGTATTCTTAGGCATTTAGTTCTATGGTTGCCAATTATTTTTCTTTCCCTACTTAAAAATGTTTGCTTCATTTTTTCTTTTCAGTGTTCTCTGAAAAGGATACATATTTAATTTCTTCCTCCATGAGTTTTCCCAAAATGTGAATAGTGGGTCATTCCAAGGAGTTTCATGATTTCAATAAAGTTGGAGGAGACAGGCAGAAATCAGAGAAGCTTTTAATATGTGAAATAAATGATATTTTGAACAGTCCCTATAAGTCACTTGATACCCTTATGTCTAAACTATACAAATCTTAGATGAATGTATCACTTTCTTGCTTGCAAAAGCAGTGCAGGCTGCAAAGTCAAAAGCCTAAGAATTCAGTCTGAGTATTGTGCATTATTGATACCATTTAAGAAGCGGAAGCTGTGAGGTGAAGTGAAGAAGTTTGCAACATGAAACCGATGTATTTAATGAAGACTCAAATACTTCAAGGACTCTGCAGATGTTAGCCTGAGTATTGTCAGAGAGAGAAAAAGTGAGAGGACTCTTCAACCTCACTTTTTTTTCAAAAGCGAGGCAAGGAAAGAAAAACTGTTCTAGAAACTGCATGTAAAGAATAGTTTGTAAACCAGCAGAGTAAGCACAGCTCATATATATTTTATAACTCTAGCCACCAAACGGAAGAGGGAAACCTCAACCAAAAAGCACCTAAAAAAAAAAAAACCTGGTGCCTACCCTTCTGGCATAGATTTTTGTCTGTAGGTTCCCCCACCAGAGCCAGTCTCACTCGAGGACAATAGGTTGCTGGGGGAGTTGCGACACTGCTGTGATCTTGCTAAGGCAATGGATGAAACTGTGACATAGACATCAGAACCAGGAGACAACCTGTTGAAAGCAAACAAACAAACCCAGTTAAAGTCAATAAATCACAGTGCAGGGCATAATGGGCAATATGCACAAATTGCCACATCAGCAGTAAGCATGGCTTCATGGAGATAGTAAAATTGAAGCCATTTGGAGGGCCATACATATTCTCCCTTATTACTCTATTCCCTGTGGGAATAGTGGGAAAACAGACTTGGAAAAACAACTTTAGAAAAACATGCCAGTTTCCAAAGACTGCCAGAAATAAACTTGTTGAATTCTTTTTGTAGTTTGCTAGTCAGGAATACTGAAACACAACATACTTCATCCACATACCATATAACTGACTTATTTTTACATTTCAGAACAAGCTTTTGTGTGGAATTTTAACAAAATGCAGTACTTACAAATACCAACTCTTTAAGCATATAAAGCTTGTCTCTTTGCTACCGTTGTTTTGTTAATTAAAATACTAGGATTGTAGACTTGGTTAACGTTATTTATAAATGAAAAATGGGGATGTTCATCATTCCTAAATACACAGAATTGTTTGGCTAACACCTTATAACTTTGCTGGTAACTACATACTTGTGTCACATGGACCTACCTCCTAACAATACAGCAACAGTATATCATAAATGGTTAACGTTCCAACATTCACGTCTGGACAAAAAGTTGAACAGGGGTATCCTTACTTTGTCCAGCAAGGGTATCTGTCCTGCAATTGAGGTTTTGGGTCATCTTTTGGTTCCTGTGCATTCTGCCTCCAACGCATCAAGCAGAGCCTATACTGTTTTAATGATTCTACATATTTTTGCTCTACTTGTGACTGAAGTCAATGCGAATCTTTCCAGTGACTTAAAATGACTTTGGATCAGGCCCTCAGTCAACAAATTATATTTTAAACAAATTGCTTAACAAATTGTAACTGCAAAAAAGTGCAACATGTTGAAGCTTAAGACCTTTCAGTCATCTTACATGTGAAAAAACCAAGACAGATGGACTTCCATAAAACATGGTTTACCTGTCTCAGCACAGAACTTGGATCCAGGAACTTCCAAGACATTAAGCAAGCCACTTAATTGACATGCCTCAGTTTCCCATTTATAAGATGGGGGATAATATTTACTTAGCTTTCTCAATAGGATATTGTGGGAATCAATTATGAAAAGTTTGCAACTACTTTGAAGATGAAAAGGCTTATGGCTCTGATTGCTGAGAGAAATATTTGTTGAAAAATTTTAAGAGCTAGGCATTATGATGATCGTTTTCTATTTATTTGGTATTTTCCCTCCCACCCTTTTGCTTGAACAAAGACAAAAAAAGGTTGGTTTTTTTTTTTGGGGGGGGAGGATAAAGACTGACCCTCTAAATTCAGTTTGCATAAATGAGATTCAAGAAAATTTCTACCCAGCCAAAAACGCAGTGATTTAAATCCTACTCATTTGAAGCACAGCACCAAACCCAATAATGCATTTTTAGTCTACTGACCTAAATTTAACAACTCACATTTATCGGTGTAAGCAAAAATTCTGAACTTTTGATTGCAAAGAAAACAAACAGTTCAATAGATGGAAATTTAGGGAGAGATGAGCCAACCAGATTAATAGCAATTTCTAATTTTTCTAGTGGCATTCTTATACAGAAAAAAGAAAAAGGCCAGCCAAGAAAAATACTTGCTTTCAAATAAGATTCACACACTCGCACATATATACACATGTAGATCCACTAACACTTACCTAGCAATATATACATCACATTTTGTTAAACTATGACCTTCTCTCATATGATGGTTGATTAGAATTTATGGTAACGGAACAATAACGCTTCTATAGTTTTGTGTAAAATGTTCCTGCAATGGAATAGCTTGTATTTTCAATTTCAGGTATGGTTTTCCGCATTTCCTGTGCCTTTCCAAGAATGACAGTATTGTTCTGAGGTGATACAAAGACTTACACAACCACAACAGAGTTATAATTCCTCCACAAACCTGGAAGACTTTTAGTGAGAGCAAAACAAATGATTATAAACTTGGTCTGAACAGCAGAATGAACAGCCCCACAGGGAGGATAGTCTGTTATTTACAGCAGCACTGGATTTCAATTAGTACTAGCTACCATCTAACTAAAGAAAATTTTGAATAGGGAAAGTTTTATTTTACTGTAATCATCATACATAAGCCATGATAAAACTAATTTGTAGGGTAAATTAGTTGGACAAGATAATTAATATCTTCTAGTGGCATGACACATCTGTTAACTTATTTGTGATTTCCTTCCTTCTGGCACCTCAATATCCACCATTATCGTGCAATTAGGATATGTTTTGTACAAAGTATGCTTTGTGAGATATTATTCTAAAAGTCTTGATCTGCAAGACAGTAATATCTCATTGGATTGTATGTGCTACCACCATATGTGACGTTATGAAGTCTGGCTATGTATGTGCTACTGAAACATGCTGTGAGGTTAGAAACACCCACAAGCAGCCTTTCAGGTACAACAGTAAAAAGGCCAAACAATGTTAATGGTGTACTGGGGAAATGCACACAAGCACAAGGATTACCAGGAACAGTGTACAATAGAAACCTCTCTGAGATCGCACTACACAATGGGAACTGTTTGACCCAGGTCAAAGCAAAAGAGCTTTCCAGCAAGTGGGAAGAAGATATACAAGGGGGATAATGACATCATGATGGCACTTCACTCTCCTTACAACACCACACCTGGAAACACCTGAGAGGCAAGGATTGAACTGTGGGAAGTGATGGTCCCAGGCTAGAGGGATTCTTAAATTGTGTATGAAAACCTGGAAAACCCAAGCTGCAAAGCCTAGGCAGCTTGTGCCTTAAGAATCTGACAGCCTGTTTATCACTCAGGGTGAGAAACTTGCTAATTCATATCCTACCTATCTAGTCTGTTAAACTCAGTTTGCAGTTTTGTTTATTTACTCAGGTAATTTCCTTTTGATCTGTTTGCTATCATGTATAACAACTTAAAATCTATCCTTTTGTAGTTAATAAATTTGCTTTTGTTTTAACTAAAACCAATGTGTGGAAATTATAATTTAGAGCAGAAAGCTGTGGCATATCTCTCTCTCCACATTGAGGGAGTGAGTGAATTTTATGAGCTTATGCGGCACAGTTTCCTGTGCAGCGCAAGACAGTATACGTTCAGGTTTACACTCCAGAGGGGACTGCGTGCCTTAGCAACTGGGAGATGCCTTAGCTGAGCCTTCCCATGCAGAGCTGATTGCAGCATCTGTGTAAAGCTGCAGCTGGGTGTGTCCCTATATGTGTGTATACTGGTGAAAGAGCAAGATTGGAGAGCTTGGCAACATATCACAACACCACAGTGTGAAAGGGAGTCCAGGCTAATGGATCTGACTGGCTCAGTGATACCCCAGTTTCAAGTGGCACCCGTAGGGGAACTTGTTACACCTTCTATTTGTAATTTTTTAAAATTATTCATTTCAGAAGATTGTTTTGAGAAGAGCTCTCAAAACACTTACGGTGACTTAATAGTCAGAATAAAATCAAGGCGGTATTGCTGAGATATGAAAGGACTCAACACACCATAATTATAGATTAAATAGTGATAACATTATTCATTTTTAAATGGTTCAAAGAGTTATTGTCACTAGAAATGTAACCTAAAAATGGATAACATCACGTTTATATTTGGTTCCTGAAAAAATTAGAAAGATTCCTCAATAAAGAAATCCCTTTCAACCAATGGCCTATAATTTGAAAAAGGGCAGCAACCTCGTCAAAACGTGCAGCCATCAAAAGAATCACTGAAGAGATATTTCAATGGTACCTCACACCACACGAAAATATGCATAGGGCCAGGATCACGGAATTCACTAGTTAGCACTTATTCATGCAAGTTGCCCCCTTTAAATAAGTGGAACTATTTATGTAAGTATTACTCATGTAAGTAAGGGTTCCACAATCAAGCCTATGAATAAGCCAAATTTACCACTGACAAACAGATGCAACTCCATTCAAGCTCATTTATGCTACTGAGTGAACTTAGACCTAACAGCTCTAGTCCAAGCTGGAAGAACGGGTTGAGGTTGGACAAGGAGGGAAAAGGCCCATATATCTCCACATTCACATTGGGAGGAGGGAGGGGCGGGGAAAGCTGGGTGGATAAAAATCAATGATTTTTTAAATTAAAAAAAAAAAGGATTTTTTTTTTAATTTAAATCAGATTTTTTTGATAAAATGCTTTTTGAGGACAAAATCTATCTAAAGATAGTTTTAATTAAGATACATTATAGCTCAAAGATATCTCATCATGGAATAGGGATTATAAATTCTAATTCTAAAATATGAGACAATATATTCATGCAATGTTTAAGAAAAGTTTTGTAAATGAGTTCCAAGAATTCATGGATTATTCCAATCATGAATTCCAATCTTATAGGGTTCCAGGGGCTTCTGTATAGATTATTTAGGTTAATCTTTCTATCTATCCAATGGGGCTCAGTCTAGAAGATACCATGAAAGATGCTTAGTTTTGCAGTTCACAAACTGTGGATTTGTCTCTCCAGAGATAACACGCTTGTTAACAGCAAAAACGGTTTTAAATAATATAAAATATAATATAATATAATAGAGGTGAGAAATAACAGACCTCAACCCTGTTGCCCCTCTGCAAATTTGTGTACACAGAGTCAATCCCTTACCTCTCGCTAAAAGTGCAAAGTTTCAAAAAGTTCAATGAATAAAAGATTGCTGGGGGGTGGAATAGACCTGGACAAGGAGAAGAAGTCTGGAGATAAACGTGAGAAGGGAGGGACAGGAAGTAGAAACAAAAGTGAAACTGTTTGAGCAGCATATTCCAAAAGTCTTGAGGTCTTTCTGAGTATAGCCTTCATTGATTTGAGATCTACCATACCACCCTCTCACTAGAAGGGAAAACCTATAATGGCAGCAGGCTGTAAAAGAGACCCAGTTTGGGAATATTTGAACCAAATTCCTCTACCTGTGGGTAAGACAGGAATGCGTGCAAAATGCAAACAGTGCAACAAAGAAGGCCTGGTTGCCCGAATGAAACAACATCATGAGAAGTGTTCCTTCTCAGGAAGGAGCTGCGTTGAAGATGATGAAAAGAACATGTCTGAACGTGCAGGATCTTCAGGTTGGTAAATTTTTTTATTTCATACTTCTTTCTTAAGGACTAGCTCTCTTCCTTCTAGACTATTCTTGAATTCTCATGTTTGAGCAAAAAATATAGTTGTTACTCTACGGTACTATCATTTTAGATGCAGTTGTGATAAAAAATAAATAGTTGAAATAGGCAGATCTTCCTTTTACAATTTCACCTTTAAAGTAGTACTGAGTGTCAGTGAATGCAATGAGTAATACTAAATGAGCAGTATGGTAATAATAATTAAATAACTGCATTGACTTATTTTGTTTAGGAGAATCCATCCTCAACATACAGGATTCTGAAGACTATCCACCTTCAAGATCACCATCATTTTCTAGGTTTCAGAGGAACAGCCGTGTTAGTCTGTATTCGCAAAAAGAAAAGGAGTACTTGTGGCACCTTAGAGACTAACCAATTTATTTGAGCATGAGCTTTCGTGAGCTACAGCTCACTTCATCAGATGTTTACCGTGGAAACTGCAGCAGACTTTATATACACACAGAGAATATGAAACAATACCTCCTCCCACCCCACTGGAGGAGGTATTGTTTCATATTCTCTGTGTGTATATAAAGTCTGCTGCAGTTTCCACGGTAAACATCTGATGAAGTGAGCTGTAGCTCACGAAAGCTCATGCTCAAATAAATTGGTTAGTCTCTAAGGTGCCACAAGTACTCCTTTTCTTTTTGCATCATTTTCTATAGTTTCAGAGTTATCTGCCAATGATAGTGTTTCGGTCACATCATGTATGTCATGTAGCCACAGTATATCACTTGGAGCAAAAAGAAAAAAAAACCTCCATCATCCAGAAACAACCATAGATAAATTTGTGATAAGAACCAGCAGATTACAAAAAGAGGTAATTGATGAAAACATTGCCCGGTTTGTTTGTGCAACAAACTCTTCTTTCCATGTGATTGAGAACACACACTTCATTAACATGGTTCAGTCATTCAGACCAGGATACAGTCCACCCAACAGAGCAGATGCCACAGGCAAAGTGCTGGATAAAGTGTATGAAAGAGAAATTGAGCAGTGTGCGAAAGGTCTAGAGGGTGAAATTGTTAACCTGAGTCTCGATGGGTGGAGCAACATCCACAATGATCCTGTTGTATGTGCTTGTGTGACAACAGAAGAAAGGAATGTCTTCCTTAGACAAACAATTGATACATCAGGAAATGCACACACAGTAGAATACTTACAAGAAGTAGCAGTAAAAGCTATAACACACTGTGGGGAAAAAAAATTCAAATGTCTAGTACGCAGCTTGGTCACAAACAATGCTGCAGATTTATCCAAGATGAGAAGAAATTTAGAAGAGAGTCCCAAGCTAATAACGTACAGTTGTAGTGCTCATTTGATGCACCTCCTAGCCAAAGACTTCAGTGTTCCAGAAATGAAGGCTAATGCTGTTGAAATTGCAAAATACTTCTGTAACAACCACTTTGCAGCAGCTGCTCTGAAAAAAGTGGGAGGAACCAAGCTAACTCTCCCAGAAGATGTGTGATGGAACTCAGTAGTGGACTGTGTTCAGCACTATATCAAGTACTGGCCTAATCCGATGACAGTTTATGAACAAAATCATGAAAAAATAGATGGCACTGTGACAGCCAAAGTTCTCAATGTTGGGCTTAAGAGAAATGTTGAACACATGTTGAGTACCCCGAAACCTATTTCTGTAGCCTTGAACAAAATGCAGGGAAATAGCAGTTTTATTGCTGGTGCTGTTGAAATTTGGAAGAAACTGAGTGAGATCTCAAAGAGAGAAATATGCAATGACAGAGTTAAATTGCAAGCATTAAAAAATGACTGGGACAAGCACCATCTCCAGCTCATTTTCTTGCAAATATTCTCAATACTTGGTACCAGGGTCAAACCTTAACTGCTGAAGAAGAGGAGTTGGCTATGACATGGACATCCAGCAATCATCCCTCCATAATGCCAACTATAATAAACTTCAGAGCTAAGGGTGAACCATTCAAGCAATATGTTTGCTGACGATGTTTTAAAAAAAAAAAAGCACACCAGTGAACTGGTGGAAGTCACGCAAGCACTTGGATTCAGAGACGGTTGAAGTGATAATCTCACTTTTAACAGCAGTAGCTTCTTCTGCTGGTGTAAAACGAATATTTTCTTCTTTTGGACTAATTCATTCCAAATTGAGAAATCTTTTGGGACCCGAAAAAGCAGGAAAGCTTGTTTTTCTTTTCCAGATTATGAACAAATGGGAAAATGAAGGTGAAGACGACTGAGTTAGCTACAGAAGCCAATATTTTAAGTTTCTCATGTTGACCTGGCTGACAGTCAATTAAATTTTTTAATTTAACTATTTTAGTTAAACAATTTTAAAACAAACAAACCTGATTTTAAAAAACGTGAATGTTTAAATTCAAAAATTCATATTCTTGTTTTGTTAAATATTATATGTTTGCTGTTGAAGAAAAAAAATCCAGAATACATAACATTGTTGTTTTAGTTAAATAAAACAAATTTAAATGTCTGTCTGGTGACGTTCTCCTCCTAATACAGCATGGCAAGAAAATCCTCCAAATATTAATGATTAACCTGTTGAACTGGAGATATTTCACCTCCCAATGACTTCATAAATATCTGCTTCAATTACCTTTGGTAAATGAAATAACCAAACAATCATTCATTTTCTGATATAGCTGTAAAACTAATCTGAAAAGTTTTCAAAATAAATCACTGTTTAAAAATCTATAGTCTATACCTTCTAAAGATGAAAACTACATCTATCTCTGAGTTGTGAAGAATATGTATTAAGGTTATAACAACCAACAAGAATGCACTTTTATGTAGAAATCCATGATTAAATCCAGTCTTCCTGACTAGTGATTAAAATCATGATTTAAATCAAATCCAGCCTGGGGAAAACAGAGGGAGTGAGAGACACAGTATAAATATGTATACACATGAAAGACACACACACACACACACACACATATATATATAATTTGGACTGAGATTTTAGAACTAATCTAAAAAAGGTCACAGGCACAAATTTACCACATAACCACCATTTGGTATTCTTTGGCTTTTCAGTAAAAGGCAATCACTTGTCAGAAACACAGAGTTAATTTTGCTTTAATAGGCTTCAGCTAAACACCCTTGGATACACAAGGGTCATAGAAATATTGCACGATATAAAGAAATCTCAGAAAAGAGTAATGGTTCCCATTCTCGAACAAAAGGACACTACAAAAGCAACCATACGGACTGACAAAGATAAATAATTATTTTATTTTAACTCTATAGCTGCTTGTCTGGTTTTACAGATATTGGAGATGTCCCTCTTGATGAATTCACTGTCATGTTATTTGCTATAATATCCCACTGTGTTTTCTATATACTAAAAAGGTTACTAATAGTGATCAGATACTCAACGCCATTTAATATGAACAAGGGGGAAAAAACACAAACAAAAACCGGGAAATAATAGGTTAAAGAATATTTAGATAAGTTAGATGTATTCAAGTCGGCAGGGCCTAATTAAATTCATTGTAGGATACTTAAGAAACTAGCTGAAGCAATCTCAGACCCGTTAGAAATTATCTTCAAGAACTCATGGAGGCTGGGTGAGGCCCAGGAGAACTGAAGAAGGGCAAAACAGGGAACAAAGGTGCCCCTGGAATTGTAGACCAGTCAGCCTAACTTAAAGATCTGGAAAAAATACCAGAACAAATTATTAAATAATCAATTTCTGAGCACCTAGAGGACAAAAGGGTTATAAGGAATAGCAAGCATGGATATGTCAAGAACAAATCATGCCAAACCAATCTAATTTCCTTCTTTGACAGGTTTACTGGACTAGTGGATAGGGGGAAGCAGTAGACACAATATAACTTGATTTTAGCAAGGCTTTAGACACAGTCCAACATGACATTCGCATAAGCTACCTAAGGAAATGTGGTCTCGATGAAATTATGAAAGGTGGGTGGACAAATGGTTGAAAGACAATACTCAGAGTAATCATCAGTGTCAACTGGGAGGACAATGTATCTAGTAGGGTCCTGCAGGGATCAGTCCTGGGTCCGGTACTATTTAGAACTTTCATTAATGACTTGATTATGGCTACACTTATAAAATTTGCAGATGACACCAGGCTGGGAGGAGTGGCAGGCACATTGAAGGGCAGAATTAGAATTCAAAACAACCTTGAGAAACTGGAGAATTGGTCGAAATCAACATGATGAAATTCAATAAAGACAAGTGTGAAGTACTACACGTAGGAAGGAAAAATTAAATGCATAACTACAAAATGGGGAATAACTGGCTCGGTGGCAGTCCACTGAAAGGATCTGAGGGTTATACTGGATCACACATTGAATATGAATATATGTGCATTTGCAAAAAAAGTGTCAGATGCAAGATACAGGAGGTAATTGTCCCACTCTAGTCAGCAATGGAGAGGCCTTATCTGGAGTAATACATCAAATTCTGGCACCTACATTCTAGGAAAGATGTGGATAAACCAGAGAGAGGCCAGAGGAAAGCAACCAAAATAATAAAATGTTTAGGAAACTTGACCTATGAAGAAAGATTAAAAAACAGGGCATGTTTAGTCTTGAGAAAAGAAGATTGAGGGGGGAACCTGATAAGTCTTCAAATATATTAAAGGGTGTGAGAAAGAAGACTGTGATCAGTTGTTCTCCAAGTCCACTGAAAGTGGGACAAGAAGTAATGGCTTAAACTGCAAAAAAGGGAGATTTAGGACAAACTTTCTAACTTTAAGGCTGGTAAAGTACTGGAATAGGCTTCCAGGGGAGGTTGTGGAATCCCCATCTTTGTAGGTTTGCAAGAACATGTTGGGGATGGTCTAGGCTTATGTGGTCTTGCAAAAGCACAGGGAGTTGGTCTTGACCTCTCAAGGTCCCTTCCAGTCCCATTTCAATGGTTCTGCACAGCTGTGATGACTGATCTTCACAGTCATTTTTTGGAAAAGATTTACTCTTTTTTATTCTTATCTTTTAAAAAAAACAACCGCATCCACCATGGTTTTATATTGCTTTACGGCTTGGCTGAGAGTTCAAAGCCACGTGTAAGCTCTTTTCTCCTACAGATGCAACAAGATGTTTGGAGAAAGAGGTGGTGATCAAAATTTCCCAAACAATCAAGGAAAATCTTTCAAGAGCTGTGATATACAAGGGAGACAGTGAGCTCTTATTTTACTGGGACTACCATCTAGCCACTTATTCCCCATTTTGTAGTTATGCATTTGGTATTTCCTTCCTAAATGTAGTACTTTGGACTTAGTCTTTATTGAATTTCATTTTGTTTTCTTATGGGGTTTAATTTGCCATTGTAGAAAATTCCAGTTGAGATTTTTGTCAGGAAGTTTATAGAATATTTCTCTCTCTTCCCCTACTCACGTTATTTATATTACGGTATGAGAGGATACATTAAGTTATATCATTTGTATACATTTATATATATTACACACACACAAACCCTATTAAAAGAACATTCTTAAGGTTGCAAAGTCAAGCGCTCAATTGGTTAGTAATGGCCAGAATTAACAATGCCTGTGTCACCTTAATTCAGCACCCTTGTGTGTATACATTATGATACAGTTTTTACATACTATTTTTTCCACAGGACCCTGGCCTCATTCAGTGCACAGACCTGTTCTGGGGATGAATCAAGGTCGTACAGTGAAGGAGAGTTGCTTTATTTGTTACAGAAGTTGGGAAGTGTGCAGTGAATGAAGCAGGGGACTGGAGGAAGAGAAAGGATGGTCTTATGGTTAAGGAAGTTCAATGTTATCCTGAAGAACTGGATCTCTTTGCCTCTGTCACAGAGTTCCTATGCAATCCTAGGCAAGTCACCTAAACCAGACTTTTCACAAGTTGTCACCAATTGTATGTTCCTCATTTTCCGGGGGCCCAGTATGAGACACCCGGGGGTCTGATTTTGAGAAGTATTGAGAATTCACAACTGTAAATGAAGTCAATGGGAGCCGTTTTCAACAAAAGGGCAACAGAAGCAGGGGAGCGAGGGAGGGCTAGAGCTTCTGCAAGGAAAATATTGAGGGGTGGGGAGGGGAGCAGCATCTGGAGGAGGGGATACAGCAGCCTAGGTTGCACACAAGATTGGGCTGGCCACCAGGGAGCAGGTAGGACTCTCTAGCTCCGCCTTCCAGCCACCACAAGTTCCAGCAGAGACATTCTGGGGTAGGGGAAAAAGAATGAGAGAGGGCACCAATGCCCAGGCAAGGGGGCAGGGAGATGTTGGTGCACAGGGTGGCAGATGACAAGGGGGCAAGAAGGAGAAGCACAGGGCACTGGGCACCAGCCCTTGAGCTGTAGGAGCGGCAGTAGGAACTATGATGGCGCCCCACCCTAACCTGGAGCCAAGCTCCCCTCTCTCCCGCTCCTATCCCTCCATTCACGGGGAGCTTCTAACTCCCCACCCATCTGAACATATAAAGAACTATTCTGAAAAATCTGGCCTTGTGTGTCTCAAACTGAACACTCAGAATGAATGAATTCTTCTGACTTTAATCTCTCTCTGCCTCAGTTGTTAATCTGTAAAATAGAGATAAATATATCCCCTCAACTCACAGGCGTATTGTGAAAATAAATTCATTAATGTCCATGAAGCGCTCAGTTACTATAGAGATCAGTGCTACAGAAAAGCCCATAAGGAAATTAATTACATTTTCAGAGCTGGATTCAAAAAGTGTGCAGTAAATAAGGTCTGGGGCCACACAATGGGGAAAAAAAAAAAGAAAAGAAAAAAAAGAAAACAAAATCCTGAATAACTGCTCATTAAGTGAACGCAATCCATTCCATGAACTGAATAAGGTAGGTGTCCTGTGAATAATTATAATTGAAGATTATAATACATATGCACAAGGAGGATCAATGAAGATTGCACAGGCAACATTAATTCTGGCATCTCCTGCCTTTTGAGTGCTTGACTTTGTAACCTTAGTAATGTTGTTTTTAGTGTAGTTTGTGTTTGTAGAATACATATATTATGTAAAATGTCAAGAACCATAACTGACAATCTTTAGACATCTGAGGCTGTAGTCTTGGATTGCAGGGTTTGAGCTCCAATTTTCCAGTGCTGAGTGAAGATGTTAGGCCTGATGCTACTACACAGTGAACATACTATCTAGGTAATGAGGCAAGGCTTTACATTTTCTAATCCAAAACCCGTCAGTTAGGAAAAGTAAGAGTTGTATTCCAGATGGTGAAATCATAGGGAGGCCTATTCTTGTCTACACCAGGAAAAATAAGAGCATCAAGCATCAGCAACAGATGCTCTTGACTTGTGCTGAACACTATTCAACAGCAAGTGTAGCCAAGGACAAACTGTATTCAAATACCAGAACAACAACCTGTTTAGAAAAGGTTTTAACCATGGTTTCTGTTATGGTACTTAACACAGCATCATGACTACTTACTCAACAGGCTTGGCTACACTTTTTAACCAAACAAATTCCATTTAAAACTGAAATTTCCCACACTTTGCGCACTAAAAGAAGAGTATTTTTGCAAAGTCTGAGCAAACCCAACCTATGCACTAGAGCTGGCTGAAGTATTTTTTCCCAAAACTTTGATTTTTTAATGAAAAGCGGCTTTTTGACTAGGTGGAATTTTTTGAGAGAACATTTCTTTTCCATCAACACTTGATGGGTTTTGTGCAAAATCCTAAGAAAAAATGTGAATTTTTGTTTTTGATGAAAATGAAAAAATATTCTTCCTTCAAATGCTGTTCTTTTCAGAAAAAATGCATTTTCAATGTATTCCTTCAGCTCCATTATAAGCATGTGTATTCTGAATTTCTGTATAACTACGGTGATCATATTTCCCAAAGGGAAAATGGTACACCACATGGGGCTCGTCTGGGGCCCACTCCCCCACAACCAGGACTGGCCTGCATCTCTTGCGTCTCACTGCCCCCCCCCCCCCGAGAAGGGCTGGCCCAAGCTGCTCGCCCAACCCCCTTCCCCACGTGGCACTGGTATCGGTGCTTGCCTGAGCCCTGCCTGCCCCTTGCCTCTCTCCCCCTGTGGGGCTGGCATCACCACTTGCCCTGAGCCCTGCACGTTCTTCTGCACCTTACTTTTTGACAAAAGTGGCCATTTGTCCCGTTTGCTCTTGCCAGCTGAAAAAGGGACTGTCCCAGCTAAAACAGGACGTATGGTCGCCTTATGTATAACTGTAATCTAAAATCTTCAAACTTGGGGCACGAAATTGCAAACTACTGTTCATGCAACTAATGCACTGATTATAAAGAGATTACTCAAGTGTAAGAGTTTTCAGGACTGGGCCCTTTGCTTACTTTGTGGTCCTTAATGAGATTTAAAGCCAACCCTGAAGACAACTAT
This sequence comes from Caretta caretta, assembly GCF_965140235.1. Lineage (NCBI taxonomy): Eukaryota > Metazoa > Chordata > Testudines > Cheloniidae > Caretta > Caretta caretta. The sequence goes on along the minus strand of NC_134211.1, from coordinate 65,385,423 downwards.
TCCAGTATTATTTATAGAGGTTTAAAGTCAGTGTTTGAATGTAACCACATCAGTACAGTTTCCATTTGGCTTAGAATGTTGACTGTGCTCAATAACCTTTTATCTTAGGAGTGTCTGTATAGTTTAAAAGCTTTAGGTTCAGATCCAGCAAAATATTTAAGAATATACATAACTAAGCATGTAAACAGCTCCATTGACTTCAGCTCACATGTTTTCACACACTTGCTTAAGTGCTTTGCCAAACCAGGTTTCAGTTAAGACAGTCACTTTGGGATGAGTCAATTAAGAGCAGATTGTGATATAACTAACAGCACTCCCTCCCACCCCCAAACACACACTCACTCTCTCTCTCTCTCTCTCTCACACACACACACTTTCCCCCCATTAAAACAAACAGGAAATTAAATGCAAAAAACCAACATTAACACAACATTAAGATCTCAGAAGTCAAGAGATTCCAAAATATAAGGATATGTTTATACTACAGCCTATGTCGGCAAAACTTATGTCACTTAGGAGCGTGAATATTCTACCTCCCCGAGCAATGTAAGTTACACCAACATAAGCGTGCATGTGCACAGCACTATGTCGGCGGGAGAAGTTCTCCCGCCGACAAAACTTACACCGCTCGTGGAGGTGGTTTTTTATGGCAAAAGAAGAGCTCTCTCCTGTCAGCATATTCTCCTACACCAGACATTTAATTGGTTCTAGTGTGGGGGTTACACAGTTACAGGGCTCCTTACCATATAACCCGTAACTAGCACCAGGGTTAGAGGGCTCTTTACCATATAATCCGTAACGCAGAGTAGGCTCTCCTCAGCCTATCCCCAGGACTCAGTTCTCTCTGAATCCTAGCACCCTCCTCACCGCTAGGGGGACAGAGGGTGCAGCAGGGTGGGGACCTCAGCCCACAAGGTCTCACCCTATAATTTGAGCCCAAGGCACATCATCAAAATCCTAGGTCTTTTTCCCCTGGGAACTGTTCATTTTATTCTCTTAGCTGCACTGGAAACTGATTGCAAGTTGTGACAAATAAACAGCTCCACCCTTGTACCTCAGTAATGTACTCAGTGCATTCCTACTCAACCCACTGGTGCTTGCAGGTGCTGCAAGGAAGGCAAAAGACTCCCTGATCTTCTGCCATTTGGCCCTTGGGAGAAAAATTTCCTTTCTGACCCCTTAACAGGCAACTGGCTAGACCCACGGCATCCATCATGCTGGGTTCCCAATCCTTGTTTGAGTGTGCTGCTGGAATGCAGACAAAAGAGGCTCCAAAGGGCCCCTGCGTTGGGCTAAATCCTGGGATCTGCAGAATGCAGGCTAATCAGCACCTCTCTCCTCCAGCTGGCCAATGGGTGTTAGACTTCCAGAGAGGAGCTACTTATTGTCCCTTGACAAATGTCTCCATCCTCTGCCACAGGGGACTGCAGGCACCATCGATTTCCCGCACCTGTTGATGTGGGTGGGTGGCATTTTTGAAAACTTGTGTATATGACACATGGGTTGACCATCAATCTTATTCACAGCAGCGAACAAGGTATATTTTGTATGCTAGCATAAATTTATGATGGACTGCTTTGTTCATTTCATACTACTTTCCTGCTGTAGTATTGCTAATAAACTAGTTTCTTACCTGAATAACTATACGACTGAGTAGGGTTTTTTTTTTTTTTTTTTAAATAATGCTCATCTTTAAATAAGGTTAGGAAACTAAAGTGAATCTCTCTGTTAACTGGGATGATTGTATCGTCATGTTTTGTTTGCACCCTCCTATGCTTGACAAGAGTCTAGAGAACTTTGAAAGTGAAACTGAAGCCTTTAAAAGAGTCACTCATTGTTTCAGTATAAATATAAAGAAATTAAAGCTCAAGTTTAAGCCTCCATCTCAGAATATGTTTGGCCTGTATACTCAAGCTTCTCACCTGTCCCATATCAAAGAAGTCTCATTTCCCAAAGGACCCTAAGGAAACTAGGCACTCAACAGCACTGAATTTCAGTGGGAGTTTGGTGCTTACCTCTGTTATGCTCCTTTGAAAATCCCAATCTAAGTGTGTAGATGCTGATGAGCCTTTTCAAATCAAAATGCTTAACTGCAGATACATTCACCTAAGTAGGTATAGTCTACTTAGTTTAAAAAGGAATTTCCTGTAGTACTATTGAACATGGGATGCTTATTTCCATGCTTTTCCAGCTCACAGATTTTTTACAGCAACACTGATGTCTCTCTTAGGTCTAGAATTAGCTACTCTTTTGTGCATGCCTTCATGCGAATGGAATTCTTTTCTATGAGCTTGCCAGTGAATTGTGGATGGCTTTTCCCACTTTTGCTGCCATGCATTTTCAATGCAGAGCTGCCATTTTTCAACAAGAGGCTACACAGAGATTTGGAATTAGTCTCCTTACCGGGGTGAAAGTAACTTAAAGGACTTACCAGTACTCTGGGCTGTAGTCCTCTGCAGGGGGCAGGGCCTCAACCGGAAGGGGATGGGGCCTCAATGGCAAGAGGCAGGGCCTTTAAATAAATATTTAAAGGGCCCGGGCCTGCGGCTGGGAGCCTCAGGCCCTTTTAGTCACCGCCGGAGCCCCATGGTAGCGGTAGCCCCGGGGCTCCCGGCTGCTGCTGCTGCTACCACCCCAGGGCTCCAGCAGTGGGGCTCTGGCAGCTATTTAAAGGGCCTGTGGCTCTGGCCGCTGACAGGAGCCCCAGGCCCTTTAAATTGCTGGCCTGGTGAAGCTGCCCCCTGCCGGTACGGTCGGCTGTGTACCGGCTCTTGCCAGTATCCTGTACCAGACCATACCGGCTTACTTTCACCTCTGCTCCTTACTGTACTTCCCCCACCCCCACATAGTTTCTTTCCCCTGCCCATCTGCTCCTTTCCTCCACCTCCACACAACACTATCAGCAGTGTGAGAAGGCTGCACACTTTCAGCCCCTCCCACAGTAGCACTCCTTTTACTCAGCCTGAAACACATAGCCAGAGCCTGGAGCCAAGTCCTAATCAGAGGCTACTTTTAATATTTGCTATGTGTCTGGTCTGGTTTCTGTAAAAACTAATACTTCTAAACGTTTTCTTTTTAAGAAGCCAGAGTAAGTCCCCTTAATGATGTCTCCTGTCTCTTCCATGCCCACTCCCTTCTCCCAAGCAGTCTCTTCCTTGTATGCACGCTTTATATGTACACACACGTACAGACACATGCACGTGCACACACAACCTGTAACCAATCAATTTCTACTACGGCTATTCCCCATGTACTCCCTCCAATTCAGATGCCATTCTAGCTCCCTGTGCTGCCAGCACAACCGACTTCCAAAAAGGACAGTTAGCCCTGAAGTAAGTTTCACTGAGCAGTTTGAGGAACACTGAATGGCTGAATAAAGCACAACCTGAAAATGACAGTAAGCAGCAAGTTTAATTTTGAAATGCATTCTGGAGGCAGTATGATGCACTACAGTTAAAGTGTGGGGCAGGGGGAAAGAAGAACAGTGGCCAGTGCACTGTGGAGAGGCAGGGGAAAAAAAGCCTAAAAAAGGGGACACTCCAATCTGAAGCAGAAGGCTCAGAAGCTATATGGATATGCACACCTTTATTCTTAATACTGTCTCTCTCAGTTAAAACTTTCAAATCATAAAAATATCAATCTGTATAAAAAAAGGTTAACTAAGACATTAAGTATTGTATTGACATGCAGAACCGAAATAAAATTCAACTGAACATTTTGGTAATATCATATTCTGCAAGCCTGATCTTTATTTAATTTTTATCTCAGTTGAAAAAATATTGTAGCATGGCCATACTGAATTTACTTAAAGAAGATTTTGATTAATCAAGAGAAATTTATATTCCAGTCATAGTCAAATCTGAACCCTCGCAAATAAAAAATGATTTATAATTTTTCAAAGCAACAAGTCTAAAATGAACAAACAAGAGTTGCTGGATATATACCAGTGAAAATTTGCTTTAATTCCATTTCCTTGTTAGACCACATTGACCACTTCTCTATTCTTCACTATCCATAATTCTTCAACAAAATGAATTCATTTCACCATCTTCAGGAAATACTGTAATTACTTCATTGTGTCTTCCTTAAATAAAAGTTTATTCAGACATGTTTATTTTTTGTGTTTTTTATTTTCATCACCACCACTTTAAAGTAAAAAGAAAAGGAGTACTTGTGGCACCTTAGAGACTAACCAATTTATTTGAGCATAAGCTTTTGTGAGCTACAGCTCACTTCATCGGATGCATACTGTGGAGAGTGTAGAAGATCTTTTTATATACATACAAAGCATGAAAAAATACCTCCTCCCACCCCACTCTCCTGCTGCTAGTAGCTTATCTAAAGTGATCACTCTCCTTACAATGTGTATGATAATCAAGTTGGGCCATTTCCAGCACAAATCCAGAGTGTGACAAAACACCCTGTGGTGTGGGCCGAGGGACGTACTGGCCGCCGCTTCCAGCAGCCCCCATTTGGCATAAGCTTGAAAAAGTGAATCCTGTGGAAACCAATAAAGAAGTCCCTGCTGAAATGGTAACTTTGAGAAACATGAACTGCCCCATTCATTTCAATCATGGCCCCACGAAATACATGATTCTGGAGCTAGAATAGAATTTGGAATTTTTCCAAGATGCCATGGAATTCAACATCTTTGTTGTGGAACTCACCACTTTGCTACAACTAAGTGCCCAAACATCTTGTCTCCCTACCCTGCTGGGATTTGCCTACAACAGTCTCTTGCTCACCATAAGGGACTTATCTGGGCTATGGTGCATACTCCCTGAACTATTCAATGGAGTAAGACTACTGGATGTCAGGGAGCCACAGGTGAAGTCTACCTTGTATCTGGGAAGCAATGAGTCAGAAGTACAGGCTGTCCAGAGAATGGATAGTTCACTGAAACTGATTACAAAGCTCCCTGCTTGCTGGGTCCAGTGGACCTGGGGGATGGAAACAAAGATTTTGAGCTGGGCTACCTGGTGGACAACACAGCTGTGGCCTAAAAGTTGTAACCAGGCTACCATGAAGAGCATAGCAAAAACACTCAACCTCAAATATCATCACTGTTGAAAATAATCATTGATTAGTTTTATGCTAATAACTATTTTCAAGCATAAATTATAGTTGTGTGTGTTTATGTAGTGGTAGGGGATAAGAATGAAGAATATTTCATGATGATTGACTGAATTAACAGTGCCACAGAACGTAGGGGTTGTATGAAATAGAGTTTCACTGGGCTGAAAAATAAGCCGTATACCTTACGAAAAATGAGTCAGTGTCTCAGCTCAGGCCCTAGTGGATAAGTGCCTGTATTAGAAAAACACGAAAACAGCTGGCAATAATTGGCACCCTTCGTGGTACCCAGAAGCCAAGAACTGTTACTGAACTACCATCTCAGCCTTAGAGGCAGTCCCTCCAGGTCACACTTATATATGTTCATAGGACAATATGGGAAAACTATGTTTTATTTATACAGTGGAAGAATAATTTGCTTCAGTTTCCAGGACTGTTAATCCAGCACCTTTCACCATAACTAGATTCGCTAAAGAACAATCTCTGATATGGCAAATGTCAACTGGAAACTCACTTGAACTCACATACAGGTTTTCAGTCTCAAAAGCAACAAGATTCAACAGCATAAAGGTACCACTCAGTTTAGTCCCATTAGTTGATCACTCAAAAAAAAAAAAAGGTAAGAAAAATACTTATTTTCTTCTAAGCTGTTTTTTAAGTTAAGCCCTGGAAATATTTAGTGTCTTCCAGATGTTAACATAGTATCAGCAATAAAACTGTGACCTATTAAATTCAATATTGTGTCAGGTCCAATGTAAGCCAAAAATTTTACAGTGCTTCTCTGTTTCATCCTTAAACTCCACATGGTTGGAATGGAGATGATGATGGTATTAGATTACTTTATTTCTGCTGAATGGTTGTTAATACTGCTACATAAGCTTGTCCCACAAATCATCTCAAGTGCATAGCTCAAAGGGCCACCTGGATCAATTTATTATGTGCAAGTTTCACAGCTGCAGCATCCCTTAAAACACAAACCATGAACTGAAGTCAGAATACAATCCTCCTGGCTATCCCTTAGCCTTTTAGACTTTTCATTTCAAAATAGCATTTTTGCTTCAAGATTTATTTTTTTTAAAGAAGGTTGAACACCTAAAAACAAAATGAAAAAAAAAATCATTTCAAGTCAAAGTGTTTTGTTTGACCCAAAACAAAACTGTTGTCATTTGAACTGAACCACATTTTTTCAAATTGGCCCCGAACGGCCGGTGTGGGGACGTGAAGAAAGGAGCAAAATTGCTCAGCTCTACTCCTAATTTCCAGTTAAAACAGTCACTCTTATTTCTCCTCTCCGCAGCCATCAACTCCCTCCTCCCATACCCAATGCCATCATTAAAAACAAACAGAGGAGAAAAACACCCTGAACATAAAACTACAAAAAATAAAAAGATGGCAATCAATTTAGAGCAAAAAGTTCTGAAAAATAACAAAGCCAGGTAAATTTCTGACCGGACAAGCAGCAGCAGTTACTGAGCAACTGAAGAAACTGTCAATGATATTCCAGCTCTACCTCCATGGAACTTTAACCTCAAACTATCCAACGAAAACACTCCAGAACCACCATTTTTCTCAATAGCCAGTCCAGAAAAAGTGTCAACCACTTTGGAAAACTTGCAGGCTTTCTGTTACTGTGTTTGTTTTCTTAAGTAGAAAACCAGAAACGCAAAAACCTTCTAAGGGAAGTACACAGAAATGGCATCCATCACTTCTGAACACCAAACTATCTACAAAACTTGTTAGCTTATTTCACCCAAACCCACCAAATAAAAGAGATTTATCTATAGCACTAACACCACACACTAACCAACAAAAAGCAAAGGGCTAGGTGCTGGCTCTGGCTGCTGCCATTTAGTGATAGATCAGCCACGGTCAAAGAAACCATAAAGCCAGTGTATTCTTGCTGCTTAAAGGTTTGTCCAGAAACGTAGGGCTGGCGTAGCAAGCAGAGAGGATGTGGCTGGTCACAGGCAGAAAGGTCTGGCCTGCCTAACACTCCATCAATCCCTGACTGCTTCAGGCAATGGGCAGCTGGCACAAGTTAGAGCAGCCCTGAAACTCTTAACTCTGGAAGACTGGGTCTACAGCAACCTAAACAATGTTTGTTAGTGGGCAACTTGAATCTCTACATTCACAGTCTGGAGGTTGGAGGCAAGGGGAAACAAAGGATTATCTGCCCATTTCTGGAGTATGTCCCAAAGGTGGGTGGAACTCTGTGGCACAATCGTTGTTATTTATATTTGTATTATGCAGTAGCGCCTGGGCATCTCAGTCATGAACCAGGACTCCATTGTGCTACAGGTTGCACAAATACAGAACAAAGACAGTCCCTGCCCCAAAGACAAGGAAGCAATGAGACAATACTGGTCAGCATGTTGTCCCGATTTTTTGTAGGCCTCAGAGCAAAGTAGAGATCTGGAGAGAAAGTAGAGGATGTTGAAGGAGAATAATGAGTTAGGCTTGGGATACACTTAAAACATATTCTAGAATAGCTATGTTGGTGAGGAGTGTGGAAAAAAACACCCCGGCGAAATATTGACTAACCCTCAGTGTAGCTATAGCTATGCTGACACAGAAAAGTGCTTCTGTTGGTGTAGCTAACATCCTTCTGGTTGTATATGCTGCAACACAAGGGGGCTATGCCAGCATAGGCTCAGTAGCATAGACATAGACTTAGTTTTGCAGATATTTACAGGGAGCTTTTCCTAAGCATGGGAGAAAGCACAAATCAATCCTAGCTTTAACTCTTCAACAGAATTCCCTCCACCTCTGATGATCACTTTCAGGTTTATAAGTTAAATATATTTCAGTTAGGTCAGTATTTGACTAGGAAACTGAAAAAAAAATCAAGTTTCTGCTTAAAGTGGTGTTGATGTAGATAGCTGGTAAATTTCTTCACTGAATTAGTATGAACCAGAGCTTAAGGGTCCACTGTTGTGCTGGGAGCTGCCCTCTTTTATATGTTATGTACAATCAAAGCTCTGATCACTCTTTGCACTGGTCTACACTTTAAAAGCATTCTGGAATAACTGTCTGCTAGGAGTGTGATTGTTTGCTGACATAGTTATGGCAGTAAAAGCCCTAGCCTAGGTGTAGTTATACCAGTATAAAGGTGCCTTACACCAGTATAGCTTATTTTTTCCTAGAACCAGAAGATGATGTAGTGGTATAAGCACGTTTATACTGATATAACAGCATCCACACAAGGGAGATTTGGCTGATTTGCCAACACACTTAAAGTGGCAAACCTTTGAAGTCTAGTCAACCCTTTGTCATCTTTGGGTTGATTCTCCTTCTTTTACACTTCAGTTTTTGCCATATTCAAGTTTGTATGTAGGCAGAATAATTACAATCTGAATTTAATTTAAACTAGAAAAATTGTTCTTCACATTCCCTTCTAAAGACACGTGTAAGTTGCTGGGGCAGAATGTAAACATTACAGAGAAAGAAATTTTTTGCAGGCGACTGTCACTTTAAAAAAAAAAAGGATATTATTTTCATTATATTAGGTGACAATTTTAAAATTAATGTTTGAATGGATCCAGTCTCTCATCACAATTAATGGATAGTTATACAGTATGTATTATATGAATATCAGACTTCATTTATCCTTCATGTCAAAACATTTGTGATGTAGGATCCTTTTTTAGTTTATTACAAAAGTACACAAAATCTTTATGCAAACAGACAATATGTAAGCAGTTCTACTATCTATTAATGACCCTACTACTTCAGCACTGGATAGCTAATATCAAGAAAGATTCTTTTCTGTAGACTTAATTGATAACAGCTCTCTAAATCCAAGGGGGCTCCCATCAACCTCAAATATCAATAGTTACAACTAAATTTTTACAACTAAATCTCCATTCTGACTTCAGAAGGGAAAAAAAGGATGAAACGGCTTTATATTCCAGTTAACTGTTGCTTCTCTTTGCCATCTTACACTCTAGTGAACAGAGAACTACTACAAGGTCTTTCCTCTTTGAAACCACGTACCTCTAATGTTTCTAATAGTGCAAAGTAGAGACCAACAAAGTGAACTGGAGTACAGTTGATTCAGTGGGCACTAGAAAAACTGCAAGGATCATGCACAGAATGTGCAAGGAGTGTCCTTAATTAGGCATTGTCAGTGTTAAAACTTGACTACATGTTCCTTGCCTGTCTTGCACCATCCATGTGTGATCTCTTCACTTTTGGAAGTATGGGAGTCAATGGTGAAAATTCAAAGCAGACAAAGTATTTCTTCGCTAACTATAAAAATCTCATCTCTGTAGGCATTAGGACCTTTACATTAAAATAAATAAACAAATAAAAGCACTGACACATTTGGATTTTATTTACTAAAAGTACAAAGAATTACGCAACTTAAGAGAAAGAAAAATGATGTGACAATGTATGAGCCTATTAAGATAAAGAAATAAATACTTTTGTGATGTTAACGGAACACTGAAATATTAACTGGAAACAAGTGAACATTAAACAGCTGCTGTTTTACATAAAACTAGATCCTGCCCACAAAATTAAACTCTTTAGCAAACTCTGAGCAAGGAGAGAAGGCAACCTCCCCCCCCCCCCCCACACACAAAAACCTTAGATAACAGGTATTTAGAGTTGAACAGACATAATATTAACCTTTTTTAAAAAAATGCTTTAGAAAACGTTAGATTTTAAGGAGAGGGGGACAAAAAAAGGTTAAAATGGTTTGGAAACCAAGCAATCTCAAACTCATGGTTTCACATTTACAATACAAACACTGAACGGTGTGGAAATGTAATTTCTGTTTTGTAAAGTCTCCACCAAACACTGTGTGTCTTGCCATTATGATTATAATTTGAAATCCTGCAGTATAGGAGTGGGCAAACATCATTCCATGCTGCTCTGAAAACACAGGCCAAGGTTCCCTTCAACATTACTATGCAGGTATATCCTGTGGATTAAACATAACTGAGCATACAATCCAAACAGACAGGTCAGAGGTAAGATAACTTTATGTCAAATGTCAAACTGACTTCTATGGCCTTCTGTATACAAGACAACTTTAGAAAAAAATTCCCATCAGTGCTAACATTGGTAAATCAATAGGAAACTGTGTAGACAAGGCTCAAGAAGCTTCTGGCTTTTTATGTTAAGACCAATTTAACTGTCGGTGTTAAAAACACTGGTGCTACCATGGAACCACTGGTAATACAAGCAAGTTCTTTCCTAAAATTCTCAACTGCACATTTTCCTTATGAGGCAAAATACAAATCGACAATTTGAGCAAAATGATTATTTTAATTTTGTTTTTTAAAAGGGTGTAAATGCAATATAAAAATCACTGACTGAGAAAGAAATGAAAGTATAGTCTATCAACACCTTAGGAGTCATCATCATTTGTCAACTGCTGGGCTGGGCCACACTTGAGCTTCCAATCTTATCACTATAGTTTTTCTCCCTTGGCTATGATGCCTCTTAATTTCTCTCTCCTTCAATTTTTGGCTACATGAATGAATGCTTTAATGAATTAATTCACCATACCATGTATTTAAAAAGAGTTCTGTAATTTATAGCATGTATTGTCCACTTCTTTGTATTTTCCAGATGTGTAAATCATTATTCAGACATGGTCTACATACACGACATGTAAGGTCGTCTACAAAAACATACTTCGCCCACCACCCTGCCCACCGCCCATCCCTGTGTAAGTCTAGTGATACTAACAGATTTACTGAGATAATCAAAACAAAGTCACTACATTTCAGTACTATCATCCACATCTCCCATTCTTAAAGTGATGGAAATATTGTGACATGATGGTGCTGAGTAGAAATTTAAACTTTAAGCTACCTGTTCTCTGGCTCTGAAGTTAAATGACTTCTCCATCATATCAGGGAAATTTGCCTCCCTCACCTCTCTATATTGTGGCATGAATTTTATCATTAGCTAAATATATTACCTCATGCTATTTCTCAGCTGTATCTGACTTCCACAATGCTACAAAATGTGGATCCAGAATTGGAACATCCAAAAGTCCAGGTGTGTTTGGGTCCAGGATTTCAGTTCTGGTCCCACCAAATTTAAAAAGCAATACATCAATTTCAAAATATGCCATAACAAAACAGATTCCAACAATGCAATACCATCTCATTTTGCAAATAGCAGTAATAAGTTATTCCATTCTGGTCCATGTTTTTAGTTATTTGCAAGATATACTGAATAAAATATTTGAAAATACATGTAATGTGTTTTGTTTTGGAAAAAATTCTGAAAAGTGTTGAAAATTAGTTTGTGAACAGCATACATACCGCCGGCTCTCCAATGGACGTCCATCACTAGAGATGCTGCGGGGAATGTTGGCTGCTCGCTCTTGGGGCGGCATTTTCCCTTCTCCTTTCCCTGAACCAATCCTAGAGGTTCCTGGACTTTGTATCTGGGACGGTACCTGTGACATATGAGGCCCCTGCCCCTTGTTCGCATTTCGTTGCCATTTGTTATTGTTTCTGAAGGGGAATTTGAACTCATATGGAACTCCTTCATTCACTTTGTATTCCATCACTGGCATGCGACAGGTTTCTGAACAACTCCTGGAAGAAAGAAAATGAATACACAGGTAAGATATTTGTTCATACCAAAGAAAGAAAAATAAGTATTGCCTAGAATTACATTGATAAGTGCTGGCAAATGGAACAATTAAACAGAAGGTTTTAATCCTATTTAATACATCAGTGGTTCCCAAACTTGTTCCACCGCTTGTGCAGGGAAAGCCCCTGGCGGGCCGCGCCGGTTTGTTTACCTGCCACTTCTGCAGGTTCGGCCGATCGCGGATCCCAGCAGCCGCGGTTCGCTGCTCCAGGCCAATGGGAGCTGCTGGAAGCGGCAGCCAGTACATCCCTTTCCCTCCACAAGCGGCGGAACAAGTTTGGGAACCACTGTAATACATGTCTTTTCTGTTGCCTTAACTTTTGTTGCAGCAGGCTTATAAACAATACTAAAACATAGACAGTCAGTAAGACAAACCCAGAGAAACATGGAATAGATTAGATGAGCTAATATAGTAGATCTATCTCTATCTTCTACAATTCAATGATAAGGAGTCTGATCGATGGGATTTTATTTGCAATGAGCCCAACTCTAAAACCCGATCCAAAAAAGGGAAAATTCAGATTGAGCTGCTTCTAGTTTTTTATACAGTCAACAGAGTGTATAAGTTCTATACATTTGCTCAGAGATCACCCCTCAAAGCATCCAAAAGCATAGGTTGTCCATTGTTGCACCTCACTTCAACTCCAACTTGAAGGCCAGGTCAGACAGTTACAGTTACCTTTAAATCTTGAATTTTGAGTTCAATATGTCACTCTTTCTAGTAATGGTTCCCAATGTTTTCTAGTAACTATCAATTTACCAAATAAAGAATATGGATGTACCAGTGAGTGACTCAAAGTTCCATTCAACTGGATGTGCTTTAATCCAGTGGTTCTCAACCTTTTTGAGCTCAGGACACATTTGTAAACTTTGATGACCTGTCCTAACACAGTAAATAGCTTGAGTTACAAACAAAAATCTGGCTTACTAAATATTTCTTAGCCACTATAAACACATTAACATAGTCAATACTAAATACTCCTGAGGGAATTCTGTACCAAAAAATTAAAAATTCTGCAAATTCTGCACATTTTGTCAAAATAATACAACATAATCATGCCGTTTTCAATGATTTTGGTAATTTATTTCAAAATACCTTTCAGCAAGTATGTCTAACAATACAAGCAACAAAAAAGATTCAAAAAATGTTTTTTTGACAAACTGATTCCTTACTAGGCATATTAACATATCTATATGGCTCCACAGCAAGCGAGCGGGACAGAGTCTCACAGACACACTTGCCCAGCCCTACCCCGCCTCGGATCCAGATGTGAAGCAAGCAGGCGCAACCCGGCAGGATCCAAGTGTGGAGGGGCTTAGTGGCGGGGGGGGGGGGGGGGGGAATCCAGATGTGGAATGAGAGGGTTGTGTGTGGAGCAATCAGGGTGCGGGTGGCTCAGCTGGGAGTGGGATGTGGATACACGGGCTTGTTTGGGGATTCTGGGTGTAGGGAGAATGGGACTCTGTTGGGGGGTCCAAGTGAAGGTGGTTGGGGCTCAGATACAGGGGGTGGGGCTTGGTGGGTGGTCTGGATGCAGGGGGAGTCTGAGTGTATATGAGGGGGTCAGGATGCATGGGGGTTGGGAAGACAGGCTGGGGAGTGATGAGGTTCCCGGAGATGGGTCTGATTCTGCCCCGGGAGTGGCCAGTGCAGGGGAAGAGGAAGTGTCTCTCCCACCCACCCAGTTGGAACTAGCAGCTGGAGCCCAGTGCATGCTAGGAGCCATTGGCTGGGGTGTCTATAGCGCTGGGGCATCTATAGCGCTGCCCACCCCTGAGCACACCACGATAGTGAGTGAGAACCAGAAAGAGAGAGCTCAGCGCTTCCTCCCAATGCGGTGATTTGTGACTACCCTGGCTGCTCCTAATGCCCAAACCAGACATGCCCCCCCCCACCCCCACACACCGCTGCTAGGGAGGGGTGTGTGAATCAATTTTTCCCAGGGAAAGAGTAAAATCTACAAGGGGAATTAATTCTGTGCTTGCACAGTGGCACAGACTTCCCCTAAGAGTAACTAAACAACACTGTGCATACCATAGTGGCATCTCCTGTCCCACGAGGCTGGCTGAGGATGGCTCCTTCTCTAGGCACTGAGACCTCCAGGGTCACAGCGCACTTACTCAAATTTGGCCCAGTCTGACCCATATCCTCATGACAAAAGTGCAGCTGGGCCAAACCTGAGCTGTGACCCCATACTCCAGGGCATGATGCCTGGAGCTGGGAGCAGAGCCCCACAAGACTAGATCCACAGAAGCCAGCTCTAACAGGGTGAATGCGGGATGGGCTTTGCAACTCCCTGAGGTTCCATCCCCCCCCCACCCCCTTGGAGATGGGCTCCAATCTCTGCAGGGACTAAATTTCCCCCATGATCCTTTGTGACACATTCTGGCAACCCATGGGTTGAGAAATCCTGCTTTAACCCACAATGGTGATTATGAGACTGGAAGTGGAGGTTATTTACCTGTAACAGGAGGTTCTTCAAGATGTGTGGTCCCAAAGTGTATTGCATATGTAGGTGCACATGTGCACCTTGCGCCTGAGTCCAGAAGAGTTTCTTAGCAGTGTTTGTTGACCTGCATGTGCGTAGTGAGTTTCCGCGTGCCCCCAGCCAAGGGTACAACAGGTAGTATGGGGCCAACACGACTCCAACCTCCCTCTAACCATTTTGGAATCCAGTCTGAAGCAGAGGTGATGGAGTGTGGGTAGTGGAATACAGATAGGGACCACACATCTCAAAGAACCTCCAGTTACAGATAAGTAACCTCCTCCTCTTTTTCCTCTTCTTCAAGTGATGGTCCCTATGTGTATTCGATATGTGGGTGACTCGCAAACAGTGATCAGTGTGGAGGTGGGTGAGAGGATCCCAATGGAAGTGTGGTCTGCGGTATGGCGGGGCCCCAGGCAGCATCTATAGCCGTCACTTATGCGATGGCGTAGTGTCTCGTGAACATGTGGATGGAGCACCATGTTGCTGCGTAACAGATGTCTTGCCAGGAGACGTCTGCTAGTGAGGCCAATGAGTCACACTTGCATAGCGTGCGCTGTGACTATCAGACGGGTATGTTGGATTGTTTGTAGCATGCGCAGATGCTCCCTGACACCCGTTTGGAGATTTGTTGGGATGACAGGGCTTGATCCTTGACCATTCAATGACAACTACCAATAGCTTTGGTGATGTGTGAAAGGATAGGATACTGTGTAGGTAGAATGCCAGTGCACGGCGGACGTCAAGGAAGTGTCAGCTGGGGAGGCGTGCAGTTTGGAGCAGAAAACTGGCAGGTGGATGCACTCCACCACTTTTGGGAGGAATTTTAGGTGCAGCTCTAAGGACATCTTGTCCTTGTGGAATATCGTGGGTGGGAGGGTCTGCCATTGTGGATGCTCGTTCACTGACCTGTCTGGCTGAGGTAATGGCGACCAAGAATGTCACTTTCTTTGAGAGGTGGGAGAGGGACCATGTTGCCAGCGGCTCAAAGGGAGCTTTGTGAGGATGGAGAGAACAAGATTAATGTCCCATGGGGCGAGGGCTTCAGTACTCCCTGAATCGCTGAGCTGGTGTATATATACACACACCAAGGGACAGTAGTGTGGCTTTGGAGTTTTGCAGAGAGTGGAGGGATCTGTCTGTTTTTTTGTGGAACAACTTGTTCTCATCAAAGGTAAGGTCCTCAATTGTACTTTGGACCTCCATGGGAAAGTCAGATGATTGTAGCCATGAGTCCCAGTACATATAACTATCTCGGTCACTAGAGCGCGAGAGGACACGTCGGCTGCATCCACAGAGGTCTGGAGGCCCACTTGGGCAACCAGATGCCCTTTGTTTACCAGCCCCTGGAATTGCTACTGATGCGCCGGTGGCAGCTTGTCCTTGAACTCTGCTGGTTTGTTGTTGTTAAAATCATACTTGGCTAGCAGAGCCTAGTAGTTAGCAATGCAGAACTGCAGCCCTGCCAAAGAATATACCTTCATGCCCAGCAGGTCCATCCACGCTACTCTGTCTGAAGGGTAGACTTCTGAGGGTGCTGGAGTGCCTGCTCTGCTGCTGCATGGACAACCAGGGAGCTGGTTGTGTAAAAAAATCCAGTCCTTTGGCAGACACAAAATATCTCCTCTCCGCCCTCTTAAGTGTGGGGGCACAGGAGGCGGGGATGTGTCACATTGCCCCGCTGGTTGAAGGACGGCCTCGTTAATGGGTAAAGCTACCCAAAAGGGCCCCTTGGTTTGGAGGATGCCGAGAAGTTGATGTTGTGGGTCCTGATCCTCCTCGGACCGGGTACCCAGGTCTGCCACTACCCTATAGAGCAAGTCCTGATATTTATGGGGGTTGTATGGCAGAGAGAGCGGAAGCAGAATAAGCGCCTCATCAGGCAATGGGGATGCAGCAGCAGGGATCAGAGGGGCTGGCAGTACTGGTTCAATGTCTGCCTCCTCCTCATAAACAGCACTGATGGGCAAGTGGGGTACAGCCAATAGGATACCTGAGATGATGCCTGGTGTTTGTGGTAGGGATCCCAGTATGGCCAAAAAGAAGGGCCCCTCAGGTATGGTGACCTCACAGGTAGTGATTCCAGGCCTCCGTTACCGGACCATATACCGAGGAGCAAGGCAGTCTGGGCTGTTAGTCTAGACTCTGGTGTTACATCAGGGAGAACAAGGGTTCCGTCTCCGAGAACTCCTCGGATTCTGACAACTGTTCTGGCAAAGAGGGAATCGTCGGTACTGGGGGGTTGCGGTGTCGCAATTGGACAGGCTTCTCGGGCAGCAGCAGAAGAGGTTCATCCTCTGGAGTAGAGATGTCATAGGTGAGAGAACCAGACAGGAGTTGTGGGTAGGGTAGGTTCAGCCCCTCTGCCAACAGGAAAGGCTCAGAGTGTACAGGAGTCCACAGTGTTCCCATGGAGATGCCAGAGGGGTCTGGTTGCATCTGCTGAGCCAGCCTGTCTGGGAGGCACAGAGGTACCAGCAGATCAGGCAGCACATACCAGTGGGCATTCTGAATGCCTGGGTTCCAAGGTTGCTGTTAGCAGCATCGGATCCTGTTTGCACCTGGTCTTACCCTCCACATGGGGAAACATGGGCACTGGTCTGGCTGGATCCGCGTGCGACATCTCACCAGACCTGGTCCCACTTGGGGAGGAAACGCTGCACTTGGGAGCAGTCCATGGCGGGGATCTGCTCTTATGCCCATGAGAGTGTTTTTCACACTCGTGCAGGGTCTTGTCATTGGCCTTCAGTACCATTGATTCTGGGGCATGCAAGGTGCTCAGAGGAGCGCTCACTGCCAATAATGGCTGCTGTACAGGGGGTCTCCCAGTCCCTGATCTGAATGTGCCCTCGGTCTCAGGGCTTCCTCCATAAAGTATTTATGGAGGTAGAGTTCTCGAGCTTCTTGGGCTCTGGGCGGGAAAGACTTGCAGATGGAGCAGCAAGTTTCAAAAAGTGTGAGGCACCACTGGTGCTTGTCTCTCACAGAGAATGAGCGTGGGCAAGAAAAGCAGTTTTTAAAACCTGGATTCCAGGGCACACTCCCTGGTGGGGAGATGGTCCCCAAATGGGGAAAGAAACTACACTAATTGTAATAATTTATCTAACTACCCTAGAAAAGACAGTATACAGCTATATATACCAAATCAGAAGTAAGTCATTCTTTTAGAAAAACTAAGAGCACAAAGGAACTGGGGTTCCGACACAAGCCATGCGGCACTGAAAGGGAACTGGAGAGGCACTACCTATTATATCCTCAGCTGGGAGCAAGAGGAGACACACTATGCAAGTGCGGGTCAATGGATACAAACACTTCCGGACTCAGGCACATGGCACACATGTGCACCCATTTGTGGAATTCACATTGGGACCATCATTTGAAGAAGAATCTGGAGCTACCAAAACAGCACTGCAGGTTAGAGAACAAACAAAAGAATACGAATTGGACAGCAGAAGTGCACTGGGACCAGCAGAGGCTTGGACAGAACAGGAAGACTAATGCACCAGTCACTAAAGCCTTCAAGTTCAGCGGTTCAGACCACTGCTTTATACCCTCCCTTCCACCAGTAGATGCAAAATATTACTACAGTCCCAGAGCAAAATATTAATATACACATGAAGAGAATGTCAATTAATGGTCTATTTAAAACTTATATAGTGGGTTAATTTACACTTTAAATGAGGCAGGGCCTGAACAAGGAACTGAGCAGCCACATGAACCAGGAATTCCTCCTTAACCAACAAAAGGCTTTTTATTTGTTGCTTTCACTGAATGATAGAAAGCAAAGAAACCCTCAAAAAAGATTGAGTCTTCTGTAGATATTAAAACATACCTATTAAAAGTAAACATAAAAGTGATCATCAGAAATTCTTCAAACATAAGGCCTCCCACAGGATCATGCAGTCAGCTGCACCAACTGGGATATGACTTTTTTTTTTTAAAATGAAGCTTAATCAGAGTTTGATTAACCTTATCTGTTCACTGGATATTGACCATTTTAAGGTTAAAAACTCTGCAAGGAATACATTCAACATGTTTACCCTGTGAATGAAAAGAAAAATTCCACATGCTAGATTTTGTCTAGGACACAAGAAAAATATAAATTTGAGATTCCTAGTACAGCTAATTTTGAGATAATGCTTTACAAACCAAAAAGGTAATACTAACCCAAAATGAATTACATTTTTAAAAAAGTTTTATACCTTTGACATACATTGGATAATCAACCCCACTTTCCCTAAAAGTTCAATGCTTGCTAGAGACCACAAATACCAAATCTGAGGCTAAAGGGATTTATATGTTATTTTTTAGGAATTTGTGGTTTTGGGAAAGTGTCAAAATTGGGCTAAGAAATGAAAGTGGGCTACAACTTCAAAGTCACTACGAAGTCTACAAAGTAACTACTGCAACTCCATAATCATTCTAAAACCAGGTTATGGAAGAAAACAAAATAACTACAGATCAAGTTTGCAGATGACACAAAGACTGGGGGACTGGTAAATAACGAAAAAGACAAATCACTGATACTGAGTAATCTGGATCACTTTGCAAACTGGGCAGAAGCAAACAATATGCGTTTTAATATGAATAAATGTAAAACCATACATCTAGGAAGAATGAATTTAGACCATACTTTCAGAATGGGGGACTCTATTCTGGGGGAAGACTCAGAAAAAGACTTGGGGGTCATGGTGGATAATCATCGGAACGTGAACTCCCAGTGTGATTGGCCCAAAGGGCTAATGAGATCCTTGGACGTATAAATAGAAGAATCTCAAGTAGGAATAGAGAGGTTGTATCATCCCTGTATTTGGCACTGGCGTAACTGCTACAGGAATATTGTGTCCAGTTCTGGTGTCAACAGTTCAAGAAGGATGTTAATAAATTGGAGAGGATTCAGAGAAGAGCCACAAGAACATTTAAAGAATTGGAAAACATGACATAGTGAAAGACTGAAGAAGCTCAATCTATTTAGTTTAAGAAAGAGAAGGATAAGGGGTGATTTGAGGGGTGAGTTTATAAGTACCTACATAGGGAACAGAAATTTGATAATAGAGGATTCTTCAGTCTAGCAGACAAGGCGTAATAAGATCCAAAGGCAGACAGACTAGAAATAGGGCACATATTTTTTAACAGAGTGTCATTAACCATTGGAACACCTTATCATGGGTTGTCATAGCTCTACATCACTAGACATTTTTAAAATCAAGACCAGCTGTTTTTCCTAAAACAGTTGCTCTAGTTCAAACAGAAATTAAGGGAAGTCCTATTGATGGTGTTATACAAGAGGCTTGACTAGATGATCACAAAGGTCTCTTCTGGCCTTATAATCTATGAAAGCAACAGGTCTCTCCTACTTAACTTTAGGTGCTTCTCTCTAATTTGGCCACTAGAAGCCTTTGGGATAAACAGCATTATCATATAGTAAATGAAGTTCTTCGAGATGTGCGGCCAGTATCTGTATTCTACTGTGTGCGCGCACTTCATGTGCCTGAGACCAAAAGATTCTTGCCAGCAGGGCACATGTGCAGAGCAATTGACACATCTCCTAATGCTGTGAACTGAGGCTATAAGGGGCAGTGCAGAATAAGTGCTTCTCCAGTTCCTTCTCCACTGTGAAGCAAGGAAAAGATCTGAGGCAGAAGGAAAAGAGGGTAGTGGAACACAGATAGGGACAACACATCTCAAAGAACTCCAGTTACTATAAGATAAGTAACTTCTTTCTTCTTCCAGGGATGGTCCCTATCTGTATTCACTGTGAGTGACTGACAAGCAGTATTCACAAGAGGAGATAGGTGCGAGAATGCTGCTGATATAAATGATCACAGAACTGCTGCTCCATAGGACGTGTCTGCTGTGGAGGCTTGTATTATAGCATATCTCATGGAGGTATGAATGGAACTCCATTTAGCCCCTTTGCATATATCATCGAGTGACACTTATTGAAGTGAGGCTACTGAAGATGCCTGTGTTCTGTAGAGGCCTCTTATTTGTTCTGCTAGGGAAAGGAATAGTTTAGGTGACATTTTGATAGATTTTGTTCTTTGCAGATAAAACACTAATGTTCCATGCATGTCCAGGGAATGGAGTCTCTTATCCTCACTGCTTGTATGAAGCTTTGGAAAAAATACAGGTAAGTGTACTGTCTCATTTATGCGAAAGTCCGGGATTACTTTAGGAGTGAATTTTGGGTGCAATTGCAACAAGACCTTATCCTTATGGAACACTGAATACAGTGGATCGCCCATCAGGGCACCAAGTCAGAGACTAACAAATTTATCTGAGCATAAGCTTCTGTGAGCTACAGCTGATGAAGTGATCCTTTATTGCTCTAACCTAGGCTACCTCCTCTAATGAGGGCTGAGCTCTTAGACTGGTTGTTGTCTTGCCCTGACTGAGGGCCTGGTCTTATAGACTTTTGCTGCCCTGCCCTGATGACAGGCCAGAGCCCCTAACTGCTGGCTACCCGCCCTGACTGAGAGCTGGGGCTCATAGACCCTTTGCTGCTCTGTTATAACTGCAGGCCAGAGCCCCTAACAGTTGGTGCCTCGCCCTGCCTGAGGGCCCGGGTTCACATAGACTCGTTATTGCTCAGCCCAGCTCAAGTGGCCTGAGCTTTAAAGACAGCTAATTCACCCCTAACTGACTGCCGTTCTAAGGGTGAGACTGCGACGAGGCGTGGTCTCCCTCAGAGGTAGAACAGCAGGGATGGCCACACACTTTTACATTTGCATATTTAAGTTATAAACTCTTTGAGATAGGGATGACTTACTATATGTTTGTACAGCACATAGAAGAATGGGTCCCCTTCAAATAGGGCCTTTAGATATTACTGTAATACAAATCATAAATTATCTCCTGGATTATGCAGAAAAGGAAATTTGACTTTGGAAAATTTATTGCTAAAAATAAATTGCTTTGTGCAAAGATTTAACTTTAGTCTTTAATGATATATTTATTATTCAATATTTACGAAAATTTACAAATGTAAAAATGTATAAATCATTATGAATTTTTTGGATGCAGTAGGCAGGACGAGGAATTGGCATTTGGGAGTTTATAACTGAGTAATAAGCTACTTATGATCTTTGCCCCAACACAATAACAAAACCACTGTCACGAGGGTGAGTATTTTGAAAAATACTGTTATAGCTCTTCCTGCTGTGATTGTGGCCAGACTGAAGCTAAGCCTACTTTTAGCTGTGCTTAATTTAATTCAGCCAAGATATTTGAAATAAGTGGGATCTGTGCTAGAATTTTACGTTCTAACTTTTTTGCCATGATTGCAGCTGGACTTTTCATTTGCTGATCTGGCCAGATACTGTACAAAAGCATTTCAAATAGCTCACAAGAATTATCTTGTGCCACTTCTCATTTCAACCTCTGACATGCATTCAATTTTGTACTGACACTTTAGGGACAGTTGTAGCACCTGTTCTTTCCCCTTCATTTGATTCTCATTCACAAAATGGGCTCCCCTGGTTGTTCTTATGGCAATTCTAAAAGATTAAAAACAAAAGTGGGCTTTTTACAATTAGGACTCCTATCTAACTTGCAGGTGGTCTCCTTTGTTATAATGATGATCACATCTCAAAATAATAATAATGTCACAAATCACTGTAACACAGTACCTCCTCAAAAAGATCATTTGCACATTTGATTCTTGTACTTGGTTTTCTTCTAACCAAATTTAAGCACAAACTTGAGCTGACAAAGTGGACAAGTTCAGCCTACATAGCTACCTTCTCTCATATTTAAATACTGTTTATGAGGAATTAATACATGGTATTTGAGAGATGGGAAGCCGTGATATGACTGAATAGAGAAGCAATAAAAATGATAAACAGATTGGGAAAACAGAGCTCCAAGAAAAGATGAAGGAAATTGGGAATGTTCAGTTTAGCAAGAAAACCACCAGATAAAAGTTTATCCATGATCAAATGCTACATTTAAAAACTATAAAAGCAATAAAAAAGTTGACAGCCTGCCTGGAACTCAGCAAGGGTTGAGAGTGCTGTGGAGGCAGC
Organism: Caretta caretta; assembly: GCF_965140235.1. Classification (NCBI taxonomy): domain Eukaryota; kingdom Metazoa; phylum Chordata; order Testudines; family Cheloniidae; genus Caretta; species Caretta caretta. Next base: position 65,363,219 of record NC_134211.1, on the reverse strand, counting down.
AAGCTCAGCCACTGAGGAGACAGTCTCAATCTGCAGCAAGTTCCCTGACCAATACATACACAGGTAGATTGACTGGCTCTAGTCACATGTAGCCTTGCTTGGCTGGAAGGGGAATGGAACATCTGGCATTGGGGAAAAGGATTCATAGGAATTAAAAGTTCTCTGTGAATGAGAGGAAAATTAACTAGTATTTTGATGCATCATAAATGTACACTTGTCAGTTCAGAGATGTGTGATCTGCACAAGGTGTTTGTGGGAGTTTGAAGGATACTTTGAGAGTATTATGATTTTTACTAAACTACTGTACACGTAATAGATATTTTGTGGAGCTGAAGTGTAAATTTAGACAGCGTGCCCCCTTTTGCAACTTGTTTCAGTTGACAATATGGGATGCTGTAACATAATTCTTTAATAATCTTTATACAGGCCGGAATTTATTCCAATGTCAAAGTACCAAGGGGGAAAAGTTCTGCATTTTTAAAACAAAATAAATTTCTTGCCCAAAGGTAGCTCTAGATGGCATTAACTCTCATTCTGTCACCTCACAATACCTGCGTGGAGTGCAGTCCTCGTGTGGAGGAATGATGACAACCTTCACAGTTACTGATGTTCTCAGCAGGTCAATCATTTGTTCATGGCTTAGAGTGGCTACAGCCACTTTGCAGATCTCCACTAGCCGGCTGCCCTGTCGTAATCCTGCCTGCCAAGCATAGCCATAGGGCTCAACGTCTGCCACAATGCCTTCATAGTTCACATGGAAACCAAGCTGACCCAGTCCATTCCTACGTAAAGTCATCTCCGTGGTCTCACAGCCCTTTGTCACAAACTGAGAATTGAAATGAAGAGGAAAGAGTGATTAGTGTAATGAATTATAATCTGAGAGGGCTATAATTCTGGGTTTTACAGCCACAGTCCAAGATGGGGTATGGAGAAAGGGAACAGAAGTACTTTGTCTCAAGAAAAGTCCCCACTGATATATACAATACCAGTTCAAACAAGTCCCTTTATTCAAGCTGGATATTTAAGATAGCAGCTGATTGCACAGAATTAACTAGTGGTATTGTAGTTCTGCCTTAAAATTCCACTTATTTCATAGGAACATTAAAGGAATGTGGCAGTGCACAACAGGTAAGTGTGGAGGACTTACACAAGCACCTGTATTTCATATTTAAAATTTGACATTTTTACTAGGTCTGTGGATATTTCACAAAACTACCATTTCTCCATTATTCAGTACTATAGTTTGATGGCGTGCAACTATCCAATTTAGTGGAACTGAAACCTTCTGCCACTGTCTTAACTGGCACCAGGGTGACTACACGTTCTAAATGCTTGAACCAATGGCATGTGTGTCTCCTTCCCTCTTGTTCATTCTACAATTGTTATTTTTAATGTAGTGGAGAACACAGCTGCTACAAATACGTCTTTCCTTCATGACACAGTATTATGTGGACAAATAGTGAAGATGGACAGACATTTTCTAGATAAACAATAACAATACAATGAATTGTTTATTTTACTTTATTACTATTATTTGTATTGAGACAGCATCTAGAGGCCTCAATCTAGATTGGGGCCTGATTTGCTAGGCACTGTTCAGACACATAGTAAGGCAACTTCTACTCAAACTTTATTTGAGACTAAATATAACATGGATATGACAGAGTAAAGAGGAAACAAGAGAAATAGATAAGATCATTTGACTAGACAGGCATTTACTGTACAACTTGATGGTTCCTGAAGGTACCAAATTTTTTCTCATTCTTTTTAAACGACATCAGCTACTCCTGACTGATGCAAAACAACCAACAATGGCTGGCTACTTTCTGGTAGATGTCAAAGTAGAGGTGTGTGTGTGTGTGTGGGGAGGAATAGAGAGAGAAAACAGGAAATGGCCTTGTGGAATTAATTAATTAACAAACAGCAATTGTAAGCATTGTAATTCATTTGTTACAAAGACCAAATATTAATTTAGAAAAAAAAAATTCTAACCTCCAGCCTTTTCACGACCTCTTTGATATCATCAGAGTTGTTGATAAAGCTCTCCACAGAAACACATTCACCCCTGTCATAGAAGAGTTTGATGCTTGTGTCCGTTGAAGTCCACCCTATCACATCTCTGCAGGAACAATTGAACACCACACTCTTTGTATCCTGCTCAATGAGAACTACAAACTCATTAGATACACCCAGGAGACAGTCTATTTCCATACCCTTGCAATAGTCCTTTGCATGGACACTCCACACAATGGCACCAGAACTATGGAGCTCTGCTCCTGGATAAGGTTTGGACTTTTCCTTCTTTTTTGAAGCAAGTGAAATGAAGGGGAACTTGCCAGATGGGTCAATGGGTGTATTGGTGACATTCTTTTCTGCTAGATCTTTCAAGTACTCTTGGCGTGTCCTGGTGGCCATGGCACGGAACTTCTCGGATTTATGAGCAGCATTCTCTGCATTAATCACTTTGGCCAGTAAGAAGTCCCTGAACACATTTGATTTAGGAAAGGTAACACCTTTTGGGATTGGTGGTCCAAAGGATGGAACATCTCTGGATCTTGTCACAGCAACACTAGAAGAAATACAGAAATGAAGAAGTGATGTGTCAACATTTTAATTTCTCCTTAGCGGTTTATGGAATCTACAGAACCCACAGATATGCCCTTCTCAGGCCACCCTCTGATTTTCACACAGACCTACACTGGCAAAAGAAAGGGTTGCTTGATTCACCAGAGGCACAAAGTATCTGCAGTTAACATGCAGACAATTATTTTTTTACTTTGCTAGTTTCTCAAAGTTTTCTATAATGTATACATCGGAGAAGGGGATAGAGGAGAGAGGTAAATAATCACTCACTCTTCTTAATGCTCTCAATTGCCCTGCTAAAAAAAATAATCTAATAACTAAATGCTTCGTTACATATAATGTGCAAAATTTTCACAATACCCCACATTGGAAACCCACACAAAACTCTGTATTTGCATGTTTACGTCAGGTACAATTACATGCAAAAACAATGTTTATACTAACTTGAGAATGTGGCCAATATAATATATTGTAATATATGTTAATAATAACACAATTAAAATGTTAATAGCCAAGTATTTTGGTAAGTCCCATATATTCAATTTTTTGTAAATCAATGCTGCTGGGGGCATATATTAATATATTACATTCTCTGAGTTGTACATGACTCACCTATGAGGTGAAGAGGAACAATTCTGGCTCCTGTACTTATTCTTTAATATTTATACTATGGCAACATCTATGATTGACCATATTAATTAAGACCGATAATTAATTCATTCTAAACCATTCTTGGTTTTATTTTTAGCAAAACTAACACTCTTTTGATGTTTTCATTTAGATACACTAACTCAAATTTTCTTATTTGTGTATGAATAAAAATGTGGGTATATAATCTATATGCACAAACACCATGATTGTATGCACAATTTAAAAAACATTGGTCTGTTTTCTTTAAGGTCAGCACTGCTCTGTGTCAGTTGGAAAAAGCTGTCTTCTTAACCAGTCATTCAGGATAGGTGAACTGCTTGGACCAAATCTGACTACTCTAAACTCCTGCTCAATTTACCCCTTGAACAGAAATGTTACTTTTGTATGGTTTATAAAGACCTCTCCTCCCAGAAGAGGGGGAAGGAAGCAGGGGGAGGATGGGATGCATGCTCTTCTCTTATGGTCAGTTAAAGGCGGTTTATAGAGCTGTTTTACATCAACAGAGAAGCACAAAGCAGCTATGGTGTATATCCCAGATTCCCCTTCCCTGCTGTTTCCTGCATTCCCATTCCACAACCCCAAGTTTCCCCCCCACCTTTCCACCCCCTATGTTAATCTGTGCACTGCGCACACATCCACCGGTTTCACTCTCGTGTCTTCCCTCTCACCCCTGCGTTCGGTACCTCTTGTGCAACAAGTAGCTTTTTCAGAAAAAACATTTAGGATTAACGGTTATGTCTGGCATTATTCATAACTGAAAGTTTGTCCTTAACAGAGAGTAGTGCATAAAACATCCTTCAGAGAAATTCACCAGGCTTTGTCCTCATTCAAAATGGCAACAACCACACAGTATTTTTTATAGGACTCAGGTCACAAGTTGCTCTCAGTTTAGGTGACCTTCTTAAAATGACCATAGTATCCTGTTGGTCCCAATGGGAATGAACTCAAGCTGCCCTCAGGGAAGACAGTGCATCCCTGTTCTGTCAAAAGGCAAACAGGAACTGGAGAATGCGGGTGGTGACTAAATTTACTGAAAGCAGCTTGATGTTTCAATCCCATTGAGAATAAGAGGTGACAACCATTTTTGAGAATTTTTCTGAAGGAGGGCATTATTCTTCAGCTTCTGCTGAAGGAGAAACTCCAGAATTATAACAGAAAACAAAAATCAATCATTAATCCCAAAAGTTTCATTTTGGAAACTAGTCAATGCACCAGAGATTCACATCTCTGCCAACAATGCTGAGCTGAAATAATCTGTTACCAAAAAAAGACCTGTTAAATTTCTTAAAGGACCCATTTTAAATTAAATTTAACCTTAAACAGATTAAGGGATTTACTTGAGAATTCTCAGAAAATTAATTTGGTGTCCAAAAAGAAAGGGCTGTAACTTTGGTGAGGATACAGTGTATTCTTCATACATAACAAAATGACTGAACTCAACTTTAATTTAGCCACAGAGATGCAACCAGTGCAACCATGAAAACAAAAATAACCCCACTGCTATGTATTTGAAACCCTTCTTCCCTCTTGCCTCCACCCCTGCTTCTCTCTTCCCTTGTCACAATGTGTCTCTACTGAGATTTCAAATTCTTCAAGGTGGGGACCATGTCTTCCCAATAAGAATTTAATTTAATAATCAGCATCTGTGAACAGTTTGAGACTACACCAAATGGCACAAGCTGAAGAGGGCTTCAGATCCAGAATCCTGAATGCTGACTGATTTATGAGGAAATAATTATTTATGGGCAGTTCTGTATTTTAATCTGTACAAGCACTCAGAGCATAGCATGGGTGCCCATAGAAAATTTTATACATTTGAAATTAGATAATGGTTTGCATTATAGACAGAAAATTTCTGGTACTGTGAAACTGTTCCAAATAATCCAGTGGAGAAAAAGTCAAACTTATTCTGAGAGATTTCCTATAAAAACTTTTCAGAACTGAATTGTATAAATATGGATCAAGTATTTGTAGTGGAAAACCCATCAATGAAGAATTTTAAGCCCATGAAAGGTACATGAAACACACAAAGGTCCTGATCCTGCAAGTTACCATGCTTGGGAAGACTCCTGTATCTATGTAGAGGTATCACTGAAACCAAGTGGTCTGCTTACTTTTTAATCTGCAAACTACATTTCTGTACAGAAGCCAACTGTGTAATAAAAATACGGTTTCAGACAGAAAATGTAACTCTCAGTTTCTTCTTTCTGCAGATCTGGCCACACTTCTTCAATGGCTTCAATGAAGTGGTAGCATGAACTCAGATTCCTGAGTCTTTTCCACAAAAACCAGCAAACCCATTATGAGTTCTCAACAAAAATCTGTATTTTTACTAGACTACAAATATTAAGAATACTATCAAATGATACCAAAAGTTTTCTTTCTACATATAAATTAGTTACCTAATCTTAGAAAATTGAGCATAAAATCCACTTTCAATACAAAAATTTAATGAGCACAAATAGATTAAACATCGATTGATCCAGTGCTAATTCAATTAATCTGGAAGCCTCATAAATTTCTCAAAAGGGTAACAGCCTAATTTCAAAACTGCACCACAGTTTTTAAACCCCATGATTAAAAATATAAGGATCCCAGAACTCAGTATCCAATCAGTAACAAAATAAATCCTTATTTTACATGTTCAAATGCACCTATTTAGGCACTATTTTTAGCAACTTGTTTCCTGAAAATGTCTATGTGCCCACTAGTACCCATTCTCATTTGAAAGCTAGAGAACATTATTAACATCACAAAATCCAGAAAACTGTTTCCTTAAAGGAAGCAATAAAGTGTATTCCATTTAAGAATGCAAAAAAGGTGCTAAGCCTCAGCATATGTCAATATTTCCTTTTTGCTGTTAACCTGATAATAGCTACCTGTAACAGATGTTGTCAGTGCAAGGGTTGTGCACTCTTACAATGACAAAGACATGCTGGAAGTGAGAACGAATGTTCTTTGGGCTGAATGGCTGTGCTCCAGTTTCCTGGAAAACAATCGTCACAATATCGTTTCCAATATGCCGTTTTCTCAGGAGCTAAAAAAAATTAAAAAGATGACAATGGAAATCTCAGAGAATAGGTTAAAATGCATCAATCTTTTCATAATTTTTTCATTTCTCCTGCAATTATATTTTTAAATATCATGACTAATTATGGGGTATTTTTGTGTAAGCCACGCAGCTATTGCCATCGTTTTATTCTACAAGTCAATGCAGACATTAATACACAAAATATCTGAGGACTTAAATGAGGAACTTGCCAACGTCTAACATATTAGACAAAATGCTAGCATCTTGCATTTTCTGTTTCCATAACAACAGTTTTAATTCTATTTTAAACACAAAGAAAGGACTATGTATGGGGAAGATTTTAAGTGATTCTAAAAAGCAAATGAATTGTAATGCAAGGCATGTTATGGTTTAGTTTGTCTACTTTGTGTGTGTGTGAGTTCCAACATTATCAGCTGGTAATATTTAGAAGTTGAACAACACTCAATATATAATTATTACAAATTTGAGGTAGCTTAATATTTCTGGTTTAAACTGGTTGACAGTGTACATTAATGTATTTTTCAAAGATGTTATTTTCTTTAAACCCAACACTACAGTCTAAAAATATTATTCTTCTGCAAAAATAACTGCAACAAAAACTTTTTATTACACACAAAAGAGCACAAGATCCTAATGCAATTCTGCAATAAACACTCAAACTGGGCATAATAGGATGAAAACAAAAATGCTGGTTAGCAGACAAAAGTAAACAAAAATTCATACTAACTGTGATCTTGTAATAATATAAAACGTTTCAGGTTTTATTTGTAAATTAATATACCAACTTCCTTCATCACAGAAAAGCAGCCACTTCTGGACTGAAAAGAAGTTGTTTTACAGTACACAGCAACATTACAGAATGCTTTAGGAAAGGAAGAGACTATTAAATTTATTCAACTGAAAATGTATAGGTAGGGGGAATTTATGTAGATAGAATGTGATTATCTGAGTTTGAAATTGGCCAGGTTACTTGAGTTGACATCTCTGCTCTTATAAAAGATGCCAAGGGTGCTATAAGACCTTGATTTTATGTTTCAAACACAGGACAGAACCTCAAACAATACAGCACTCCTCTTTCCCACCCCCACAACTACCATGACAGGCACTGATTTAATTCTGTCTCTGAGGAGAAAATGACAACTACTGCATGGCCAAAATAGCTTTCTGCAAACACTTATATATATTTTTGTCCTTTAAGATCTCTCTTCAGAGAACTGAACCAGTCCATCTCTGTTTAGCTTGTAAGATCCTATATCACTGCTAAGGTGCGATTAGATGGTTAAGAGGACAAAAAAAGTATCTCGTGACTGGGAACTGAGATTATTTCCTCTATAGATCAACACCCCTGGGTACACCTATGGACTCCATATCCAGGGGTTCTCAAGCTTTTTCTTTTTGAGCTCCCCCCCGCCAACATGCTATAAAAATTCCCTGGCCCACCTGTTCCACAACTGTTTTTCTGCATATAAAAGCCAAGGAACGTTAGGGGGTAGTAAGCAGGGCAATTCCCCAGGCCTCATACCACAGGGGGGCCAGCAAAGTTAAGTTGCTCAGGCTTCGGCTTCAGCCCTGGGTGGCGGGGCTCGAGGCCTCAGGCTTCAGCCCCATGTCCTGCTTGACAGCCCCCCTGAAACCTGCTTGCAGCCCTGGACCCCTGGTTGAGAACTACTTATCAGAACCCTCTGGGAAACTTTGGCTGTTGGGGCCACTCATGTGTTCCCTCGTGATATTGAATTTTTGGAACTAAGGGCATATTAAAAACTGCAGCTATGTCCCTGAGCTCCTATCACTGATTAATAGCCAGGACCGTAGACTGTGGAGAGCGTGCCATGTGGGTCTGTGCAGGCAATCATCTCAGAGAACTTCAGTCACTCACAATTAATGTAAGTGTTTTTTTTCTTCAAGTATTGCTTGAACAGGTGCACTCTCTTGGAAGGATTTCAGTGGACTGAAGGAAGGGATAATGGAACCTAAGCTCACCATTCTGAACTTTGAACAAATTCAGTTGAAGGCTAAAATTCTTGAATCTAGAATGAACAGAAATCCCCCTGGTCTTTGGGATAACAGCACCAGCTTCCACTTTTGGTAATTATTGTATGAATATATACATTACAGCTACCTAAAATTCCCCCTGAACTTTAAATAATTTTTCATATCTTATTATAAATTGTTGTATAGTGCTGCTGTCCAATCTTAATGGCAGTCATGTTTCTTATTAGAAGCTGCTGAATTTGAGCGCTTCAAGTAGTAATATTTATTTACTGTATAGAGCACTAGAATCTTTTCTTATTTTATATATCGTTATTAATATTATTGTACTGTGTTCTCTCTTCTTGAAAATGTCAGATAATAACTAATACTAAAATATATTGAAAATACATTTTTTCACAGGACTGTTCTTTCTACCTATTAAGAGCCTACAGTGAGACCTACATAAACCTGTTTGCTAAACATCCTGTGACAGAGTTAGCCAGTTTTATTCCCGATACATATGTAATTCAATCTCTTCTATTTTTGCGTTGTTTAGACACTGGAGAGTACTTTTTAACAGGCTGCATATAGTAGTTGTCAAATACCAATGCAGTTATTTACTATTTTAAGTATGAGATTATTCACAAAGCTCTCTGCAGTTGACCTAAATTTTTTCCTGTTTATTCACTTTCTTTTAGAACACTCTGTATTCAATACTTCAACAAAGTTAAGTGCTTTCTGCCACTGCTATAGGTGTAATATTCAGTTATCATTTGACAGTACAACTACTTTATGAGGTGGAGGACAGAGGAATTCTAAATGGTCGAAGTCCATCCTACCTGTTGCTTGTTGTTAGGAGTGTATGGCAGCATGGTGGAAACATGAAACATGATTTCATAGTCTTTGTAAGTTGTATAGAGAGAGTGAGTTCCTGTTGAATCAGCTGCAATTAAAAAATTAATAAAGTGAAAAAACAACACTATTAAGTCCTTAAAAATACTTTAAAATGGGGTTGCCACATTGTTATGAAAACCTACTAGCCCAGGTACAAAACCCACTCATCATTCATCTTCACCTTAATAACAATGACAAACCTAACCATAATTTACTCACCTGCTAAAATTGCTCACCCAGCAGGCAAGTATAATTTTGCAATGCTATTTTAATACAAGATGTTAGAAAGAACTTGTAAGAAGTAAGGACATTATGAAATTATTAAGAATCCTGAACATCCTGAACTCAATCTAATTGAGCACCAGCATTGTAGGAAATACAACAGGGAACTCTTTAAGAGTATCACATATATACTTATGAAATATATATTAATGTTATATAGTTCAAAGCTAAGTAAATAGCTTTCTAATGGTACAGAACATTACTTAGTGTTGCAGAATATGGTGATAAAAATGCCTGATAGCTTTACCTTATGGACCAACATGTGTCTTGCATGGATCACTTAGTGTTCTCTGGATGTTAAGTGGCTTCTAGTTTAATGTCCTTATCTGCATACTCCGTCTTTCTAAAAGTATTTCAAAAAACCTTTGAAAAAGTCCCTTACAAGAAGCTATTAAGGCAAGTAGATAGCCATGTGGTGAGTGGGAAAATACTGTAAAGAGTAGAAAATGTCTAACAGACAAAGCTAAGAAGCATGAATAAATGGCCAGTTTCAACATGGCAAAAAGGTGAACATTGGGGTGTTTCTTATACAAACGAGTGTTGTTTAACATGCTAATTAATGATCTTGGGAAAAGACTGAGATGGCAAAACATGCAGATGACAAAATCTTTTAGGTCAATCAAGCTTAAACAGACCTACTTCAAAGGGATTTAAAGCAAGGTGAATGGATAGCATGATGGCAGATGAAACTCAGTGTTGACACACTCAGCATATGAAGTAAGCAATTGAAAGAGATCATTTAAAATATCAATGTATAATGCAAGCTTCTAAATTAACTGTAACCAATCAGAAAAAAAGCTCATTGAAAACCTCTGTTCAACGGAGAATGGCAGTCAAAAAGCAAACAACATGTTAGCATGCTTAAGGAACAGGAGGGAAAATAATCATGAAAATATTATACTGGCATTATATTAACCAAAGTTATTCTCCCACCTGGAATACTGTGTTCAGTTCTGGCCATCTTACCTCAAAAGAGGTATAGTAGATATAGAAAGGATGCTGAGACAGGTGACAAAAATGATTAGAAATGGAAAGACAGACCTTTATATGGAGAGAGATTAGTACAGCTGGGACTGTGTAGTTTAGAAAAAAGAAAAATAAGATGGAATAGGATTGAAGTGTGCAAGTATTGATTGGTCAAGAACAGGTAAATTGGGCACTTCCAATTTCTTTCTCAATAAAAACAAGATGACATTCCATTAAAAGGCAACACATTTCAAACTGAAAAAAGGAAATATATTTTATATAACTTGTAATTAATTTGTGGAACTCATTTCCACAAGTCTATGAGTTTAACAATTAATTTTTTCGGAATTGCCAGTGAACCAGTAAAATCTATTATTGGCACTGCTCTAGTGAATATATCCTTAAACTGTGTCATATAGAAAATTCTCTTATTTGTCCTCACTCACATTTCTTCTCTCCTGACAGTCCAGAATGCTTTCACCAAAGAACAAAACCAGCCGTTTGTAAGACAGTGACAGGCTGTTGACTTCAGAAGAAGTAAGTGTCATTCCTGAGGATCAGGACGGTTTTCCCAGATTCATAGATCGTAAAGTCAGAAGGGGCCATTGTGATCAACTAGTCTGACCTCTTCTATAACATAGGTCACAGGACTTCCCCAAATTGACTCCTGTTTGAATCAGAGCATATCTTTTAGATAAACAACCAATTTTGATTTAAAAGCTGCTAATGATGGAGAATTCACCACAACCCTTGATAAGGTGTTCCAGTGGTAATTTACCCTGTTAAAAATGTGCACCATATTTCTGGACTCAATTTGTCTAGCTTCAACTTTCAGTCACTGGATTTTGTTTCTACTTTTCACTGCTAGACTGAAGAGCCCTCTATTATCAAATTTCTGTTTCCCTTGTAGGTACTTACAGACTGTGATCAAGTTACCCCTTAACTTTTTCTTTGATAAGCTAAATAGATTTAGTTCACTGAGTCTTTCTTTATAAGGCTTGTTTTCTAATACCTTAAGCATTCTCATGGCTCTTCTCTTAAGTCTCCCCAATTTACCAACATCCTTCTTGAACTGCTGACACCAGAACTGGAGACGGTATTCCACAAGCAGTCCTACCAGTGCCAAATACAGGGGAGTATATATAATCTCCCTACTCCTATGCAAGATTCCCCTGTATATACATTCAAGGATCACATTAGCCTTTCTGGCCACAGTATCACACTGGGAACTCATGCTCGGATGATTATCCACCATGACCCCCAAGTCTTTTTCAGAGTCTCTGCTTCTCAGGATAGAGCCCTCCATTCTGTAACTATGGCCTGCATTCATTCTTCCTAGATGGATGATTTTACATTTGGTCTTATTAAAATGCAAATTGTTCGCTCATGCCCAGTTTACCAAGTGATCCAGATTGTTATTATTTACCACTCCCCCAATCTTTGTCTTATCTGCAAATTTACCATGAATTGTTTTGTGTTTTCTTCCAGGTCATTGATAAAAATGTTAAATAGCACTGGGCCAAGAACCAATCCCAGAAGGATCCCACCAGAAACACACCCACTTGACGATTCCATTTACAATTACATTTTGAGACCTGTCAGTCAGTTTTTAATCTATGTAATGTATGCTATATAGATTTTGTAGGATTCTAGTTTCTTAATCAAAATGCTGTGTGGTACCAAGTCAAATGCCTTATAGAAGTCAAAGTATATTACATCAATACTATTAACTATTATTATTTATCAACCAAACATAAAACCTCCAAAAATCAGGGTGGTTTAATAAGATCTACTTTCTGCAAATCCATGTTGATTGGCCTTTAATTCTTTATTAATCAAGACCAATATAATCAATTCCATTATTCTGGATCAAAGTCAAGTTGACAGTCCTGAAGTTACCCAGGTCATCTTATTACACTTTTTAAATATTCATGAATGAATATCCATCATGCTAGACAGAAATGAAACATTTATCCTTAAACACAACTGGTTATAATATTTAAAGACAATGTAATAACAACGGAAGTAGTTTGAGAGGTTTCCTTGTTTTTTTACTTATTTTAAATTATTACCATAATTCGTTGTAACCCTAGGATACATGTAATTTCCAAACCTTATTTCCTTTCCAAAGACTGCTGACTAGCAAGAGTTAGGCTACTTCCCCTTACCCAAACAAAACAAATAGATGTTGTTCCTTTCAGCAATTGTACTGGCTGAAGTTCATTACTAAGATGAGTAGAGATCATTGCCCTAGTCTATATGAAATAGGTGTTCAATTGAAAGGACACAATGTTTAAAACTGAAGGAATTCTACATATCTGTCATGAACACTTCTCATTTATGATGTTACGGAAAACATTAACTGCAATGATCACTTGTAAGAGCAAACACTGAGGAACTAATCTTAACATTTCTCAAAACAATCCTTAGCTTTAATTTTCCTTTTTGACATCAAATAAAATTTAATCTTGTTGCATTTTCATACAATACCTAAAATCAGCTTTCCTTTGTGCCGGGAACGCCTTATATCCTGTCTTGGATCATGCACCTGTCTTTTGTTGCTTGTGAAATGCTGCCAAAGGGATAAAGGACTAGGGAATTAACCTACACCACAGCACTGATCTTCCTTGTGATCTAATGATCAGATAGGGCTTGCTGTAAGAGCAGCTTCACAGTCAACTCTAAGTTTCCTATTTGGTGACTCAATGCAGAATTTCCAGCCAGGAAACAGTTTCCTAAATACGGATTCCAAAACAACTGTTCTTAAGGGTGGTCTCTAGCTTTTGAAAAGCAAGCAGCTGCAAAAAGCTTAAGACAGTTTTCACAGGTGTAGACCTCTGCATAGCAGGGCTGCTGCAGTCTCATAAGCAGAAATCATCACCATCACCATTTTTTATTTCACATTTTTTCACATTATTTCACATTAAAATAAAATATTTTATTTTATTTCATATTTTTTTTCACAAGGGCCTTTCGTAACAGGACTATCACAGGAAAGAATGGCTATTTACCATACAGCAACTGGTTCATCAAGATGAGTTGTCTATATTATTCTCCTTCTGGTATGCATGTGCCCCATGTGCTCAAGATTAAATTATTTTGGCCAGCTGTGTCCACTGGGGCCAGGGCTGCACCTTAGGAGTCCTGGCACCCCCTTTCCTAGGACATAACGGGCAGAGCAGGCCTAAATGTCCTTCATTTCCTTTATCAATACAAACTTCAGATGTTACAGGACTTTAATAGTGAGGGAAGGGGGTGGGTTGTGGAATACATATGGATAACATCTCAAAGAATTACAATTACAGTAGGGTTAGTAATTCTTTCTTTGAGTGGCTGTCCATCTGTATACCACTTCTCGTGAATCAAAAGCAGTGTTCTGACAGACAGAAAGTGAATGCTTGGAGTCTACTTAAGTAAAGACTGCAGGACAGCTCTGCCAAAGCTGGTGTCAGATTTTGATGCCTTGACTAGGGAATCATGCTGTGTAAGAGTATGTACTGATTCCCGTGTAGTCACCTTACAGGTTTCAGTAAGAGGCAATCTTTCCAGAGAAGCTGGCTCTATCCTGTATGGGGGGATCTAGCCTGGCAAACTCATAGCAAGCTCTAATACAGGGGTCGGCAACCTTTCAGAAGTGGTGTGCTGAGTCTTCATTTATTTACTCCAATTTAAGGGTTTTGCATGCCAGTAATACGTTTTAATGTTTTAGAAGGTCTCTTTCTATAAGTCTACAATATACAACTAAACTACTGTCGTATGTAAAGTAAATAAGGTTTTAAAAATGTTTAAGAAGCTTCATTTAAAATTAAATTAAAATGCAGAGCCCCCCAGACCGGTGGCCAGGACCCGGGCAGTGTGACTGCCACTGAAAATCAGCTCGCGTGCCGCCTTTGGAACACGTGCCATAGGTTGCCTACCCCTGCTCTAATACAATCAGATACCCCCTAAGAAAGTCTCTAGGATGACATTTTCTGACCCTTGTTTGCAAATGTTACAGAAAGTATAGAGGAATTTCTGAATGGTTTTGTTCTGTCTAGGTAAAAAGAGAGCCCCACAGGGGGAGCATCTGTCAACAGCAGTTTGGTGGATAGAGATTAAAAAAAAAAGGTACTCCTTTGTATACCTGGATAGGATCCAATTTAACACTAAGAACTTCTCAGCAGACCTACACCCTCATGTCTACGTGATATCTGTTGGGTAGATATACAGATTTCAATCATCCTTGCATGCAGCGTAGGTGACCTCTGACAGGCTGTGTGATATATATGCAGGAAGTCTGAGGAGTGAGAGACAGACTCTTACTGATATTTGAGGGTGAACCTGCAGCTGGGTGATGAGATCCACTATGGTTTTGAATCTGTTTTAAGACAGACTAGTGTTTCCTGTTGCGGAATCCAGTACTCTGACCTCTATTCTCTGGATTCTTGAGTCTGAGACCCAAACTGTTGAGCTGTAGGATTTGGTGAATAGAGTCAATCACCTGTGTGGGATGTTTCTCAGATGAGCCAACTGTTGAGGCAAGAATATAAATGGATCCCTTGCTTCATCAGAGCTGTCACTACTGCCAAGTAGTTGGTGAAGGTTCTTGGTGCTGTTGATAAAGCAAAGGACAGAAATCTGTCCCAATATTAGACGCTTCTAACCTGTCATCTCATGTATTTTTTGTGTACCAGGTGATTTGTTATGTGAAAATACACGTCCTGTATATCAAGAGCCATTAATCTGTCCTAAGGATCTACTAACAGGATTGTAGAGGCTCGGATTACCATCCTGAATTTGAAACGGCAGATGACGGCATTGAATTGTGCCAAGCCCAGGATTGGGAGTCAGTCCCCCTTCTATGAAATTAAAAAATAATGTGAGTAAAATCCATTCCCCTGAATTCTAGAGGCACTTCTTCTATTGCTCTGAGATTTACAAGTGAGTCCACTTCTTGCTGTAACAGCCTCTAACGAGAAGGGGCCCTGAAGAAGGATGGGGAAGAAGAAATAGGGTAGGAAGGCTCTGAAAAAGTATGGAATACCATACTTCATTGATATCTAAGACCCAGTGGTCTGAGGCAATGTGGTTCCAGGCCTCCTGAAAACAAAACAGGCAGTTGACAATATGAAGAAGAGGAAAAGTACCGATCCTCTATATGCTCCAAGTGACTCATAAGCAAGGCATCAAATTTGTTTTCTTGCTCTGCAGAATGGGGGAGTAGCAGATGAAGAAACCGTAGTCTCCCCTTTGTTGGAACCTCTCTCTTTTTCTTGGTGGTTCTGAGGGTCTCTACTGACTATCCTGGGGGTGGGGTGAGGGGCAGGCTCTGCTGGAGTAAGACAGAAGCCTAGCTTGTTTTCTCTTGAGTGCCAGTGTGCAGACTCCCAAAGACATCTAAGTTACTCATGAGTGTTTTAGCTAGTGCAAGGCTTCATCTGTTTTGGTGTTAAAGAGGTCAGAGCTATCAAATGGAGGATCCTCAATAGTTGTCTATGACTGCAATCTTTGGCAATACCTAAAGACACACAAAGATGGATGCGCTGTAGATCTCGATACTATGTCCAAGGCATGAAACATCACCTGGAGAGAAGTGTTGGCCAGTAGCTGACGCTTGGAGACAATAGTCCTCAGTTCCTCCTTGCTATCTTATGAATCACATTTTAAACGGTCTTCATTTAAATAATCTTATTTAGATAACAGTGCCTGATAAATGAGTAATATGTATTTGCAAACTTGCGGAGGAGTAGCTTTTTCTTCTGAATAAATCTAATCTTTCTGGGTTCTTGTCTTGTGGTAGTGTTTTTGGTGGTTCTAGCTGTCAGGTTTTCTCAGGTACAGCGGTTGCAATCGTGGACCCCTAAGAATCCTGGGACCAGATGTGTAGAAAAGCACTCAAATGCTTTTGAGTTTGACCAGATGAAGGTACTTGGCAGTGCCAGTCTGCTTTTCTGGAAGTAGGCACCTCAGACACTGATGTCTGCCAAAAGATGTTTCTCTAGCTACTGACCTTCTTGGCACTGAAGCTATTTTTGAATAACCTAACCTAACCATGACTATTTAACCTGAGTCACCACTAATGTCTTTGGTGGTGATTATCATTTCATGCTCCTGCAGTTGCAAAGTGTGAGTGACCTGTGCCTCTTGTATCACCGTACAGGATTTCAGAGGGGAGGTAGTCCTAGCCTCGGAAGTAGAAGCTGGCTCTCTTGATTGTTGCATACCTCAAAGGGGCCCAGTAGGCGAGGATTGAGCCTGATAAGGGTTCGGGCCAAACGGTAGGTAACATGGAGAATGCTCATCCCTACATCCTGAAGGTCTCTGAGTGTAATAATGGGCCCTATACTCCTATGAAAAGTAGGAGTCATTGGAACAGAAGCACAGTGAGTGGGTAGGGGATGTTTCTCTCTGTGCTCAGAAGCTGAGGAAAATAATGTCGGTCTTTGAAGAGAGGGTACTTGAACAGGGGAAGATAAACTACAAGCTTATGCTATGGTACTGGCGTTTATGAAGTGCTCAGCACCATAACAATATTTCTGGTTGGTACTGTATATGGCAGTCTCACCACCAAAGACATTAGTGGTGATTCAGGATGAATAGTCATTGTTAGGTTATGTTATTCAAAAATAGCTCCAGTGTCAAGGTCAGTAGCAAAAACAGCTGCATCAAGGTCGCTGGCATCAGAGTCACAGGTATCAAGGCGATAGGTATCGTGCATCAAAGCCGATACCAAAGCATCAGTACAGGGCAGTGTACTGAGCTCCACTTGAGGTGGTACCATTGCTTGGCAAGCTGTCTCTGTGAGTGTGTCAGAGGGACCTATTTTGGGTCATGAACTACCATTTGAAGAGAAAGGCAGAGATGATTTCAGCCTCTTTCTACTAGGTCTAGCAGATTTGTGCTCTCTGGAAGAGAGGTGTTTATAAATTTAGAGAGTTTAAGGCCAGAAGGACCACTAAATAATCTTGTTCAGAGGTGGGCAAACTATGGCCCGAGGGCCACATCCAACCCACAGAACCCTCCTGCCCGGTCTCTTGAGCTCCTGGCCCTGGAGGCTAGCCCCTGGCCCCTCCCCTGCTGTTCCCCCTCCCCCGCAGCCTCAGCTCACTGCTCTGGGCAGTGGGGCTGCAGAGCCATGGCCTGACCCGGTGCTCTGTGCTGAGCGGTGGCATGGCTGGCTCCAGCTGGGCGGCACAGCTGTCTGTCCTGGTGCTCTGTGCGGCACAGCTCTAGCGCCGCCAGCCACCAGTGCTCCAGGCAATGGGGTAAGGGGGCGGGGGCGTTGGATAGAAGGCAGGGGAGTTGGGAGGGGTGGTCGGAGGTGAGGGTGTGGATAGGTGTCGGGGCAGTCAGAGGGCGGGGAACAGGGGGCTTGAATGGGGGCAGGGGTCCCGGTGGGGGTGCGGTCAGGAAGTGGGGGGGGGGAGTTGGATGGAGCGGGGAGGAGGGGCAGTCCGGGAGAAAGGGTGGTTGGATCGGGCAGGGGTCCTGGGGGGGCAGTCAGGAATGAGAGGAGAGGTTGGATGGAGCAGTGGGGGAGAGTCAGGGGTGGGGGATCTGGGGGCGGTCAGGGGTTAGGGAGGTTGGATGTGGCAGGAGTCCTGGTGGGGGGACATGGGGGGCGAGAAGCAAGGGGGGTCGGATAGGGGGGTGGGCCACGCCTGGCTGTTTGGGGAGGCACAGCCTCCCCTAACCAGTGCTCCATACAATTTCGGAAACCCGGCGCCAGGAAGTCTGCCGATGATGCGTGTGCCACAGCAGCCCTAAGGATGCCACTAAGGCAAAAATCTCTGATGACCGCGTCCGTGGGTGTACGCACATCTAGAATGGAATCGATATGAGCAAGCACTCAAAGAAGAACCTCTCTTGGTAGCTGCTTATTTTACAACACAAGGATACACATCTGGTATGTCCCTTGTAGCTTTCTGTTCCAGTCCTCCAAAGACAGGTTCCTCAGTAGATGACTTGTGGAGTTTCTGATACTGATTTGATACTTCTAGCTGGAATGAATGCTTCACGGTTCTCTCTCTCCTCTTGGTCACAAATCATCAGCCGACTTCTTTGTTTTCTACTTTCTCCAATCCCTTATCACCTTGATCCTTCCCCTTGTGGCATCTGAGACAACATTTTCTGAATCTGGTTACGCAATAGGTCTGTTTTTTCTCAGATGCTACTCAATCTTGAAACTTAGGCTTCCAGATCACGTATCATCTCTTCCATAAGAACATAAGAAGGCCACACTGGGTCAGATCAAAGGTCCATCCAGCCCAGTATCCTGTCTACCAACAATGGCCAATGCCAGGTGCCCCAGAGGAAGTGAACCTAACAGGTAATGATCAAGTGATCTCTCTCCTGCCATCCATCTCCGCCCTCTGGCAAATAGAGGTTAGGAACACCATTCCTTACCCATCCTGGCTAATAACCATTAATGGACTTAACCTCCATGAATTTATCCAGGTCTCTTTTAAAACCCTGTTATAGTCCTAGCCTTCACAACCTCCTCAAGCAAGGAGTTCCACAGGTTGACTGTGCGCTGAGTGAAGAACTTCCTTTTCTTTGTTTTAAACCTGCTGCCCATTAATTTCATTTGGTGGCCCCTAGTTCTTATATTATGGGAACAAGTAAATAACTTTTCCTTATTCACTTTTCCACACCACTCATGATTTTATGTACCTCTACCATATCCCCCCTTAGTCTCCTCTTTTCCAAGCTGAAAAGTCCTAGCCTCTAATCTCTCCTCATATGGGACCCGTTCCAAACCCCTAATCATTTTAGTTGCCTTTTCTGAACCTTTTCTAATGCCCTGTCAAGGTTCCTCCCCCACTCTGAACTCTAGGGTACAGATGTGGGGACCTGCATGAAAAACCTCCTAAGCTTATCTTTACCAGCTTAGGTCAAAACTTCCCCAAGGTACAAAATATTCCACCCGTTGTCCTTGGATTGGCCGCTACCACCACCAAACTAATACTGGTTACTGGGGAAGAGCTGTTTGGACGCGTCTTTCCCCCCCAAAATACTTCCCAAAACCTTGCAGCCCACTTCCTGGACAAGGTTTGGTAAAAAGCCTCACCAATTTGCCTAGGTGACTACAGACCCAGACCCTTGGATCTTAAGAACAATGAACAATCCTCCCAACACTTGCACGCCCCCCTTTCCTGGGAAATGTTGGATAAAAAGCCTCACCAATTTGCATAGGTGACCACAGATCCAAACCCTTGGATCTGAGAACAATGAAAAAGCATTCAGTTTTCTTACAAGAAGACTTTTAATAAAAATAGAAGTAAATAGAAATAAAGAAATCCCCCCTGTAAAATCAGGATGGTAGATATCCTACAGGGTAATTAGATTCAAAAACATAGAGAACCCCTCTAGGCAAAACCTTAAGTTACAAAAAAGATACACAGACAGAAATAGTTATTCTATTCAGCACAATTCTTTTCTCAGCCATTTAAAGAAATCATAATGTAACACATACCTAGCTAGATTACTTACTAAAAGTTCTAAGACTCCATTCCTGGTCTATCCCTGGCAGAAACCAGCATAAGACAGACACACAGACCCTTTGTTTCTCTCCCTCCTCCCAGCTTTTGAAAGTATCTTGTCTCCTCATTGGTCATTTTGGTCAGGTGCCAGCGAGGTTACCTTTAGCTTCTTAACCCTTTACAGGTGAGAGGAGCTTTCCCCTGGCCAGGAGGGATTTCAAAAGGGTTTACCCTTCCCTTTATATTTATGACATGCCCGTATATCTTTTTTGAGATGAGGGGACCACATCTGCATGCAGTATTCAAGATGTGGGCATACCATGGATTTATATAAGGGCAATAAGATATTCTCCGTCTTATTCTCTATCCCTTTTTTTAATGATTCCTAACATCCCATTTGCTTTTTTGACTGCCGCTGCACACTGCGTGGACGTCTTCAGGGAACAATCCACGATAACTCCAAGATCTTTCTACTGATTAGTTGTGGCTAAATTAGCCCCCATCATATTGTACGTATAGTTGGGGTTATTTTTTCCAATGTGCATTACTTTACATTTATCCACATTAAATTTCATTTGCCATTTTGTTGCCCAATCACTTAGTTTTGTGAGATTTTTTTGAAGTTCTTCACAGTCTGCTTTGGTCTTAACTATCTTGAGCAGTTTGGTATCATCTGCAAACTTTGCCACCTCACTGTTTACCCCTTTCTCCAAATCATTTATGAATAAGTTGACTAGGATTGGTCCTAGGACTGACCCTTGGGGAACAACACTAGTTACCCCTCTCCATTCTGAAAATTTACCATTTATTCCTACTCTTTATTCTCTGTCTTTTAACCAGTTCTCAATCCATAAAAGGATCTTCCTTCTTATTCCATGACAACTTAATTTATGCAAGAGCCTTTGGTGAGGGATCTTGTCAAAGGCTTTCTGGAAATATAAGTACACTATGTCCACTGGATCTCCCTTGTCCACATGTTTGTTGACCCCCTCAAAGAACTCTAATAGATTAGTAAGACATGATCTCCTTTTACAGAAACCATCTTGACTTTTGCGCAACAATTTATGTTCTTCTATGTGTGTCTGACAATTTTATTCTTTATTATTGTTTCAACTAATTTGCCCGGTACTGACATTAGACTTACCGGTCTGTAATTGCCAGGATCACCTCTAGAGCCCTTCTTAAATATTGGCGTTACATTAGCTATCTTCCAGTCATTGGGCATAGTAGCTGATTTAAAGGACAGGTTACAAACCATAGTTAATAGTGCCGCAATTTCATATTTGAGTTCTTTCAGAACTCTTGGGTGAATGCCATCTGGTCCCGGTGACTTGTTACTGTTAAGTTTCTCAATTAATTCCAAAACCACCTCTAGTGACACTAGATTTGTCACCTACAAAAGACGGCTCAGGTTTGGGAATCTCCCTAACATCCTCAGCCGTGAAGACTGAACCAAAGAATTCATTTAGTTTCTCCGCAATGACTTTATCATCGTTAAGTGCTCCTTTTGTCTCTCCATCGTCCAGGGGCCTCACTGATTGTTTAGCAGGCTTCCTGCTTCTGATGTCCTTAAACATTTTGTTATTATTACCTTTTGAGTTTTTGGCTAGATGTTCTTCAAACTCCTTTTTGGCTTCTCTGATTACATTTTTACATTTAATTTGGCAGTGTTTAAGCTCCTTTCTATTTACCTCATTAGGATTTGACTTCCACTTTTTAAAAGATGCCTTTTTATCTCTCTCTCTGCTCCTTTGACATGGTTAAGCCACGGTGGCTCTATTTTAGTTCTTTTACTGTGTTTTTTAATTTGGGGTATACATTTAAGTTGAGCCTCGATTATGGTGTATTTGAAAAGTGTCCATGCATCTTACAGGGATTTCACTCTAGTCACTGTACCAGTGGCCAGCAGCTTGCATTTCATGCACCAGGGACCTCTTAAGTCTTCCATCAGAAAGGAGAAGTTAGCACAGCCAACGCAGACCACAACAGTTGTTCCAACATCATTCACATCCACTCACTCCAAAATTCCACTGTTTGCAGTCCCTGTTCACCTGGGAACTCCTTCCTACACCTCTCAGATGACTTAGCTTCTCTAATGGTCTTCGCTAACAACTTCTTAGCCAAGAGCTTGGGAGTTGAACTGGAGCTTGCAGGAGCACTGAGTCCGAGGCCTAGCAGTGCCTTTCTTTTCCAGTTCTGAGGAATCAATCTCTCTAAGAGAAATAGTTTGCAGCAAGCCTCTCCTACCTTTTGTGGTCTTTTAGAAAAAGAACAACAGTCAGCATTTTTCTAGGATGTGCCCCTCTCCAAAGCAACACCCACACAAACCTCAGGTATGCATGGTTCAGCAGAATAGTTTCATCGTAAGAGGGGCAAGTCTTGAGACCAGTTCTGCCATAAAGACTATGCCCTGGTACCACAAATTGCTAAATCTAAAAAGTAAGTCTCTCATTCTCTCTCTCTATAGACATAGATATCTACAGATGTATAGAGATATAGATAAAGATAGAGAGAGTGTGAGTCAGCCAGTATTAGCAAATACTAATACTAACTACATTAAAATAACACTATAAGAACATAGTAATTATTTACAAAAATAGATTTTGGCTTGCACAGTGTGAAAGAGATGTGGGTACTGTCAGGGATTCTTTGTCACGGCCACAGGAAATAAGAGGGACAACTGGACCTACTCTGTCCTTTATGCACTCAGGTGGTGAGAGCATGAGGGGACCTAGGGCATAGGCATGGCCTCAACAGACACTGCTGACCAAAAGAAACCAGTCTTGAGCTAATGGGGCACAAGCACACCAGAAATGAAATACATAGGGATAATCACCCAAAAAAGAAAGAAAAAATGCTTTAGATACTGGACCTTGATAAAACTCTAAACCAGAAGAGAGGAAGAGACATAGTCTTAATAATAATATTAAGATACTAACAGCCAGAGAAACCATTCTTAAAAATAGAGCTTATGCAGTAATAAGTCAATTTTTCTATATTCTTACATATGCAGTTTAAACATAGTGCTTGCTCTGCACAGAATCTACATTTACCAATTTTACGTAAAAATAAAATACTGCATATAAAGAATATGATTCTTGGCATCTTTTGGGACTTTATACATACATAATTTTATATTACATGAATATATCAAAATCAAATCTTAAACCTATTTTGAATTAAGGGATTTCAAAGCTCTCTGCAGGTGCAACACAGTACAGTGAAAAAAACCTACCAGACCCAGAAATAGAAGTTCACATCTGAACACTCAAGTTTTAGAGAAAATGATAAAATTTCAGGGTAAAATTAGATTTAGATACCAAAAGCAAGAACTACCAATGCTGAATATGAATGCAAGGTACTTTAATGAGCTCCAAAAGTATAAGAATCCAGGAATTAAAAACTGAAAAATGTTAACTATCTTGAAGTGTAGCTTGTGCAATATTTTCCTGTGCCAGATACAGTAACATTTAAGGGTGCAGACAACATATGTCTCTGGAAGGTTGTTTCCTTCAACAGTTTCCTAACCACTCAATTCATTTTGCAGATTTATCACTTGGAAATATCTACTCTCTGTATTCATGCAGAATCTGAAGAGCCTGTAGTTCTTATAAAATTTGCCTTTAAAAGACTTATCTTTTTGGGATTTGAGGAAAGTGAACTTTTCTCTTCTGAATAATAGAAATACTAGCGCAGTTCAAAGTGGAAAAACCACCACCACCACAAGGGAAAGATCAGTTCTTCACCCACCTACTTAGAGAAATCAAATGCGGACTCCTCCCCTCCCTAGCTTTTTAAGGGGTCTCCCACATGATCTCTCTCATAGATAACCAGGTTACATGACACTGTAGGAAAACGAGGTTACATGACACTGATTTGAGGGAGGTGAACACTGAAAATTCTAAGCAAGTTTTATACATTCAATTTTGACATTCTTTACTGGTTACAGCAAATAGACTTTTAAAGTAATACTTGAGAAGCTGAGTAATTTCATATTTTTAATGATCTCTTGCTCTCACTGCCTGTAGTTATAATACTGGTGATAGCAGAACCATGGCAACAGGACATTTTTTGCTGAGCTGAAGTTTATAAATGTTTTTCTATTTTCATGACTCAATTCCTTATTTAAATTTCCTGTACTGCAAGGAGCAAGATAACGACAGACTTCAATACAAATAGGTTAATCCTAACGTTTAAAGATGTCAGAGTTTTTAAAAAGATTTTAAAATTGAAGAAACACATACAGACACTGTATGGACTGTCTGATAAAAACAGATCTCACTAACTGTATTATGCCTCCTTCATACAAAAGGCAGAATATTTCTTTTACAAATATTGCCACATAAGACAAGATCACCATTCCAACATATTTTATGGTGGAAACTGGTGGCATAGTTGTCATAAATAGTTTAATTTACATAGGCCAACTCAGCAGAAGTCGCTAAGGAGAACAGAATAAATTCAGTAGTAAGGGACAGGACAAAAATACCTAGGGAAGGTAGTTACATAGGTTGGACACAGCATAAAATTAACAGATCAATTTACTAAGGTCAAGAGTATGACCCTGGGTCTGCAAAGCCATTTCAGCGTATTCTTCTTCTGGCAGTGACAGATCATTAAGATTATCATTAAAAATTAACAAAAGTTAATAAGGCATGCTCAATGCAATTAATGTAATATAGTTCATTGCCCTGTTATATTAATATTGATTCCAGAGGCTACTCATTTTTTACCTCAAATTTTTGAAACACCTTTGCACCAGAGTTTTGGTTCAATGTAAAAGTGAAATGTTTGTTATCAAACCTATAAAAGGCCATGTTGACATAGTTCAATTTACATGTTTGCTTTGTTTTTACTCATCCTTTGATATTGAACAGCTGTTTCTTTATAGCCAAGAATGTGATTTTTGAAGAAATCTGTTCAGTAACTGACACTCCTCTCATAAGTTATACTTATTAGTCTAAAAAATAATAAGAGGGTTGTCTTACTCTTGGTGTCCAGCTGAGCCCGGTACTTTTCAAACCCCTTGAGTCGAACTCGTTCTCCTAAGAGCTGAAGAAACTCTTCAAAGGCTGGCCCTGCTGACTCATTGTTGTACATCTCCTCTTCAGTGCTCTGTCCACCTTTGCAATACATGATCCCCACTTTCAGCTGATAGCTTAACTACAAACAGAAATAAAGATTCAAGATGTATATATCTTTCAGGTTATATAGCATTTATTCTGCCTGATTTTCTTCAGTCATTTAGTTAGTCCCCTAGTTTACAGACTCAAAAAATACCTAATCATTTGTATAACTTTCTTGCTGATATCCCCGCTGTTTTCTACCATCTTTGCCTTAAGGATGATGAGCATTGTGATTCATAGATTCTAATGCCAGAAAGAACCACTGTGATCATCTAGTTTGACCTTCTGTATAACACAGGCCACAGAACTTCCCCAAAATAATTCCTAAATCATATCTTTTAGAAAAACATCCAACCTCAATTTAAAAATTCGGAGTGGAGAATCCACCCCGATCTTTGGTACATAGCTCCAATAGTTAATTTCCCTCACTGTTAATAAAAATGAAGGGCTGCGAAAGCCCGGGATTGAACCAGGGACCTTGAGATGACTAGGTACTTTTCACCTGAAGATCTCAAATTGCTTTCCACAGGGAAATAAACATTATCCTCCTCCTTTTGCAGATGAAGAAACTGAGGCACAGGAAGGCCAAGTGACTTATTAAAGGCCACACAAAAAGTCTAGGCAGAGGCAGGATAGGAACCAGACTGATTCCCAGCCTTGTGCACTATCATTAAGATCACACTGCTTCCTTATGTAGAAGAGTAGCTCATAGTATTTGCTTATCACTGTTGTGAATGTCCATGAGTAGCGTGTTTCCTTGAGCTAGAGGAAAGATCAGAAGACACATGAAATTTGACTGGGTGATACCAGTCCACCACTGTAGGAATGGGTCATTTGCATTAGAAGAGCTTTCCTATGACTAATTTTCAGACAAGCAGCAAAACACAATTACACAAAGAAATTTTTTTAGCATTTTTTTAGCTATTTCTTTTAAGGGTCACTGTCAATTATTTTTAAGCTATAATTTATCAATTCAGAAGCTTTAACATAAAATTTCTCTCTCTGGCAATTTTTGCTTTTCTTTTTCCATTTGACAATCAGGATTATTAAATATTAAACTCTCTAGCACTGTCAATGTCTGAATTGTCACTGAGTTCATATTTTTTGGCAAAAAAATTAGCAATTAGATGTGATTTAAATGAAAATAATATTTACACCTTAGGTAATATCCCCTACCAGATTCTAACAGATACTAGTAAGATAACGTAGGTTGATTTAGGATCAATGCTACTATATTGTGCTGGGTTAAAATAAAAATACCAGAAGTACCTAACACCTTCGTAACAATGGTATTTTATTTCCTATTTTAAAACCTATCTAAATAAAAAGAATTTCTACATAACTGCAGAAGCAATATTATTATTAATCAATTTCTCCCCCTCTTAAATACTGTAGTTATTTAATAAATAAAATTAGCTTCTTCTTCTTACTCAGTATTAATTATTTTTCAAATTTTAATAATGTGGGAAAAGCCCTAACATTTTCACCTACAATGAAAATTTTAGAGCATAAAAGACTTTTTATTTAGAAGCTCCAGGGCACACGAAGTAGTTTTGTTTTGTTTTGTTCTATAGGAGACAGGCAGGAGGGTTTGGATCAATTTTTTCTCCTTTCCCACAAAACCTACAAAAAACTTGACAACAGTAAGGCTGCTGGTGCACTGAGACCATTGTCTATTATGCTGACCAATATTGTATCGTTGCATCCTTGTACTCTCCCATTTGTCTGTATTCATGTTGTCTCCTGTCTTATACTTAGATTGTGAACTCTTTGGGGCAGGGACTTTTTATTGTGTTTGTAGAGCTCCTAGCACAGTGGGATTCTGGTGCAGACTGGGGCTCTGAGGTGTGATGATAACACAAATACAAAATAATAGCCTTGAAAGTAATTAAATATTACGTCTTTATTTGAGATAACTGGCTCTTTTGCCACAGCTCCAGAGAACCAAACTTGTGAGCTTGCAAGGAGAATAAATGACTTTTTACTCTAAATTGTGAGGAAAAGACTGAGTTCCCCATCCATTTGAGATTTATTTCTTCACATCTAACATTGACACAACAACCCCACAATGAAGTAAAGTTCAGTAAGAGTGACTTCACTAAACATAAAAGTATCGAGCAAGAGTCCATAACCAAATTAGATTTAGTGTAGATTTTTAAAGCTCTGTTATATAGTAAGGACTGTCTTTGTCTGTTACATTCAAACAGGAAATTAATTTTCATTTGAAAGAGCATGCTCCTGAAAGAAAATAATGGACAGAACCTAGTTAACCTTCTTGAGAAGTAGAATGCTAGTACAATGGATTTGTCACTCAGTGATTTCTATTGCTTTACTATGTTCCACCTTGTAGACAGTGAACAAACTGTTTTTTCTGGTCCTGAATGTGGACTGTCCTAAAGGAATGTCTCTAAGAGAACAAGGAAATGCAATAGAATGACAATTTTTCTCCTGATTGAAAATCTGCCAAGTCTTGATGACTATCATTTAATGTGCAAACATGAGTGCAGTATCTTTTCTTTACAATTAAATCAAAATAGGTGGAATATACTCAATTCAGGTTCATATAACTTAAGTAACAATCAATTTCTGTGCAAATATCTCGCAAGATGCTAAAGAGACGGGGGCATACACAATATAAATTATTTTCAGCATTTTCCTGAACATTGAAATGACACAAGAACAGTTTTCCCACTGTTTTTACTTAATATATTACATTTAAAAGTGCTCATCAGTAGCCTATGTTCTCACAGACTTCAATGGGAGCTGGCCAACACTTAATGATTTTGAAAATCCCAGCCTATTGTGTATTTTGTTTATTTCATGTACATTATGGGGGACAGTGAAGCAGATTAGTTAATGGAATACTCCTGGGGGAATTCTGCCCCACTGCACAAGGGCAGAATTCATGTCCCCCACAGATTTTATTTTCTCTGCAGAAAACAGATTCTGCCGGAGAGGCACAGCAGTTACACCTTTTGCCCACCAGGGGTTGCTGTGGCACCAACACAGAGGGCAGCTGGCTCCTGGGCCAGAGTAGTCAGCATCAGATATGGAGGAGAGGCTTCATTCCTCACAGCATCCTGCCTGTGGGGCCAGATGAATAGACATAAGATATGGGGGGATGGACAGAGCAGGGCACATAGGTCTGCTGGGGGTCACAGATTAGGGTTCAGAAGGGCTAGCGTGGGGCAGATTGGGCCGGGGCACACTGGCTAGTGGGGTGACAGCTTTGAGCTAGGGGCTCAATGGGAGTGGATGTGCAGGGCCACATGAGGACTTGGGGTGGTGTCTGAGTGGAGGTGAAGGGAACATGGGGATGTGGGGGAGGAGAGGTGGCTAAGTGAAGGTGCAGGGACACATGAGGATGGGGGAGGAGGGGTGGCTGAGTGGGGGTGCAGACACACATGGGGATCGAGGGAGGAGGGATGCAGGGACACATGGGGACAGGGGCAGATATGCCTGACCAAATGGGAGAGGCTAGAGGTCAGCCAGGGTTTGCATGGGGCAGGTTCCTCTACTCCCTAACAATCTCTCCCCTCCATAAAAAAATCGTGTTCCATACCTCTTCCACCCCCAACAACACTCCTGGTTCACTCCCAGGATTTTTTCAAGCAATTACTCCCCTCCCTCAGCTCTTCTGTTACTTGCGACTCCCCTAAGCCTTTGCACTGCTTCTGAGGGGTGTGGGAAATAGGTTTCTCTATTGTAGTTTAAATGAATTATTACTCAAAGTTCTATATTAATATCCCTAGTAAGGAACCTATTTGTCAAAAAACATTTCCTGAATCTCTTTTGTTGTCTGTATTGTTACAGACACAGATGCTGACAGGTATTTTGAAACAAATTACCAAAATAACTGAAACTGGCCTAATTATATTGTGTTATTTTGACAAATAAAACATGCAGAATTTCAAAATATTGTGTGTAAAATTTTTAATTTTTTGGTGCCAAATTCCCCCAGGAGTAATGGAAGAAAGGAAGTAAATGGTCAGCTTAACTGTTTCTGCCAGCTTCCTGCTGGAGTGAAGAGGAGGAGAGAGGAATCTCTCTTCAAATGTACTGGACTTGTGCCAGAGAAGATTAGGCTGGCATTATGCCAGCTGCTAAGGAAATTCATGGGACCCACATTTCAGAAGCTCCCCCAACAGGAAAAGTCATCTGAGGATATGAAAAGAAGCTTTGGTTGGGGTGAAAGCTAAGTCCCAGGCTCTTCTGGAGAGTGGATTGAAGAACTGAGTACTTTTCTTGAAGATTCAACTGGATCCTGCTAGAGAGTGATTTTGAAGTTCAGATTGTGGGTGTGTCTGCTGGTTCAACAAAGGAACAGCTTGTTCAGTTCTCCAGACACATTTGGAATCAGACAAACCTGTTTTATGGATTTAGTTAGTGACAGGGTTATCGTTTACAATTCAACAAACATATACAGGAAAGACAAACTAAAAATTAAGTGTTGGTTCTCAGTAAGTTTCGCATTGTCAGCCTTTAAAACCTGGGTAAACAACTCCTTTCTATTTTTTTTAACTTGTATATAGCCCATTAAGTCTCACAAAAAACATCCATGTGAACTAGGGATTAGAAGGGTTAAATTTGCAACAGTGGCACAGAAAAAAGAAAAAGCCATTTCCCATTGGTCACATAACAGGTCAATGTCAGAGCCAGGAGTAGAACTCAAGTCCTCTATGACCCATTCTCTATAAGAGTCATTATAATCAATATTACTGGTAGTTATGCACGTTAAGATGGGACACTCAAAATTAAAAATTTGTCTACTTGCTTTAATCACTGGGGGGGTTAGGAAGGTTTTCTCCTCTTTTTCAGCATTGTACTATTGATAAGGCACTTTCGGGGAGTACTGAAGGCAGAAGAGGAGACTATTATTATTCACATTACCATAGCACCTAGTAGCCCTGGTCATGCACCAGGACCCCATTAAGCTAGGCTTTGCGCAAACAGAACAAAAAAAAGACTGTCCCTGTCCCAAAGTGCTTACAATCTAAGAATAAGACAGATGGGGAGCACAAGGGAACAATGAGAGAATATTAGTCAGCATGATAGGCAGTGGTCTCAGCACACCAGCAGACTAACTGTTAGTTTTTTTTGTAGGCTCCATGGAAGAAAGCAAGTTTTGAGGAGGGTTTTGAATGAGGATAATGAGTTAGTTTAGCTATTCCCAAGCATGATGGGCAGCATGGGAAAAAGAACAAAGGTGCTGGTTTGAAAATATAACAAGTGGGCAATGGAGGCTGGCATCATGGGCTGATTGGAGGTGGGAGTCAACATCTCACTAGCAAATGAGAGATGACAGGTAGGTTGGGGATAGGCTGTGAAGAGCCTTAAGAAAAGCAGCTTATGTTTGAGGTGATAGAGAAGGTGGAACCAGCGAAGGGATGTAAAGAGACGGATGACCTGGTCAAAGTGAATGGCTAGGAAAATGATCTTTGAAGCAGCATTCTGAATGGATATGAGTGGGACAAGACTGCATTTGGTTAGGCTAGAGAGAAGTATGCTGCGGTAATTGAGATGTGAGTTAAGAACTTGAATGACAGTTTTAGGTGACTGGATAAAAAAGGCCATATTGGAGACGTTCTGAAAATAGAATCAGCAAGATTTAACCATAGCTTGCATGTCACTCTTCAAATGTCTTCAATAACATGTGATGACAGTTATTTAATCGTTCCATAGTTCTCATGAAGGAGACACTTAGCCAGACTACCAAAACTTCAAATAGAAATAATCTGCTCTGTGCCTTACTTGCAAACAGGTCATGTCCTTTCTATTTTTGGGTGATTTCCAAAGCTTTTCTCACTGCTACGACTGAAACTTCCCTCTTTAAACGTTAAATTATAAAGACAACCAATAATGTGGACTATTAAGCACTGTGATAAAATGTTTTGGATAAACAAATTAGGAACAGCTCAGATACTCAGTGTTGAACAATAGCTACTGAGCATGTGTGAATTAATGTACTGAATTATGATTGTCATAATCTACCTAAACTCCCACACTCCAATTCACTAAAAATTGCAAAACCTGAATTCAGAACAACCATCTGCGTACACAATATAAAAGTCTCCAAATATGATTGGATGCTATTTTCTTAGGAAGAGATGATGCTCCAATAGCGATAGTGTTATGATCAGTAGCAGAGGGGTAGCCGTGTTAGTCTGGATCTGTAAAAGTGGCAAAGAGACCTGTGGCACCTTAGAGACTAACAGAAGGTCTATAGTCTATAAGGTGTCACAGGACTCTTTGCCAGTGTTATGACAGTTAATTTAGAGAGCTCACAACTTAATCATAGAGGATTATATAATGTGGCACAGTGAATATGTGGGGGGGAGGGATAGCTCAGTGGTTTGAGCATTGGCCTGCTAAACCCAGGGTTGTGAGTTCAATCCTTGAGGGGGCCATTTAGGGATCTGGGGCAAAAATTGGGGATTGGTCCTGCTTTAAGCAGGGGGTTGGACTAGATGACCTCCTGAGGTCCCTTGCAACCCTGATATTCTATGATTCTATGATATGCCTCTGTCCCCCACCCTCTTTCTTAATTCTAAAACATCAAGGCCAAAATGGATAATTTGTGACAGATGCAGCTTAAGTTCAGGGAGTAGCAAATATTAATTTCAATGTTCTCATTTTTAAGAGAGCAAATTTGAATGTGCACATTACTTGGAGTTATACACTAGTTTTATTTTTATAGTGGCAATATGGTCTAATGATCCAAGCATACAATCAGGAATCAAAAACTCCTGAGTTTTAATTTCAGATTAGTTACTGACTTGCCATGTGAACTTGGACAAGTCACTTTACCTTCTCTGCTTCAGTGTCCCCAAGAGCAAAATAGGGATAATGTTATACCAGACCCTTGCTAGAACGCACATCTTTATAATGCAAATTCGGATATAGCGCGGTCGCGGCCATGGATCCCAAATTTAAGTACTGTACAGCACAATTTTGAGTACAGACGCGATAAAATGATGGCTGAGCGCTCTCCTGTCGACTCCAGTACTCCACCAGAATGAGGAGCGCAAGTGCAGTCGATGGGAAAGCATCAGCTATTCACGTAGCTGAAGTTGCGTATCTTAGATTGACCCTGCATGGTACTGTAGACAAGCCCTAAGACAATTGCTGTAGGCCTAGAATGCCATACAGATGTAATGGAATAAAAATTTATAGGTACAGTATTTATCTTTAGAAAGATGTCAAAAATGTTGGGCAAAAGGAAGGCTTACTTGATGCAGGAAAAATTGGATGCTATCGAACAACTTAGAAATGGTGAAACCCAGGTAAAGATTAGCAGCGACATTGGCATTAACGAGTCCACCTTTTGTGGATGGCTAAAGAATGCTGACAAGCTCAGAATTTACATTCATAACCTGGATGAAGAGCATGGCCTTCAAAGAAAACGAGCCCGTTTAGCAAATGATGCCGATCTTGATTCTGCGGTGTACCCGCGGTTTGTACAAGAACTGCAGAAAGGCATTCCGATCTCTAGTCCACTTATAGCGCAAGCAGAAAAATTCAGCTGGGAACTTAATGGCGAATTCAGAAATTTTAAGGTGAGTTCAGGTTGGCTATGGCGATTTCAGAAAAGACACCGAATCTCTCAGATTGCAGTTTCAGGAGAAAAACGCTCTGCTGATGCTGATGCCATGCAGTCGTACCCAGCAAAGCTGAGGGAAATTTTACAGGCAGAGGGTTACTCGGAGGAACCAGTTTACAATGCAGACGAAACAGGAATTTAGTACAAAATGAGTATAAAATCTGTCAGAACAGATGAAAGTAAGAAAGAAGGATATAAACAGGCAAAAGATCGCCTTGCATTCACACAAAACAATAAAGTAACAGGCAAGCATAAATTAAAACCATTGTGCATTGGAAAGTCTCGCATGCCTTGGTGCTTTCATCACGTAAATATAAATTGCCTGCCATTTTCGTACAAGAAGTCCAAAAATTCCTGGACGAAAAGAGAAATCTTTGAACAATGGTCCTTTACCGAATTTGTCCCTTTGTGCGAAAGCATTTGCGGGCAAAACCCTTAGAAGAAAAGGACGTTCTTTTGCTAGACAACTGTCCAGCGCATCCTCTGGCTGAAAGACTCAGAACCCGTGACGATAAAGTACGCGTTGAATACTTACCTAAAAACATGACTTGCAAAATCCAGCCACTTGATCAAGGTGTTATCGCCATTTTTAAGCAGCACTATCGAAGGAACTTAGTACGAAAAATGATAGAAAGCGAGTTGTCTGTTACCGATTTTCTGAAGAAGTTGACTATAAAAGACTTCTTTTACATTGGCAGCGATTCCTGGAATTTATTACACGCTGAAACGATAAACTGCTGTTGGATGGTGGGACTGAGAGTCATTTGGTCACCCGCTCCTGGATTTACAGAGGAGGAAGTTGGAAGAACAGACCTGGAGTGGAAGCAGGAGCTGTGCCAGCAACTGTTCAGGCTCAGGGTAACTGCTCTGCCACAAAATATTAAGTCCTGGATAAGAGGCGATGATGAAGCAGAAGAATTTTGTCCCGTTGCTGAAAGTCTAATAGATGACCAAATTCTTCAGGCAGTACGACTAAACAACATTCCAGAAGCTGAAGAATTGGCCTTCGCCGTGGAAGAAGAGGAGGAAGATGAAATGGACGTCGTTCCAACGTCAACTGTGACTGTAGCTGGCTCAGAGACTGCTTTGAGATGATTTGAGAAGCAAGACGTTGAGCCTATAAAAATTATGCAGCTACATAGTCTTTTGCAGTTTGCTAAGTGGAAGCGGCACAGCAGCAAGAAGCAAAAGCAACTCACCAACTTTTTAAAGAAAAACTAGACTAGTTTATTGTAATGTCTACTTTAAATCTAATAAAGCAACACTTTTTTTCTCGTTTATTGTTTCCTTCAAAGTAGGAGTTTATTTTCTAAGATTTTCTATACTTTATGGATGTGACATTTACTGTATACAATAATTTCATTTTAATGCAGTCCCTGCTATAACATGGTACTTGGCATGAATCCCAAATCCCTCATTCTAGCGAGGGTCCGGTGTACTAGTTTACCTCACAAGGCTGTTTTTAGTACTACTTACATTCAAAGTTCTGTACAGAAATTAAAGTGTGAAATTCTAGTCCCATTGAAGTCAATGGCAAAAGTCACAATGACGTCAATAGGGGCAGGATTTCACCCTGAGGTAACAGAGAACTTTGATTATCTTTGAGAACTCATGGAGGACTGGTGACATTTCAGAGAACTGAAGAAGGGCAATCTTAGTACATATCTTTAAAAAGAGGAACAAAAAGTATCTGAGGAATTATAGACCAGCCACCCTTAATTTGATACCTGGAAAGATAGTGGAACAAATTATTAATCAATTTGGAAGAACCTAGAGGATAATAGACTGATAAATAATAGTCAACATGGATTTCTCAAGAGGAAATCATGCCAAATCAACCTACTTTCCTTCTTTGATCGGGTTACTGGTCTAGTGGAGAGAAGGGAAACAGTAGACATTATTTATCTTGATTTTAGTAAAGCTTTTGTCACAGTCCCATGTGACTTTCTCTTAAGGAAACTAAGGAATTGTGGGCTAGATGAAACGACTATAATGTGGGAGCTCTGCTGGAGGAGAAGGGGTCCTAAAAAGTAGCCAGCCAGCCAGGCAGCGGCACAGGAGCTAGCAAACAGAGCTGTAAACAGGGGAGTTTGTCTTGTGGGTTTGTTTTTGTTTTTTTTGCTGTGGGTGGTGGTGTTTTGGTGTGGTTTGTGTTTCCCAGATTAACAGGATTTAGGTGGGAAGGCTATGACAGATACAGAGGCAGCAGTGGGAGTGACCCATGTCGTGGAAGACACAATGAGGATGACTGGATGTGGAAGCTGTGGTATGTACGTGATCCTGGAGGGGGCACCCGGTAAGAGTTTTGTCTGTACGAAATGCCGTCTGATAGAGCCGATGGAGGAAAAGATCCGAGGTTTGGAGATGCAGGTGGAAAGTCTGGTTGAGTTTAGGAAGGGGTTTGAGCAGATTATGGAACAAAGACATGAGGTATCTGAAGGGAAAAGCTCAGACTTGCAGATGGAAGCAGGACTGGGGAATTCTGAGGGGAGACTGGGTGAGGAAAGTGGTCAATGGAAGCACGTGACTAAAAGAACCAGGCAGAGGAAAAGACGGGCTAGTGAAGGAGAAATAGAGCTCAGGAACAGGTTTGCAGAGTTGGAAAATGAAGACGGGGCTCAGCAGGTAGTCACTGAAGGTGGAAGGGCAAGGAAGAAGAGAAGAGCGGTTAGTCCTATAGGAAAAGGGGAAGAGTTAATGGAGATTACACCAAATATGAGCCCCAGGAGGATATAGGATGGGTTAAAGAGGATTACAAGGGAGAATAGGAATGGAAAGAACTTGCAGCCAGAGAGAGCAGGGGATAGACTGGAGAATAGCACTGTCACCAGGAAAAGGC
Organism: Caretta caretta; assembly: GCF_965140235.1. NCBI lineage: Eukaryota > Metazoa > Chordata > Testudines > Cheloniidae > Caretta > Caretta caretta. The sequence goes on along the minus strand of NC_134211.1, from coordinate 65,327,794 downwards.
AGGTCTATGTGATTGGGGACTCTTTACTGAGAAGAATAGATAGGCCTGTAACCAGAGCTGATCGAGAGCATTGGAGGGTGTGCTGTCTTCCAGGTGCTAAGATACGGGATGTAGACCTGAGGTTGAAAAGGATTCTAAAGGGAGCAGGAAAGAATCCCCTGATTGTCCTTCATGTGGGAACAAATGATACGGCTAGATTCTCGCTGGAAAGTATTAAGGGAGACTATGCTAGGCTGGGGAAGATGCTTGAGGAAATTGAGGCTCAGGTGATCTTTAGTGGGATTCTGCCTGTTCCTAGAGAAGGGCAACAAAGGTGTGACAAGATTATGACTATCAACAGATGGCTTAGGCAGTGGTGCTATAAGGAGGGCTTTGGGATGTATGGCCACTGGGAGGCATTCATGGACAGAGGACAGTTCTCTCGGGATGGACTTCATCTGAGTAGTGAAGGAAATAGACTTCTAGGATGGAAGCTGGCACAACTGATTAAGAGAGCTTTAAACTAGGAATTTGGGGGAGATGGTTGGGAGATGTCCAGGTAATCTCCACGCCGGATTTTAGCATTGAGAGGAAAGAACACGAACTAAGAGAGGATACAGCCGTGGGTAGGAGGAAGGGCAGTGTAGATACCAGTCTAATAGGTTATACTGGCTGTAGAATGACCGTGCCTAATAGGGTACAGAATGTGAGTGACAGTACAGTACAGGTACTGGAACAGGTACAGAATGTGAGTGAGGCCAAACAGCAAAAATTAAGATGTTTGTACACCAATGCGAGGAGCTTAGGTAACAAAATGGAGGAACTTGAGCTACTGGTGCAGGAAGTGAAACCAGATATTATAGGGATAACAGAAACATGGTGGAATAGTAGCCATGACTGGACAACAGGTATTGAAGGGTATGTGCTGTTTAGGAAAGACCGAAATAAAGGTAAAGGTGGGGGAGTAGCATTGTATATCAAAGATGAGGTAGAATATAAAGAAATAAGAAGCGATGAAATGGATAAGACTGAGTCCGTCTGGGCAAAAATTACACTGGGGAAGAAAACTATTAGAGCATCCCCTGGGATAGTGCTTGGGGTGTACTATAGACTGCTGGGATCTAATTTGGATATGGATAGAGCCCCTTTTAATGTTTTTAATAAAGTAAATACTAATGGAAACTGTGTGATCATGGGAGACTAACTTCCCAGATATAGACTGGAGGACGAGTGCTAGTAATAATAATAGGGCTCAGATTTTCCTAGATGCGATAGCTGATGGATTCCTTCATCAAATAGTTGCTGAACCAACTAGAGGGGATGCCATTTTAGATTTGGTTTTGGTGAATAGTGAGGACCTCATAGAAGAAATGGTTGTAGGGGATAATCTTGGCTCAAGTGATCATGAGCTAATTCAGTTCAAACTGAATGGAAGGATTAACAAAAATAAATCTGCAACTAGGGTTTTTGATTTCAAAAGGGCTGACTTTCAAAAATTAAGGAAATTAGTTAGGGAAGTGGATTGGACTGAAGAAGTTATGGATCTAAAGGTAGAGGAGGCCTGGGATTATTTTAAATTAAAGCTGCAGAAGCTATCGGAAGCCTGCATCCCAAGGATAATCTAGGCATGGCCTAATATCTAAACAAATACTTTGCCTCAGTCTTTAATAAGACTAAAGAGGATCTTAGGGATAATGGTAGCATGACAAATGGGAATGAGGATATGGAGATAGACATTACCATATTTGAGGTAGAAGCGAAACTCAAACAGCTTAATGGGACTAAATCGGGGGGCCCAGATAATCTTCATCCAAGAATATTAAAGGAATTGGCACATGAAATTGCAAGCCCATTAGCAAGAATTTTTAATGAATCTGTAAACTCAGGGGTTGTACCGTATGATTGGAGAATTGCTAACATAGTTCCTATTTTTAAGAAAGGGAAAAAAGGTGATCCGGGTAATTAAAGGCCTGTTAGTTTGACATCTGTAGTATGCAAGGTCTTGGAAAAAATTTTGAAGGAGAAGGTAGTTAAGGACATTGAGGTCAATGGTAAATGGGACAAAATACAACATGGTTTTAAAAAAGGTAGATCATACCAAACCAACCTGATCTCCTTCTTTGAGAAAGTAACAGATTTTTTAGACAAAGGAAACGCAGTGGATCTAATTTACCTAGATTCCAGTACGGCGTTTGATACCGTGCCACATGGGGAATTATTAGTTAAATTGGATAAGATGGGGATCAATAGGAAAATTGAAAGGTGGATAAGGAATTGGTTAAAGGGGAGACTACAACGGGTCCTACTGAAAGGTGAACTGTCAGGCTGGAGGGAGGTTACCAGTGGAGTTCCTCAAGGATCGGTTTTGGGACCAATCTTATTTAATCTTTTTATTACTGACCTCGGCACAAAAAGTGGGACTGTGCTAATAAAGTTTGTGGATGATACAAAGCTGGGAGGTATTGCCAATTTAGAGAAGGACAGGGATATCCTACAGGAGGATCTGGATGACCTTGTAAACTGGAGTAATAGTAATAAGATGAAATTTAATAGTGAGAAGTGTAAGGTCATGCATTTAGGGATTAATAACAAGAATTTTAGTTATAAGCTAGGGATGCATCAATTAGAAGTAACGGAGGAGGAAAAGGACCTTGGAGTATTGGTTGATCATAGGATGACTATGAGCCGCCAATGTGATATGGCCGTGAAAAAAGCTAATGCGGTCTTGGGATGCATTAGGAAAGGTATTTCCAGTAGGGATAAGGAGGTTTTAGTACCGTTATACAAGGCACTGGTGAGACCTCACCTGGAATACTGTGCGAAGTTCTGGTCTCCCATGTTTAAGAAGGATGAATTCAAACTGGAACAGGTACAGAGAAGGGCCACTAGGATGATCCGAGGAATGGAAAACTTGTCTTATGAAAGGAGACTCAAGGAGCTTGGCTTGTTTAGCCTAACTAAAAGAAGGTTGAGGGGAGATATGATTGCTCTCTATAAATATATCAGAGGGATAAATACCGGAGAGGGAGAGGAATTATTTAAGCTCAGTACCAATGTGGACACGAGAACAAATGGATATAAACTGGCCACCAGGAAATTTAGACTAGAAATTAGACGAAGGTTTCTAACCATCAGAGGAGTGAAGTTTTGGAATAGCCTTCCAAGGGAAGCAGTGGGGGCAAAAGATCTATCTGGCTTTAAGATTAAACTAGATAAGTTTATGGAGGAGATGGTATGATGGGATAACATGGTTTTGGTAATAGGCCCAATGGCCTGTAATAGGATATTAGATGGGGTGGGATCTGAGTTACCTAGGAAAGAATTTTCTGTAGTATCTGGCTGATGAATCTTGCCCATATGCTCAGGGTTTAGCTGATCGACATATTTGGGGTCGGGAAGGAATATTCCTCCAGGGCAGATTGGAAGAGGCCCTGGAGGTTTTTCGCCTTCCTCTGTAGCATGGGGCATGGGTCACTTGCTGGAGGATTCTCTGCTCCTTGAAGTCTTTAAACTACGATTTGAGGACTTCAATAGCACAGATATAGGTGTGAGGTTTTTTACAGGAGTGGTGGGTGAAATTCTGTGGCCTGCATTGTGCAGGAGGTCAGACTAGATTATCATAATGGTCCCTTCTGACCTAAGTATCTATGAACCCACTGAAAAAACATATTCAACAAGTATTCTAAATACTTCACTATCAAACTAGGAGAACGTATCTAGTGGGGTCCCACAGGGGTCAATCGTGGGTCCAGTACTATTCATTAATTACTTGGATTATGAGGAGAAGATTTGTGGATGCCAACAGCTGGCAGGGGTTGCAAGGGTTTTGGAGGACAGGATTAACATTCAAAAGGACCTTGGAGAATTGGTCTGAAATCAACAAGACAAACTTCCCAAAGTACTATACTAAGGAAGAACAGATCAAATGCACAATTACAACATGTAAAATAACTGGCTAGGCAGCAGTATTGCAGAAAGGGATATGGGGGTTCTAGTGGATCACAAATTGAACATGAGCCACCAATGTGATGCAGTTACAAAACTGGCTAATACCTTGGGGTATTAACCAGCATGTCGTATGTAAGACATAGGAGGTAATTATTCCACTCTCGTCAACACTGGTTAGGCCTTAAACTAGCGTATTGTGTTCAGTTTTGGGTGCAACACTAAGAAAGATGTAGATAAATTCAAGAGTCTCCAGATGAGAACAACAAATGATAAAAGGTTCAGAAAACCTGACCAATGAGGACAGACAAAAAAACTGGGCATATTTAGTCTTGAGAAAAAAAGCCTGGGTGGGGGTTACCTGATCATAGCCTTCATAATACATTAAGGGCTGCCTCAAAGAGGACAGTGACCAATTGTCCTCCTGTCCACTGAAGGTAAGACAAATAGTAATCAGCTTAATCTGCAGCAAAGTTGAGTTAGGTTAGATATTAGGAAAAAATCTCTAACTATAAGAATAGTTAAGCACTGGAATAAATTGCCAAGGGAGATTGTGGCATATCCATCATTGGAGGTTTTTAAGAACAACACCTCTCAATGATGGTTTAAGGAATACTTGGTCCTGCCTCCGTGTGCGGGAATGGAATAGGTGACCTCATGAGGTCCCTTCCAGCACTACATTTCTATGACTATCTCCCAACACAAGTAGTTTTATATTCTACAGAAATAACACTTGGCTTTACCTTTGCAAAAGTATTCATATCAAAATACTCAGAATCCCATGTTAGTTGCAGTCTTCAGAAGGGGTTCCCGGGTAAGCAGACAAATAATCTCCACCATATGTGGATAATTTTGTGATTAGAAGTGGAATTATTTTATCTACATTCCCCTAGGCATGAAAGGGCAATATTTTTACTCTGCTCAACTATATAACTCCCAAATACATATCTGAATCAAGTCTTACAAATATAGCAGTAAGTTTTTCAGGAGCACAAGAAGTCAACATATTTCACTGTCTGTACTGACCTCAAAAGACCTACTCCAATTCCTAACCTTTTCCAAATCCCTGATTCCTCATGTCCTTGATTTCAAAAAGCATTTTTAAAAGAAAAGAAAGTCTACATTTTTCAATCATGCCTTTTAACAAACTTAATGGTATTTTCTTCCCTAGAGAAATTTTATTTCAAGATTCTAAATAAGGTTATACAAGACCTTGAATTTACCTTTTAAACGAAACAAAATCAACATGGGGTGATCTCAAACTCTTGGTATCATATTCTAAATCAGATTCATCTGAAACCTATGCAATAATACATCTCTTTGCAACAATTTAAAGTTTTTGCAGGGATCAACAACTATTTAGTAAAATAAAATGAAATGTACAAAATGGATTGATATCACACGTAACTCAAGAGAACTAAAGGGCATATTGTTCCTTTTAAATTCAATCTGCAATGCACAACATAAGATGACCGATTCTATGAGATTAATTTAAACCACCTTGTGGAAGAAGGATGTGTACCACTTGTTTCACATCAGTAAAAACAATCCTTGATGTTAAGATTCTGGGCTTGTCTCTTCTCTACTTAAAACAGTTATTTTGCAATGCATTTTACAAATTTTTTTCTATGCAAGAGGTAAATAAATTATAATTTGGCTTATTTTACTAATATCTTATATAAAATAATATTCTGTATTCTTAACAGTTACATTACATGGCATTCCTTTTTAAGTGTTAGTTGCACTGCCAATTACTATGGTTTTTTTGTTTGTTTGTTTTTTTACAGCTACCCACACAGATGTTGTAGGACAAAGGATATGACACCCACCAATCACATCTGGACCATTAAAGTTCTAAATTAATCAAAAAGCTAGTCTTTAGGTTGGCAGTCTACAAAGTGGGAAATTTTCAAAGGCACAGGTGTTAAGTCCTCAGCTCCCATTGGCAATCAATGAAAGTGAGAGGCCTGACTGTGCTTTGTACCTTCGAAAAGCCACCCAAAACCATTAAAGAAAAGTTATTTAACAGTAATTGTGGCTCTTTGAATGGTTTCACCTCTATATGTTCACACTTGTGTGATGAACTCCCTGGCATTGCTGAGTTTCAGGAAACCACTAGAAAGCCAATTTCCATGAGGACTAGACTAGCAGTGCCTTGCAAGGCCAAACTTCAGCAACAAAAGGAGGAGACCATGCAGTCCAAAACTGCATCAGCTCTTTCTGCTAAACCCAGAATCATTAAGAGAGTAGAACTTGAAGGAAGAGGGACAGATGGGCTTCTAGGCTGCATATGCAGTGACAACAGTCTTTAAAAATAAAACAAGTGGTTTACCAGTGACTGTAGTTCTTTAAGAGTGTTTCCTCTGCATAGTCAAACTTGTAGGATAAGTGCATGTCAGATATGCAAACATGTACCTTCTGGTTAGTGAAATGCAGTGATGAAAGCCACCCTCACAAAAGATTTTCTGATGGCCAGTCTAAACACGGTAGAGACCAGCCAACGCTCAACAAACCATCATCTGATGTTAATTACCTCACCCAACAGGCAAGTTTTTCCAGGAAATTAGTAGTGAGCCAATATCTGATCTCCATCAACACTTTAAGACTTCTATTAATCAGAACTGCAGAAAGCATAGAGAGTCAGTTTTGAAAATGTCCTTTTAAAATTGTCATTCTACTTCTGGTTTAAGGAAAAAAACCCTTGCAGAAGTAACATGCATTGCACTGAGTACAATGCACAGCAGTGAAGAATTCAGTACCTTGGCAGATTTTTCTCTTTTCAATACAATAGCACCAAAAGAGCAGTTTTTAAAAAATGAGGGCTGGAATCCTTAAAATAAGAGTGATTAAATGGAACAACTTCCATTAAAGTTAATTTTTAAGGTTTAATCTTCTTTGACAATGTCCCTTCCACTTTGGCCAGAGAACTGTGTGAGAGAGTAAGTGAATGCACGTGCACAATTTTCATTTCACTGAGCTATGCAAAGTCTTAATTATGATCTATTGTGATGAAACAAATCCCCAACTAGCAAGAAAATTAATTTGAATTCAGATTTTACATGAGTAATGTCTAATAAAAAGTTAGCAGGCAAAATCAGAATTTTTTCCTTCAGTCACTGTTTACCTCATAACAGTAAACATTTAACAATTCAACATGGTGAGTTTAATTTTAAGAATTCCAAAAATACTGGAAGACTTGATGAAAAAGACAGTCATTTCAACTTCCAACATTGTGCAAATGCCCATTTAAACTAAAATACTGAAGTAAACTGCTGCTATACAAGACGAACAGATAATTTTGAAGTTCAATGCAGGTCTCCCAATTTAATTTTATAACACTGAAGAGTCTTTCTTATTCTTTAACTTGGGACTTACCCCTTGTTCATCCAGTTTCATAAGCTGCTCTGTGACTTTAGGAGTGTTGAAAGCCAATCTGAGGCAATGGATATTCAGCTCAGGAACTACATGTTCAAGAACTTCTTTTAAGGGAAGTCCTCTGGCTGTGCAATGCTTTGAAGTTGAAGGGATAGCATCTTCCAGCACAGAGCCTCTTAAAGTCAGAAGCTAGAACACAGAAATAATAAATTATTTTGACATATTTGGGGAGGAAGTATCAACTATTGGCAAGAGCAGAGAACTGACTCAGGACTCCTGGGCCTATTCTTGATTTTGACACTGACTTGCTGTGACATCGAGGGCAAGTCAATCTTTCAGAATCCCAGTGTACCTATGAGTAAACAAGAACAATACTACCTGTCCAACTCTCAATAGTATTTGAGAGATTTAAGTAACTCATGTTGTATAAATAGATACAGATGTGCAGAATGTTATTAATTATACCAAATACTAGACATGATACTGCAAGTGCTTTATAACAGTCTCCAGAGGCTCACATTTTGTATGAAATTAATACTTAGGGGAGAGACACAGAAGTTCACATTTCTCTTGTGAAAATCCAGGTAGCAGGTCAAATTTAAAATTGACCCCAGCATCATGAGAAGAAAGCAGACTTGTAAGGCTTTAGTATTAAGCAATGAGAACTGAGATAAACCTGAAAGATGAAATATTCAATGAGACAGACCTAGTGAGAGCTGCAAGAACTTTACAAAACATGAGAATTTCATCTGCTTATGAGTTTCAGAAAATTCCAACTATGAGGTTGGCTAAAAGGGAATGATATTCATCAGATGTCCCACATAAATGTTTGAGGGCAAACTTTCCTGCATATACAGTGTGTGCGTGTATATATCTAGAGAGAGAGTATACAAATAAGCTCTATCTACATGAAGGTCTTTTATTCAAAAAAAAAAAAAAATTCTCTTTTAAACACAAAAATGACTGACAAATTTCCAAACAAAATATCAGTTTATAAATAAAACCCAGATTATATTAAAGCAAACAGTAATTTAGAACAGACATAGGTTTTTGTTATGAATGAAGCAAAGCACCAAAACATAAGCATCTTCTCCTCCCTCCTTCCCCTCAACAGCTTCACTTCAGAAGGAATCTGAGGACATGTCTACACAGGAACATGAAGGGAACACAACTAAAGTTACGAAACCAATGTGTGTAAATTAAAGAGGAGGAGGAGGATTAAGTTACAGGTATTTTAGGCCACTTTAGTCCTGAAGAAAGCAAAGGGATGGGAGTAGGGCAGAGGAAGAGGGAAGAGAAGTTAACACAATTTAATTTATGCACATTGACTTTACATCTTTACTTGATTCGCCTTACCTTTCTGGAGTGTTCAGTGTAGACAAGCCCTGAGTTTAAGCAACAAAGGTAGAGGGAATTTCCTGAGGATTAATAGCCAACCAGTAAGAGTTATGCACTTCAGGTATTAACCCCAGGCAATCATTAAATATCCCAGAAGTGCTATGTCCCAAAATAGTTGCTGTTATAAGCCAAATCTTTTATATAGAAAAATAATTCAAAAATACTGCCTAGTTAGGGTTTTATTTTGCTATTTGTCCTCCATATTGTGTGTTGGGTGCCACTATACATGTAGTATGCTATGAGTTTGGATTTCATTGGACTCTGTCACAAAATTAATGCTCAGTATATTGGCCAATCAAGTTGCAACAATCTAGTCAGATTTACATGTAGCTTATAAAGCAATTTAGATTATTAATGTATTTTATTTGATTGATTTATTGGAAGCCAGTTATTTCTATGTGTGAAGAAATATATTTCTCCTTTAAATTGAGACCTATAGATGAACACATTAATGATCTTTAGTGTGCCATTATTTTACAATAGTTAATTATAACAGGAGTCCATTTGTACTTGTGTGTTTAAAGTATAGTATTTCTCAATTCAATGACCTACACTATGTGAAGTGGTTTGGTCGACCTAGTCCAATTTATATTTAACAGCGTTCAAGTCAAAAAATCACCAACAGATGGTACTAATTGATACCATTCATTGTAATTCATAGAAGATTCTATGACAGATTGAAAGAGAAGAGAATAAATCCCTCTCTCATGCCTAGAGGTGATCCCTCCAGTTCGGACTGAGGTATATTGGCTAGGCAAAGTGGGGCAGCGCATCCTGCACACCCATTCTGTAAATAAATACAGAACTTCAGTCTCCAGAGCTGTTAACCCAGCACTTTTTCCCAGCATTAGAGTCAACTTAAAAAAAAAACCAATCAACCAAATCCACAACAGTTCTTAGAGAATGTTTTTTGTGTGTGTGCTGCTTACATTTGGGAACATGTAATGGGATTTATATGTTGTCAAGGTTCCTCCCCCACTCTGAACTCTAGGGTACAGATGTGAGGACCTGCATGAAAAACCTCCTAAGCTTATCTTTACCAGCTTAGGTCAAAACTTCCCCAAGGTACAAAATATTCCACCCGTTGTCCTTGGACTGGCCGCTACCACCACCAAACTAATACTGGTTACTGGGGAAGAGCTGTTTGGACGCGTCCTTCCCCCCAAAATACTTCCCAAAACCTTGCACCCCACTTCCTGGACAAGGTTTGGTAAAAAGCCTCACCAATTTGCCTAGGTGACTACAGACCCAGACCCTTGGATCTTAAGAACAATGAACAATCCTCCCAACACTTGCACCCCCCTTTTCCTGGGAAATGTTGGATAAAAAGCCTCACCAATTTGCATAGGTGACCACAGACCCAAACCCTTGGATCTGAGAACAATGAAAAAGCATTCAGTATTTTACAAGAAGACTTTTAATAAAAAATAGAAGTAAATAGAAATAAAGAAATCCCCCCTGTAAAATCAGGATGGTAGATATCTTACAGGGTAATTAGATTCAAAAACATAGAGAACCCCTCTAGGCAAAACCTTAAGTTACAAAAAAAGATACACAGACAGAAATAGTTATTCTATTCAGCACAATTCTTTTCTCAGCCATTTAAAGAAATCATAATCTAACACATACCTAGCTAGATTACTTACTAAAAGTTCTAAGACTCCATTCCTGGTCTATCCCCGGCAAAGACCCAGCATACAGACAGACACAGACCCTTTGTTTCTCTCCCTCCTCCCAGCTTTTGAAAGTATCTTGTCTCCTCATTGGTCATTTTGGTCAGGTGCCAGCGAGGTTACCTTTAGCTTCTTAACCCTTTACAGGTGAGAGGAGCTTTCCCCTGGCCAGGAGGGATTTCAAAGGGGTTTACCCTTCCCTTTATTTTTATGACATATGTTCACATGAAACTCAGACTGTGATATTGTATTGATCTGATATAGTATAAAAATGTAGAAAATATGGATTTAGTGATGATACTTTACTAGAAAAGGGCAGTAACTTAAAAAGAAACTATAAATGTAGAATTGTTTCTTTATTTACTGAGGGGGTTTTAGAGTAACAGCCGTGTTAGTCTGTATTTGCAAAAAGAAAAGGAGTACTTGTGGCACCTTAGAGACTAACCAATTTATCTGAGCATAAGCTTTCCAATGAAGTGAGCTACGAAAGCTTATGCTCAAATAAATTGGTTAGTCTCTAAGGTGCCACAAGTACTCCTCTTCTTTTTGGGGGGGTTTTGTGCGCGCTTTCTATTTGGATCTTTCTTGTGTTAGTGCACATGAAAACAGCACAACAAACATAATGGACTTAAAGAAGGCAGACTTTAGGAAACTCAGAGAATTGATAGGTAAGATCCCAGGGGAACCAAGTCTAAGACAGAAACATTCCGAAGAGTTGGCAGTTTTTTAGAGAGATATTGGAATAAGAGGAAACTACCCCCATGCATAGGAAAGATAGGAGGCATGGTAACAGACCACCTTAGCTTAACCAAAAGATGATTATAAACAAACACCACAAGCATGTTGGGGCAAAATTAGAAAGCCCAAGGCACAAAACGAGATTAAACTAGCTAGGGACATAAAGGATAACATGAAAACATTTTACAAATACATTAGAAGCAAGGGGAAGACCCCAGGACAGAGTAGGCCCATTACTCAGCGAGGAGGAAAAGACAACAACAGAAAATGTAGCAAGGGCTAAAGTGTTAAATTCCTTTTTGTTTTCTGTTTTCACCAAAAAGGTTAGCAGTGACTGGACAGCTATCATAGCAAACATCTAGGTAAACTGGGTAGGATCTGAGGCTAAAATAGGGAAAAAGCAAGCTAAGAATTACTTAGGCAAGTTAGATGTCTTCAAGTCAGCAGGGTCTAATAAAATACCTGGCTGAAGAGAACATACTATCTATCTATAAAAAGGAGAATATGGACAACCATGGAAATTTTAGACCAGTCAGCTTAACTTTGGTACCTGGAAAGGTAATGGAGCAAATAATCAGTCAGTCAGTTTGTAAGCACCTGGAAGATATAAGGTGATAAGTAATAGTCAACATGAATTTGTCAAGAACAAATCATGTTATACCAACCTAATATCCCTTTTTACACAGGGTAACAAGCTTTGTGGCTAGGCAGGAAGCAGTAGATGTGATATATCTTGATGTTAGTACTGTCTCACCCGACATTCTCATAAGCAAACTAGGGAAATATAGCCTAGCCAAACGTACTATAAGGTTAGTGCACAACTAGTGGGAAAACTGTACTCAGAGAGTAGTTATCAATGGTTCACAGCCAAGCTGGAAGGGCATATGAAGTGAGGTCCCGTAGGAATTAGTCCTGAGTCCGATTCTATTCAATATCTTCATAAATTATTTTGATAATGGCATACAGAGTACACTTAAAGTTTGTGCATGATACCATGCTGGGAGGGATTGCAAGCACTTTGGAGGACAGGATTAGAATTCAAAATGATCTTGAAAAACTGTAGAAATGGTCTGAAATAAATAAGATGAAATTCCATAAGGACAAATGCAAAGTACTCCACTTAGGAAGGAATAATCAATAGCACACATACAAAATGGGAAATGACAGCCTTGGAAGGAGTGCTGCAGAAAAGGATCTGAGGCTCATAGTAGATCACAAACTAAATATGAGTCATCAGTATAAAACTGTTGTAAAAAACTCATTCTGGGATATATTTGCAGTAGTTTTATAAGCAAGACACGAGAAGTAATTCTTCCATTCTACTCAGCACTGATAAGGCTGAATACTGTGTCCAGTTCTGGGCACCGTGCTTCAGGAAAGATGTGCACAAACTGGAAAAAGTCAAGGAAAGCAACAAAAACAATTAAAGGTCTAGAAAACATGACCTATGAGGAAAGACTGAAAAAACTGGGTTTGTTTATTCTGGACAAGAGAAGACTGAGGGGGGACATGATAACAGTCTTCAAGTATGTAAAAGGTTGTTCTCATCCACTGAAGACAGGACAAGTAGTAATGGGTTTAAACTAGGGCAGTCGATTAATCGCAGTTAACTCACGCGATTAACTCAAAATTAATTGTGATTAATCGCACTGTTAAACAATAGAATACCAATTGAAATTTATTAAATATTTTGGATGTACTTCTACATTTTCAAATATTTCAATTGCATTATCTTCTGCAAATGTAAACAGAATTGTTTGTCTGAGTGATTGGCTGAACAAGAAGTAGGACTGATTAAATTTATAGGCTCTAAAGTTTTACTTTTTTTTTTTTTTTTTGAATGCAGGATTTTTTTGTATATAATTCTACATTTGTAAGTCCAACTTGCATGATAAAGAAATTACACTATAGTACTTGTATTGGTTGAATTTAAAAATACAGTACTATTTCTTTTGGTTTTTAAAGTGAAAAATATTTGTAATAAAAATAAATATAAAGTGAGCACTGTACACTTTGTATTCTGTGGTGTAAATGAAATTAATATATTTGAAAATGTAGAAAACATCCACAAATATTTAAATAAATAGTATTCTATTATTGTTTAACAGCATGATTAATTGCAATTAATTTTTTAACCACTTGACAGCCCTAGTTTAAACTGCAGCAAGGGAGATTTAGGTAGGACAGTAGGAAAAACTTCCTAACTGTAAGGGCAAATTAAGCACAGGAACAAATTACCTATGGAAGTTGTGGAATCTTTGTCATTAGAGGTTTATAAAAACAGAGTAGACAAACACCTGTCATGGATGGTCTAGATAATACTTAGTCCTGCCTCAGTGCAGGGGACTGGACTAGATGACCTATCAAGGTCCTTTCCAGTTCTGCATTTTGATGTTTTATGATTCACTGAAGCCGAGGTTGGGATGCTAAGGTGAGAATACTTGCAAGCTTACCCATCTCGATTCTCAAAACACTACTTACAGACTTGAAGGAAGAATATGCAAAAGCTATTACAAAGTAATTTATGGTTACGACAAAGCTGGACTAAATTTAAACCAGCAATAGAGTTAAAAAACTCATTTACCTAATTATTTATCCAGTCATAAGTCTATGCAAACTTTATTTTAGTTTAGTACGGAAAACACAGTAATTCTATTTTTTTTACACGCATCCTTCCATTATCTTATTTACTCATCCAAAAGGACTACTATTCTGTTGCAAGATATGGGATGTCTTGCATAAACTAATAAAATAAGATTAAAAAAAATCCCTAAGTGTAAATTAGATATAAGAGACAAAAAAACCCACAACTTTTGCCAGTGGTACTTTAAGTTTAGCCTGAGGTGGTCTGCAAGGTGAACGCTAATCTTTATTTATCAGAGTTTGAGCTTTAAATAGGAAACAAAAGTCCTAGTTGTACACTGAACTGCATTTGAACTGAATACTTCAGACGAGATAAACTAAGCAATGTGTCCATTTGAATGTTCTTGGAGAAGAAAGTTACATCATAGTTACCTTACATATAACGTTAATTGAAATTAATGGTGAGAAGGAAAGTTTCAATAGCTTTATAAGATGAGTGTAAATGTCAAGTAAGTTAAAGTTAGCAAGCTACACAGAAAGCAACAGCCTGAAAATCTGTAATTGCTTTTACAACCTGTGCCGTACCCTTGGGTGTGCCAAACAATTGTGTGTGCCTTTTTATAATAAAACTCAACAACAAATGGAACACACATCTTCAGACATAAGACAGCTTTAAAAAAGCATCTTCCCCTATTTGCCACTGACAAAATTCTCCCAAGAGTGAAACAATCCCTTTGTTGTAACAAAGTGTAATTTACAAGAGAATGGTCAGTTTCACTTCTGCTGCCCCAGCAGTTTGAACAAAAGGACTGGCACTAACCAGTGGTTTCAGATTTCATTTTGCTGCTCTAGAAATCTACCAATAGGAGGAAGAAATGATGAAACCAACACCTGCGTAAGTACAGACCATACCTCCTCACTCCCCCAGCAGAGACAGCATTCTTAGAAGCAGCTGAAGATTAGTAGTTTCTGTTGCTTAAATTTACAGAGCAGAGATTGAGATTGACAAAGAGTCTGGTCATCTTCACTCCAGCTAAAGGATAAGAACTGCAGCAATGAAGATAGCCACTCTTAAAATAAATGTGCCATAAACAGCAACAATGGTGGAGATGTAATCTGAATGTGAGAGGAAAAAGAAAAGGAAGAGAATGAAATTTCCCAGTTTGAAAGGAAGGATGAGTGGAATATCCATCGTTTCGTTCTGCTAGAAAAAAAGCAAAGAGGAAAAGAAACACTGTTCTTGCAGCAGCTGAGAGGGAGGGAGGAAGGGAGGGAATGAAAAGAAAGAAGAATCTCTGGGAAAGCGTCCAATCTATCAAACATCTACTATCCAGGAAAGATGGGACCAACAATAAAGCCCAGACTCAGCACCTGAAAAGAAGGCTAATTCTGTACACTGTCCCCATCTGCTTACCCCACCTCCCCTCCACATGTACACTAGTTAGCTGTTAAAAATACAATAGGCTTCTGAGACCAATGCACTGCCACCTAAAGTGTTAGGGTGTGGAATGTTCCATACTCTCTTACTTGCCTCTCACCATGATGTCCAGTAAATTTTTCAAGCCCTAACCAAAGTGATTTGCTCAAATATACTGTTTATTTGTGGGATGCTACTGTATAGTTCACTTTGTGATATATTTATCTTTATTCTATAAAATATAATTTATTATGGTTCTTGGTAAGGAGATTACTGTAGCATATTTACATGTGGAAGACAAAAATGTATCATGATGAGCAACAAACAGGCTTCCTTCTGGTTTCCAATATCTTCAATACAACAACTACCTGGATCTATGATTTCACCACATACTATCTGGCTTTGCCTGTTCATTACTAGTTTCTTCCCCTCTTATTCCACTCATACTTTGCTTACCTCACTGGTTCTGAAAATGATGCGGTAGTTATACAGAGGTCCATTTTCTTTTATTTCATCTGGTTTTTCTCTTCTAATGCTCACAGCTACTGGACCCAGGCTCTCATCTACCCCAAAATAGTTCCAGTGTTCTTGGGTATAAAAATAAAAATAAAGGAAAAATTCATGTTACAGCTCTCACAGAAACATTTTGCATTCAGATAATTTATTAAGTGTGAAATTCTGGACCCAATGAAATTAATGGGAGTTTGTCATTGACTTCACTGAAGCCAAAATTTCACCCTTAGCCATCAATTCACCAATGAGATCTATCTATATTTGTAGGGTGAAATTTGTCTTTGTGCCTGTACTCAAAACAGGGGTGAAATGGGACTTAACATGTGTTTGCCCCTTATGCTGATCCTTTGCAAAGGGGTAGGTTTCACTCACACTAAATCAATCAATACATTTGACCCAATGCATTAAAAGTAAAAGTATGGAAAGCAAATTAATGGATGCAAAAAACTCAGAACTACATATTTAAATCTGAAATGACAGTGTTGATTATACTATAAAAAGAAGTATAGACTATACTTGACTTTCTTTGTAGACTAACTTATAGTTTGACAAATGACAGTTCAGGGGCAATACAATAAACCTTGACAAGTATTTGAAGGGTATAAAAATCAAAGAGAAGTATTATTTGAGAAGTAAGTAAGAAAAAAGTCATAAAATTAATGTACGGACAAAATTAAGTAGCAGAAAATTTAGGATGAATATCAAGAAACATTTTATAACAGTGAGACTACGGAGTAGTACCCCAAAAGAAAATAAAGTCTTAATTGAGTTTAAAATTGGACTGGACAAAGTGGTGGAAAATATGGCAGAAGGAACAATCACTTATTTGCTGAGTGACAGGTAAAATGAATTAATTCTTATTTTACACCTGTAAATTACTCAATTCGTATGCACAAATCCAAATTTTCTAGTACACAAAAAAATGTAGTCCAACAAAACATAGACCTGAAAACTTAAGCACAAGCATTCAGAAGTTGGGTTAGGAGACCTCTTTACTATTTATAATTCTTGGACTGTTTTTCATGGGGATTGAAGTTGGGAGGTGAGAGAAGAGCTGCCACTAATGTAGTATGTCATACAGTTAAATGGAAACCTATCTTCAGTGACTAGGTAAATTCAAATCTAGACTGCCTGGCAGGTTGAGTTTAGAGAAACACTCAGTAAATTATAAACACAAGTATTTCTCAAGGCAACAAGTCCTATTACATCATAATATTGTAAGTATTTATGGAATACATAGAATAACAGAAGATTACAGGGCCTACCATAAAAGCAACACAGGACTTATTTGAACTTCAGGCTGGAACTTCATTCTTTCAATTAAAAATAAAAGATTCAATGGGGGGGAAATGTCTCCTATGATTTTCAGAATTCTCTAGAATTTCCTGGTTTAAATTAAACTCATTAGAGAATTTACATTTACTTTCAAAGTAATATAAAACAAAACTTTGACTGTAGTAGTATGTGTAGACTGTACACAATTTATGGAATACTTGGAAGTTCTTTATTCAAAAATTAATTACAAACTTGGATAAATTTGTAATTCTCACAAGCTTTTTCATAGAACAGCAAGTTTAACCTCATAGCAGATTAGCTAAAATTAATCTATCGTTTATTTTTTGTACAGCAACTAAAATGCATATGTCCTACAAGGGTATGTCTACACAGCATCTGGGAGCAAGCCCTCCAGCCAACATCCACAGACTTGTGGTAGAGGAGCAAATGCAAGAGTGCTAAAAATAACTGTGTGGATGTGATGCTTTCACATTGCAGCTCAGATTGGAGTTCGGGCTCTGATCTCACTCTCTTTCCTCACCCTCAGGTTTCAGAGTTTGGCAATTAAAAATATGTAGATATTTTCACATCATCTGATTTATTTAGTTTTCCCAGTAAAAACTTTGCTCATGGCTTCTTTAACGTTTTAGACTATAATAGACTCCATCTGATCAGATACACAAGCCAACTGTATATCAACACAAGATTACCTATATTGAGGGATCTGCCTGCACCTGACATAATATCACAGAAACCTATTACAGCCAGCTCTGAACACTTTCAGGCATCCCACAAATTGTTTATCTAGTGCTGCATGGGAAATGGGACACACTCTAATTGCAACTTTTTTTCCTCTGCTGGAGGTTGGGTACTTCCTTTTCTCCTTCACAATTGTTTTTCATCATGACTACAAAAAAGGAGTGCAACTGTGTGTTTTTGTTCAGCCTTAAAAAAAAAATTCTTAAGTCTTAAGAGCAAGTTACTCTTCCACCCTCTATTTGTGTGTGATCATTTCACTTTCAGAATCTAAGCTTACATGTTGTTACATGCACACACAAAAAGGCCAGGCTCTGCCCTTAGCTACCTGGAGGGGAACTTCATTTACCTCCTCTCCCAACCCGCTTTGTGGGAGAGTTGGCATTCTCACCCTCTACAGTTACCTCCTCAATCAGTCCCCTGTGTTACCACACATCCTCTCAACTGTTTCTACCTCTGTCCTTACCACACTCACAGTTTTCTTCTATGGTGTTCTAACCTCCAGTCCTATACCTTTTGCTGTATTTTCCTGCTCCCAGTCTCCCTCCTGCTCCTCAAATTCCATTGTGCTCCCTACAGTCTCCATCCTTAATCCACATTCCCTTACATATCTGCTGACCCTCTCCCTCCTTGTATCCCTCTCTTTTCCACTGTATCCCACATTCCCTTGCACCCAACCTTAATCCCTCTCCTACACCCCCACACATTCTCTTTTCTCTTCACAGTTTCCTGCACAGCTTCCAAACCAGACAGCTGGGCCTTCTGCGAGGTGTTTCATCCCTCATGTTTTGTATAGCCCATTGAGACCGTGAATAGAAGGCACCAGGGAAGTGACACAGATACCAAGTTTTGTATCACTTCATGTCCTAACCATGCCACTGCTTGGGGCAGGGTGTATTGAACAGAAGCTGAAATTTATTACTGCATGCAAATTATTTGCAAATATGCAAATTAGCTCATTACATTTTGTGTGTATGATGCCACATGTGGAGCTACACAACTTGGCAAATATGAGTTAGTGCTAATATAAGTCTCTGTATGTTTACATGGTCAGCAAGTGACATGTTCACTTGAAAAAGAAGCATTTTCAAAACTGAAACATCTCCATCTCTCTGTCTTCTAAACTTGTCTGTCTTCAAGTTCTGTATACCAAGCCTCTAAGTCTTTCTGACACTTACTACAGTGATGCCAATTAACATTCACTCACTGGGATAGAGTAAACTACACCAAGAATTAGTTTGGACCTAATTCAAACAGATGGGAAGCAGCTTTGTAGAAGCCGTAACTGTACATAGGGGACTACAAAATACCATGATAAACTCATTGCCAACAGCTGGCGAAGACATAAGTAGGGGGCCAAAGCTCATACTGTCATATTGAGAATGACAGCCACAAACAGCATAACTCTTGCAAGTTTCTTCTGAAATTATCATATATTGAACTGGACCTTACTATGGCAAAAATAGCCCGTCTCAGGACATGTATAGTACTGTTATGTATCCACCATGCACTTTGAAACACAGAGCCAAGATGCAGTGACCCAAACACTTTGATAAGCGGCAATCCCATGGCATAAACATTCCAAAGTTATGAATTCTCATGCTATGACCTTGAGTCCTACAATTTTTAGGTGGCTCATCTTCTGAACTTACTCAAAATGGCCACCATCTCTCATTACTTTCAGTCGGACTGAAGCCACAGGCTGGCCTTCATAGAGATGGCCACACTTTCCTTATAAGCTTTGCTTGTGGCACCAAGGCTACCAGCTGGCCACCCACTGCTGCCACTGACTGTTCTTCTAGCTGGTCCTTCCTGAACATAGCCAGCAGCGAGAGGAACAAGAGGAGAGGTAGAGGGGCTTATATATCTCCATCCCCTGGAAAAAAAATGGAAAGCTAGCTGACAAAAAGATTGATTCTTACTGCTGTTTTTTAAGATAGTTGCTATCTAAGAAAGAATCTGCTGCTATTCAAAAATACTGAAATTTTTGTAGAATTATGTGAATAAGAATTCTCTTCCTAGAGTGATAATTGTAATGCAAGATAACATGCACATAAATCAAAATTGTTGCCTTTTAACTTGGTTTAAATGTTTTGGGGTTTTTTACTCTGAATCAAGATATATGTTTGTTTTTTTTATTAAGGGTAAACTTACTTCTAAGTTATTAAAATGTCAGAGGAATACAGCACTCCATAGTAAGATTTGCATGAATTATTACATGCCAAAATAATTTCCTATTTGGAGTCACAGAAAAATACTGATATATTGTAGGAAAAAAAGGTTACTTACCCTTCTGATAGAAGAATTTCCGATAATAGTATGCACCAAGGTCCACATGTTCAACGATGTATCTCTTCACTCTATCTAAATGTAACATCAGATTTTCCTTGGGGACTTCAAGTACTGCCACTCCTGCATTTGTGCAATGGGAGCTAAGAGTAGACTCAAAAGAGGCACTTTCGCATCCACTGAAGGAACCTGAATTAGATTTGTACAGGCTGATCTTCCGTTCTCCTTCCCCACCAATCTCATTACGAAAATAAGGACAACTCATCACAAGTTCATTGCTTTTATCATCCCCCTGGTCCATATTGAGATTTCCTTTTGAATTCAGGTCTTCAGTGCTGCCCATAGGAGAATTGAAACTTGCAGAATGGGACAAGGGCCCAGAAACTAATGATGCTGCTGCTGCAGCAGAAGCTCCTGTTGTAGTGTTTCTTCTTTTAATAACATTATGTCTATTGATTGCTGCTTCATTTAAATCAAATAATATACTCTGAACATCATAATGGGCAAAGCATTTTGGACAAGTCCAAGGCCTGACACTGTCTTCTGACCTGTTATCTTCAAGGTCTGAAGACTTTGTGAGTTCCCCTTCACCTTTGGCATTACGCAACTTACGAAAAATAGAAGAATCTCCAGTCTCTGATTTTGAGCGCCTTTTAAGTGGTTTCTCCCTCTCCTTAAAGAGTCTGAGATTCTCTCTCTGAGTGATAGGCCCATCTATCACATCCAAAGAGAATCCTGAACCCTTGCTTCCACTGGCTATCAGAAGTTCACTGAGTTTGGCTGGAGCTGGGCTTCTCTGATCAGACTTCTCATCTTTATAACCCTTTAATAAATCAAAAAAACTGTCCCCTGAAGTTCCCTGCTTATCTATTGAGGATGTGCTGCCATATTCCCTGTGCAGTGATGGCCCAGATTTAAAAGTGGGTGAAATACATTCATCAAAGCTATCCACATCAAGTTCACTTAGGGTAATGTCACTGTTACTGCGTTGTCTTATTCTGCGAAGGGCTTTCCTAGGGGAACTGGGGTAACCATCAGGTGTAAGAAACCTAGAATCTAGATTCTCAGATTGTCTTGTTTTGTTTTTAAGAGTGTTCTGGATACTCTTTAACATGACAGAGTCACTAGCATTCAGGTTAACAGAGCTCCCCTGACTCCCAGGACTGCTTTTAGAGGACATACTATCAAGGCAACTTGATGTTTCATTTTCTTGACTTGATCTGCTAGTTTCTTTGACATTTTCCTTCCTTGGGGGCCAATCAGCAATCCTGGCCCTAACTCCCATTTTGGGAACACCAGGAGTAGAGGTAAGGTGGTGGGAACCGTCACTGCGTGGAGGCCCCACTGGAGCCATGACTGCAGATCCTAAGCTGCCATTCTGTGACCTAAAGCGCCTCATGTAAAAGTCATCTGAGTGAACTTTAGAACCTCCATCTGTTCCAACTGCTACCCCAGTGGCAACAGCTCTTTCAGTCTGGGACCGCTTCAAGCTGGTCATGATTTGTAAATATGTTTAGCTTTAGTAAGTTCCAAAAGAAGACATAGTCATCTCTGCTTTTTAAATGCACAATTCCCTTTTGGAGAATAGTCTCCAAAATATACACTGGTTGCATGAGATCCCAAACATGGTCATTTAAGGAAGCAGTTAAATGACAGATATCCAGGAAATTCAGGTCTTCAATAAGTTTTGATATGTAATAGCTCCTTTAGCTTTTGCATTTTAACAGGTGGCCATATTCCAATAGGCCTAAATTGTTTTAACATCACTTGAGTTCCAAAAACTTCAGAGTTATTATAATCCAATGATTTTATGCCTAGAACAGAGAAACAGGGAGACAAAAGTATTAGTAATTTTATGTAAACGCATTATCCCGCAACCAAATGTATTAAATAAATTACTACACTAAAGTTATATGTAAAACAAACACTCCATTTTTAAACCCTCCTACACTGTATCAAAAATGTAGAGTGGTGGAATTTTCATGTACTGTACCTATTGATTTGCATATAGAAAGACATTACTTTTGGATGCAACATTTGTGTACAAAGCACACCTACTGAATAGGTCAGTGCTGTTTTATAGGTTGGCTGGCAGAGAATATTACAAAACAAAGCAGAGAGCAGTCTGTCCCCGGCGACAGCCCTAAGCCCACGCACAGTATTCCAAGAAACCTAACTAGGTCATAAAATACTTCAGTGTGACAGGTATGCTCCACAATAAAGCGCACACATACTGTAAAAATCACTGATTTATTACACATTCTGTAGACTGAGTTAGAAAAATACAATTCTTTTAAGGTTTGTAAGCAAGACTAATGTTTAGATGTCAACCACCCTTGTGAGTAATTAGAAATCAATATCCACTGTTCCACTTTGTTACTATTTCACAATTATTTATACTCTGCTAATAACAAAACTGCAGAAAGCTAACGAGAAAAAGATTCGAAAAGGTTTCTACAGTAGGCATAACTTACTTCAGTAACACTTATCCTATGCTCCCCTCCCCCCAATCCTATTTGCACAAAAGCTAAATATTTTGGAAAATATGTAGCATCCCCTCAACCCCACTTTCCCACTTGTTACGTACACACAAAGTGAACGTGTGCACACGCACTTTTGCATACCCAGATATGGAAATGTTTCACTTGCTGACAAAATACTGCGAATATCACAGCTCCCCTATATTCCAGCTTCACAAGGCTATTGAAAGAAATGCTCTTCTACACTCCTCAGCACCAAAACTGATAACAAAGCATTATGTTACTCTTTGAGGAGCTACAAAAAGTTATACAAATATGCCCCGATTGGTAGAAGACAAAGGCATAAGAATGTCAGCATAAAATCCTGTACTGCTGTGTACATCCTTTAACAAAAAGAAGTAGATCATTTTCAAAGACTAAACCAATTACACAAAATGTGGCCTTTAAATACTTGCCAAATATCTGTGGAAAGATGCTGCTGAACCAGCACCATGTTGACAATGCAGTATTGTCTATGAATCAAGGGTTCTAGTGCTTCTAGGAAAACTAGTACTTTCTGCAGTCAGCTCTCAAAAGTAATGAGTACTTACTTCCACAATAATTAAATATCCTGCCAGAACATTTTCTACTTCCAAAGGCAGTATGTTTTAATTTCACTTGCCATAGACACAATCGGTTTGAAACAGCAGCAGGTATTTATATAAAGCTGAACATTTAGGAAGGAAAAATGCAAACTAATTCCAGTACACATAGCAAAAACAGTGCAAGCAGTTTGTGATACTGATGTTTTTGTGCAGCCATTCAGACATGCAATTGTCGTCCTAGTAACACTTCATCAACCATATTTATAAAAATCATTTTACATAGCTAAATAGGATAACTCTTGAAGGCTGACCGGCTACTTCAGTCACAAAACTACTGAATTTTCAATTATTTCACAAGCCAAACTTTTCATATGTGGTTACGAACTGTGTGTTCCTCGTTTTGAGCCTGGGAAGGGCCAGTCAGCAGGTGCCCTTATTGAAACCGAAGGGTCTGATATACAGAAGTGCTGAGCACTCTCATTGGCACCTGAAGTCAACCGAAGATGTTCTCTGAACATACAGTATCATAAGAACAGCCTTACTGGATCAGATCAATGGTCCAGCTAGCCCAGTATCCTGTCTCTGGCAATGGCCAGTACCAGAGGCTCCAGAGGCAACAGAACAGGAAGATTTTGAGTGATCCATCCCTGTCGTCCAAGTCCAGCTTCTGGCAGTCAGAGGCTCAGGGTCACCCAGAGCATGGAGTTGCATCCCTGATCATCTTGCTAATACCCACTGACAGGCTGATGCTCCACGAATTTATCTAATTCTTTTTTGAACCCAGTTATACTTTTGGCCTTCACAATCTCACATGGCAACAAGTTCCACAGGTTGACTCTGTGTTATGTGAACAAGTATTTTCTTTTGTTTTAAAACTGATGCCTATCAATTTCATCGGATGACCCCTAGGGAGACAGACCATTCCTTGCTTACAGACAGCCCCCGAACCTGAGGCAAATACTCTCCAGCAACCACACAACAAAAACACTACCCAGGAACCTATCCTTGCAACAAAGCCCGATGCCAACTCTGTTCACATATTTATTCAAGTGATACCATCATAGGACCTAATCACATTAGCCACGCCATCAGGGGCTCGTTCACCTGCACATCTACCATTGCGATATATACCATCATGTGCCAGCAATGCCCGTTTGCCATGTACATTGGCCAAACCGGACAGTCTCTATGCAAAAGAATAAATGGACACAAATCTGACATCAGGAATCATAACATTCAAAAACCGGTAGGAGAACACTTCAACCTCTCTGGTCACTCAGTAACAGACTTAAAGGTAGCAATTCTGCAACAGAAAAGCTTCAAAAACAGACTCCAACGAGAAACTGCTGAACTTGAATTAATATGCAAACTAGATACCATTAACTTGGGTTTGAAAGAGACTGGGAGTGGTGGGGTCATTACACATATTGAATCTATTTCCCCATGTTAAGTATACTCACACCTTCTTGTCAACTGTCTAAATGAGCCATCTTGATTATCACTACAAAAGTTTTTTTCTCCTGCTAATAATAGCTCATCTTAATTAATCAGCCTCTTACAGTTGGTATGGCTACTTCCACCTTTTCATGTTCTCTGTATGTGGGTATATATATATATATGTTCCATTCTATGCATCCGATGAAATGGGCTGTAGCCCACGAAAGCTTATGCTCTAATAAATTTGTTAGTTTCTAAGGTGCCACAAGGATTCCTGTTCTTTTTGCGGATATAGACTAACACAGCTGCTACTTTGAAACCCCCAGTTCTTATGTTATATGAAGGTGTAAAAAACACTTCTCTATTCGCTTTCTCCATGCCACTCATGATTTCATAGACCTCTATCATATCTCCCCTAGGCCATCTCTTTTTTAAGATGAACAGTCCCAGTCTTTTTAATCTCTCCTAATATGAAAGCTGTGCCATGCCCTTAATCAATTTCATTGCCCTTCTCTGCATCTTTTCCAATTCCAACATATCTTTTTAAGATGGGGGGACTAGAACTGCATACACTATTCAAGGTGTGGACGTTCCATGGGATGTATATAGTGGCATTACTATATTTTCTGTTTTACTATCTATCCCTTTCCTAATGGTTCCAAACATTGTTAGCTTTTTTGACTGCTGCCAAACACTGAGCGGATGTTTTCAGAGAACTATCCACGGTGACACCAAGATCTCTTTCTTGAGTGGTAACAGCTAATTTAGACCCCATAATTTTGTATGTATAGCTGGGATTATTTTTCCACTGTGCATTCCTTTGCAATTAACAATTTTTAATTTAATCTGCCATTTTGTCACCAGTCACCCAGTTTAGCAATAGCCCTTTGTAAAACTCAGTTACCTTCGGTAATTTTTTTATCCTCTTTCGCCACTTTACTGTTCACTCCCTTCTCCAGATTATTTATGACCATTTTGAACGGCACTGGTCCCAGTACAGATCCCTGGGGGAACCTCACTATTTACCTCTCTCCACTGTAAAAACTGTCCATTTATTCCTACCCTTTGTTTCTTGTCTTTTAACCAGTTGCTAATCCATGAAAGGACCTTTCCTCTTATAGCATAACAGTTTACTTTGCTTAAAACCTGGGGATTACAGTGGACGAGAAGCTGGACATAAGTCAACAGTGTGCCCTTGTTGCCAAGAAGGCTAAAAGGATATTGGGCTGCATTAGTAGGAGCACTGCCAGCAGACCAAAGGAAGTGATTATTCCCCTCTATTCGGCACTGATGAGGCCACATCTGGAGTATTGCGTCCAGTTTTGAGCCCCCCAATACAGAAAGGATGTGGACAAATTGGAGAGAGTCCAGGAAAGGGCAACGAAAATAATTAGGGGGCTGGAGCACATGACTTATGAGGAGAAAAGAAGAGTGAGGCGGGATTTGATAGCTGCCTTCAACTCTCTGAAGCGGGGTTCCAAAGAGGATGGAGCTAGGCTGTTCTCAGTCGTGGCAGATGACAAAACAAGGAGCAATGGTCTCAAGTTGCAGTGGGGGAGGTCTAGGTTGGATATTAGGAAAAACTATTTCACAAGGAGGGTGGTGATGCCCTGGAATGGGTTACCTAGGGAAGTGGTGTAATCTCCATCCTTAGAGGTTTTTAAGGCCTGGTTTGACGAAGCCCTGGCTGGGATGACTTAGTTGGGGGTTGGTCCTGCTTTGAGCAGGGGATTGGATTAGATGACTTCCTGAAGTTTCTTCCAACCCTAATCTTCTATGATTAAGAGCCATTGGCAAGGGACCTTGTCAACGGCTTTCTAAAAATCCAAAGTCCAAGTATATCAACTGGATCACCTTTGTCCCCCTGCTTGTTGACACCCTCAAAGAATTTTAATAGATTTGTGAGACATGATTCCCTTTACAAAAGCCATGTTGATTCTTTCCCAGCATATCAAGTTTATCAATATGTCTGATAATACTGTTCTTTACTATAGTTTCAACCAATTTGCTTCGTACTGAAGGTAGGCTTACAGGTTTGTAATCGCCAGGATCACGTCCCTTTTTAAAAAATTGATGTTACATTAATTAACCTCTGCTTATCAGATACAGAAGCTGATTTAAGCGATAGGTTACATACCACAGTTATGACAGGTTTATGCTCAAATAAATTTGTTAGTCTCTAAGGTACCACAAGTACTCCTTTTCTTCATCCCACAGTTAGTAGTTCTGCAATTTCATATTTGAGTTCCTTCAGAACTCTTGGGTGACTATCATCTGGTCCTGCTGACTTATTACTGTTTAATTTACTAATTTGTTCCAAAACCTCCTCTAATGACACCTCACCTGGGACAGTTAATCCGATGTGTCACCTAAAAGAATTGCTCAGGTTGTGGGGATATTCCCCACATCCTCTGCAGTGAAAACCTATGCAAATAATTAATTTAATTTGTCTGCAATGGCCTTGTCTTCCTTGAGAGCTCCTTTCGCACTTCAACTGTCCAATGGCTCCACTGATTGTTTGGCAGGCTTCCTGCTTCTAATGTACTTTAAAAAAATTGCTGTTAGTTTGTGTGTCCTTAGCTAGTTGCTCTTCAAATTCTTTCCTAGCATGCCTTATTATATTTTTACACTTGACTTGTCAGAGTTTATGCTTCTGTTTTCCTCACTAGGATCTGACTTCCAATTTTTAAAGGATGCCTTTTTGTCTCTAACTGCCTTTTACTCTGCTGTTTAGCCATGGTGGCATTTTTTCGGTTGTCTTACTGCTTTTTTTTTTTTTTAATTTGGGGTATACATTTAGTTTGAGTCTCCATTACTGTATTTTAAAATACTTTTCAATCAGTTTGCAAGCATTTCACCCTTGTTACTGTTTAGCAATGCTTCCTCATTTTTGTGTAATTCCCATTTTTGAAGTTAAACGCTATTGAAGTGGGTTTCTTTGATTTTTCTTTGCTGCTCCCCCAACAACGAGAACTACTCTGTCATTTCTATATATTTGTATCCTGGTATTACCATGTCTCATTGATTGTCATCATTCCATCAAGTTTCTGTGGTGCCTTTTCTATCAATATCTTAATTTAATGCCCGGCTCTCAACTTTACTGATCTTAGTATTTAGACTTCTAGCATTTGTATATATGCACTTGTACATTTTTTGTCAATATTCAGTTGCTTGCTGTTCCATACCGGTTGGCTTTCCCCTAGCCCTTAGTTTAAAAAAACTTTTACAATCTTTTTAATTTTACATGCCAGCAGTTTGGGGTTCCATTTTGGTTTAGGTGGATCCCATCCTTCCTGAGTAGGGTCCTCCTTTCCCAAAAGATTCTCCAGTTCCTAATAAACCTAAAACCCTAAAACCCAGCATTTCAGAGAACACTAACATGGAGGTCCTAGACTATAATCTTTTACCTACCAGCCTAAATCTGGGTCTGCAGTACCTCTATCCTACCTTTCCCTATGACTTTGGTACCCAGAAGTACCATGACTACTGGCTCCTCCGCAGCACTGCACATAAGTTTATCTAGATGTCTTGTGAGAGCTACAACCTTTGCACCCGGCCAGCAATTTACCGTGCAGTTCTCCCAATAATCACAACCCCGATTATCTACATTTCTAATGATCTAATTCCCCATTATTATTATCTGGCTCTTTCTAGTAACTGAGGGTCCCTCCACAGAGGAGTATCCTCAATGTGAGAGGATACCATGACATTATCTGGAAGGAGGATCCCAACTGTGGGATTGGTTCCCTCCGTTTCATCTTTATGTTCTCCTTCCCAGCCTCTGTGCTTTCATCCTCCTGAAAGCACAGAGGCTGTCAGTCTGGGGATGGTACTACTCAATTATGCTCGTGTAAATTTTGTTCACGTACCTCTATCTCCTTTTGCTCTTTCAGGTCAGCCACTCTGGCCTCTAGAGCCCATACTGTCTCTTTGAAGGCCATGAGCTGATTGCACAGTATGCAAACAAATGCCACCTGCCCACAAGCCAGGTAATCATACATGCTGCATTCAGTGCAATAAACTGTATAGCCTCCACTTTGCAGCTGGAATTCTGCCTGCACTATTTTTACTCTTGCTGCCTTTTTTTTTTTTAAAGGGATTATTGGTCTAAGCTTAGAGTACGCTTGTTGGGTATATCTGCCTCTCACACTCCCTTTCTAAATTTCTCCACAGAACACCTCTGTATGTTGCTCTAGTTTGTTAGCACCTCTGGTTGCCTTTTTAAACACCTTTTCTCCCTGACTGAGGCCTGCGCCCTTGTCAAGGGATCACAAAGGGGCTGGGATCAAAGGATAGTGGGGGCGGAGAGGGGGCGGGGGGGAGAGAAGCAGGGTAGGTAATAACCTCTCAGCCTAACCTAGCAGGCCACTTGCTCAGCACACAGATCCCAAAGCAGACTATACTATAATCTTCAAGCAAGCAAGCACAGAACAGACAGAAAAATTCACCCCCAATGATCACATGATCCTTCCCCCAAATGAGCAACTCCCTCACAAGAACATATAATGCTATGTACTCTGAAAAAATCATGCCCTAAATGTCTCAAATTGGGCCCCCAAAATGAGAGAGCAAGGAACAATTGGACAATCTATTCTTCAGAGGTAATGCAGATGAGGAACTGTTACGGGGCTGAAGGGTCAAAAAGAGGAGTTTAAACAAATATAATTTAAATAGCAACAAGTCACCAATAACCAGATGGCATTCATACAACAATTCTGAAGAAAAACAAGAAATAAGTAGCTAGCACAAAATATGTAATCCATCAATAAAATCAGCTAGGACTGGAGGGTAGGGCACATTGTACTTATCTTTAAACAAAGATGATAGGGGATCATGGGAATTATAGAGCAGTGAGCCTTACTCCCATCACAATGTAAATTACCTTAAACTATAATTAAAGACAGAATTATAAATATATAGATGAACATAATATGATAGAGACAAACTAGCATGGCATGGAAAGTCATGTCTTTCCACTCCATTACAATTTATTGAGGAAAGCACAAAACAACGAATAAAAGAATCTGTATGCAATATGTAGATGGATTTACAAAGAGTTTCATATAAAAGCACTCACTAAAGACTATTAAAGAAAATATGTAGTCACATGATAAACAGTAAAATATCACATATTGGAAACCAGTGAAGAGATAGAAAAAAGTAGGAACAAATGATCAGTTTTAAACAGAACAAAGGTTAACAGTGAAGTATCCCAAGATCTGGCCAAGCTGCTTTCCTGCAGCTCCCAGATAATTTTTAACTTTATTATTTTAGATCTACTCCCAATTCAAAATGTTCAATCATGATCAAAGTAGTATCCCTGCCTTCTCCCTCCCCAAAAGAGAATTAGAGTGATACTGGCAGGACAATCGGCTCATTAAGGAGTAACTTCAAAAGCTACAAGTGGCAAATCTCAAAGGGCTTGCAACACAACTCTATTCTTGTAAAATCTAGTAAAAGGTGGATTGGCCACTAGGACCTGAAGTTGAATCAATCATTCTTCAAACTGAAATGAGTCAGTAGAAAAATGACCTTCCATGCAAGGAGATTAAATTCACAGGAACTGAGTGAGCTTTCCTAAGATTTATCAGGGCTACATTCATATCTCATGACAGAGGGGGCATTTCAATGGGAGATTTCAAAAGCGTGAAATGCACATGCATCTAATGAATGGCAGCTGGACAAACACTGATCTGACCTTACACTAGTCATGATAGGCGAAAACAGCTGTCTAATATACCAGCATGCGATCAGTCTAAGTTGGACTCAAACAGACGAAGAAGGTAGTTAAGATTTTTGCAGGGCAAGTAAAAGGGTCCACTTGCTCCTGACCACATCACACCCAAACTTTTTCCATTTAGAGTTGCAGATCCTTCCAAGATGCCAGGAAGACATGCACCAGCGGCTTGGAGAAAACAGGCCTGCAGATCTCTACAGAAGTCAAGATTTCAGCATGGCTACTGGGCTGGAATGGAGTGGTGTGCCGCAGGCTTAAGATATCATCTGAGGCAAAAGTCTTGGCCCAATGCAGTTGGCTTTGGCCACCTACAACAGAACTGAGTACCATATCTGTCTGTGCCAGTATGCAACTATTGATCTGATTTCTTCTAAGCTTTGCCAGGACTTTTGCTACAAGTTGGAGAAAGTGTCTTTTGCTAATGTGATATCTTTTTGTGCCATGTCCAGAAGACTGACAGCTTCTTGTTCAACTCAGTGGCAAAAAGATCCACCTCCAGTGTCCTTCATCGAGGAAGATCTGGTTTGCCAGAAGGCACTCATTAGGATTCATCATAGATCAATTCAGCTTGTCTGCAACTGTGTTCTCCTTCCTTGCATGGTACATAGTGACAAGAAATATTCTGCCAATCCAACACTTGTAGATTTTCCCAATACAAGAGGACCTACTGCCTCCCTTTTTTTTTTTTTTTAAATGTAAAAGAGTATAGCCTAGTTACAAGTCTGCCTCATCTCCAGAGCATTTTATGGGCAACTGCTGTTCTTAGAATTACCAAGTTCACTGGGTACAAACTCTTTCTGTAGACAAGCTTCAGAGTGGTAGCCGTGTTAGTCTGTATCAGCAAAAACAATGAGGAGTCCTTGTGGCATCTTAGAGACTAACAAATTATTTGGGCATAAGCTTTCATGGACTAGAACTCACTTCATCAGATACATAGAGTGGAAAATACAGGAGCAGGTATAAATCATAGAATCATAGAATATCAGGGTTGGAAGGGACCCCAGAAGGTCATCTAGTCCAACCCCCTGCTCGAAGCAGGACCAATTCCCACCTTACAGTGCATTCATCCAGCCCATCCAGCTTTTGACACGGTCTCCCACAGTATTCTTGTCAGCAAGTTAAGGAAGTATGGGCTGGATGAATGCACTATAAGGTGGGTAGAAAGCTGGCTAGATTGTTGGGCTCAACGGGTAGTGATCAATGGCTCCATGTCTAGTTGGCAGCCAGTATCAAGTGGAGTGCCCCAAGGGTCGGTCCTGGGGCCGGTTTTGTTCAATATCTTCATAAATGATCTGGAGGATGGTGTGGATTGCACTCTCAGCAAATTTGCGGATGATACTAAACTGGGAGGAGTGGTAGATACGCTGGAGGGGAGGGATAGGATACAGAAGGACCTAGACAAATTGGAGGATTGGGCCAAAAGAAATCTGATGAGGTTCAATAAGGATAAGTGCAGGGTCCTGCACTTCGGACGGAAGAACCCAATGCACAGCTACAGACTAGGGACCGAATGGCTAGGCAGCAGTTCTGCGGAAAAGGACCTAGGGGTGACAGTGGACGAGAAGCTGGATATGAGTCAGCAGTGTGCCCTTGTTGCCAAGAAGGCCAATGGCATTTTGGGATGTATAAGTAGGGGCATAGCGAGCAGATCGAGGGACGTGATCGTTCCCCTCTATTCGACATTGGTGAGGCCTCATCTGGAGTACTGTGTCCAGTTTTGGACCCCACACTTCAAGAAGGATGTGGATAAATTGGAGAGAGTCCAGCGAAGGGCAACAAAAATGATTAGGGGTCTGGAACACATGACTTATGAGGAGAGGCTGAGGGAGCTGGGATTGTTTAGCCTGCAGAAGAGAAGAATGAGGGGGGATTTGATAGCTGCTTTCAACTACCTGAAAGGGGGTTCCAAAGAGGATGGCTCTAGACTGTTCTCAATGGTAGCAGATGACAGAACGAGGAGTAATGGTCTCAAGCTGCAGTGGGGGAGGTTTAGATTGGATATTAGGAAAAACTTTCACTAAGAGGGTGGTGAAACACTGGAATGCGTTACCTAGGGAGGTGGTAGAATCTCCTTCCTTAGAGGTTTTTAAGGTCAGGCTTGACAAAGCCCTGGCTGGGATGATTTAACTGGGAATTGGTCCTGCTTCGAGCAGGGGGTTGGACTAGATGACCTTCTGGGGTCCCTTCCAACCCTGATATTCTATGATTCTATGATTCCTTAACTTGCTGACAAGAATACTGTGGGAGACTGTGTCAAAAGCTTTGCTAAAGTCAAGAAACAATACATCCACTGCTTTCCTTTCATCCACAGAACCAGTAATCTCATCATAAAAGGCGATTAGATTAGTCAGGCATGACCTTCCCTTGGTGAATCCATGCTGGCTGTTCCTGATCACTTTATGAATCTAGTGCAAATACATGAAAAGATGGGAGTTGCCTTACCAAGTGTGAGGTCAGTCTAACGAGACAATTCAATTAATAGTAGATTACCAAGGGGGGAAAAATAACTTTTGTAGTGTTAATGAGAGTGGACCATTTCAAACCGTTGACAAGAAGGTGAGAGTAACAGTAGGGGAAAATTAGTATGGGGGAAATTAGGTTTAGGTTTTGTAATGACCTAACCACTCCCAGTCTTTATTCAGGCCTAATCTGATGCTGTCCAGTTTGCAAATTAATTCCAGTTCTGCTGTTTCACGTTGGAGTCTGTTTTTGAAGTTTTTGTTGTTGAAGAATTACTACTTTTAGGTCTGTTATTGAGTGACCAGGGAGATTGAAGTGTTCTCCTACTGGTTTTTGAATGTTATAATTCCTGATGTCAGATTTGTGTCCATTTATTCTTTTGCGTAGAGACTGCCCGGGTTGGCAAATGTACATGGCAGAGGGGCACTGCTGGCACATGATGGCATATATCACATTGGTAGATGTGCAGGTGAAGGAGCCCCTGATGGTGTGGCTGATGTGGTTAGGTCCTGTGATGGTGTCCCTTGAATAAATATGTGGACAGAGTTGGCACCAGGGTCTGTTGCAAGGTTTGGTTCCTGGGTTGGTGGTTTTGTTGTGTGGTGTGTAGTTGCTGGTGAGTATTTGCTTTAGGTTGTGGGGCTGTCTGGAAGCAAGGACTGGTCTGTCTCCCAAGGTCTGTGAGAGTGAGGGATCGTCCTTCAGGATAGGTTGTAGATCCTTGATGATGCGCTGGAGAGGTTTTAGTTGGGGGCTGTAGGTGACTGCTAGTGGTGTTCTGTTACTTTCTTTGTTGGGCCTGTCTTGTAGTAGGTGACTTCTGGGTACCCTTCTGGCTCTGTCGATCTGTTTCTTCACTTCACCAGGTGCGTATCGTAGCTTTAAGAACACTTGATAGAGATTCTGTAGGTGTTTCTCTCTGTCTGAGGGATCGGACAAAATGCGGTTGTATTTTAGAGCTTGGCTGTAGACAACGGATCATGTGATGTGGTCTGGATGAAAGCTGGAGGCATGTAGGTAAGTATAGTGGCCAGTAGGTTTCTGGTATAGGGTGGTGTTTATGTGACCATCGCTTATTAGCAGTGTAGTGTCTAGGAAGTGGACCTCTTGTGTGGACTGGTCCAGGCTGAAGTTGATGGTGGGGTGGAAATTGTTGAAATCCCGGTGGAATTCCTCAATGGCCTCCTTCCCTTCCAAGCTCTCGTCCCCTAATGCCCCTACTCTACTTGCGCTACATTGATGACATCATCATCTGGACCCATGAGAAGGAGGCCCTTGAGGATTCCACCAGAATTTCAAAAATTTCCACCCCACCATCAACCTCAGCCTGGACCAGTCCACACAAGAGGTCCACTTCCTATACACTATACTGCTAATAAGCGATGGTCACATAAACACCATCCTATACCATTCAACTATTTGCCAGTTGAGTTACTATAAATACCAAATAATATCTAATTACCGAAAGGAAATTTGTCAGAGGAAAAATTTCAATTTA
Source organism: Caretta caretta (assembly GCF_965140235.1). NCBI lineage: Eukaryota > Metazoa > Chordata > Testudines > Cheloniidae > Caretta > Caretta caretta. The sequence goes on along the minus strand of NC_134211.1, from coordinate 65,293,657 downwards.
ATCCTGGTTTCAGAAATGTAGAACTTTTATCCATATTTTATTTCTTCATTTTTCAGTGTACTTTTTTTTCCTCATACAGAAGGTCTAAAAATATTTATGCAGCTACATATTATACTCATACTCCTTTTCTTTCTAGTGCAAATTTCATCAGGGCAAACTGAAAGGCACATTTTTGGGGGAGAGTATTCTGGGGAGAAAATGCTGTCTGAAGAATGGTTAGTATTTTATTTGTACAGTTTATCTGTTGTAAGCTTTTCAGGGCAGGGACAGTCTTTTTGTTCTATGTCTGTACAGCACCTGGCACTATCATGTCCAGATCCAGGACTAGGGTCCTGGGTGCCAGGGTAACACAAATAATAAATACTTTGGTTTTTGTACTTCTTTGAGAGATTGCTGCTGGGATTTTGTTGTTGTTCACGTTAATTGCATTTTTAACCAATTGTCAGAAGTACTTAAAATGTAACATGGGTACCCTTGTGCTTTTACAAACCTAAATTAAAACAACATATATGAATAAATGCTGATCTACAGAGTGTGCCACTAAGCTATGCGAAGCAAGTTTGCTTCTCTGAATGATTCATATCTTCAAAATCATATCCTATATTACTTGGATTAAAATGTTACCTATCTTTATATACTGGAGTATTTTTTGTCATACACCAGTAAAAAGGGTTCAATTCCTAGCTACTGAAGCCCCTGTCTTCATGGCCCATCCTGACCAATATTTGTGCTCTGTTTAGCTTAGCTAAGCCAGTGATCATGACTAAGGCTGCATGTCTGTCATGGAGGTCACGGAAGTCATGGATTCCGTGACTTTCCTTAACGTTCATGATTTCTGCAGTGGCCAGTTCCCAGCCAACAGGAGCTGTGGAGCTCACTTGTGGCAGGAGCTGCCCCTGGCTGCCCCTCCCGCTAGGAGCTGCAGGTTCATGATGGTTGGAGCCGGGTAGGGAGTCTGCCAGCCCCGCCAACCCTCCCCTCCCGCAAGCACCAGAGGGGGTCCCGGGCCGCACGCCGCCATCCACCGACCCCTCCACCCCAGTATGGGTCCCAGGCCACTGCCCACCAACCCGCCCAGCAACAGCAGGAGTTCTGGGCTGCGCACCACTGCCTGCTGACTCCCTCCTACCCCAGCACCAGCAAGTATCCCAGGCCGCGTACCACTGCCTGCCAACTCCCCACCCAGCATCACCGGGGGTCCCGGGCCACCTCCCAGAGCACCTGTGGCCCTCTGACCCAAGTTACCAGATTGGGGCTTTAAATAGTATCAGACTGGACAGCCACATGCTAAACTTGATGCTAGATTTGAATCTAAACTATTTTAGATTTTTTTTATACATCAGAATATAAACTAAAGCTAAAAATGGGGGCAATATTACTATTTGATTAGACTGAGAAAATTAAACAGTTTAGAGAGTTACCTTTGGATTATATGCCTGGATACAAATTTTAGAAGTTTATTGTACATTTTGGTAAATTATATACAGGCCATATAATCCAAAAGCAGTCAATTAAACATTAAGTTAATATAAACAAATCAAAGAAATTCACAAAAACACTTCTAAGTTTCTGAAAGACATGGGGAAAAAAATATTTTCATAAAGTGAGAAAGTTCAGACCAGAGTCATCAACTGCCCAACAGTCACATGGTCTTCAATTACACTATATTAGTGAGGACCTCTAGAAGAGTTTTAAAACAAATCTAACAGACACAGCATAATTTCAAATGGTAGTACCAATCAGCAATTTAAACAAGACAAGACAAGAAAGCTGATTGAAACTCTGGGAGGTAAGAATTTTTTGTTCAATCATCATCTGCTTGTTCACACTGGACAGGCAGGGTACAAACGGAGGAGGTTCTGCATTTGCATCACAAATGTATGCACTTGTTCTGAGGTCCAAAACAAGGTGGGAGGCAGAGCAGTTGAGAGTCTTTGGGTAAAGGTAAAAGGGGTAAAAAATAAGGGGTCATGGTAGGGGATCTACTCTATCCCACCAAATCAGGAAGAGGAGGTGAATGAAGCATTTCTAGGACAAACAGAAATATCAAAAACATAAGACCTGGTAGTAATGGAGGACTTTATCCAGACATCTGCTGGAAAAATAATTTGGCAAAACACAAAATTTCCAATAAGCGCTTGGAATGTATTGGGGACAACTTTTTGTTCTAGAAAGTGGAGGAAGTAACCAGGGAGACAGCCATTTTAGACTTGATTCTGACCAACAGGGAGAAAAACTGGTACTGAATCTGCAGGCAGAAGGCAATTTGGGTGAAAGCGATCATGAAATGACAAAAAAAAATTTGATTCTAAGGAAGGAAAATAGAGCATCAGAATAAGGACAACTCACTTAAAAAAAAAAAGCAGATTTCAACCAACTCAGCATTAGTAGGTAAGATCCCAGGCAAAGAATATCTAAGGAAAAAAGAGCTCAGGTGCGCTGGGAGTTTCTCAAGGAAACAATATTATATGTGCAATTGAAAACTATCCTGATGAGAAGGAAAGATAGGAAGAACAGTAAGAGGTGAATATGGCTCCATCAGGAGCATTTTAATGACTGTGGCAAGATGGCCGATTTTAGTCTGGTGGGTCCTGTGCTTTTCTTGGCAGGGAGCTAAGATGCCACCCTTTCCCCTGCTCTTGGGTGCCGAGGGCCCCGCTACTAGCCCGGGAAGGTGGTAGAGGAGGGAAGCAGGGGAGGGGTCTAGGTTTGCTCCTTGCTCTGAGTCCCAGCCCCTCTCAACTCCTGTGGGTTTCTTACCCTTGTCCCCCTTAGGTGGGGTTATCCTCGGTCCTTAGATACTGGGGGGAAGGGAGTCTCCCTGTCCTGCTGGGCAGGGTCTCCCTTACTCCAATTCTCAGATCTTCCAAATCTCTCAACACACCTCCAAGCTTCAGTCCTTTTCTCCTTCTCCCCTGTCTGCCTGACGCAGGGGGTTTTATTAGGTTCCTAACAGGCCCTTAATTGAGTGAAGGTGCTCCAATTAACCTGCAGCCACCTTCCCTAGTCTACAGGGAGCCACGCCTTAATTAGCCTTCAGCTTATATATTTCCCCTTTAGCACTCTCCCACTGTTCCCTGGCCCTCCTGTATCACATGACCTAAAATTCAAAAAGGAATCTTACAAAAGGTGGAAACATGGACAAACTGCCACAGAGGAGTTCAAAAGAATAGCTCAAGCATGTAGGAACAAAATCAGAAAGGCTAAGGCACAAAATCAGAAAGGCTAAGGCACACCTAGCGAGAGACATAAAAGGCAGTAAGAATAAGTTCTTTAAATACATTAGGAGCAAGAGAAAGATGAAAGGAAGTATTTAGCAGGGAAGGAGAGCTAACAACTGATGACATCAAGAAACTGACGTGTTTAATGCTCTTTTTGCTTCAGTCTTCGTTAAAAAGGTTATTGGTGACCAGAGGCTCAACATAATTAATATTAACAACAAAGGGGAAGGAGTGCAAGCCAAAATAGGGAAAGAACAGGTTAAAGAATATTTAGATAAGTTAGATGTATTCAAGTCAGCAGGGCCTAATGAAATTCATCCTAGGGTATTTAACAAACTAGCTGAAGTGATCTTGGAACTGTTAGCAATTATCTTTGAGAACTCCTGGAGGACATGTGAGATCCCAGAAGACTGGAAAAGGGAAAACATTGCATTTATCTTTAAAAAAGGAGAATAAAGGGGACCCTCAGAATTATGAATCAGTCAGCCTAACTTCAATACCAGGAAATACACTAGAACAAATTATTAAACAATCAAATTTTAAGCACCTGGAAAATAATAGGATTATAAGGAATAACCACCAAGGACTCATCAAGAACAAATCATGCCAATCAACCTAATCTCTACCTTTAATGGGGTAGTGGCCTAGTGGATGGGGAGAAGCAGTAGATATGATGTATCTTGATTTCTGATACTGTCCCACATGATATTCTCATAAGCAATGTAGTCTAGATGAAACTGATAGGCCTACAAGGCCATAATCAAAGAGTAGTTATCAACAGTTTGTTGTCAAACGCAGGGGACATATCCAGTGGGGTCCCGCAGCGGTCAGTACTAGGTCTAGTACTATTCAGTATATTCATTAATGACTTGGATAATGGAGAGGTAAGTATGCTTATAAAAATCTACAGATGACCCCAAACTGGAAGGGGTTACAAGGACTTTGGAGGACAGGATTAGAATTCAAAACAACCTAGACAAATAGGAGAATTGGTCTGAATTCAACAAGATGAAATTCAACGACAACAAGTGTGAACTACTTCACTTAGGAAGGAAAAAAAATCAAAAGCACAACTACAAAATAGGGAATAACTTGATAGGTGGTAGTACTGATGAAAAGGATCTGGAGGTTATAATCAGTCATAAATCAAATACAAGTCCATTATGTGATAAAGTTTCAAACAAGGCTAATATCATCCCAGCGTTTAACAACAGGAGTGTGGTATGTAAGACATAAGAGGTAGTCGTCCCGCTTCACTCAGCACGGATGAGGCCTTTCCCCTGTGTTCAATTCTGGACACCACACTTTGAGAAAGATGTGGACAAACAGGAAAGAGTCCAGAGAAGAGCAACAAAATGAAATCAGTATTAAAATGAAATCAGTCTGACCAACTAGTTATTTAGTTTAATCACTGAAGCAAGTGTAGTACACCCAGATTTTTTAATCCCAACTTTATTACAATATAAACAGGTTGTTCTTTTTAGATAACACGTGCCCAGCACATTTGTTTTGGTTTCTCTCCACACCTGGTCAAAATGTGTTTGCTGAATGTAAGTTTATATAACGTAAGGTTACTGCAGGTCTCCTCTTTAGCTAGAAACTCATTCATTTTCATTAACTGTACTAGGATTTCACATTACTGTGAATAATTCCAACACCCATACATACAAGTCCCAATAATACTGAATGATTAATTTTTCAAACGTTTTAAAGACTGGGTTTGGGGCCATGAAGAAAATGAAAGTTCATTATTCTTATCTAAGTTATACCGGTCCAATGCAGTATTTTTTCCTTCTGTAGTCAAGTGCTTCAACATTTTATTTTAACCAATGTATTTTCTGGATAGAATGCTACATAATATACTTTGTTCAACTAGCATTTTTAAAATCTGGTAGAAAAATTCAAAACACCAGTCCCTGCCACCGTATCGCCTCACCTCCAATAAATATTTCTATTTTTCTTTATTTGTCCTCTTCTGTGTAGAAAACTGACAAATTGATTTCCATAACTTTTGCAAATCAATAAAGCAAAAGAATTTCAAACATAACAAATTGGTAACAATGCAGTGGTAATGAACAATGACTGGAAGAACAGTTTCTTCGACAGAAGAAAGCATGACCTACAACTTTGGGGATGCACACTTTCCAGCCTCTGTAGGTGGGTGCAATGCGCTCAGCCACTGTCTCCTTGCATTCCTCCATTCACCCCTCAAACTCCTATTTCAGGGACATCCTGCAAATCCATTCAACCACCCTTTCCCTCATACCAGGAGCTCTTTGCATCACCCGTGTGTTCAGCCCGGCATACCACTGTCCTCTATTTACCTCACCCACCATGACAGAAGCTCTGTGTGGTCTCCCATTCCAGGGTTCTGTGTGACCCCATTCTTCCATCTTCCCCTTCTGGTCCCTACTTCCATGTCCACTCACACAGATCCCCCTTCATTCCCTTGTGGGTCCCTGCTTTGCCATCCTCTCCCCCCTCCTCCCGATCACCAAGGCCACTGCCCCCTCACTCAACACCAGGTCCCTGTTTCACCTACTCACTCTGACCCATACACACACACACACACACACCCCGAAGGTCCCTGCTTCCCTCTGATAAGCCTTCCCTATAAGGTTCTCTCATTTCAGTTACAGTCCAGAGCAGACAATGTTCTCATACAGCAAATTAAGTTTCCGCCCCAACGTGTAGTCAGCGGTACAGGGTAACAGAGAGATTGAGAGAGATTGCTCTACCTACAGTATCTAGCAATCTAGGGCCCTAACTTTCCTGTGAATTGAGTTTTTCTGGTGTTCCAATCTGCAGCAAACTGATGTTCCAAATTTACATTACAGACCAACAGAAATGCCATCCAGTTGAGTATTAGGCCTCTCTTGGCAAAGCCAATAAGGGATACTCAAAATATGTATTTAAAAAAAATATTTTCCCTGACACAGAGTTTCAAATTTCCAAATATCCCATGCTACATTCTAAGTACATTTCAAAATAGGTTTAGCATTCAGCATATTTATTTACTTCCTTGGTGGTTTTAAAATACAATGTACAGTCCTTGCACAAACAAAATTCCCATTAACTTCAGTGGGAGTTATGCACACAATTGCTACAAAATCAGGCAGGCATTCTGTTACTACTAGTTTCTATTAATATTTCAATATTTTTGCCAGTGGACTACTAACTGTATGGAAAAATCTTTGTGTTTTGATCACTACTGAAAACAAAACATTCAGACAGGAGAAAACTGACCAATAGTGGCCTTTGGATAGCAGACTGTGCTGAAACTGTGACTTCTAATTTGTAATACACTATAAAAGCAGACAGTTCCCACAGCTATGCTCTCTCGTGATTTTCAAATATAGTATTGACCTATGCTCTGGCTATAGACTTTTACATTACCAACAGAATTACTTCTGTTTGGATGAAGGTAGTGAAACACCTCTGATCCTGTATGCCTCAGTCAAAAATCTCTTTAGCCGCCTGTGAAAGAATTGCTTTAGTCTATCTAAACCACTCCCTTTACTGATATCACACACAGTCTAGGTGAGTTACAAAAATTCTTTGTCCTTAAAAGGAGCATATTTCATACATACATAAACAGAATCTTAAGAATGCTTCTCCACATGGAGTTTCCAGACCTAGGTAGACACAGAAATAACAAGGGAAGCCTAAAACAAACCTTTGTAAGTAATTCTAGAATTATTTTAAGAATAGTCCCTTTCTGAAACTAACTACAAAATGCCTAATTCTCCAGAAACTATGCAATGGTTATATTTTTAAAACTGTAAAAAAAGTGAACTTAAAGTGAATTTAAACTGAAGAACTACACTGAGTTATGCGATTCTAAAGGCAGCTGTTATGAAAGCTATTAAGCTGCGGTTGAGGTAATGAGTAGAGCACAAAATCTTAACACTGCTGATCTCAAAAAGGAATAAATAGCTGCTCAAAAAAACCCACACAACTTTGGTCAACAGAAGACAGCATACAAATTATACTAGCAAAAATAAAGATCCACAGATCATCTGGCCCAGTTCTAGTCTGTATTTTCATGACTTCAATAATGGAGTGGAGAGTATGCTTGTAAAATTCACAGATGACATCAAGCTGGGAGGGGTTTCAAGTACTTTGGAGGACAAGATTAGAATTCAAAACAACCTAGACAAATAGAATTAGGATGAATTCAACAAAATGAAATTAAATAAAGACAAATGCAAAGTACTCCACTTTGGAAGGAAATATCAAATGCACAGCTAGCAAAATGGGATATAACTGGGCAGGTGGCAATATTCCTGAAAAGGATCTGGGGGTTACTGTCAAGCACAAATTGAATATGAGTCAACAATGTGATGCAGTTGTGAAAAAGGCTTTTATTCTGGGGTGTATTAACAGGAGTGTCATAATTAAGACATGGGAGGTAACTGTCCTGCTCTACTCTGCACTGGTGAGGCCTCAGCTGGAGTAAGGCATCCAATTTTGGGTGCCACATTTTAGAAGAATGTGGACAAACTGCAAAGAATCTGAAAGAGAGCAACAAAACTGATCAAAGGTTGAGAAAACCTGACCTATGAAGACAGGTTAAAAAACTGGACATGTTTAGTCTTGAGAAGAGAAGACTGAAGGAGGCCCGATAACTCTCTTCAAACATGTTAAGCACTGTTACAAAGGAGATCAATTTTTTTCTGTGTGCTATGAAAGTAGGACAAGAAGTAATGGGCTTAATATGCAGAAAGGGAGATTTAGGGGACAAGACTTGACCTCATGAGGTCCCTTCCACCCCGACATTTATATTATTCTATTCCAGAAGTAAGCTACACAAAATAACAGGAGTGTACTGATAATAGCCTCTTCTTTAGCATGCTGTGTGTTCAAGCTACACACACTGAAAATCAGTCCTCACATTAGCTCTGTGAGACAGGTATGCTTGGTTTTTGGGTCAAGAGATCACCATAAATGGCTGAACGTGCAGCAGTAGAGAATGGAAACCGAGTAATTATAGCCAGATCTAGACTTGCATACAAAGATTTTGTTTTGATGATAGTACTGGACAGAAACGAGAACTAACACTCAAAGATAAAAGGATATTTATCCAGCTGCACCTCAAAAAATTCATGCACTACATCCCCTTTGAGAATAATTTAAAGGAAATCATTTGAGTGTTCTTTAAAACAGAGTGCCAAGGGGGAAAAAATTTAAGGACAGGACTGCCATTATTTTACTTTTGAGGCCTTTAAAAAGAAGTATTAGGAGTCCTGAACAGAGAGTTTAATTTGAGGGGAAACAAAAAGCTATTGTCCTTATTAAAATGAAGTAGTTTAAACATACTCTTTGCTTTATACTTTACATCTGTTCTCAATTAAAAATCCAGCTGCATGAAATAATATTTCTTCTTTTAAAATTAAATTAATTGTGCATATAGCACAGAAAACTTTTTAAAAATACAACTGATTCAGAAAGTCACTAAGTATTTTTAAATGATGTCTGTGGCCACACAAAGACTCCCCAAGAACCAACAAAAATGAAGGCTCTATAATGGAAAAGCTTTTTGTTAAAGACATGGATTTTTATTTAAATGTTCTTTTTAATTCCATTCAGACCCAAGAACAAGGGGTCATTTTGTACACCAAAAAAGGAAAACCATCTTTACTTAAAGTTTGGCACACATACTGTGTATATCTAAATTCATGAGGCTTCATAAATCTAGCCCAAAAAGCGTTTAGGCTTCCAATTCTTAAGTAACATAAACAAGCATAATAGCACAGCTCCCTGTGGATAATTCAGCTATTTTTGAGAAAATCTTAAATACAAGAAAAGCTTTTTGACTTTTGATAACCATGTTTATTAAGGATTTATTTTCCAAAACATCAACTTTATCAATAAAAAACAAACAAACAAAACACAATCCAAAAGCCACACTGTGAAACAAGGTAACAACTCCTAACTAGCTGTTTTTCTCATTAGGTTTATTGTAGATGCCTCCAACACATTTTGAGTTAAAAGCTAAACAAGATTTGATGGCTCAATGGGTTAAAATTTTAAAGATCATGCAAACAGAGTTTATCTGTGGCTAATAGTTTAGCACAGTCTCATATCAATAGCTGAGATTTGCTATTAATGCTTATCAGATGCTATGAAAAGATTTTGAAGTACAGATTCACTTGAGTTTTTGAATCTTGAGAATCTGGTGACAAAGATTAATGAATTAAACTATTAACAACATAACCATAAAATATAAAAGTTACGAGGAGATCTTGAAACTTTCAGCCTCAAACACAACAAACAGATTGACAGAACAATTAACAGAACAGGTAAAAACCACAGTCCTTGGTACAGAGCACATGCATTAATACAAAAGGCCTAGTGCTTTGAGGCGTTTTAAAGTGTTCCGAGCATAGTCTTTCTGCATGTAACAATTTACTTTAACAGGAGAATCAGATGGTTTACAGTGGTACAACATGAAGAGACCAAATACTCCAATGCAAACTCATCTGCAGATAATGAATTATTACTTTACAGCACCTGCAAGTATGTTAGGCCTCAAGAAAGGTCAACAAAACAATGGGGGAGAGAATTAAGAGAACAAAAGGCCACAGTACTAAAATGATCTCAGCATAGATCTGTGCACTGGATGGCCACAACATTTGCAATTTAAAAAAGCAAATATACATATAAAATAAATATCTTATTAAGTAACAATGTGGTTGATTTACATTAGAAGTGGGCATTAAGGATGGATTTTAAGAGGAGTAGTCAACTGGTGAATGAGTAAGAGCCCTGTTCAACAAGAAGCACAAAAGATTCTCTCATTAGAAAGATTTTTCTGTATGGATTCCTCCACATCAATCATGAAACAGATGCTGTTCTTTAATTTGTTTACATAGACAAATCAAATCATATATATATATATATATATATATACACACACACACACACACACACACAAAACTATACTTACATAATGCAACGCAAATTCTGCACTCCCAATTATGCAAAATCCCAGCGTTTTGAAGCTACACGCTGAGGAGTGGGACTTTGTCTGCTGATCACCTGTTAAATGAGACCAAGATCAAAGGTGCATGATATCTAAGGAAATACTGAACTGTCCATGGTTGTTCTGGCTTTGAGCGAAGGCTGTTGTGAACTTGTAACCATAAAAAAACAACAACCCTCCTCTGTGCGGCTTGAAGGACGGACTCCTACCAGTATCCTTGCTGGAGCTGAGGGGTGATATCTGATAAGCTTATTAGCATATCTCTAGGTTCCTTCATTGTTTTTAATATGTTTTCTCTGTAATGCTTTTACCTTGAAAATAAGTGTGTTTGCTTTTAAAGAGCTGTGTGGAAACTCACAACTGTTGACAATTATGTTGTACGTACATAGCCTTCAAAGAGAAAGCAAAGCACAGATGCTGGGCCTGCTTATGCAGTCTGGGTTGCTGGGGATATCATAATGTAAGCAGGGAACTGAGCAGCCTGAAAAAATCCCAGTCAGAAGAGGGAGAGACACTAGTCTCTACCCAAGAAAGGTGATGGCTGAGAAGCTGAGAGGGACCATGAATGGGGAATACAGGTGCAGCTGCCCTGAACTTGACAGATAGCTCTACAAGTTAGTCCCTAGCATATTTCAATGTGTCAACTTGAGTTTAAGAAAGAAAAAAGGTCTAAAAGTAGTTTACAAAACAAATGTAACTTTTGTCATCTGTGGTTTTCTCTATGATCACTGTCTAACCTATTAACTATAGTCAGTAAAGGAAAATATCTACATCTGCTGCTGGTTTGCATGCATGCATAACATTTCATAAAATAAAAACAGATTCTAAATTATTTAGATTCTAATGTTAAACCTCTACAAGCAAATTACCTAAAGTACAGTACATGTGTGGGTGTATTCCTGTTTCAGTGCATCAACAGCTTAATCAACCTTCCACATTATATCTGATTACAGTTCATTATATAAAATCATGCTTAACCCTTTTTGAAAAAGACAGGAATCATATTTTGAACACACTGGTCTGATTCCCCCCCGTGTCCCTAATCATTTAGGGCTAGACCCACAAAGGAATTTAGGAGTATAACTGCCACTTTAAATCCAACATTTATATCCCCCAAACCCTTTCTTAGCTGCTGCCTAACCATATATGCAATAATAATAAAATAAAAATAAAAATTAAATTAAATATACACCAGACCCTCGCTAGAATGCGGGATTTGGGATCCATGCGCGGTACCGCATTAACCGCGTTAAAATGAATTGCAATTAAAGTAATTAAATTTGGGATCCATGGCCATGACCATGTTATATGTGAATTTGCACTATATGGACATGCGTTCTAGCGAGGGTCCGGTGTACTATAAAAATAAAAAAGTTTGAACAGCCAACCTTAGTTTTAAGTGCCTCTGGCACCTCTAAGATGTAAATTTTATTATGATGATGATGAGAAATGCTTTAGCAATAAAAATAATAAATAGTTTTGCTAAAACTAAAAATATTGGTAACCCTTTAAGAGTTAGTCTGGTAACCCACTAGGAATCACTATACGTTGCATCTTTCTTTAAAGTTAATAAAAGTTAGATTAAAAGATTTGCTTTGGAATAGTCCAAAGAAGCTTTGATTTGGGCAAGGATCTGTCACTTAAGGTTCCGCAGCAGCATTTAAAACAATGAAATTACCACTGCTTTGGTTTCTGAAAACCCTGGGTAACAGCCCCCTCCAATAAGTCCTGAAACTAGGATATACAAAATGGAGGTCACTATGCACTCAAGGGAGTTGACTGAACCCAACACAGGAAGCTGCAGCATCCTAAGTGTGACCGACATCTGGACCAGTCATGTAGAAAGGACTCTCTCTCGTCCCAGGATTAAGAAAAGAAAATGTGGTGAGATTTAATTTCAAAGATTGTACTTCCCCTTCTATTCTTTAATATAAATTTCTGTAGGTTATCTTGCTGAGTCTATGCTCTCTAGGTAAAACTCAAGTAACCATCTTTTAGAGTTTAATTCCTTTATAAATTTAAGGAAATTGGCTTAAGAGAGATTGAAAATAATTTTTTTAAGCAATTGCAGTTAATATTCAAAACCTGTCCTTTTTGGACCAACCTAGTCAACAGAGAAGTTACCACACTCTTAAAAATTCCTTAAAGAGAAGTGCACCTTTGGAAATGTGATAAATGTGTCAGGTATCAAAGAACTGAGAATTGCTGATCATAAGTAAATATAATAAGAAATCTTGATCATTTACATTGGTTTTGATATAACTACTGAGCCTCAATTCTAAACTCTGATCATTGCTTGCAAGACTATACTGGCCGTGTCTGTGTTTGACTGGTGAACTGCTCATTATATATTAATGTGGTTTTGGGTGAATTAATAAATTGTTAGTTGGTTAAGAAGAAGCAAGTGTTCCAGTTTGAGAGATACTTTTCAAGTTAAAAAAGTAGACCTGAAAAGAACCTAGCGTTAAACTAGTAAGGCAATGCTCCCTGGACTTAATTAAAAAGGGGTTATCCTCTTGAATTCTATTATACTTTGGCAAACCTGGGTTAGTTAGATTTCAGCTTTAAAATCTAATGTGCATCCAGGCAAATTCATAAATTGACCCCCGTTTCATGCTTACTGCTGTGGATCATACTCAGAGAAAGGTGCCTCCTGATAGGCATTTCCTATTGGCTAGCTTAGATGCCTCCCCACTCCGAATGCTGGCTTCTATAAACCCATTCTTAGGCACTAAATTTCCCCATCTATTGTATAGGTAGCCGGGGAATTTAACAATGGTCCTTACAAAAAAAAAACCTAGGATTTTATTTTTAAATACTACGACTACTACAGCTAATTACTACAAAAAACAAACTAAACTACTTTCCACAGTGGAGGGAAGCTCAACATGGACAGCTGCTAAGGCTCTGTCTCAGGCTGAGGCAGTCAAGAAGAACCCAAGGATGGTTCACCTGTGCAGTGCTATATAACTATGGTACAGTACACAAGACTAAGTAGGATTGATGAGCAGGTCAATGGAAATTGCTATGTGAAATCTCCAATCAAAGGTGCAGGGGACTCAAGCGCACCTAGAGTGGAGCACCCACAGGAACACTACTTGAAGAAGAATATTGCTTACCTGTCGCACGCATGTTGTGAAAATTAAGTAGTTGGTGTATGCAAAGCATTAGATAAGTGCTAAAGTTCACCACAAGACCAAAAACTTCCTGCTGCAGAACCAGCAGTGCAAAGTTTATTGTACAGCTCTCTTTTTCAAAGCTATTTCAAAATATGCTGGCAACTACATTCCTGAACAGAGATTAGCATATGATGGGAGTCACACATAACTCAACTTTTTGCACAAGCATAAGTGTGAAGATGAGGAAAGCATCTGTGAATGTGTGTGAAAATTCTGCTTGTATGGACTTACACATTTTTTAAAAATTCTGTATTATAACAGCATTGCCATTACTTTAGTAAGCCACAGCATGCCAACTTCTTGTCCTTGAGTCAGCCCAAGAGTGTGAAAATGTTTTGCATGATGGGGAATGATGCCATTGAAAAGACAGTAACTCTGAAATCTTAAAATTCCACGTCATATAAGGAAGACCTTTAAACAAAACAAAAAAAAACCCAAACCCCAAAACAGAAACTTCATGTTTAATCAAATTTATCCTGGAGAGCAGCAAATTCCCTTCAGGACAGATATAATATTAAAATTCCCAAGACTGTACACACATCCCAGTACAAGTAGCTGGTTTCCACCTCTGCAGCAGGAGTGGTGTACACTGTGTCAGTAAATTTTGCTAAGGCCAGGTCTACACTATAATCTTACATTGGTCATACTATGTTGCTCAGTGGTGTGAAAAAACTACTCCCCTAAGCAACACAGCTATACCGACCTAGCCCCCGATATAAATAGCGCTATGTCCATGGAAGGGCTTCTTCTGTCATCATAGCTACTGCCTCTTGTGGAGGTGGATTAAGAACGCCAATGAGAGCAGCTCTCCAATCGGCATAGTAGCGTCTTCACTGAAGCTTTACAGTAGCACAGCTGAACCGTTGCAGATGCGCCATTGCAGTGTTTTAAGTGTAGTTGTGCCCTAACTCTCCTCTAATCTTCAAATCAGTGCTGAACAAGTGGTGTGACTGTAACAGACAGAAGTGCTAAGCCACGTCTAAACTACTCTGAACTACTAGATGGGCTGGAAAGAAGGGGAGAGAAGGGATTATGTCCCAATTCCAGTAAACCAAGGAATCTACTTGGGGGCGAGGGCGATACCATCTTTTAAGCTTTGTTTGATGAAGACAGGGACTCATGAAATCAAAGAGATGCTTCAACAGATTGTCTAAATTTTCTTCAAATCACTGTTTTCATTTAAAATAAAAGATAAATGAACTGTGCTGAAAAACTGAAGAACCATTCTAACCTCCAACTGAGAGGTGTGAAATTTCTGATACCTCCTAAATAATGAACTCGGGAAATTAAAAAACGAGCACAGCGTTGAACTGAAATTTTTCTTCCCTAATCCCTATGAATAGAAAATCCTTGAACTACTGAAGTCTATCAACTTCCGCAATGGAGTATCGATTTTCAGAAACAGACATTTGAATCCTCCTTTTAATTCCCTTTCATGTATATCATAAGCTGTCCGTTCTTTCTAGAGCACTGCTTATCCAAACCTTAAAATAGTAAAATTTGGTTGACAGCATCTTTGAAATTTGCAGTACTTCTGTCTTCTTTTACAACTGGAAAAATACTGAGAGATTAGTCTCCCTCTACTCCAGTCCTAGCTAGAACTCAGACATGCAACATGGCACAAAATTGAAAAAAAAAAAGGATTTAAAGTTAGTTACATTAAAATTTTGAAACCCTCAAAAGTGGTTTAACCCGAGAAATGAGGAAAAGGTTTTCAGAAATATGGGTGGAAGGGATGGAGATTTGGAGCTTATTTTTCCCTGAACTTTGACACCCATGCCTACTTAATATGGTGAGATAAGGGCAACTTTCTGAAAGGATCAACATCTTTACTGACAAGAAGTCAGATCAATATTAAACAAATTCTAAAACTCAGATGTTTCATTTTTTTCTTCCATGTGTACTGTAAAGTTCTGATTTGATAAAGAAGGCAACTAAAGCACACTATCTCTTCAGAATGTAGTGAATGGTAGTGGTCAATAATGTAATATAAGCCAACATCTCACATACAAGATTCTAATTTTTACCTAAAATATCTTTTAAGACTAATGTGGAATTGTTTTTAAATCAGATCAAAGTTATAGTAAGTGATCCAATATGACCACTAGTGAGACAGTGCAGAAAAAGAATAAAAAGAATAGTGTAGAACACATTATACATCCAGTCTGCCAGGAAGAAGGCAATGCCTTTGAGTGAGAGAGAGAGATATATATATATATATATATATATATATATATATATATATATATATATATACAGACAGACAGACACCGATTATCTTAAAAGGAATAGATGCACCATACAATGATATCCCACAGGAAAAGCAGTGCTGAATCATATAGGCATTACCAGAATTGAAAGAGGAGGACCGTATTAAGTTTAAACTTAACTAAGCAGGTTCTTCAAAAGCAAAGTAACTTTAACTTCATTATTTCTCTAGTGATGTTGTCTACTGAGTCTCCTGAAGTCAGTATCTTCTATGAATTGATAAGGCTTAAAGAAAGGAGTAAAATTACTTGATCAGAGCAAAAGATCCTGCATCAGTCAATGTTTAGTCTGCTAGAAAACAGAAACAAATGCGGCAGATAAGCATAGACAGATACAGGAGAATGAAATCTTTTTGTAATTATAAATGGACTGTGTTTTCAACGATGTCTACACTACGAAAGTAAGTCAACTTAATGTAAGCTGACATCCAGCCACTGCAGTAATAGTCAGTCGTGCCTGTCCACACCACACTCATGGTGTCAGTGGGAGTGCGTCCTCACTAGCACTGCTTACATTGATGCACAGAGCAGTGCACTGTGGGTAGCTATCCCACAATGCAACTAACTGCAAGGGTTTCAGGAGAGGCTTGCAATGCCTCATGGGACCAAAACATTGTCGCAGATGGGAATCGGAACATAGGTTTGACCTTCCATGATGCAGTTTCCTCCCTACCATGATATCAATGGCAAACAACCCGTATTGCCTTGTGCCTTCTTTCGAAAGCCTGGCTTAGCCATGTGTATGCCATAGCGCACGAAGGACAGACCCCGTTCAGTTGTGCAGCCTTGTTATGAGCATTACCAATCACCTCACGCCTTATCCTGCAGTATTTCCAGAGATGAGACAAGAGCTGCTGCGCAGAACATTGCGATGTCATTCAAGCAGCCCTGCAACGAGCCATAGAATGAAACAATTCCCGGTTGCTGCTGGCAGTCATGCACCCATTGAACATGGTGGAGCACCATTTCAAGTCCCGGGAAACAAGCATTGTCTGATGGGATCGCATCATTATGTGAGATGACGAGCAGTGGGTGCAGAACTTTCAAATGAGGAATGCCACTTTCCAGAAACTTTGTGCAGAGCTTTCCCCAGCGCTGAAGTGCAGCGACACTAAAATGAGACTGGCTCTGACAGTGGAAAAATGAGTGGAGATAGCTCTGTGAAAGCTTGCAATGCCAGACTGCTACTGAACTGTGGGGAATCAATTCAGTGGTGGTAAATCCACTGTGGAAGCTGTTGTGATCCAAGTGTGTGGGGCCATTAATCAACTTCTGCTAAGAAAGGTAGTGACTTTGGGCAATGTGCAGGACATGGCAGATATTTTTGCCATGATCGGGTTCCCTAACTGCGATGGGGCAATAGATGGCATGCATATCCCTATCTTGGCACCAGACCACCTAGCCAAAGAGTATATAAACCGAAAGAGGCCATTTCATTGACATCAATGTGGAATGGTCAGGAAAGGTGCATGATGTGGACATCTTTAGGAACTCCGGTCTGTTCAGAAAGCTGCAATCAGGGACTTTCTTTCCAGATCGCAAAATAACCACAGATGATGTTGAAATGCCAATAGTGATCCTGGGAGACCCAGCCTACCCCTTGCTCCCATGGCTCATGAAGCCGTATACTGGCCCCTGGACAGCAATAAGGAGCAGTTCAACAATAGGCTGAGCAAGTGCCGAATGGTGGTGGAATGTGTTTTTGGATGTTTAAAGGGTTACTGGAGCAGTTTGCTTACTAGGGCTTTGTCTACGCTAGCATTTTTGTGAGCTCACTTAATTTTTAAATGCTCACTTAATATTATTTTTGATTACAAAAATTTGCACTGTAAAAATGATAAAAGAAATAGTATTTTTCAATTCACCTCATCCAAGTACTGTAGTGCAATCTTTTTGTCGTGAAAGTGAATTTTGGAAGTTGCCAACTGCAATACATTCTGTATTGTTTGCAATGCAAAGTACCCATGAACTCTGAGCTTTCCTTTAATATGCAGAAAAGGAGTTGACATGCAATAACAGTAATATGTCATCAAGTAAAAGGGGCACATGGTAACAGTGCTTTCAGTACACTTCACAGACAAGACTTCTTGTAGCAATCAGATCCTTATCTAAGCTCAATCACTTAGCACACACAAAATAATTTATCTAGAAGGAATGAGAGTGGACATATTTCCATCTAAACACCTCTTGAGAAAAACAGGCAGTAAACAAAAGCTCTGAGGTGCATACTAACTCCACATTTATTCTTACAGCATTCCATAATCTGTTCCACAGTTCAACAGTGAAGAGACATAAGTACCTATAAAAAAGATTCAGCCCCAAATTTTCCAAACTTTGTACCTAAAATCAGGCTCCTAAATAAAACCAGTCTCGTTTTCAGAGATGCTGAGCACTTCTGACAAACAAGCCACATTATCCTAGGTCTCCTTTACACACAGATTTTGTAGTGTGACTTTTTTCACTGAAACAGTTATACTGGTGAAACCCCTAGTGTGGATGCAGTTATACTAATATAACAGTGTTTATACTGGTATAGTTTATTCCCCTTCCCATGAGGAAATAAACTACACTAGTACAACTACACCCATTCTACAGGGGGTTATACAACTGTACAACTTTTGTGTTTAGAGAAGTCCATAGGAGCCTAACTTTAGGAAACCTGGATTGAAAATCTTGGGCTTAAGTTTTATTCATAACACCAATCACAAGACTGAAAATAAATACTAAGTGGAAATGAATCTCATGCACTAAAAACTACGAAGGAAGGACATAGGTCCTCTAAGCAGATATTGCCTGAAGCTGAGAAGAAATGACACAGGTGAAGTGCTCTATTCCTATGGTAACAAGTACTACTAGATCAATAACCTAAGTCTCCTAAAAAGAAGCACACTATTCCTGCAGCTAATAGTCAATAACCACTAGCAGAAAAGAAAATATTACAAAATGAGTGGAGAAAGCATTTGGTAGCATACAAAAGAGCATCCAATATATTCAGCTTCAGGCAGGGGGCCTGTAACCTGAGCCCCACCACGCAGGGCTGAAGCCCTTGGGCTTTGGTTTCAGCCCCGGACGGTAGGGCTTGGGCTTTGGACCCAGGCACTGGGGCTCGGACTTCAGCTTTGGCCCCCAGCAAGTCTAACGCTAGCCTTGGCGACCCCATTAAAACAGGATTGCAACCCACTTTGGGGTCCCAACCCACAGTTTGAGAACTGCTACACTAGACATTGAGATTCAAATAATTAAAGCTTTATAACTGTTAAAACCACAAACTGGCATCGCCACATGTCAAAATATACAAATTAAATATCTTTTAATCTAACTAAGAAATTCCCAAGATGCATTTTTTTACTTTGCTCATCAGTAAATTTTTATTATTGATGGAAATATTTTTCATCAGTTTGTATGTGCGCAGCAAATACAACGTTTTTACTGATATTTACCAATAAAGATCTAATCCTTTCAAGCCTATGTATAATCAAGGACTCTGAAAAGAACTCCTACACTCTTGCTAACAGTAACAGTTACTCTTTTTTTTATCCTTTTCTTCAAAAATACTTCCGCACTTTAAAACAAAATAGTTATGTCTGCACAACTGTGGGACACCACAAAATGCAGAGTTCCTACAAAGCAGCTAAAAAACCCTTGATTTGGTAAAGAGACATGTAGACAAGGGTCTCATTTGCTTCTTCTGTCTATACCCACAACTGTCTTGTGATTAGAAACCATGGTGATCCTTGTCAGCAATCTAATTTACTGTATAATATCAGTAAGTAAGAATACTACTTCCAGAGAGGAATATAATGAAGAAGGCAAACAGGTTATGGCATTCAAAATAAAATTTGTGGCTTCAAGAACGAACCATCTGACTTAAAGAGTGCATTGCTGTTTTTCCCAACCTATCATGTCTCCACTCACTCTATCTCAAAAACTTTAATGACACAACTTGAACTTTGAGTATATTCATCTATAGACTCAAAACCTTACTACATAAATCATAGGGAAGGGAAGAGTATGACTGATGCCTCTTCATAAATAAAATACTTAAACATTACCTAACCTCAATATGCGTCTAAAGACTACTTGTTTTTAAATCAAAGAACATAGGTAACCGCTGGTCTGAAATAATCTCTCTGCTTGTACATAATTCTTTCAGAAACCAAACGGAAAGCACAAGTCACTCTGTCTAGATATATCACTACACCCTGTCTGAAAGGATTCTGCTACAGCAAAAAGTATTATGCTTAAGTATTAAGTTCTTTAAGCAGGTGAAGAAATATTCATCACTAAACAGCTGACATGATCAGCTGTCTATGGTTTCAGCCACAGAACATGTTTGACAACTGTGCTATGTAACATGTTATGCACTCCTTATCTGATGAGATCATGAGCCAAAAAGACACTAAGAATCCTACCAGTATATACAAAGTATATACCAGTATACTAAGAATCCTACCATCCTACCGATGAAGTGAGCTATAGCTCACGAAAGCTTATGCTCAAATAAATTGGTTAGTCTCTAAGGTGCCACAAAAGGGCCTTTTCTTTTTGCCTCGTGTAGTTGCCCAAATTGGTGGATAACTGCGTGAAAGGAAAGTGTTCATACAATGCACTCCAATAAACCATGCAGCTTCCCAGAGAAAGAAGATAATTCACATGACATATTTCCATACTGCCTTTTACTCCTTTTCTGAAGTCTCAGAGCAGGACTTCATACGACATAGAACAAGTTGTTTCTGAAAACACAGAAATGAAATGCTTGTCTAGGTTTACAATAAAATGCAAATGATTTGACACGAATATACAAACATGAATTTCTGTCAGTGAGTTCTTAAACTATGTGAGTATGGAAGCTGTCCAATTTTAATGTGGATTTAGGTGTAAGCTAATAATGTGTCCACAAAACAAGTTGAAATAGAAAATGTGACTGGGCTGCCGTGACTGCAGTATACCATAGTTCTTTTAAAAAAAAAAAAAAAGAGACCGATCACAGTCTCGCCTGAGAAAGTTCATCAGTTTAAAAAAAGCAGCAGACGCCACCGTTTATTGTTCCCCCACTCTGGAGGGAAAAAAGTGATTTATTACAGGAGAAAAGTGCTTATCCGTTTAACAAGCTATGTTCACCAACAGCATTCAATAACTTATAAAGTAATTTATGAATCATGCAATTCTCTAATATAACTGCCAAACCCCCTAATATAACTGCCAAACCCCCTTCTATCTTAAATAGACAAATGTTCATGTAATTTTTTTAAAAACTTTGGGCTTTGCAATTTCAAAATGAAGGACATTAATGGCAAGCAAACAGCAATATGAAATATGCAATCATAAACAAACAAGAAAAACAATTTTAATACCTATGAAGCAACAGATACTTGAGGTGCCATGTTATCCGACTCTCAGGATATTTTCCTCCAACAATTTCTTTTTCTAAGTTTCATTCCTTTAGCAGGTATGGGCTCAACCCACAGGTATTTTTTGCTCCTTTTATAAAATAATTATTTATTTTGGCAAAGAACAGAAAAGACCACAGTGGTGGCTACACTGGAAGTGTAGTCTGGATTCCTTAGAGATTTTCAAAACAAACATTTCAGTTTGAAGTAACAGAAGTCCAAACCTGTGTGACTATGTACTGTAGGAGGAGGAGGAGGAAGAAGAGTGAAAGAATAGAGCTATCCAATCACATCCCCACCTATGCCTGCCAGTGTCCACGGGCATATCAAATACCTTGTAGGAAACAGATTCAAAGGCTTCTAACAGATCTAAAAAACCCAGCTTGGACAACTGGTTTTCATCCATCTCCAGAAAAACAACATTGACCATGAGATTAAGTCTCTGCACCATAATCAGACCTAAAATCAGATAACAGGATGAAGGAATTCAGATCTCTAGAAATTGTCAGAGCTGTTTCACCAACATTTCTTGGTAATCTGCCCTAAAAATGGGTTATTAGACTTAGGGCAATGATTGCCAAAATTTTCTATGTCAAATGATAATTTATTGAGCAGAGGCTTAGCAATCGCTTTAAGAGCTCTTGGGTAAAATGTTCAAAAGTGACAAGGCAATTAGGAGCCTACAATGCATTGGCTTTCAATGACAATGACGCTCTTAAATTCCCTTTGAAAATGGGACGAAGGAAATTATTGAAAATTTTACAATTTAGCTTTTCTTTTTTCCTTCTAAAAACTTAAGACCTGAGAAATGCAGAAAGTTTACTGTTCCACAGGTGAATTTATAGAGTTAGATAAGATATGATAATTTGGTTTGTGGTTACAGAATTTAATTTCAACTGCCACTTAACCTTTTATACAACGGTGTGAAGATAAGGCAAATTGTATTCAGGCTGCTTTAGTAATACAGATTGTGACTAAGTGTAAATGCAAATTAACTTAAAAGTTTATCAGCATCCTAGAAAAATAAGAGTTTCAGTTTTCTTCCCAATTACCTTGAGAATGCTAGATTTTCCTATCTCCCCAGGATAAAGGGCCATAACTGGTCTCTACAGCCTTAAACTAATATATAATGACTAAGCCTTAATCCTCAATAGAAAAAAGCAAAGTAATCGCTTTTCTGAGCCTTAACACACACAGATGTGCACACACTGCATTAATAAACCAGGAATACCTGAGTCTTATATAACACGGTTAAAATAAAGAGTTTATATTTATTGACTTTGGTGAATTACATAGCCCTCAATGTTCTTCACTATCCTGCTGTCTGGTAAGAAGGACAACACAAAATACAGCAACGTCAGAATTTATCAAAAGCATTCTGCAATTGTCAGGAGAACTAGCCTGATTGATTAAAAAAGAACGAATAGCTGTTGTGTTTTTATTCCTTTTATCTGACCCAAAAGGGGAAATACATTACAATGTGGAGAGAGCACTTAAGTAATACTTGTGGAAAAAGTTATGTAAGCACAAATTCTAAGAATGCCTTTTCTGATTACCTTGAATTAGAAGTGGGGATATTTGCTAGAAATGGCCTATAGAGATTTACAAACCTTTTGAGTTGGTTTAGATACTTTGCAAGAAAGGTTATCTAGACCATGTAGCAAGCCAATTTATTCAGTAGAGAAGTTGATGGATCTGTGTCAGCTGCTCTTCGTTTACTTAAGTCAATGGCAATTGTGATCTGCAGAAAGAGAGCATCAATTCTAATTAGCTCACATCCCCTCACCCCAAAAAACCTATTGACCTTTTGAACACTCAGTATCAGTATCAGTCTACCTCTATATAAGGATGTTATCAGTATCAGTCTACCTCTATATAAGGATGTTCTTTGAGGGAACAGGAGAGGGAAGAATCCATAAACTCACTTTTAAGGGTTCCCTGCCAAATATAATAGCCTTTTTGCTACATACTGGCAAGATTTACACTTGCATGTGCGCATGTGACCAAGTTGA
This sequence comes from Caretta caretta, assembly GCF_965140235.1. Taxonomy (NCBI): domain Eukaryota; kingdom Metazoa; phylum Chordata; order Testudines; family Cheloniidae; genus Caretta; species Caretta caretta. Next base: position 65,270,603 of record NC_134211.1, on the reverse strand, counting down.
AGGAAGGATCTGTAATTAAAAACTGAAACCTGCATTCTGTCCTGGAAGATTTTTCTTTGGGGAAAAAAATGAATTTGAATTGGACTCCACAGGCAATGAGCCAAGGAAGGTTGATCAACTTCATTGTCTCAGCACTAGACAACCTAATTTCTGTTAAATCTGTAGGGTAACATTTTCAAACGAATTTAAAACGACTTAAGGTGTCTATGGCTACGTCTACCCCACATTTCAGTGCAGACTGCGGAAATGTGAATTGAAGAGCACAAAGTGTTGCACTGTAGCTTCCCCATGTGAACGCTGCTGGCACAAAACTAGAAGGTACCCTGTTTACATTAACCTAGCCCTTGAACCAGACCACAATAACACAAACTGGGTACCTTCTAGTTTGCATCAGCAGTGTCCATGTGGGGCAGCTACAGCGCAACACTTTGATGTGCTCTTCAGTTCACACCTCCATAGTCCGTACTGAGTGCAGCAGAGACAAGCCCTACATTTCATGGATTTAGGGCAACTGATTGGATTGGCATGTAAGAGAGCAGAGGAAGGAGGATATGCAGAAAAGATTCAGGGACATTCAGGGAGCTGAGGAAGCTAAGCTGTCTCCTCATTCCCTACACACCTGCCTCCCTACACTACATCCGATGAAGTGAGCTGTAGCTCATGAAAGCTTATGCTCAAATAAATTGGTTAGTCTCTAAGGTGCCACAAGTACTCCTTTTCTTCCTACACTACTGGCCACTGTTGCCCAAAACCAGCTCAGCTCCAATGCCCAACTTCCATAGCCCCTCGTCCTTGCACCCTCCTCACTAATTCACCTCCCCATACTAGTTATGAAGAATTTTGTTTAAAGACACAAAAACATAAACATTGAAATGTCAAATGCAGAACAGAGGACAGGAAGTACAGAATACAAATTCACATGCACTCACAACAGAGCAAAGACACAGAAACAGATACTTGTCAAAAAACCCACAAACAAATGATGCCAAAAGAAAAGGAAGATTTTAATAAATCTCTTCATGACAGGGCTGCTTTTTTCACACATCTTTAAAATGTAGAACCACTAGCTGCTAACTATTAAGAGTGAAGTGGATCCCTCCCAAAACCTGCTTTGGCAGTTCGGTTTAATAGTAATCGTTTGCTAAGCTTTGACAATTACTCCCACATTCCCCCCTGAGAGACTAATAGTTAGCTAAAAATAAAATGGAGATTAGCATTTACAGTAAACTGCCTAAGCAATGCACAATTTGACAGAAGGTGAAATTAATCAACTTTGTGGTGTGCTAATGTCCAGATTTTACTTTGAAGGTCCAGATTTAAACTTAACCAATCTAGTTGAACACATTTATGTTTAAATGGATGGCACAAAATGCTATTTTTGTTTTCCATTTCAACAGCTTGGTATTTTAGAATACTGTAGTATAGCTTCTCACTTAACATAGAGCAAAATGATTCTACATAAGTATCACAGGCCTTTGTTTAGCACCTGAAAAAAACCTTACAAAAAAGTGGATTTAAGGAAAAGGCAAAAAACTTACTATAATTTCATGGCATGTTGGCCAATACACATAACGTAGCTTCAGCATCCACACAATGAATTGTATGACCTGGGAAAAAAGCAGAATATGACCATTGAAAATATCAGGAAGAAAATATATAATATTGACAAATACATCAATTGACATCTTGTAAACAGGATTATTGATGAAGTTAAAAGAAGAAAAAGACTGTCAAGCTTCTCTCTTTTTCCATGGAAGCATAAAAATCTTTAAGCCACTTGGGGGACAGAGAGGATGGTGGAAATGTTTAAAACACAACAATGAGCCAGCTACTTTATACAACAAAATGGGTTGTTTTAAAAAGGAATATTTAAAAAAAAATTACTATTACAAATTGCACGTGGTATAGGCAGAAATTCATAAGTACTTCCTGATGCTAATTCCTAAGAGAAGACGACTATATGTAGAGATAAATCTTTAAACAAAAACAGTTAACGAAAACACATCGAATCACCGAAGATTAGGGTTGGAAGAGACCTCAAGAAGTCATCTAGTCCAATCCCCTGCTAAAGCAGGACCAACCCCAACTGAATCATCCCAGCCAAGGCTTTGTCAAGACGGGCCCAAAAACCTCTAAGGATGGAAATTCCACCACTTTCCTAGGTAACTCATTGCAGTGCTTCTCCACCCTCCTAGTGAAATAGTTTTTCCTAATATCCAACCTAGACCTAGCCCCCTCCTCTTTGGAACCCCCCTTCAGGTAGTTGAAGATTGCTACCAAATTCCCCCACTCTTCTCTTCTCCAGACTAAATAAGCTCAGTTCCCCCAGCCTCTCCTCATAAGTCATGTGCCCCAGCCCCCTAATGATTTTTGTTGCCCTCCGCTGGATTCTCTCCAATTTGTCCACATCCTTTCTGTAGTGGGGGGCCCAAAACTGGATGCAATACTCCAGATGTGGCCTCATCAGTACCGAATAGAGGGGAATAATCACCTCCCTCGATCTGCTGGCAGTGCTCCTACTAATGCAGCCCAACATGCCATTAGCCTTCTTGGCAACAAGGGCACACTGTTGACTCATACCCAGCTTATCGTCCACTGTAATTCCCAGGTCCTTTTTGCAGAACTGCCACTTAGCCAGTCAGTCCCAGCCTGTAGCAATGCATGGGATTCTTCTGTCCTAAGTGCAGGACTCTGCACTTGTCCTTCTTGAACCTCATTAGATTTCTTTTAGCCCAATCCCCCAATTTGTCTAGGTTACTCTGGATCCTATCCCTACCCTCCAGTGTATCTACCTCTCCCCCCATCTTAGTGTCAGCCACAAACTTGCTGAGCGTGCAATCCATCCCATCATCCAGATCATTAATGAAGATGTTGAACAAAATCAGCCCCAGGACAGACCCCTAGGGCACTCCACTTGATACCGGCTGCTAACTAGAAATCGAGCTGTTGATCACTACCTGTCGAGCCCGACGATCTAGCCAGCTTTCTATCCATATAGTCCATTCATCCAATCCATACTTTTTTAACTTGCTGGCAAGAATATTGTGGGAGACCATATCAAAAGCTTTGCTAAAGTCAAGATATATTATGTCCACCGCTTTCCCCATGTCCAAAGAGCCAGTTATCTCATCATAGAAGGCAATCAGGTTGGTCAGGCATGACTTGCCCTTGGTGAATCCATGTTGATTGTTCCTGATCACCTTCCTCTCGTACTTCAAAATGGATTCCTTGAGGACCTGCTCCATGATTTTTCTGGGGACAGAGGTGAGGCTGACTGGTCTGTAGTTCCCCAGATTCTTCTACTTTCCTTTTTTACAGATGGGCACTATATTTGCCTTTTTCCAATCATCTGGGACCTCACCCGATCGTCAAGAGTTTTCAAAAATAATGGCCAATGGCTCTGCAATCACATCAGTCATCACCCTCGGATGCATTAGATCCATGGGCTTGTGCATGTCCAGCTTTTGTAAATAGTCCTTAATCTGTTCTTTCACCATTGAGGGCTGCTCACCTCCTCCCCATACTGTGCTGCCCAGTGCAGCAGTCTGGGAGCTGACCTTGTCTGTGAAGACCGAGGCAAAAAAACCCATTGAGTACTTCAGCTTTATCCACATCAGTCACTAGAGTGCTTCCCCCATTCAGTAAGGGTTCCACACTTTCCCTGACCACCTTCTTGTTGCTAACATACCCTTCTTGTTATCCTTCACATCCCTTGCTCGCTGCAACTCCAATTGATCTTCCTGATTACACCCTTGTATGCTCGAGCAATATTTTTACACTCCTCCCTATTCATCTGTCCAAATTTCCACTTCTTTCAAGTTTCCGTTTTGTGTTTAAGCTCACTGAAGGTTTATTTATTAAGGCAAGCTGGTCGCCTGCTATATTTGCTATTCTTTCTGCACATCGAGATGGTTTGTTCCTGCGCCGTCAGTAAGGCTTTTTTAAAATACATGCAGCTCTCCTGGATTCCTTTCCCCCTAATATTAGCCTCCCAAGGGATCTTGCCCATCAGTTCCCTGAGGGAGTCAAAGTCTGCTTTTCTGAAATCCAGGATCCGTATTCTGCTGTTCTCCTTTCTTTCTTTTGTCAGGATCCTGAACTAGACCATCTCATGGTCACTGCTGCCCTGGTTGCCACCCACTTCTACTTCCCCTACCAATTCTTGTTTGTGAGCAGCAGGTCAAGAGGCATAGAGCCCCTAGTTGGTTCCTCCAGCACTTGCACCAGGAAGTTGTCCGCAACACTCTCCAAAAACTTCCTAGACTGGTTGTGCACTGCTGTATTGCTCTCCCAGCAGATGTCAAGGTGATTGAAGTCCCCTATGAGAACCAAGGCCTGTGATCTGGAAACTTCTGTTAGTTGTCCGAAGAAAGCCTCGTCTACCTCATCCTCCTGGTCTGGTGGTAGGGTGACCAGATGTCCCGATTTTATAGGGACAGTCCCAATATTTGGGGCTTTTTCTTATATAGGCACTTATTACCCCCCACCCCCTTCCCGATTTTTCACACTTGCTATCTGGTCACCCTATCTGGTGGTCTATAGCAGATGCCCACCAGGACATCACCCTGCTGCTCTAGCCTCTAAACTTAACCCAAAGATTCTCAACAGGCTTTTCTCCAGTTTCATATTGGAGCTCTGAGCAATCATACTGCTCCCTTACATACAGTGCAACTACTCCACCTTTTCTCCCCCGCCTGTCCTTCCTGAACTGTTTATACCCATCCATGACAGTGCTCCAGTCACGTCAGTTACCCCACCAAGTCTCTCTTATTCCAATCACACCATAGTTTCTTGACTGTGCCAGGACTTCCAATTCTTCCCGCTTGTTTCCCAGGCTTCTTGCGTTCGTGTACAGGCATAGACAAGCACTTGGAGCAGCATGAACTGCTATAAAAAAGCAGCAACAAAATACTTCCAATCTCCCCCCAACTACACACCAACTACCTCAGATGGATTGTAGGCACCTTTATAATGAGAAAATAGCAGCAAATAGTTTGGAAAGCGGACTTTGAGTGAAGGGAGGCAGAAACTAGTCAGAGGGCTGATAAGAGAGAAAAATATTGTAGTGATTCAAGGGGAACCTGATTTTACTAGGAGAGTGCAGAGCAAGTATGGGGAACACAGAAGATCCTGGTTCTAGACAGGGAAGCTAGTATAAGAATCACAGGGCTAGAAGGGACCGCAAGGATCATCTAGTCTAACCCCCTGTCAAGATGCAGGACTTGTATAGAACACAGGATTTTGTAGAAGAGGGGGAGGATGGGAAACCTGATTGCAGATAGTCGGTGGTAGCCTGATGTAGAAGCAAAGAGAGTTTGGAATACAATAGGTGAAATCCTGGCTCCACGGCAGTTACTGGGAATTTTGTCACTCACATCAATGGGACCTGGATTTCACTCAGAATGATGTACTTTAGTAACTGTTGATGCTGCATTTCTGCATGTTTATTATTATTGTATTATATTACACTGACAATTCTAGAATCAGAAAAGGTTTCCTTAGTAGGGAAAAATATTTCAGTACAAACTTACACATGAGTAGAGAAGGGTAAAAAAAATTAAGCACTTCATAACTGTTGTCTGTACAGAAATTTATAATCTCCCCCCATCCTGCTTTTGTTCATATTCTGTTCTTCCCGCATCTCTTGTTTCTTTAAACTAATTTAAGTACAGACATGTACTATCCCCTTTTATGAAATGATTACATATTTTAGACAATAAAAACAAAGGAAAATGTGGCATTGTAGAAAATTTTTTCTTGTACTCTATTTAATCCAGCCCAAGTTCTCTTGCCTGTCACTGAACAGCTGAGGCTGAGATGAGTGTATTATAGGAGTGCCTTTTTTTTTTTTTTTAAACCATGGCTTGTAAAGAAAAGATTTTGAACTCTGGGTATGTATAAGTTAACACATGAGAAAAATCATCTTTTTTTAAAGTGATATTTTGTCTAGCACCTTTTGATTCTCCTCATACTCATCAAATATTTCTTCCAAATGCATCTTTGTTTTAAATATTTACAACTGGAAGAACTGCATGTAAAAACAAAAAATGATTTTGGAGACATGATAATTATGCCCATAAATATCCTGAGATATGATCATTCATCAAGGACAAACCTCAAATAAAAGATGAAGGCATCTTACGAAGAGGATATTTATTTGTGTTTCAATCCCACAGAAACCTATTAGGCATTTATTTATACCTCAGCATTTACTTTTATGTAAGCACTACCAAATAAACTGCAGTAGTGTCATGTTAATGTCTCTTGGCAGTGGCGGATTAATGATTTTGCCGCCCCTACGCCCTGAAATAATTGCCCTCCCACCCCAGCTCACCTCTGCTCCGCCTCCTCCCCTGAGCGCACCGCCGGGTCCTGCTTCTCCTCGCTCCCTGCCAGTGCTTGTGCGCGAAACAGGTTCACGAAGGAGGGGGGGAAAAGGGGGAATGCGGTGCGCTCAGGAGAGGCGGCAGGGCCGGGGCAGGGATTTGGGGAAGGGGACCAATAGGGGCAGGGAGGGGGCAGGGAAGGGGTGGAGTTGGGGCAGGGCCTGGAGCAGAGGGCACGAACCGGTGCCAGGGGAAGCAGCCTCTGGCTGCTATTATAAATTTGCCGCCCCTGCAAATTTGCCGACCTAGGCGTTAATATGCAGCTGTCTGTTGGCAAAGAGGAGTCTGCTCGTCTATTCAGCATGAATTAAAATATCATTGAGGAGGATACAGTTGAAAATAGGAGTCGTGGTAATTTCAATTACGGTATCAAGAACTATAAAACATACTGAAATAACCATTCTTAAAACCAAAAAATAAGTCGAAAAGGCTAGATTAACAATGTCCTTGATAAGTTCTGTGCAAAAATAGATATTTTAATCCTTTTGTTATGTTTTACATATAGAACTGTCCTGGAATATTCTTTGATCACAAATTTTGAATCCAATGAGAGAATGTCGGAATCCCATAAAGGGATGACATGTTAATTTCAGAGAAAACATGACATTATGCTTGTTTAGCTCTGATCAGTGGTTTGTTACTTGATAAAACAAAGCATTTTTTGTTAACACTTGTGACACACATTTTACACATTTACGAGTAAAGGAAACCTGTTTTTCCGTAAGTATTGCAACTTCCACATAGTCAACATGGCATTATTAGATTTTCAGAATGTGTTCAAGGGAGTAGATACCTTTATATACAAAGCATTAATTTCAGTTTTGGAAGATAAGAATCAAATAACTTAACCCAATGTTCATTCCATTTATTAAGTCATCAGTTTGCTGCATGAATTCTAGGCTCCCTCTGTTTCAGTATACTGCATAAATCAAAGAGCAGTGTTTGCTTTCTTTTATACAGTAATAACTTAGCATTTTGGCTTGAGCTATGTCCTTTCTAGAAATTTGAATTTAAGCCAAATACAGAGCTCCATTCATGATAAAACCATACAAAGCAAACATGCTCATTTCCTACCATCACATTCAGCTGCTCAGCACTAACCACTATAGAACAATCCACTACAAACAGAAGTTTGGTACACATTCGTTTGTTCCCTTCACACATACAAAGGGTTGCCAAACACACAGTTCAAGATACAAACACCCACGTGTTCCCTGCTGTACAATACAATTATTCAGACAGTTCCTATCCAAAGAGCTAAAAGGCCCAAGGAGATAGCATGCACAGAGAGGTAGAAGAACATGTTCACTTAGAAATCCCTCTTTCCCAACTATTTTGGATAAATATTTTAGAACAATGGATCTGCACTATAATTCTGATTGCTAAAAGAGACAGTGCAATATAAGTATTTGAAGGGTAAGATATTGCAATGTTATCAAATCTTTGAATTTTTGACAAAGTCTCAAGTGTACTGAGGCTTTTAAGCTATATTAAAAAGGATTAAAATACCAAATCTGGGGCAATTTAATGAAGAAATATTTTTGGCCTCAACACAGATTTACATACTAAAACAATACACCCCAATTCATTTGGTGATTTAAAGACAAAAGGGAGAACCTACATTGAAGTATTTCCTTATGTTTTGCAGTTTAAAGTTTCACAGGTCTGCTAGCTATTAGAATGATCACATTTTATCCTAAGTTAGAACATCTATTATTTTGCATATTATGAGCTGTTAAACATAAAGAGGAAAGGGGGAGGGGGAGACTATCTCCTTAGCAGCAGAGAAACTAAAATACGAAACTGAAGCATTTAACAAACTACCTTGTGTTGTTATGGTAACTAAAAATGTCTAGAGAGGCAGGGACAAATGGAGAAAACAGCAGCAAGTTCTTCTGTAAATTCAGTTAGATTTCATTCTTTTTGTTTTTCTTCATTGTGGGTTCAAATGGAATGGGAGGGAATACTATATAAATATTAAACATCACAACACCCCAAGATGGAGGTAAACATTTTGATTTTACAGATGGAAAAACAGAGGCAAAGAGATGAAGTGGCTGTAAAAGTTGACTCATACAACTCACAATTCTGAAAAGTTCAATTCCTCACTACCAAGAAATGGAAATGATTTTGTAGAATGAGCCTCAAAGCTCAGAGGGAAGGCAGGAATTTCTCATTCTCCAGCATGAATCAGTAATGACTGCTCAGACCAACTGGGAGTTGATGGCCTTGGCATACCTGTTTAGTTTCTCCATACAGTTCTCAATTTCGTGTGCCCTCTCTACTGAACTCCCAAATGGTTCCCCAATCTCCTGCTTCTCATGCAGCTTCTCAGACTATATCTACACTGGTGCTGGGAGCGAGTCTTCCAGCCTGGGTAGACAGGCTCACTCTAGCCGGGCTCAAGCTAGCTCTCTAAACACAGCAACGTACACATTCTGATGTGGTCTAGGGGACCAGATGGATTTTAAAGTCCAAACTTCTGACCAACTTCAAAAATTCACATTGCTGCTTTTACCATGCCAGCTTGAGCACCGCTAGTGCACACCTACGTACCTGGGCTGGCAGAAACGCCCCCAGATGCAGTGTAGAAATACCCGCTTCAACCTGCAGTAGGAGTAACGTAGGAAAAATCTTCACAGCTGGTTAGGAAAGAAGCAAGATTCCGGTGACTTCCCAGCACATAACATAGGGCAGGGGAGAGGAGAAATCCCCTTGGCCCCTCCAGAGCTTTGGAAGGGAATGTCCCAGGGAAGACAGGGAAACATGAATAGCAAACGGAGAAACAGAGACCGAGGAGGGCTAGGGGAATCAAAGAGAGAGGAAAGAATTTTTAGATTTCATTGACTGACAGGATGTGGGGCAGGAACAAGAACTGATGGATTTGATTTAAGCAATTAAGTGATGCATGTTTTGGCATTTGCTCATTTGTAGAACATTTTCAGGTTCCAAACCTACAGTCCTAATAGGAATGTCTTAAAAGGTCTGGTACCCTGGTTCTTGTCCATATAAGTATCAAATAAAGCACTTGTCTTTGCTCTGTGCAAGTACATTTAATTCATTAAATGCTGTTCACTTATTTTTGAAGCAGAAATAACGGCCACTATAAATGCAATTATAACAGATGAAAAACAACAGCAACAGCAGCAGCAAAGCAGTAGCCACCAGTTCAAAACACTGTTTTTAACAAACCCAGATATAATTTTTATAATTTAATATGGGTATTATTCCCTAAATTCAGCAGTTAGGAATTTAACAGATTCCTAATTTCTCATTTAGGCACTTCTAAAGAATGTTTCTTTAAGAAATTCTCTCATTCCAAAATGGAATGTACAAAAAACATATCTGCATTTCTGTTTATCTAAAAATCTGTAAGGTTTTATATTTGAATTCACAGAACCACATATAATTTGACCTGAAGAAAAATAATTCTTCCATAGATTCCCGGGCCCTGTATAGGCTTTTACTCATAATGTATGTGCCTAGACATAATTTTTTTTTCTTGAATCTGATCCTAATGGGTGATCTAATTGTATATTGTACAATGTAACACTAAAATTAATGGACTGTGCAGTCTTACTGGAACTTTCATTATACTGAATGTGGGGGGGGGGGAGTGAGAAGGAGGCAGCAGGAGTCAGACTTGAGGAGCAACTTGGGGCTCCCTTCCTGGGATGATGTGAAGAGTATTGGGCTATTTAAACCTAAATCATACACACAAAAACTAAGTTAAAAGAACATTAAAGTTGCAAAGTCAAGCACTCAAAAATAGTGTGTGATTTTATAGATAAAGACTGCCATAATGTATGTGCACTGGCAACCTCATTGTAATTTCTTAGCTCTTTTAGAAAAGCAAACTGAAAAAAAAAACCCCAGAAATTCCAATATGTGGCATCATATTAATATCCATATGGTTCATGAGCAAGATTGGAACCATAGATCAACTGCACAGACCCAGGGCATTTCAGCTAATGGAGTAACTGATAGCAATACTAAGTTGTCATCTTCTATGTGGACCAGGACTAGAGGGGGATGAGACAACACATCTTGCCAGTGAATTCAACAGCTATTTGATGACAGAAGAGCAATGGGGAGACTCAGGAATCTTGGATTCAATTCCAGTCTGCAGAGGGGAGTATTCTCTAGTGGGCACAGTCTCTGCTGCCCATTCTCTCCCCCCCAACCCCCCAAAATGTCCCTGTCCAGCTCCTCTCTCTTCCCTCTTCCCCTCCTGCCTCCAATCCCCAGCCCCGGTCCCAGTCCCGTTTTCTTTGCCTAACCAATCCCATCTTCACTCCTTACACTTCTCATCCCAGTCCCAAACTCCTCTCCCCCTAACTCCAAGTTCCAGGCTCCTTTTCTCACTCCACTGGCTTCCAGTCCCAGCTCTGTGCTTAGAATGGTGGAGACATACACTTACACACAGGAGTATGTCCAATAAATCTGCAAGGATGGTGGAGGCGTAATCTGATCAGCACTAGAAACAGAGAGGCTAAAGAATGCTCAGTGAGGACAGAATCTTCTGAGAGGTTAGTTGCTAAAATAGGATTACTCTAGTGAGCAAGTATAAACTGCAATTTTTCAAAGTTCTATAACTTGGCCAAATTTGGGGAAATTTTCACACGGATGGCAAAAGGCACATCTCTAATATGAAGGCTACCATCGCTACCAAATTTCAAGCCCCTGATCCTGCCTGGGGGCACTGGGGCTGTTAAATGAAAATATCAGTATTTTTTTTAAATGGGCGAAGCATATCTTTCCCTTCCTCGTACTTGGAAATGCCGACTGTTTTGGATTAAATTTTCCAAAAAAACCTTCAGCCTGAGACAGAAACCCAGCATATCAATTTCAGCCTAAATAGTTAAAGCCAAATGTTTTTCCTGTTTTTAAATGTAAACTCTTAGCTGATATTTGTAAAATTTTGTTTGATAAACACTAAAATCCCAAAACAAAAAGTGATTTACTTTAGAGTGCCACCACACCCAAAATTCACAGCACACAGGTAACTATCATGGTGACCAATATTGTCTCATTGTTTCCTTATACTCCCCTCTTTCTGTATCCATCTGTTGTCTCTAGTCTTATACTTAGAGTGTAAGCTGTTTGGGGCAGTCGTTCTGTTCTGTGGGTATACAGAGCCCAGTACAATGGGGTCTTGGTTCATGACAAGAGCTCCTAAATAGGGCTGTCAAGTGATTAAAAAAATTAATCACGATTAATTGCCGTTTTAATCATACTGTTAAGCAGTGTGATTAAACTTTTAAACTCCTTTTGCTGAGCTAGGTGGGCTCCCTTCAGCTGAGCGTGCCCTTGTTTGCAAGGGAGGGTGGATTTTACCATAGGGACTCCGCATGTAGCAAGGGAGGAGAAGCTTGTGCAGGGAGGCTGAGCTCACCGGGCCCCTGCCCCCCCAGAGCGAGGGGCTGGCTGAGGGCACTGGAGCACAGCACATGGGGAGTGTGGGGGATGAAGGTAGACCCAGGCGTGAGTGGCCAGCCAGAGGCATGGGGAGTGTGCAGGGGCTGGTCCCCGGAGCGAGGGGTCGGCTGGCGGCATTGGGGCACAGTGTGGGGAGGTCGGTCCCCGTAGCAAGGGGACAGCTGGGAGCAATGGGGCACAGAACGGGGGGATATGTCCCCAGAGCAAGGAGCCAGCTGAGGCACGGAGGGGTGTCCATGGAGCTAGGGGCCAGCCCAGATCAATGAGGCACAGAAAGGTGGGGGGGGGGTCAGTCCCTGGAGTGAGGGGCCGGTTGGGGTCAATGGGGCATGGCGGGCTCAGGATCCCTCCCTCTTTACCAGAGTTCAAGGAATGAATCAGGGTTGTGTGGTGAAGGAGGCTGTTGTCTGCAGGACCCCTGCCTCATTTGTTTAGGAAGCTGGAAGTGAATGAGGCGGGGGCTGCACAAATACAAAGGATGGTTTTGTGGTTAAAACAGATTGCCATCCAAGAGAAATGGCCATCTCTGCCATAAGAGTTCTTATATAATTCTGGCCAAGTCACTTAAACCAAAATTTTCACAGGTGGCCACTAGTTGTGTGTTCCTAATTTCCCAGGTGCCCAATTTGAGACACCTGAAGTCTGATTTTCGTAAGTGCTGAGCACTCTTACCTCTGTAAACAAAGTCAGTGGGAGTCACGGACATCTATGTGCTTCGACTTGCCAGTCTTTGATTCTCTAATATAGAATCATACAAATGTAGGGTGGAAAGAGATCTCAAGAGACCATCAAGTCCATTCCCTTGTGCTGAGGCAGTACCAAGCAAACCAAGACTAAACCCTAACTTGTTCTTAAAAGCCTCCAATGATGGGGATTCCACAACCCCTTTGGTAACCTATTCCAGTACTTAGAAAGTTTTTCCTAATATCTAACCTTAATCTCCCTTCCTGTATATTAAGATGATTACTTCTTGTCCTACACTTGATGGACATGGAAAACAACTGATTACTGTCCTCTTTATAAGAGCCTTTAAAACATATCTGAATACTGTTATCAGGTTCCCCCTCAGTCTTCTTTTCACAAGATTAAACCCAGCCAATTTTAACATTTTCTAAAACTTTTTGCATTTTTGTTGCTTTCCCCTGGACTTTCTCCAGTTTGTTCACATTTTTCTTAAAGTATGATGCACAAAACTGGACACATTAGTTTAGCTAAGGCCTCACCAGTGCAGAGTAGAGAAGAACAATTACCTCCCATGTCTTATATAGAACATTCCTGTTAATTCATCCAAGAATTATATTAGCCTTTTTCACAATTCATCATATTGTTGTTATTCAAAATCCTTATTCTGGCACTTGATATAGATGATCAGCATCTTTTGCTCTTTTCCCAAAACAGTGATCAAAACTGCAATAAGCCACAGGTCCTGATTGATAGCAATAACCCTTAAATGACTAGTAAAACAATCTTCCCATTTTTCTTGAATTCCAGCAATTTGAACAGAAGGGGTGACCTTTTGCTTCCCACTGACTACAATATAATATCCAGGACCTCTACCAGAGAAGCAAATATTTCATAGTCATCAGAAAGAGAGGTGGAAGCTGAAGTCCCATTGTCTGACCAGGTGGAAGAAAACGGTCATCTTCCATGATACCCAAGGATCATCTCCATCCTCAATGTGTTCCTTGTCTTCATAAGTCTTTAAAAGGTCATTGTCTAGGCCAGGAGTGGGCGAACTTTTTGGCCCGATGGCCACATCAGGGTTGCGAAACTGTATGGAGGGCTGGGTAGGGAAGGCTGTGCCTCCCCAAACAGCCTGGCCCCTGCCCCCTATCCGCCCCCTCCCTGCCCCCCTCAGAATTCCCTATCCATCCAACCCTCCTGCTCCTTGTCCCCTCCCCCCCATCCCTAACTGCCCCCCAGGACTCCACCCCCATCCAACCCCCCCTGCTCCCTGACAGTCCCAACCCCTATCCACACCCCTGCCCCGACAGGCCCCCCATGCCTATCCAACTCCCCCCACTCCCTGACTGCCCCCCGGAACCTTCTGCCCCTTATCCAACCCCCCTGCTCCCTGCCCCCTTACCATGCCGCTCAGAGCGGCAGGAACTCGCAGCTGCCCGGCCCGGCCAGAGCCAGCCCCGCCGCCCAGAGCGCTGGCGGCACAGCGAGCTGAGGCTGCGGGGGAGGGGGAACAGCAGGGCAGGTGCCAGGGGCTACCCTCCTCAGCCGGGAGCTCAAGGGCCGGGCAGGACGGTCCAGCGGGCCGGATGTGGCCTGTGGGCCGTAGTTTGCCCACCTCTGGTCTAGGCTGATAAATGGAGGAGATGCACCCCAAAAAGGGCAGAAATGTTATTCTCTCTCTCAAATGCTTTAAAAAGGGTAATCTAAATGAATGTAATGATTCTCTTAGTCAAATACTACTTGAGTGTTTGGGCTGACTGCACATGGGCCATATATGGTGTGTAAGAGTCAAAGGTAAGAGGCCTATGGTTGGTATAGTAGATTCCAAGGTGAGAGAGAATTCCAGAGGGGAAGACTCAAAATTTCTTCAGACTGGCCTGGATAACCCAATATCTGAGATGTTAGGAGAGGGTGAATAAGCCCTCTCTAACTCTTGAAATCACCCTAACACTTGAGGGCAGACTCACTGTTGCGAGAGAGCTCAGGTAAAGGCCCAATCACATCATAGATGGAACTGAGTTTGAATCTAAGAGCACAGATCCAAGGCTTTGGAAGACAAACCAATGTCCTATGACAAAAGGAGAAAACTAATAACAGGAGATTCCAGGCTGCACAAGTCCCTCCCTCCCAAAATGCAGGAGAAAATCTGCTCATCTGAAGAGAACAGAGCAGAGCAGAGATTTTTATCTTCTAAACTCCCCAAGGGAAATGAGATGGCATATGCATCTATCAGCATCTACGAGGCAAAGACAGGCACCAAGTAAATTGCCACATCAGTGGAGCATGAAACAAGGAAACCACAGTTCTAACATCCATTGGATGCCTTTCAACCATAGGCAAGGAATAGCACAAATCCATGAGTGCTCTTGAGTGCCAGAAACAGAGACAACAAATCTTTAAAAATGTGGTCCCAATTCTGAATTTGAGTTCTTTTTTAAAGGATTTAAATCTGACAATTTAATTCATGTGCCAGCACTTTGGCATTTTTTAAGCACAGTGGTTTGATACAGTCCTGGACAAAGAGAGCAGACTCATTCATCAAGACTTGAATAGAGGAAACAAAACAAGTTCCAGTCAACAGAACGGTTAAGGCCACCTCCTTCAGAAGCAGCCACAAGCAGTCCCATTAAAGAAACTCCTGAGTGATAAAAGCAGTGTAGACAGAGCAGCCTTCAGAGAGCCCACCTCATAGATATTTCAGGCACTTGGTGTGGAAGTACATATTTTATGGTCACATTATATGCTAAATTTTGATTTTTAAAAATCAAGATCCACCATAACCAACAGATAGAAACCATGCACGTATATAGATTTAACCAACATATTAGCAAATCTAGTGTGTGTCTGTGTGTGTGTGTGTGCAAATAAAAGTTCCATCAACTACAAACTAAGAAATACAGCAATGCAGAGCCCTGGATTGAAGCAATAATTCTGAGATTCACTATCTGTTGCAGTAGGGAAAGAATTGCAGGTGGTAAAAGTCTTGTTTTAATATGTAAGCTTCCCTTCCTTACAGAATCATACTCAAAGTTCAGATCTGTAAGACAGCATGAGCATGCCCCCGAGGTCACTGCTTTCTAGATGGTTCCAGAGCTCAACACCAAGGCATACAGTTCCCGCAGGAGTGGAGATCCACACAGGCAATTCTCAGTGCAGAGCACTTTGCATCCTTTGAAGACCAGACCACTGTGCTGAACGAAGCTTTGAAAACTGATGGTATCTTCTGTTTCAAAAGCAATTGTGTACAACATTTAATATTCCAAGAAAAAAAGGCTACCTGTATTTTTAGAACAATGCTCAAGCCTGCCACAGTAAAGCATGAATAGAAACGGCTTTTATAATCTACCAGCTCTGCCAAAGAATAAACCAATGTTTGTTTCAACAGATGCTTGAGTTATCAACAGAGATTGAAGTTTAACATCAGAGGAATTCATTTTGTCCCAATAAATAAAACACAACCAAAAAAGAGATGAAAATATATCAAGCACACTTTAAACACAGGACAAAACGCCAGTGCACAATATAATCATTTTGAAAATTTGATTAGATTCAAATTCAGAGCAGCACATTTTTAAAAACATCACAACTGTTTAGAGAGTTGATGGTCTGAATAAGCAGCTGGATTCACACACCAAAAAATGAGATTTACTGGAACAGCGGCTGAAAAGATCAACACTGATGCATATTTCTAATCAAAGCAATAGTCACCACCATCCTGGTAATTTAGGCAAAAATCAGTCAATATACAAAGAAATATTGGTCCTATGGGAAGCCAACAACAAAAGTAATAAGAAAAACTCCTATTACCTTTACAAGGAGAGGCAGAAAATAAGTTTAAAAATGCAAATGGGGGAAAAAGTACATAAGGTTCACAGGGTAACCAGGAAAGCAAGATGGAACTGCAACCAAAAGGTGAATTAAGCACAGAATATATTCATTCTGCTCTAGCCAGCACAGCTAGCTTATGGCACAAAAATCAGGGGGAAAAAAACCAGTAAGGTGATTTATTCAGCAGATACGGTATTAAGTTCATGACAATACAAAGTATTTCACCCAGCCTGTAGCAGCCATCCAATTCCTTTCCAGGCAATAAAAAGTACTCTTAACAAATTCCATGTGTATTGGACAACAGCACCAGAAGAAAGTTGAAACAGAAGCTTAGTTTGGTTTAATTATGAAGCTCCACAATGACTGGTATAGCAGCAGGAGAAGTAGGGGAAAGATGCTAAATCTGTTAATATAGTTACTTTAGTAGTTAAATCCAAAACCTGTAAAAGACATTTCCTCAACAAAGCTAATTCTTTGAAACTCTCAAAGCTGTCAGGAACACCCAAGATTCTGATTTACTTTAGATACTCAAATGGAAGAAATCTACACTTCAGCTAAAAACTGTGAGAACAAGGGTATGATTATGTAGTGTATAAAATAGGTTCACTTTCACATATGGAATACCATCCCATTTCTATGATAAATTAAATGATATCTCTTCAAAAGTTATTGTGTGAGAGTATGCTAGCGTGGGGGGTCACTATATCTCACTATATAAAAACCTCTAAGAAATTGTGCCTCACTAGAGAGATGCAAAATCAAAGAAAAAAATTAGGGTTGTCAAGCGATTAAAAAAAAGTTATCGTGATTAATCACACTGTTAAATAATAGAATACCATTTATTTAAATATTTTTGGATATTTTCTACCTTTTCAAATATATTGTTTTCAATTACAACACAGAATATGAAGTGTACAGTGCTCACTTTGCATTTATTTTTATTACAAATATTTGAACTATACAAAAGAAATCGTATTTTTCAATTCACCTAATACAAGTACTGTAGTGTGATCACTTTAACACGAAAGTTGAACTTACAAATGTAGAATTAAGTACAGAACAACTGCATTTAGAAACAAAACAATGTAAAACTTCAGAGCCCAAGTCCATTCAGTCCTACTTCTTTGTAAGCCAATCGCTCAGACAAACAAGTTTGTTTACATTTGCAGGAGATAATGCTGCCCACTTCTTGTTTACAATGTCACCTGAAAGTGAAAACAGGCATTCGCATGGCACTGTTGTAGCCAGTGTTGCAAGATATTTACCTGCCAGATGCGTTAAAGATTCATATGTCCCTTCATGCTTCAACCACCATTTCAGAGGACATGCATCCATACTGAAGACTGTTTCTGCTTGATAACGATCCAAAGCAATGCAGACTGAAGCTTGTTCATTTTCATCATCTGAGTCAAATGCTACCAGCAGAAGGTTGATTTTCTTTTTTGGTGGTTCAGGTTCTGTAGTTTCCACATCACTGTGTTGCTCTTTTAAGACTTTTGAAAGCATGCTCCAAACCTCATCCCTTTCAGATTTTGGAAGGCATTTCAGATTCTTAAAACTTGGGTCGAGTGCTGTAGCTATCTTTAGAAATCTTCCATTGGTACCTTTCTTTACGTTTTGTGAAATCTGCAGTGAACATGTTATTAAAATGAACAGCATGTGCTGGGCCATCATCCGAGACTGCTATAACATGAAATATATGGCAGGATGCAGGTAAAACAGAGCAGAAGACATACAATTCTTCCCCAAGGAGTTCAGTCACTAAGTAATTAACGAGTTATTTTTTAACGAGCACCATCAGCATAGAAGCATGTCCTCTGGAATGGTGGCTGAAGCATAAAGGGGCATATGAATGTTTAGCATTTCTGCCACATAAATACATTGCAATGCCGGCTACAAAAGTGTCATGCAAATGCCTGTTCTCATTTTCAGGTGACGTAAATAAGAAGTGGGCAGCATTGTCTCCTGTAAATGTAAACAAACTTGTTTCTCTTAGCAATTGGCTGAACAAGTAGGAGGACTGAGTGGACTTGTAGGCTTTAAAGTTTTACATTGTTTTGTTTTTGAGTTCAGGTATGTAACAAAAAAAAAATCCACATCTGTAAATTGCACTTCCACAAATAAAGAGATCGCACTACAGTACTTGTATGAGGAACTGAAAAATACTATTTCTTTTATCATTTTTACAGTGCAAATATTTGTAATCAAAAATAATATTAAGTGAGCACTGTACACTTTGTATTCTGTGTTGTAACTGAAATCAATGTATTTAAAAATGTAGGAAAACATCCTAAAATATTTAAATTGGTATTCTACTGTTTAACAGTGCGATTAAAACTGTGATTAATCATGATTCATTTTTTTTAATCACAATTAATTTTTGAGTTAATCACTTAAGTTAACTGCAATTAATCAACAGCCCTAAAAAAAATGCAACAGATTTCACTCAAAAACTGACAACTTAAATTTCACTTCTTCGCAGTATTTCAAGGTAATCATTATTGATTGCTTTGAAATGTGTAAAAAAAAGTTACCAAAACTTGATTACCAACTCTAAATTTGTGTGTTGATACTCATTAAGCGGCACCGGTAAATTGGCAGCATTTGAAATGTATTGCGCACAAAAGACTGTAAGAGAAAGAAAAAGTTATGTTGCTGCAAATTTCCTCCCTGAAACGTTACCCGGTCAATGTTCACACTATAGTAGTCAATGGGTTGACTACTAATCCACATATCTTGTGGGATGAACTATTTTACACACACTGCCCCAAGAGCCAACAAAGGAGAAAGACAGCAAATAGAGAATCAGCATTTTTTAATAGCTTTGCACACAGGGCATATAATAGAAAATTTAGGTCAGAGGTAGCATCACTCAGGAACAAAAATTACATTAATGCAAAAAGTTTTACTACAGCACAGATTGTTTATGCTAGCAAATTCTTCAGGACTCTGCCAGTCCAAATCTTGCCTTGCAGCTAACAATTAGTGAATTCCAGAGTTCCTCTCTGCAGTGTCCAGTTCCTCTCACTGTAACATTCACAAAAATGACCAAGCTCGCTGCCGCCAAAGAAACAGACCCAAAAGCCTGTTGGATTAGCTGAAGACTGATACTTCACCTTAATACACAGTACTGAGATGGTTTTGTAATAAAAGAAGAAGTTTAACAACAAAGAACAGATTTAAGTGATACTAAGCAAGAATAAAAAAAGGCAGGTCTGGTTACAACCAAAACAAAACACAATTCCTAGTAACTAAAACTTAATTGTAGCAAGCTACAATTTTTGCCTTAGCAGTTTCTCACTTCCATCAAGATTCCAGTAGCTCTTGCCTTTCAGGTCAAGAAGATCCAGCTTTTGCAAGCTCAAAGGGTGTTATACCCTAACACACCCTCAGTGATAGGCTAATAAGTCTTTTAGCTCCCCTTACACTATTCACAGTTCCTTGTCTCTGCCTCAAAAGCCAGGAAGGCTTTCTAGGACGTAGATTCTGTCCCCTGGTGTGATTGTTGAACAGTTTTTACCCCCTGCTTGTTCAGCTTGATGGCTTTGTATATAGGATAGGTAAATGTACTTCCATTTCCTCTGCCAATAACCAAGCCAGTCAGACAGGTAAACATACATTCTTTTGTCTAGGGCAGGCTGAGCTTTATGCTCTGCATCCCAAACACGTTTTAAAACAAATTTCCAACACACCCATCTATAACTTTGTATGCAACCTGTACATACATCACAATGATTTTCAGGACCAGCATGTCACCAGGATCAGCATGTCACCAGTTTACATGATATCTCAAAGGAGTTATGTAAGGTATGTATTATGACAATAGTGTGTTGGAACAATGACTGTGTCAAGTTTGATGTGAGTTACACTGTGGGGAGGCCCTCTGCCAGTTGACCCAAGGAGCCCCAGTGGCCATAATCACAGAATCATAGGACTGGAAGGAAACTCGAGAGGTCATCTAGTCCAGTCTCCTGCACTCATGGAAGGACTAAGTATTATCTAGACCATCCCTGGCAGGTGTTTGTCTAACCTGCTCTTAAAAATCTCCGGTGACAGATATTCCACAACCTCCTTAGGCAATTTATTCCAGTGCTTAACCACTCAGAGTTATGAAGTTTTTCCTTATGCCCCATCTAAACCTCCCTTGCTGCAATCTCAGACCATTAGTTCTTGTCCTATCCTCAGATATTGAGAACAATTTTTCTCCCTCCTCCTTGAAATAACCCTTTATGTACTTGAATGTTTATAGAAGTTCCATGGACCCAAGAGCAAGCAAATTTCAATTGTTTAATTTTGCACCAAATAGTCTACATAGCACTACGCCACTATGCTGCATCCCAACTACTCTAAAAACTTTGCAATATTCTTTAAGTATTATTTGTAGAACATGAAAGTGCCATGTCAAAACTTGGGACTATCCCATGAAAAATCAAGTCAGGAGGCAACTCCATTAGTCCAATTATTAACTGACTGATAGATTTTTATTTTTAAAAAATCAGTCCATTACAAAGGTGTGTAGTTAAGACTCAAAATATGATCTATCCTAAATCTATTACAGTTTGGAAAGAAATATCTGGGTTCTCTACACAAATCAAGCTGCTTAGAATAAACTCATCTTGCCCATTACTGCAAATACCTTTCTAAGGAATCTGGGTGTGGACCACAAGAGAAGCAGCAGCTGGAAGCAGAATGCCATCAGACAGCTGAGCCTCTGGTAGATTTCCTTTCTAGTGTAATGGATAACACATGCCATTCTTTACATATATTTGATGTGGGAACCACTTTTTGTATGCTATAACCAATTGTTTGGACTACTGAAGTCTTTTATAAATTACTGGACTGTACCTCTTTGAGGAAAATACATAACCACTGTTGCACACAACTTTTTTTTTTTTGCGCTCAATTCAAAAATTCTAGGCTCATTCCTGCAATAAAAACAAACTAACTACTATCACATAAGTTCCCTGTAGTCAATGGGAAACAGTGAGTAAACGTTATAAAAGAGTTCAGAATTGTGCTGATCTCTACAAGGATGATACATAAAAATATACTTGGTTTGCAATGGAAATTATTTCCTTGGCTATTTTCCGATTTTGCATTCTGTAAATAAATGTAATATAGTGTCCTCCAAAAAAGGAAAATATTGGCTTTATAAAGGCAGCTCTGTAAGATGGGTCCCCTCCCCCGCCTCCCATTTTAAAAAAGAAAAAGGGAAAGGGGGCAGAAGTATGGGGGAGAGAAGATACATTTCCACCAGTTTTTCATATTAAAAATTGAGGTCCTATAGATCCTGGAAGACTATGATGTATGGAAAACTGATATTGACACAAGAAAGTGAAAACTAAGCAACTATGAGGGAAAACTATTTTTAGGCATAAAGTTTAATTTGCCATTTTTAATTTGTTTTTGTTTCTGACTTCTTCATTTTAAAAACCACCATCCTATTAAAGTTCAGTGTTACTTTTCTCCACAAGATAACATCCTTAACATTTATGTAGGACCTTAGATGTACAGTAATGCCTCACTTAACGTCCTCCTGGTTAACGTTGTTACTTGCTGTTCTATTAGAGAACATGCTCATTTAAAGTTGCACAATGCTCCCTTATAACGTCATTTGGCCACCTGCTTTGACCACTGCTTGCAGGAGTCTCTGAAGAGCAGCCCATCCTGGTGGGGGCTTGGAACCAGGGTGAGCCAGCAGCCCCCCTATTAGCTTCCCTCCACACACACCCACACACATCAGCACTTTCCCCCTCCCTCCATCCCCACGCCTCCTGGCTGCAGCAGTTTTGTGGCATTCAGGAGGCTGGGGGGAGGGGGGAGGAGCAACGACACCACATGCTTGGAGGAGGGGATGGAGCGGGGCCAGGAAGAGGCAGGGAGAGAGTGGAGTCTTAGGGGAAGGAGTAGAATGGGGGCGGGCCTGGGGCAGAGCCTGAGGTTGAGCACCCCCCGGGAAAGTTGGCACCTCTGCTTATATTGTACCTGAGTTGCAATGGGGGAAGCTGCTGCTGCTGCTGCTCAAGGCCCTTTCTTGCCCCCCGTGGCACCTTCAGCCTCCTTGTCTGCAGCGGGCTGTGCCTGTGTGGGGTATGTTTGTAAACACACTCCACGTGCATGCTACCCCGCAGCGATTCACCATCGCTTTATGGACCAGCTGCTGTCCTCCTCCCTGCTCAGGAATAGGGTGCTACGCTGAGCACTTGCGGAGGGGTAATACAAGCCTATATAAGAAAAAGCCCCAAATATCGGGACTGTCCCTATAAAATCTGGACATCTGGTCACCCTACACAGCTTCCAGTAGGGGAGCAGATTACCATGGAGAATGACATGGGTTTTCCAAATTCTTTCCCTTTCAATAGTTGATTGATGCTGCATGACCCCAACCACTCCAGGCTGAAGGGAGTGAAAAGTAGCACGAGCATGCGCCATCCAAAGGAGTATCACCCAGCATCATGAGTAAAAAAAAACCCAGCAAGTGATAGTGGAGTGCCTAGCTGTAGCAGTACTACTAGCAGTAAGAAAATCAGGAAAACCATTAGTTTGGTTATTAAATTAGACATTTTAAGGCATTTTGATGCAGGTGAGCGTGCGGTAGACATTGGCATCACTATAGGTCTTACTCCAACCACTGTGAGAACAATTCAGAGTGATGCCAACAAGATCAGGGCTAGTGCTCGGTGTTTAACACCCCATAGTGTTACTATAATAAGTTGATCAAGAAGTATTTTGCTGGAAAACATGGAGTGTCTTCTCTCAGTGTGGACAGAGGACCAAAACCAGCGGAACATACCTCTAAGTTGCTAATGATACAAACTAAGGCAAAAAGTTTATGTGACAATTTGAAGAGAGACCAAGGTGAAGGATCACAGACAGATGTTCACGGCAAGTTGGGGATGGTATGATCAGTTCAAGAGACACTTCCACCTGCATAACATTAAGATGTCCAGTGAGGCTGCGAGTGCCAATACTGCAGCAGCTAAAAAATTCCCCAACTATCTCAAGAAAATAATTGAGGAAGACTGCTATTCCCCTAAGCAAGTCTTCAATGTCGATGAAACAGGCCTCTCCTGGAAGAGGATGCCTGAGCAGACTTACATTTTCTGAGAGGAGAAGACAGCACCTGGATTTAAAGCAGCTGAAGACTGTCTAACCTAACATTGCCTAGGTGGTAATTCTGCCGGAGACATGAAGATGAAATCGTTGACTGTATACCAATCCAAAACACCACAAGTTCTCAAGGGATTTTCAAAGGAAAACCTTCCAATCATTTGGAGATCCAAGACGACATGGATAACTGGAGATATTTTTTCAGAATGGCTGACTCTCTATGCCATCCCTGCATGGAAGAAATACCGTGCCAAGGAAAATCTTGATTTCAAGATTTTATTGCTTATTGATAATACACCGGCTCATCCAATCAACTCAGACGACCTGTGTGAAAAATGTTGAAGTTGTCTTTCTGCCATCTAATACCACATCATTTATCCAACCCATGGATGAAGGAGCCATCGCTGCATTTAAGGCATATTACTAATGCCTTACTTTCAACCAACTCATCAGAGGCATCAATGGGGAAGGCAAACCTATGATTCAGTAATTTTGGCGTGACTACCACATCCTCAAGCGCATCAACAACATTGGTGTGTCCTGGGCTGAAGTTACTCAGGCATGCATGAATGGTGCATGGGGGAAGTTATGGCCTGAATATGCCAATGACTTAAAAGGATTTAAAGATGTTGTCCCCCCTATGAAGAAAGATATCCTCGGCTTGGCTAAGAAAGTTGGTTTTGATGAGGTGGAAGAAGCAGACATTACACAACTTCTGCAATCACATAGAGAAGAGCTAACCAATGAAGATCTGATGCAACTAGAGGTGATGAGAGTAATGGAAGAAGAGGGCCAAGAAGTAAAAGAATAACCAACCCATCAAAATTTGACTTCCCAACGTCCTTCTGAAGCTTTCCAAATGATTGAAGCTGGCTTGCAAATCCTTAGTGATGACAATGCTGACAGGGAACGCAGCTCCAAAGTGATTAGTGGAGTTGGTTTATTTACCAAGAAATAAAAAGGAAAGCAAAACACTCTAGATGTGTTTTTTCGAGTTGGGAGAGTTCAGCAAGAACAGCAAGAGGAAGAGCTGGACAATACACCCTCTTCCACCCTGACTACACCCCTTCAACCACGCTTCACAATCATCATTTATGAGTATAATATTAAATTGTTTAAAACTTATACTGTGTATGTATATAATGTCTTTTGTCTGGCAAAAAAATTCTCTGGAACCTAACCCCCTCCCCCCCCATTTACATTAATTCTTATGGGGAAACTGGATTCGCTTAACATCCTTTCGCTTAAAGTAGCATTTTTCAGGAACATAACTATGACGTTAAGTGAGGAGTTACTTTATATTCTCTTCCCTCATGACAAACTGGAACCTGACTAAATGAACACTGATCATCCAAATTTGCACTGCTTTTCAATCTGGCATTCTCCAACATAACAAACAACTATTTAATCTATGCCTTGTGTGTCAAGCACGGAGACATAGATGGGTGAGGTAATATGTTTTATTGCACCAACTTCCAAGAGAGAGAACCTTTTCAGCCACAGAGCTTTTCTTCAGGTCTGCAAAAGGCACTCCCAGCATAACAGCAAAAAGCAAGGGGAAAGATTCTTTATCATTGGTAGTTAGCACATAAAGAAAAGGAGTACTTGTGGCACCTTAGAGACTAACCAATTTATTTGAGCATGAGCTTTCGTGAGCTACAGCTCACTTCATCAGATGTCTGATGAAGTGAGCTGTAGCTCACGAAAGCTCATGCTCAAATAAATTGGTTAGTCTCTAAGGTGCCACAAGTACTCCTTTTCTTTTTGCGAATACAGACTAACACGGCTGTTCCTCTGAAACCTGTCAGTTAGCACATAGTGTAAGGAACTATTCAAGGTAGAGTAGCCCATTAACACCTCTACAGTCATAGGACAAAAACAAAAGGTTAGTGGATTACAGATTGTTGTAATAAGACATAAATCCAGTGTCTGTGTTCAGTCTATGATTTTTAGTGTCTAGCAGAGTAATAAATTTAAGCTTCCAGACTCATCTTTTGAAAACGTTGTGCCACCTTCCTTTGAGGCTGAGAACCGATAGGTCAGAGACAGAGCAATCGCTTTGTGAAAAGTATTCATCCTCAGCTGATAGAAAAATGATAAAAGACAAAAACAACCTGTGAGAGTTCATTTGAGAACATAGCAAGTGTCTGGTTTCACCCACATAGGTATTATTGGGGCATTTACCAAATGTTGCGACAGGCACGTGTAGGATCCATAGATCTTGAAAGGTGGGTTGTGAGGGGTGTTCATCATTGTAGCAGGGGAGATACGTCTGCAGGTTTTGCATCTATTGTTCTGACAGGGCATGGTGCCGCTCTGAGTTAGTGTGTCCTTGTCTGTGGGCAGCTTGCTTCCGATTATGAACTTGGGGGGCCATGTCTGAAGTCCAGAAGTAGGAGTTCAGGATGGGTCCCCAATGATTACAGTTATTCAATGATACCCAATATGGGTTCCAGTGTAGGGTGATAGGTGACAACTAGGGATGAGCAGTCAGTCAGATGAGCAGTTGTATTGAAGCAGGTTCTCTTGAGGTATTTGGGTGGCCCATTCCATGATGCGATCTACTTCTCTGGTGGAGTGTCCTTGTTTGGTGAAGGAAGTTTTGAGTGTGTTAAGATGTATATTCCAGACTTTCTCTTCAGAGCATATTCTGTGGTATCGGAGTACTTGGCTGTAGATAACATATCTTGGTGTGTTTAGAGTGGTTACTGAATCTGTGAAGGTAGGAGTGGTGATCCATGGATTTCTAGTATGGGGCTGTCTGTGGGGTTCCATTTGTCATGGTGTCTGGTATGGCTCACAGCCGAGAGTGCCAATCTCAGGTGAGACTGTCAGAAGACAGGGTAGACATCCCAAACTGGTGGTATATTCTATAATTAGATTTCACCAAGCCAGTAACAACGTTGCACTCCTGGATTACTATATTAGCCTTACCATGGAGTCACAGACAGTCCCCCTTAGGCTCTCCAACCCCTACTTTACCACCCAGATAACATTTCATCACAAAGTCCAGTTTATTAAAACCAGAATTCACCACACATTAGGATACTCTCAACCGCAAAGGGTCAGTCACTTACCCCAGGTCAATGGATGCTCTGGATCTCGCACCAAAAACAATGTGGATAGCTAATCCTTTAGTAAACTAACTGAAAATTTATTAGCTAAGAAAAAGAAATTAGAGTTATCGAGAGGTTAAAGCAGTTAAAATACATAACAGGTGAGTCAGAGTTTGTAGGCCAAATGATAGCAGAGATGTAGTATCTGCTAGTTCTCCATAAGTCACTCAGAGTTGCCCAAAATAGCTTTGGGGACCTCTGTTCACTTGCTCAGAATTTCACCCTGTCAGAACTCATCAGTCCAGAAATACAGGATCATTCCCTTGAATCAGTATTTATAGATTCCACTCACAGAAGACACGCTGACAAGCATCTTGACCCACCTGGGTCTTTTGATGACAAAGATTAGGAAATGCAGACAGAGTCCATTGTTGCTTAATGGCCCTTGCTTTGAAGTTAACTTTTTCATTTACGTTTCCAAGGCTCCAATCTCCAATGAGTAAACATACTGTAAACACAACGTGATAGCCAAAAACAATCCTTCATTCGTTCTCCATGAAGTTTTACATATTAAGGGAACTTACATCTAAATGTTAATACATCCATTTGATCTAGGACTAACTAACTACAATATAAATCAAATATTAGATGAGTGATGACAACAACATAGCATTTCACTAGTTTTCAAGAGTTTAGAGCAAATGTAATTATCAGGGCATATGCCATATAAATGTAATGTGATAACACCCCTTTGTTCTATTCTAACAAATGAATTGGCTTGAACACCTATGACCTTTTAATATTTCTTTGGTTTCTATTAGCAAGTGAGTGAGTTAGCCTGCTGCCTTGGCTTGAGCTGGAAGCCTGCTAGGCAGTGTCACACCATTGTTGAAGCAGAATGTGGTGTCCAGGATGTTGATGCTAGTATGAGAGTGTTCCAAAGAGAGTTTAATGGACAGGTGGTAGTTGTAGAACGTTGTGGTAGAAATCTATGAGGGAGCTTAAACCGTCTGTTCAGAGGATGAAAATATCATTGATGTATCTCCAGTATATCATTGGTTTTGTGGTGAATTTGTCAAGAAGAGGTTGGCATATTGGAGAGTCATCCTAGTACCAATGGCTGTGCCCATGGTACGGACAAAGCATTTGTAGCTGAATATAACATAATGGGTGAAGATGAAATGGATGAGTTTGACGATGTGTTTGGGATGGATCTCTCAGGGCACGTCAATGCAATTGTGCTACATTGGCACAGCTGCACTGATGCAGCTGTTAGCACATCTGGTGAAGACATGTTATGCCGACAGGAGAGTGCTCTCCAGTCAACATAATTATTCCACCTCCACGGAAGAGAGTCTCCCGCCGACGTAGCAGGGTGTGGAAACCGCTTTAAGTTGCTGTAACTTAGGTTGTTCAGGGGGGTGTCACTTTCACACCATTGAGAGACGTAATTTACATTGACTGAAGCGATAGTGTAGACTAGCCCTAATCTCGTAAATATTTCAGACAGGCAGCTATGTCATCATTGCGAGGGATGTTGGTGTATAGGGAAGTGACATCCATGATGGTGAGGACGGTATTCTGAAGGAGGCTGTTAATGTTGCAGAGTATGTGGGGGAAGTCTTGTGTCCTGGAGGAAGCTGTCCCTTTGTATGGCGAGTGGTTTGAGAATGTTTTTTATGAGTCCCAATACTCCTTCAGACGTGGCCAGATATGATGGGTCTGCCTGGGTTCCTTTGTGTATGTTGGGAAACATGTAGTAGGTCCTGGGGTGGGTTTGTGGAAGATATGTTTGTAGGGTTTCTCTTGAAGTTGTTTGGAGAAGGATTTGATGATATCCTTAAATTCCTGGGAAAATTGTGGTGTGGGGTCTTCTTTGAGTTCTTTATAGTATGCGGTGTCTGAGACTAGTCAGTTGGCCTCATTAACATGATCATCACGATTGAAAACTACACTGGCACCCACTTTGTCTGCTGGTTTGACCATTTTGTGATGGTTAGATTTCAGGGACTGTATGGCTGTCCTCTTGGTGGCAGAGAGGTTATGGTGGCTGTGAAGTCTGTTAAGGATTTCAGAGTCTGTTTTTTTCCTGAAGCAATCAATGTAACAATCAAGAGTATGGTTTCGTCCGCTCTGTGGTGTCCAGTCAGATAATTCTTTTCTCTTACGATTGTTTGTGCGGACCTGGTATGTCCTAAGACTGCAGAGGGGTTAATGGGTCACTCTACCTTGAATGATCCTTTACAATATGTGCTAACTACTTATGCTAAAGAATCCGTTCTACCATGTATTTTGCTGTGACACTCGGAGTACCTTTCCCAGACCTGAAGAAGAGCTCTGTGTGGCTCAAAAACATGTCTCTCTCACCAACAGACAGTCCCGGGTTTACAATGGCTCCAGTTACTCCATGGAGCTGGGCCCATGCTCAGAAGTGGCCCCAGTCTGCTCCGCTTGCACTGTGCCCCGAGACCCGCTCTAACTCCCTCTGCCCACCACTTGCTCCTCTTGGTCTGACCGCCTGCAGTCTCCGTGGCCCACCCCCCTGCTCCTCTCTGCCCCCTGCCCGGACTCCAGTGCACTTCTGGCTCCGAACAGTTCTGCTTCCCACCACTTGTGGGGCCCCACCTGTCTCCCCGGAGCTGAGCCACCTGGGACTGGTGCAGAAGCCTGGCCAGTCTCAGGTGTGGGGAAGGGAGTGAAGAGGATAGTGCAGGGAGCTTGGCTGGGCCCCTCCGGGGAAGTGCATCTTGAGGGAGCCCGGTCGGGACCAGCTCTGGCTGCACTGTTGGCTCATCCTAGCAGACACAGCTGCCTCCCAGCAGGGCCAATGAGTGTGGTCAGGAGGCAGAGTATGGGGGAGTGGGTTCTTTGCGGGCTGTGAGAGGGCAGGGAAGATATGTATGTTGGGGCACTAGGGAGTGGAGGTTCTGTGGGGGGTGCTGGGCAGTTGTGGTGGGCTGTGGGCAGGGGGGCGCTGGGCAGGGCGCTATGCATTTGTGTGGAGGGGGCTGGGCAGGCTCTGGCCGTAGGGAGACAGGAGGATGTTGGGTTGGGGAGCTGTGTCGCGTGGCATGTGCCCACCCCCCGAGGGAAAGGGGCATGCTGGCAGCATAGGGCCAGAAGGGCCACTGTGTGTCTGGCAACTGCCGGTTTGTAAATAGTGCCCTCGCCCTGGGCTGGGCAGAGCTGGGCTGCCCCTGCCATGCCATGCCCCACTGCACCTGGCTGGCCCCTCGCTCTGGGGACTGACCTCCCATGCCATGCTCCATTGCTCCCATGGGGGCCCACAAATAAGGTTGGTGCTGGGCCAACAAAAGGTTAATCTGGCCCTGCCAACAGAAGTTGGTCCAATAAAACATATCACCACACCCACCTCATCTCTCTAATATCCTGGGATCAACACAGCTATAACCACATTACATAGAAGGATGGCGACAGAAATATATACACACACATAGAAACAAATGGGAGCCATTAACTACAGAAGGGGGAAATCTTTCCTAGGAAATGCACGCACATACAAATCAAAACAAGATGGTGATGAATTCCTCAGCTTACCAGGAATATAAAAGGCCTGAAACTGCACTGTAAGTCCTTGGGCCTTCTGCCAGAACTCGGGACCTTGAAAAGAACACTGAAAATATAAATAATCTCAAAGCTTTAAGGCCACAGTTTTGGAAACCAGCAGCTTTTTCTTTCAAATATCAAATTTTGGCTTATGCACTACTTCAGATTCACATCAAAGGGTAGAGGGAAATGGAAGCACTGGGGAGATGAAGTTAGAGAGAGAGAAATGGAAAGAAAAGAGCAGTGCAGCATTATTCAGAAAGACAATCCTACATCTGATTTAGCACAATATTACAACTTGAAGGTGCTGGCAGTTCAACTGCTGCATATCTAGAGAGGAAACAAGGATTTCATTGAGGGAAATGATCGCAGTGAAGGACAGCCATAATCCTAAAGCCCTGCATCTCGAGCAAATGAAAATCCACTTTTGCTCACATCCTTATCAGGATTAGTGTAGGCAAGGTTAAAAACCTCACATTTTAAATTTCTTCTGTTTTAAATACTTGTTTAATATGTGCCCTCTTTTCCTAGCCCTGGTCTACACTAGCAGTTGGGGTCGAATTTAACAGCGTTAAATCGATTTAACCTGCATCCATCGACACAACGAAGCCCTTTTTTTCAACTTAAAGGGCTCTTAAAATCTATTTCCTTACTCCACTCCCAACAAGGGGATTCGCGCTGAAATCGGCCTTACTTGGTCGAATTTGGGGTACTGTGGATGCAATTAGACGGTATTGGCCTCCGGGAGCTATCCCAGAGTGCTCCATTGTGACCGCTCTGGACAGCGCTCTCAACTCAGATGAACTGGCCAGGTAGACAGGAAAAGGCCCGCAAACTTTTGAATTTCCATTTCCTGTTTGGTCATCGTGGCAAGCTGCAGGTGAGTGCAGAGCTCATCAGCAGAGGTGACCGTGCAGAGCTCCTCAGCAGAGGTGACCATGATCGAGTCCCAGAATCGCAAAAGAGCTCCAGCATGGACTGAACAGGAGATACGGGATCTGATCGCTGTATGGGGAGAGGAATCTGTACTATCAGAACTCCTTTCCTGTTTTCGAAATGCCAAAACATTTGTCAAAATCTCCCAGGGCATGAAGGACAGAGGCCATCACAGGGACCCGAAGCAGTGCCGCGTGAAACTTAAGGAGCTGAGGCAAGCCTACCAGAAAACCAGAGAGGCAAACGGCCGCTCCAGGTCAGAACTCCAAACATGCTGCTTCTATGCTAAGCTGCATGCCATTTTAGAGGGTTCAGCCACCACTACCCCAGCCGTGTTGTTTGACTCCTTCTATGGAGATGGAAGCAACACGGAAGCAGGTTTTGGGGACAAGGAAGATGAAGATGATGATAATGAAGTTGTAGATAGCTCACAGCAAGCAAGAGGAGAAACTGCTTTTCCCGACAGCCAGGAACTGTTTCTCAGCCTGGACCTGGAGCCAGTACCTCCCAAACCCACCCAAGGCCGTCTCCCGGACCCACCAGCCAGAGAAGGGACCTCTGGTGAGTGTACCTTTTAAAATAGTATACATGGTTTAAAAGAAAGCATGTTTAATGATTAATTTGCCCTGGCATTTGTGGCTCTCCTTTGCAAAAGGTTTCTGGGGAAGGCAGCCTTATTCCGTCCACCATGGTAGGACACTTTACCACTCCAGGCAAGTAGCAAGTACTCGGGAATCATTGTAGAACAAAGCATTGAAGTGTATGTTTGCTGGCATTCAAACAACATCCATTCTTTATCTCTGTGTTATCCTCAGGAGAGTGATATCATTCCTGGTCACCTGGTTGAAATAGGGTGCTTTTCTTAGGGGACATTCAGAGGTGCCCGTTCCTGCTGGGCTGTTTGCCTGTGGCTGAACAGAAATGTTCCCTGCTGTTAGCCACGGGGAGGGGGAAGGGGCTACCCACGTGGTGTGGGGAGGCAAAATGCAACCTTGGAACGAAAGCACATGTGCTATGTATGTAATGTTAACAGCAAGGTTTACCCTGAAAGAGTGTACCCATTGTTTTATAAAATGTGTCTCTTAAAATACCACTGTCCCTTTTTTCTTCTCCACCAGCTGCATGTGTTTCAAGGAGCACAGGATCTTCTCCTTCCCAGAGGCTAGTGAAGAACAGAAAGTGAAAAAAACACACTCGCAATGAAATGTTTTCTGAGCTCATGCTGTCCTCCCACACTGACAGAGCACAGATGAATGCGTGGAGGCAGACAATGTCAAGAGTGCAGGAAAACACAATATGACTGGGAGGAGAGGTAGCAGGCTGGAGAGAGGGCTGAAGATGAAAGGTGGCGGCAAAACGATGAGAGGAGGCAGGATTCAATGCTGAGGCTGCTGGAGGATCAAACTAATATGCTCCAGCATATGGTTGAGCTGCAGGAAAGGCAGCTGGAGCACAGACCGCCACTACAGCCCCTGTGTAACCAACCGCCCTCCTCCCCAAGTTCCATAGCCTCCTCACCCAGATGCCCAAGAACACAGTGGGGGGGCCCCCCCTCTGGCCACCCGGCCACTCCACCCCAGAGGATTGCCCAAGCAACAGAAGGCTGGCATTCAATAAGTTTTAAAGTTTTAAACTTTTAAAGTGCTATGTGGCCTTGTCCTTCCCTCCTCCACCACCCCTCCTGGTGCTTCTCTCCTCCACCACCCCTCCTGGGCTACCTTGGCAGTTATCCCTCTGTTTGTGTGATGAATTAATAAAGAATGCATGAATGTGAAGCAACAATGACTTTATTGCCTCTTCAAGCAGTGACTGAAGGGAGGAGGGGAGGGTGGTTACCTTACAGAGAAGCAGAGTGAACCAAGGGGCTGGGGATTTCATTAAGGAGAAACAAACAGAACTTTCACACCATAGCCTGGCCAGTCATGAAACTGGTTTTCAAAGCTTCTTTGATGTGCACTGTGCCCTCCTGTACTCTTCTAACTGACCCGGTGTCTGGCTGCGAGTAACCAGCGGCCAGGTGATTTGCCTCAACCTCCCACCCCGCCATAAACGTCTCCCCCTTACTCTCACAGATATTGTGGAGCGCACAGCAAGCAGTAATAACTGTGAGAATATTGGTTTCGCTGAGGTCTAACCGAGTCAGTAAACTGCGCCAGCGCGCTTTTAAACGTCCAAATGCACATTCTACCACCATTCTGCACTTTCTCAGCCTGTAGTTGAACAGCTCCTGACTACTGTCCAGGCAGCCTGTGTACGGCTTCATGAGCCATTGCATTAAGGGGTAGGCTGGGTCCCCAAGGATAACTATAAGCATTTCAACATCCCCAACCGTTATTTTCTGGTCTGGGAATAAAGTCCCTTCCTGCAGCTTTTGAAACAGACCAGAGTTCCTGAAGATGCGAGCGTCATGTACCTTTTCCAGCCATCCCACGTTGATGTTGGTGAAACATCCCTTGTGATCCACCAGTGCTTGCAGTACCATTGAAAAGTACCCCTTGCAATTTATGTACTCGCTGCCTTGGTGCTCCGGTGCCAAGGTAGGAATATGGGTTCCGTCTATGGCCCCACCACAGTTAGGGAATCCCATTGCAGCAAAGCCATCCACTATGACCTGCACATTTCCCAGGGTCACTACCCTTGATATCAGCAGATCTTTGATTGCGTGGGCTACTTGCATCACAGCAGCCCCCACAGTAGATTTGCCCACTCCAAATTGATTCCCGACTGACCGGTAGCTGTCTGGCGTTGCAAGCTTCCACAGGGCTATTGTCACTCGCTTCTCAACTGTGAGGGCTGCTCTCATCTTGGTATTCATGCGCTTCAGGGCAGGGGAAAGCAAATCACAAAGTTCCATGAAAGTGCCCTTACGCATGTGAAAGTTTCGCAGCCACTGGGAATCGTCCCAGAGCTGCAACACTATGCAGTCCCACCAGTCTGTGCTTGTTTCCCCGGCCCAGAATCGGTGTTCCACCGCATGAACCTGCCCCATTAGCACCAGGATGCCAGCACTGCCAAGGCCCGTGCTTTGAGAGAAGTCTGTATCCATGTCCTCATCACTCTCGTCACCGCGCTGATGTTGCCTACTCGCCCAGTTTTGCTTTGCCAGGTTCTGGTGCTGCATATACTGCTGGATAATGCATATGGTGTTTAATGTGCTCCTAATTGCTAAAGTGATCTGAGTGGGCTCCATGCTTGCTGTGGTATGGCGTTTGCACAGAAAAAAGGTGCGGAACGATTGTCTGCCATTGCTCTGACGGAGGGAGGGACGACTGACGACTTGGCTTGCAGGGTTAGCTTACAGAGAATTAAAGTCAACAAAGGGGGTGGCTTTACATCAAGGAGAAACAAAAACAACTGTCACACAGAATGGCCCCCTCAAGGATTGAACTCAAAACCCTGGGTTTAGCAGGCCAATGCTCAACCCACTAAGCTATCCCTCCCTCTGGTATTTCAGGCAGGACTGAATCCCCATTAAAGTTTTCAAGGTGTCCCTGACAGACCTCACCAAAACGATTGTCAGCCATTGATTTCACGACGGGAGGGCAGGACGGGGGAGCAAATGAATACAAAACAAATCTGGTCTATTTCTTGTTTTGATCCACTCCATCTATCTTTTACATCTTTGGCTGGCAGCAGATTGTGCAGTAGGACTGCAAGCCATCCACATCTCCTGGCTGCTCGGCAGAAGATGGTACAATAGGACTGCCTGCAGAACCAAAGAGAATGACCTGGTCGAGTCACTCCTTATGTAGTCCCTGCACCCATGTCTGCCCAGACGCTCCTGACCGACCTTACCGAGGTGGCCAGGAGCACCTCGGACACGATGAGGATGGTTTTCAGGCCTATTGCACCGTCTGCTGCCACAAGGCAATGGGTTGCTGCTGCTGTGTAGCAATGCAGTACCACATCTGCCAGCACCCAGGAGACATACAGTGACAGTGAGCTGAGCGGACTTCATGCTTGCCGTGGTATGGTGTCTGCACAGGTAACTCAGGAAAAAAGGCGCAAAACGATTGTCTGCCGTTGCTTTCACAGAGGAAGGGAGGGCCTGATGACATGTACCCAGAACCACTCGCGACAATGTTTTTTGCCCCATCAGGCATTGGGATCTCAACCCAGAATTCCAATGGGCAGCGGAGACTGCGGGAACCATGGGATAGCTACCCTCAGTGCAACACTCCAGAAGTCGACGCTAGCCTCGGTACTGTGGAAGCACTCCGCCGAGTTAATGCACTTAATGCACTTAGAGCATTTTGTGTGGGGACACACACAATCGACTATATAAAAACGATTTCTAAAAAACGGCTTCTATAAATTCGACCTAATTTTGTAGTGTAGCCATACCCCATATCTCTCAGAAAAATAGAAGTAATTAGGTTTACCAACTAGTATATTTTAACAGTTAATACTACATTTTTCATACCATGTCCCATATCTGCAGATCTTAGATGCTAATCAAGTTAGGCTAGATCAGTACTGCAGAAGATGCTAGGAATTAAGAAGGGTACATTCTTCTCTTTTTATTAGCACTGACATAATGTTCAATACTGGTATTAACTGATGCCTCGTTGAAGTCACAGCTTTTTGTAGGAAACATAAAAATCAAGGTCCCAACCATTTGCATTAATCAAAGATGTGATGCTACTTTTAAAAAACAGAATCAGAGTAGAGGTGTCATTTCCCATTGTCCAAACATCAACCCTGGTAATTCCATTTTACATAATGAAAAGGAGTACTGTAGCTCACGAAAGCTTATGCTCAAATAAATTTGTAAGTCTCTAAGGTGCCACAAGTACTCCTTTTCTTTTTGTGAATACAGATTAACATGGCTGCTACTCTGAAACTTGTCATTTTACATAATGGAATTCCTTCAGCTGTTTCAAATGAATGCAGTATTCTTCACTTCCTGACAGACCTAAACTATTGTGGAATTTCCTGTGTAATGTTAACATATACTATGTTTGCCAGAGGCTGGGAATGGGTGACAGGGGATGGATCACTTGATGATTACCTGTTCTGTTCATTCCCTCTGGAGCACCTGGCATTGGCCACTGTTGGAAGACAGGATACTGGGCTAGATGGAACTTTGGTCCAACCCAGTGTCGCTATTCTTATGTTTCACCTCCAGAGCAGACGAAGGGGAAAGTGATGACTATATTTCCCTTTCCCACCTCTCAGGGGGATATTGTGATATTGCAGGGATTGTAATATTGCAGTGTTTAATCTGCTAATATTTATAAGGCAATTTTACATCCTTGGTTGAAAGATTCTACAGAAGTACAAAACATAATTAGCTGAAAAGTAAGCCACCTGTCAACAAAAACTAAAAAGCAGAATATTACTGACTCATCAGAAGTTTGAATCAAGGCTTACAATGTCATGTGCAAATGACAGATGGAGAAGGCTTAAATATTCCAAGTTCCAAGTTTTTCCACAATTAGCTACAAATATAAATCAGGGTTATTTTAAAAAGTTTCTCTCTATATATTATAGGTGGAGTATCTAATGACACACATATTTAATCATTCCTTTTTCAATAGTTTAAAAATTTCCCCAAATATTCACAGGCTGATTTTTCCCCCCCATAGTCATGTTTCCGTTCAACAGTACTGGGGACAAAAAGGCTTTTTTGTTTGTTTGGGCAAAACTGTTTCAGATTATTTAGAATATGAAGAGTGGGAAAAACACATATACCATTGTATTGTTTTTTTTAAGCTGCAGCTGAAAAAAACAAAAACAGATCTAGTTTGCAAACCATTGCAGTTTGAGGAACAAAGTTGAAATTTTTCAGGTACATTAGTTCCAAGACTGCAATTGTGCCTTTCAGTTTTGATTTGCCCAAGTTATAGGTATTTTTAAAATCTTGGGCATGCATGCTGATATTTTTCTCCAAATTAAAAATGATGGCTGGTTTTGTGTGTGTTAAGTTAGCTATCCATTCTTTATTTAAATAAATGTCATTTGTACTCACTTATGGCAGTATGGAAAAAAGCAAATACACTTCAGATCTTTATATGGACAACAGATTTAATTAAAAGTTTTGCCTAATGGAATGTGCCTTTTGACTATCGACAGTTCTACTGCTGTCTAGCAAATAATTCTTCATTTTATTTGTTTCAATTTTATCATTTGCCTTTTTTTAAAAAGAATTCACATTAGAACGTTAAGAATATCAAAGTTGCACAGCGAAGCACTCAAACGTCAGGAAATGACACAGTGAAAGTTATTCACCCAACCCTAATTCTATCCTTCTATATGTATGGATTACTAGTATACAGTCTTCAAGTACACTCCCAGGTTTTTCCCCACACAAGTCCCTGCATGATTCACCAGACAGGATAGACTGTGTGCAATAAATAAGTCGGAGATGGTGAATGAGACAGCTCTTGCAGCCCTGTGCCTTATTTTGGGCAAAATTATATTTTACCTGCAGTAAATCTAATTAAGTCAACGGAGTTTCTTTGAACGTACACCAGTGCAACTGAGCATATTTGAGTCCTTTAGGCAGAATGTGTGTAGTGGGAGAATCAGGTTATACTCACTGGACAATGAGGATAAAATAAAATACTAAACAGGTACCTCATTCACCAAGAACCATCCAGTTTATACACTGAATGAGGCAAGATAGGGAAATAATGTGATTGTATAATTTAAGGTTGCTTGACCAGGCAGTCCTAACAACGTCATTTCCTAACTTTTGAGTGCCTCACTTCGCAACCTTAACATTCTTTTAAACATAATATAGATTAGATAAAGCTAACATTTCACGATTCTAGAGTCAAAGTGCACTTTCAAATATGCACCTTTTTTTTCCTGTAAGAGGTTGGCTTGAATATAATGTCTGGCACCAACCAACTATGGTCATTTTAAAATAAACACTTGGCTATTTAAAGTATGCCCTATCATCCATCAAAAGAAAAAAATCACTGTAAATTTTAAAATAATATCAGGTAAAGAAACTTATAGCATATCTGATGTATTGCTATCAACAAGCCCAGATAATACAAATGTGTGTGCGTGTGTTTGCATGTATATATGTTTGTATGTACATGTTGGCCAAAAGTCTGCATTAGTAGATCACTGCAAGAATCTGAAGTAGAATCTTACCACTTCTTAACAGGTTGCCTGACTATTCAGTTAATAATGAAATTAGGACTCCTACACCTGAACACTCAGTGTAAAGTTCAAATCTAAAGGCACACAAGTTTTAACAGGGAAAAACTCCCCTTGAATTTATCCTCTCCTTCTACTCATTTAACAAATTGAACCTCACTTCCCTGCTCAATTCGAACTCTGGCTAGAAGGCCCAAAATACAATCCTGTTATTAAAATAATCTTCTCTCTGCAATACATTTTGATAAATGCTATAAAATTCCAACATATGTATACAAAGAGAAAACAGTTATTTCAATATCTGATATATGTTTACAATGGTGGGGTTTTTTTTGTTTTTTAAACACAAAATAGTTTAAAATGGAATTCTGGAAAGACATTATCATGCCTCATAAGGTTCCATATTTACATTTGATTTTCAGATCATATTTACTCAATTTCAAGTAAAAAACTATCATTTGTTCATTTTCCCCCCAAGTGCCACCCCTGCAAACTTGACCTGGGATGTAAAAGTCAAGCGTAGTTCTTTCTGACTCATACATCACCACCATGAATATGTTCTGCAAGCCAAATGGGCTTTCACAGATGTAATCAAGGGCAGAATGTAGCCCTGGCAAATGAACTAAGTTCAGTATTATGTTGGTTAACTGTACAAAAGAGGAGAATACAATTCATTTTATGTTGACTCTATAGTGTTGACTAGCCTATAAGCAGTAAAAAATTATTCGCCTATGAAGTAAGCAGTCATAATTGTCACTACATGATCTACAGCACAGCGTTCAGGAGTGTTCATTCACTGCTAACTGAATTGCTTGATACTTATTTTAAAAAGCAGCAAGACAATAACAGGGGAAAAAAACCAAACATTTTAGTTAGGACATCTCCACTGAAAGAAAAATTCTTTAATCAGGGTTCTTCTCCAAATTATTGTTGTCCCTTGCTGACATGAGCAACTAGTACTCCTGAGGGCATTCGGAGCCAAAAAAAATTCTGCACCAAAAAATTAAAAATTCTGCACAGTATTTTTAAATTCTGCAGACTGTATTTGTCAAATAAATGTGGAGGCTTGAGTGGGGCATTGGGGAGCACAGTCCAGTGGCTGCACAGAGGTGGGAGATCACTGTGCAGCTGCCCTCAGGACATGGTCTCAGCGGTAAGGCTGCACCCAACCCTGACACAGCGGAAGGACTGGGCCTGCCGCAGAAACAACCCAGGGCCCTGCCCCTCCGTGTGGGCAGGCAGGCTCAGAGCAAGGCAGGATACAAGTGTGGAGGGGCTTAGTGTGGGAGGATCCAGGTCTGTGTTGAGAGGGTTCTGTATGGGTAATCTGGGTGCGGGCAGCTCAGTGGGAGATCCGGATGCACAGGGGCTTCTTGGGGGGATGCTGGGTGCAATGGTAATGGGCCTCTGTAGGGGGGTCCAGGTAAAGGTGATTGGGGCTCAGTGGGTGGGTTCTAGGTGTGTGGGGGGGAGAATAGAGCTTGGCAGGGGATCTGGGTGTGGGGCTCCAGATGCTGGGGAAGTAGGAGCTCAATGGGGTAGGAATCCTGGTGCAGCTGATGGGGCTCATTAGGGTGGGGATCCTGGTGTGAGAGGCTGGTTGGGGTGGTCCGGTGCATGGGGAGTAGGGCTTGGCAGGAGGGGTTCTGGGTGCAGGGGGAGTGAGGTTTGGTGGGAGGGTCTAGGTATGAGGGGGTCTGGATGCACAAGGGTTGGGTGTATGGGGGAGAAGCTCCCTGTACAGTGATCCCTCCCCCTGCAACTGAGGAACAATGGATGCAGGAAGCGCATGGAGGGTGCAGTTTGCAGAGGTTCCTACAGCCGGGGAAGAAATCTGGGGGTGGGTCTGACACAGCCATGGATGCCGTGGAGCCAGGGGAAGAGGAAACCCCGTCCTCCCCAGCCCAGCCAGGAATAGCAGCTGAGCCCGATGCAGGGTAGAAGCCACCAGCCGGGTCTTCCCCAGTCCTGCGCCCTTCCCCACAGTGACTTACCTCTCTGCCAGCTGCCCTGGGCACCCAAAATATACTGCTGGGGAGGGTCATATGACCGCTCTTGTGGCTTCCCTTGGCTTCCCAATCAGAAAGTCATTTTTCTGCAGAGAAGGAAAGAAATCTACGGGGGACATAAATTCTGCGCATGCGCAGCATTCCCCTAGGAGTAAACTAGTTAAAAGTTCTGGGCCCCGGGGATATTCCAGTTAGGAGGAAAAATTGGTGATAGTCTGGGGTTTGGGGGTTTTTTGGATGCAATCTTATTCACAAGGCATGTACAAATCCATGCTTCTCCAAATGCAGAAGGAACCAGAAACGGAAGAATTATTTCTTAGTTTACAGCCCAAGCCTCTTTAGCCAAAATCAGACCTAAAAGCTTGTTCTCTAGCTTTTTCCAGGGTCACATTGTGCTCAACAGGTACTGCTTGGCTGTTTTTATGTTCTGCTTATTTTCATACACACCCTCAAAACCATACTTAGCAAAGACCCTTCACCCACACAGTCCAAAACTCACAGGCGAGTTCACATAACCCATTTGCTTTAGTTAGGAGCTTATGTGACCCAAGAACTCTTAATGTCAACTGGGAAGGAGATGGAGAAATTACACCCCTGTTATGGGTCTGGTGTATATATTTAATCTAGTTCACATGAGATCTTGAATAAAAGCCTGTGTCACACTGGCAATCAAAATCATTGTGAAATGTATGTAAACACTATGTAAGGAGTTATGTATAGATACTTTAAGAACATATTTTAGTCTGTAGGTACTGGTCACTGACAGATTCTGTCAGACAAGAGATGTTTATTCATCTATCTGTTCACCAGCAAATTGAAGCTGGACACTGTAGGGAATGCTCTGAGGACTCAGGGATTGGTGTGTGCCTATTGCTACCAGCACAAAAAGAGTGAAGCCTCGAAGATGGTGCTTGTGTTGCCAGAGGCTAGTGGATTTAGGGACGTGATCCACTGCAAGCACAGACAAGACTGCCTCACACTAAGGACAGGCAGTGGTGAAGTGCCTCACAACCTTGGATACCCCCTGGGAGCGTCACAGCTTGTGATTAATTTATCCTTACATTTATGTTAATTGAACAGTGAGTTCACATCCACCAATCTCAGAGAGGTTTTAACTTAACTCATAACACTTATTGAAATGTTGGGTAGAGAGAGATTGACTCAATAAGGAAAACATTTACTTTTTCCATACAAATAAAAACGACTGAGGTAACCTTGAAAAGTATGGTCAGTAGACATTTTTGTAGAAATTAAAATTACCACAGAGGATATTTAGCTAGCTTCTTATCTGGCTAGAGACTGGTCACACACAGATAGACAAGAACTAATATGCCTCTAGACAGGATATAACCATCTTTCTTTAAATGCTTAGGGATGCCTACTATCTCATGCTAGCATGAAATACAGAATTAATTTACTTGAGAAAATACTATATTCATAAGGAGATAGGTTAAATCAAGGCATAAAAACAGACATTTGGGCTCCTCACCTTATAAACTGAGACATTTTAAAAGAAGCCATTTGGTCAAGACATTTCTCCTTTATTGGTTAATCTTTTAAACCTTCCTTCCCAATTATACCACCCAACCAACTTCTCCCAAAATAAGTTGGTGACAATCATGAACTATTCTCAGCAGTTTTACCTGGTAAATTACTTCATATTTTTAATACACCAGGTATGGAAACATCATCATGAGCTTAATATTTTCTTAGTTTCATAGAAATTATAAAGACACAAAGAAATTTCTAGTTTGTGACACATTACCAGTTCCAGCAATATTCCTCACTTAAAGGAAAAGGTTGCAAAATAATGATTTTACAAAACAGAAGGAACTTTAAATGTTACCACTGCATCCTGTCCTCTCTAACTTTTGTGCCCTGTTGTACATTCACCACCTAACATTCTAACCAGTTTTAAGCTAATGAAGTGTTATTTCCTTATGCAGATAATTTCACAATCTCATATTTCATA
Source organism: Caretta caretta (assembly GCF_965140235.1). NCBI lineage: Eukaryota > Metazoa > Chordata > Testudines > Cheloniidae > Caretta > Caretta caretta. The sequence goes on along the minus strand of NC_134211.1, from coordinate 65,228,503 downwards.
GTTCTAATATTCTTGTGTGATTGGGTGTGTTCCTCACAGGCCCCGAGAGGGCTAAAGTAGGCCAAGTGGGCTCAGTCAGGCAATTAGGCTGCAAATGGGGGAGGCTTAAGCTGGTAGAAGCTAATCAGAAGGAGGCTCACCTGTGAGGGAACAGGCAGGGCTTCTACAAAGCCAGGAGGCTAGCAACAGTACCAGGGAGGAAGCCTGCAGTCCCCCTCCTTGAGGTAAGGGAGAAGGAGCCTGGTAGGAAGGAGTCCACTCTAGCACCCTCTGTAGGCCCTCGGTTTTTGTGCACTATTCAGCCCTCTGGCTGAGAAGCATCTTGTTCAGACCCCTTCTGAGGTAACAAAATGTTCAAGCACAGTTCAGAGTCCCAAAAAAATCATCCTGTCCTCTGCACCGTGTGCTCAACCCTTTCCTGTGATACCACTGCTTTTCTCCAGCTCTGCTATTAAGCACTCCCCCACCGAATCTAAGTTTTCCTGAGGCCTCTAGTCTCCAACAGGCTCTGGAGCTCAGGTCCTTAGCCTGCACCCTGTGCCTTCTTCCCCCTTTTCTCTCTAGTTTATTTATAAGGGCCAGGTGTCTGACTTACCACTTGACCCTTCTTTAGTCCTGCCCTCTCTGGCTGCCCAAGTAAAATGAATGTGACTAACTGGATTTTTAACCCTTTCTTTCCTGTGGGGATTTTACTATCACATGTATCTTTTGCACTCCCCTTAGGAACTGCAGGATATTCCAGGATTTCTCTATTTGTAATACCCTTTCTGATATTTAAAAGAATATACCCTAATAATTTTATCTTTTCTTTATAATTTCTTGGCAACTTTTTTTTATTTTGGTAAATCCTGGGGACAATAAACCTTTGGAACTATTACTTGGTACTATGAGAGAGCCTTTCCTCCATATACTTAAAAATGAAAATAATTTTATTCATGGTTTTAAAATATCATAAAATTAACCACTAATCATTACCATTGGTTCAAAAAGTCAATTTCAGTTGTGTTTCATTTAACTTCAAACCTTAAAACTATTTCATGCTATAAATCGTCCCTACTGTATTTTGTGGTTTGCTGTGTAATTTAAAATTCTTCTTCCTATGATTTCTCAATTTCTCACCCTGACAACAAAATTTCATGTTTCCCTAGAAACTTGAGTATAAAATACAACAAAAACATCTGACTATGGTCCTTTTAACTTAGACTGAAAAAAGACATCTGTTCTTCTGCTGGTTGGGTTAGGGTTATTTCTCTTTATTAGCGTATCCCATGATTGCCATCTCTCTCTCCCCTTCTCTCTCACTTGCTCCCACATCTATCAACCCATATCATCATATCCACTCTTCCACCTATTCATATACACCACAGAACTTAATTTGCCAAGCATCTATTAGGCAAAAACTGATGTGAAATATAGAAGCCCCCACTGTCCAATGCCAACATCCAGATGAGAAGCTTTCACAGACTCCAGCTGCCAGAAAAGGAGAGAGTGATGTGATTCTTAGCAGGGTGCCTGGGCCTTGTTCATGGAGTCTATTGTTTTGTATAGTGTCTAGCACAATCAGACCCTGATCTATGATTGGGCTCCTAGTCATTACTGGAATACTACTACCACCACCACCAATAATGTTTGTACCCATGGCTAATAAGCATCCAACAATTTTGAGGCACCCCTCAACACCTCCTTCTATTCTAAGAACTTTTGGCGGTTGGATCCTACCCTTACATCCTCCTCTCGCTATTCAACCCTCTCCCAATATCTTCCCCATTGAATAATTCCAGTACCTGCCTTAGCTACTGTTCATACCTATCCCACGGAGCAGCAGGAAAACTAAGCTAGTTGTTCTTGGTTTTACAGCTTCTCAGCGTTTTGAAAACAGCAGCGTAAACAGAAAAATCTGATCAAGTTTCATTCTGCTGCAGAACTGCATCGAGTTTACACTAGGTTCGCTTTTACAAAAGTATCTTTGCTAAACAGTTTTTAAAATTCAAGCTAAGATTCTGAATAAGATTCCTACAAAAATTTCTCCTGTAGCAGCAGTCAATACAGCATGGGTAATATGGAAAATATTATAATGCTTTTTATATACATCAGTGGTACATCCTCAGTTGAAATATTGCATTTATTTAGGATCTCCGCATCACAAGAGTAATTTATTTTGTGGAAATTCAGAGATTAGTCATACAAATTATTAGAGCATGGAAAAACCAATATGAAAAGAGATTGAAAGTACTGATTCTGTATCTTAAGAGACGACAGGATGGGATGTAACTAAAGTATAAAGAATGATGAATGGTTAGGAACAGTTGCATCAAGAACTTCTATTCACCCTCTCAACACAAGAATGGGACACACCATGAAATTAAAAGGTGTCAAATTCAAAACTGACAAGGAAATACTTTTACACCACACAGCCTGCTACAGGATAACACTGAGGCCAAGCGCGGAGCAGGAATCAGTGGAAGATTAGAGAATTATATGGATAACCATAATATAGAGAGTTATAATTGGAAATATTTATAAAAATTAAGTTGGAAAATACATAAACCCTCCTGCCAGATGCCAAACTCTACCTACCAGAAGTTGAGAGAAGATAATGCTACAGAAGATGATATAAGAACTACCTTCTGTAGAGTGTTTTGCCTCTTCCTCTGAAGAATCTATGCTGGCCACTGTTGATAACAGGGTACTGAACTAGAAGTCTGATACAATATGGTGGTTCCTATGTACCTAATGGTTCCATAGGTAGCAGAGGAAATGAAATGAACTTTTCAAGCCTTGAATATAATACAAAGGATTCACAGTCAGCCAGGTGAACGGGCTTTAAAGCCATCTGCTACATGAATCTCTTACTGAAAATAACAGTTCCAAATATAAAGTATGATCTATTTTGCAGTGTCTGTTGAAAAAGAGTCAACGTTAGCTTTCTCCAAATGCAACAAAAAATCTGGATGCATTCCAGAAACAGTTCTCCCAGTTGATAAATGAGCCCCTGCTTCACATAAAACGTGTGGAGCAAAGCTACTGTAGGTGTATCGTGGAGCCTGTAGAAGAATACCAGCAAGGAAATGAACTCATTCAGATCAAAAACAGAGATTCCCCCACCCTCTGAAAAGAACTTTTTGTGAGGTCAAACCAGCACTTTGTCTTTGCAAAAAAACTGATAAAAGGAGGAGTGGGTAAGGATTAAGGCAAATAATCAGTAAAAGTTTGGAGCTCACATAGGGCTGTATTAAGGCAACACCAGCATCGGGGGCTCATCATGACCTGAGGCCTCCCATGACTGCCCCCTGCCAGGGACACCAATCTCTACTTGGACTGGCAGTGACACAGTTTCCCCCTCTGCTCCCAGTAACGCAGGGGCAACAGTAAAAGCATCCCTTCTTCTGCTAGGAATGGCAGCAGGGAACCTCACCCCTGAGAAACTGCAAGAGGATACCACTGTACCAGCCTACGTACAAGAGAGGAAGGTGTAGTAGAATCTGAGCCATCTGCTTCGGTGGCTGGACAGGACCAATGCATTACTTTTTTCCTGTCCCTCCCTCCCCCCCGCCACACACACACCCCTACCTTCCTTGGGGTAGTGTTAGCAGTAACCTCAGAGTAATGGGCTGAGGCGTTAACACCCCACTGGAGATGTACAGAATGGTTCATCCTGTTACCAAATTGGAATTTTCTGTAACAGGTTTATGAACCTTATGTGTTAGACAGTTTTCCCTACCTTTCACATAGCTAATCAGAGGAGGGGGAAAGGACTGTTTCTTCTCAGGGCAGGCTAAGGACTGGTCTACACTAAAAAGCTAGGTCGACCCAGCTATGTTGCTCAGGGTTGTAAAAAATCCATACCCATGAGCGACACAAGAAGGGTTTCTACAGGTATGTTAGCAACAAGAAGGTGGTCAGGGAAAGTGTGGGCCCCTTACTGAATGGGGGAGGCAACCTAGTGACAGAGGATGTGGAAAAAGCTAATATATTCAATGCTTTTTTTGCCTCTGTCTTCACAAACAAGGTCAGGTCCCAGACTACTGCACCGGGCAGCACAGTATGGGGAGGAGGTGAGCAGCCTTCTGTGGAGAAAGAAGTGGTTCAGGATTATTTAGAAAAGCTGGACGAGCACAAGTCCATGGGGCCAGATGCACTGCATCCGAGGGTGCTAAAGGAGTCGGCGGATGTGATTGCAGAGCCATTGGCCATTATCTTTGAAAATTCATGGAGATCGGGCGAGGTCCCAGATGACTGGAAAAAGGCTAATGTAGTGCCCATCTTTAAAAAAGGGAAGGAGGAGGATCCGGGGAACTACAGGCCAGTCAGCCTCACCTCAGTCCCTAGAAAAATCATGGAGCAGGTCCTCAAGGAATCAATTCTGAAGCACTGAGAGGAGAGGAAAGTGATCAGGAACAGTCAGCATAGATTCACCAAGGCCAAGTCATTCATGACTAACCTAATTGCCTTCTATGATGAGATAACTGGCTTTGTACATGAGGGGAAAGCAGTGGACGTGTCATTCCTCGACTTTAGCAAAGCTTTTCATATGGTCTCCCATAGTATTCTTGCCAGCAAATTAAAGAAGTATGGGCTGGATGAATGGACTATAAGGTGGATAGAAAGTTGGCTAGATTGTTAGGCTCAACGCGTAGTGATCAATGGCTCCATGTCTAGTTGGCAGCCAGTATCAAGTGGAGTGCCCCAAGGGTCGGTCCTCAGGCCGGTTTTGTTCAATATCTTCATTAATGATCTGGAGGATGACATGGATTGCACCCTCAGCAAGTTTGCAGATGACACTAAACTCGGAGGAGTGGTAGATAAGCTGGAGGGAAGGGATAGGATACAGAAGGCCCTAGACAAATTAGAGGATTGGGCCAAAAGAAATCTGATGAGGTTGAACAAGGACAAGTGCAGAGTCCTGCACTTAGGACGGAAAAATCCCATGCACTGCAACAGACTAGGGACCGAGTGGCTAGGCAGCAGTTCTGCAGAAAAGGAATAGTGGTTGCGGTGGATGAGAAGCTGGATATGAGTCAGCAGTGTGCCCTTGTTGCCAAGAAGGCTAATGGCATTTTGGGCTGTATAAGTAGGAGCATTGCCAGCAGATCGAGGGACGTGATCATTCCCCTCTATTCGGCGAGGCCTCATCTGGAGTACTGTGTCCAGTTTTGGGCCCCACACTACAAGAAGGATGTAGAAAAATTGGAAAGAGTCCAGCGGAGGGCAACAAAAATGATTAGAGGGCTGGAGCACATAACTTTTGAGGAGAGGTTGAGAGAACTGGGCTTCAGCCCTGTAGGGCGCACTGCCAGGGGTCAGGGCTTCAGCAGGAGCAGGGCTGAAGCCCAACCTTGGCAGGTGTGCCCCAGCTCTTGAACTTCTGAAGACTGTCATATGTGGCTTGGAGGGCCAGTAAATTTGGTCACCCCTGGTCTAGAAGATACACAAAATAAACAAACAGGCACGCACACAAGCTCTAATATGGGTGCGCCTCTAAATATACTGATGAATCTCATGCCCACCACGTACAGATTTCAAGCAGTTAGCAGATAGCAGTTTAAAGATTTGACAAACTAAAATGGGAAGAAAATGAAAATCTGTATCAGAGTATGTTTCAGAACACAAGGAAGTATTCGAAATTTTTTAATAAAAAGCAAAAAAGAAGAAAAAGACGAAGTTGAGTGTTTGCGCTGCAAATGGTGTGGCCCAATTATTAAATGTAAATATTTATGAGCTAATAGTTCTAAGTCTTCAACAGTAAACTGTTTATTCAGATGAAAAGTTTTAATTGGGGATTAGAGATGTATTGTTTTCTTAAACTTAGAGGTCGCATTGTGTTTTGAGTTCTGTTTTAGTTTTCGTTCTCTAGCAAACCACATTGATGAACAGAATTCAAAGCATTAATGTACTGAATACTTTTTTCCCATCTTTCTGGCCATCAAAATAAACCCTGATATTTACTCAGAAAAATTATTAATAGTTTTCTGCACTGATTTTCACCTGTTTTTGTTGTGGTGATGAACATGGATAAATTCCCAGGAAAAAGTAAATAAAATAAAAACTGAAAATGAAGGATCCTACTTATTTACTACACACCTTCCAATTGCTGCAACAAATGAGGGAGGGGTCCTACAAACAACTGTCTCTTTCAGTACACAACCCTGATTCATTCCCATCATGTGCACTGAGTGCGGCAGGGGCCCTGTGGAAAAAATATTATGTGGTCATATAATTAAAAACTACATTACAATGCATATGCATGAAGTGGACAAAGAGAGGTTACTCACTATGTGAAGTATCTAACTTGATATGTGTGTCCCTATGGGTGCTCCACTTGATAGAAAGGCAACCCTGGATAGTGCCTGCACCCCATGCCCCTTTGATAAGGGACTTTCATTAGCAGTGTCCATTCAGCGAACGCATGTGCTACTGCTATCCTCATGCCCCACACCAAGGCTTTATCAGGCTGGGAAAGCAAACCACAATCAGTTCCTTCTCCACTGCCAAGTGTCAGAAGTAAACTCGGACATAGAGGGAGTGAGGGTGGGTAGTGACGCAATCATAGGGACACATCTCAAATAACTAGTAGTCGGCAATTCCTCGGAGTTAGAGGAGAATTGCCTTCCAATTGCTGGTGGATCCGCAGGTGACTAATCAGACCAATCCAGGATCCACAGATCTTGTCACAGCTGGGGCAGACATTTCCCAATGGAAGGAGCGGAACTGGATTGTTAAGTCAGGCTGTGGCGCGTTCTTTCCTCCCTTTCCTATTTCCCGTTGTTGGGAATACCTGATACTGAAAATGATCCTGGCCAATGACAAAACACAGGAATCTTCTGTGGGACAGGTGTATCGCTATATGGAAGTCTGATTCTTGAAGGTCAAGGGCCAAAAACTAATCCCCTGAATCTAGAGAAGGAATTACAGTTGCCAGAGTCACCAACATCAACTTTTGAGATCTCATGAACTTGCTTAGCCATCTTAGATCTAAGATTGGTCTCCACAGTCCATTTTTCTTTGGCATGAGGAACTACCTAGAGTAAGAGCCTCTTCCCCAGCGCTGAGCAGGGACCAGCTCTACCACTCCTAAAAAAAAGGAGAGAATTTATCTCCTGTCTTGGTAGGAACTCAGGAGAAGGGTCCCTGAAAATGAAAATCGGTATCAGACAGGGAAGGGGATTGAGGAGGTGGTAGGGAGATAAAAATAGATGGTGCAGCCCTATGATATTATTTTCAGAATCCATTTGTCCAAAGTGATATGCTCCCATGTTTGTCAGAAATGGGAGAGTCAGTCCCCAAAAGGGTGAAGGTGGGCATATCATGGTAGTTGACAAGCTAAGAGAGGGGAGGGTAGGAACCTTCAACCATCTCATTAAAATCTTCGAAGATTAAGCCTGCTGAGAACTTGTCGGGTGGGGTAAAGGATCTTTTTCTCCATGTCTCTCTTTTTCTAGGAGGTTCCATCAGTATCTGAAACCCATAAAATTGCATCTGGTGGGATCGGTGAGCTCTTCGTGATCTACTGAATTTTCTTTTGTTCACAGGAGTGTAGATGCCTAACAAACGTAACGTGGCCCAGTAATCTTTAAGAGTATGCAACGACTCATCAGTATTCTCTGTGAACTGCTCCAGACCATCAAAGGAGAGATCCTCTTCCCTGTCTCTTTGAGAAAGGGGGTTTGTATATGGCTAAGACAGAAGATCAGAGAGTGATGATACTGAAGGGAAGTCTCCATCCTCCTCAAAACGGAGGAGAGCTGACCAAAAAGACAGGTGATGGTACCAGGGATGTATAATCTCAGTACCAAGAGATGCTCGGTACCTGCCAGCAATGGAGACTCAGATTCAGCAGTCACAGATAAGTCCTTCGGATACCTGCAGTTTTGCAGCATCGAGTGAGGCTGTGGTACTGACAAACCAATATACTTGTTCCTGCAGGATGGTACCAATGGTTTTCAGTGCTTCACAGACAGTGCTGATGTAAATAGAGACAATCTTACACAGTACTGAACAGCTCAATAAGGGCAGTGGGAGAGGGGTTAAGTTCAACAGTACCCATCTTCTGTATTTGCTCTATCTCCACTAAATGGTACAGGAGCCTTCCCAGAGCCATGCTTATTCTTAGAGCTGCAGGATCTTCCTGCCTCCCGGGTATCAGAGGAGTCTTTCACCTCTATTGCACTGAGCCTCAAGGACAAAGTCTCTGAGGCTGTTGACCCTGGTCAGTGAATGAGGTCTTTTTGAGATGGGTACCTTAAGAATCAAATTAGACTTCTCTTCTTAGGATCTTTAGAGGAAGTCTCTGAGGCTTTCCCCTTTCTAGTAGGGCATTGTACCAAGGTCGAAGGGGTGCTAGAGACACTGGGGGATGATGTATAAGGGTGTTCTCCTGACCTGGATCCAAAGCAAGGTGAAGGGAGCCCTCAATCATTAACAGTTGGAGCTTGATTTCCCAGTTATTCCATGCCCTGTATTTGACAGCGAAACCGAAGTTACACTTCTGAGTAACATGCGACTCTCCTGTACCTAGAGTGTCCACTGGCTGACTGGGATAGCCTCTCTACACATGAGGCAACATTTAAACCCTGGTGAACAGGGAAGATTTCCCCGGAGGAAACAAAACACTCTTTCAATAACCAGTAACAAACAAGTTAACTACTAAACTAAATAAACTAAGTAGGGCGAACTCAGCAAACAGCCAAAGCACACACAATGCAGACACGCTAAGGTCCATCTCAGGCTGATGCAGCTGAGAAGCAAGTGAGGGCATTTCACCTGCACAGCCTGATACAGCCTCAGTATGCAGTACAAGGATGCATGCGCAAGTTGAACAGATAGTACTTATGAAAACCTCTGGTCAAAAGCGCATAGGGCACATGCACCAGTAGTGGATTAATGATTTTGCCGCCCCTCGGCCCTGAAATAATTGCTGCCTCCCACTTCCCTCCCCACCCCAGCTCGCCTCCGCCTCCTCCCCTGAGCGCGCCGACAGGTCCTGCTTCTCCCCACTCCCTGCCAGTGCTTGTGCGCGAAACAGGTTCACAAAGGAGGGGGGAAGAGGGGGAAATGTGGCAAGCTTAGGAGAGGAGGCAGGGCCAGGGTGGGGATTTGGGAAAGGGGACCAATAGGGGCAGAGAAGGGGTGGAGTTGGGGCGAGGCCGGGGGGCGGAGGGCGCGAACCAGCGCCAGGGGAAGCAGCCTCTGGCTACTATTATATATTTGCCACCCCTGCAATTTTTCTGCCCTAGGCCTAGGCCTTGTCGGCCTAGGAGTTAATACACCGCTGACCAGTCGTGGAGAACCCATAGGGCTTTACTCGAAGAACAAATTAAGATGGCAGAAGTAACCTTAACTCTGGCATTTCCTAACTTCTGGCTGCTTGGCTTTGCGTTTTTAATGTTCTCTTAAGAATTTTATGCATTCCCACGCTAGTAGCATGGGAAACAAATTTTAAAAATTACTTATAGTTACAATTAACCACACAAAAACAACATACTGTAGCACGTTACTTTACTTGTTGAAAAAGTTAGGCAATGGAATTGATGTGATAATGATTTGTGCTAGAAAACCCACTTCCCTTAAGAATTTAGAGGCACTACATTAATTTAATACTGATGCAGCAATAAGATGTTCATTTGCTGCTTTTAAATTAAATTTAATCTTTATTTTATTTCCTACAAATTCTCATAAGAAATCAAAAGAAAACCTGATGTTCGTTGTGCATCTTTGGTTTTTTGTCTAAATATAAATATAGAAACATTGGTTTGTGATCTGTTGACTCACTGTACATCACACCCATCTTGCCACATTAACAGCACTGATAGCTAACACATTGTGTTACTATGTGGGTGATTAGAAATGATCAGTTCTGGTATCTTTCTGTTTTAGGCAGAGTCTGTAAGCATTATGGAAAATTACAATACCCTGTCTGATTATGGATGGGAAAAGGCTGGTTAGAACATGCTGATCTAAATGCATCAATGAATCAAACAGCAATATATTTCAAGTAAAAGGTATGTAATAAGGGGAAGGAATTTAAAGAGCTAGTGGCATGGGATACCAACTATTCAGGAGGCAGTGCTGTGAGAAAGAATCCTCACTTTTCATTACGTTTTTTTCCAAGAAATATTTTCAAACTAATTTTCTGGAAAGACTGTGTCAGCCACTCACACTTTTTCTCAAGTTGATTATGAATTGAGATACATCCTGCACTTCATTTCTGGGGCCTTATTCACCTCAAAATCAATGAAGTCACCCTGGCAAAAAGCTGAAATAGTACAGGGGTGAACCACATTCCTGATTTTTTGGAGCCAGAGACAGACCAGTCACCCCTATATGGGTAGGCGGGCAAAAAGATGAATATACGGTTTCTGGCAATAGCCACTACTATGAATATTATTCCTGAGGGAATTCTGCACCAAAAAATTAAATATCGTGCATCAAAAAATTAAATATTCTGCGCACAATATTTAAAAATTCAGCAAAATTCTACATATTTTATTTGTCAAAATAATATAATCACACCATTTTCAATTATTTGCTGACAAGTATTTTGAAATAAATTACTAAAATAATTGAAAATGGTGTGATTGTATTGTTACTGTGTTTCTGCATTATTTTGACAATTAAAATATGCAGAACTTTGAAGAATTTTAAATTTTTAAATTTTTCGGTACACAATTCTCTTAAGAGTACCAGGGTTCTGCGTGGTGCAATCTGGGTGTGGGCACCTCGGTGGGGGGTCTGGATGCAGGGGGGAATCTGGGTGCACAGGGGCTCAGTGTGTGGTTCTTGGTGCAGGGGGAATGGAACTCTGCAAGGGGAGGGGAGGTGAAGGTAGTTAGGGCTGCGGGGGGGTTGGGGTCAGGATGCAGCTGATTGGGGCTCAGTGGGGTTGAGGTCCAGGTATTGGTAGCTCCTGATGCAGGGGGTGAGGTTCAGCAGGATAGGGGTCACTGTACAGGGAGCTGATTCCACTGTCCACCCAACCCCCAAGCATTTGGACACACACAGCCCGCACCAATCCCTCTCAGCTGACCCTCGCCCACGCCCCCCGCACCTGGAACGTCCCCCTGAGGCCCTCCCCCGGTCACACCCAGACACACCCATGGTGCAGAGCTTCCTGAACCCAGGGAAAGTTTCTGGGGCTTCATCTGACACAGCCCTGGCTCCTCCATGCAGGGAAGGGGGAGAGGGAGGGGAAACTCTGTCTCAGTTCTCCACCCCGCCCACTCCCAGCTGGGACTAATGTCCCTGGATGGCCAGGGCATCCCCAGTCCCCTTCCTCCCAGTGATTTACTTCTCCCTGGCTGCCTGAACAGGCACATCTGAGCTGCCCAGGAGGGGTGAGTGAGTGAGTACTGGTACAGCTTCTCTGCTTCCCCACAGAAACCATTTTCTCCTGTTGAAATTACTCTTATAATGCTGCTGGGATTTTACTGTATTATTGATATTAGGATTAATGACAGAGTACCAAGAGCACCGAATAGGTGTTTTTATTAATTAAATCTAAATAAAATAAATCTAAAATTACGCAGACCAACCCCCTCTCACTTTTCTTTTTTTTTTTGGGCAAACAGTTAATTAAATCAAATAAATCCCAGAGAAGCTTTATAAAGACGAACCTTCAAACTGCCATGATGTCAATAGCCTGAAAGGCTGGTCACAGTGCCAGCTCCGTTGAAGGAAGAGGAAAAAAGGCACACAGGGTAAAAAAAAGGAAAGGAGCTGAATTCTACACAGTCCAGAGGATGAAGAAAACCCAACCATCACTGGTACTACTATCCCATAGGTTGTGAAAGTAAAGGTAGTTTTCCCCTATGGGGAACTAGGGAAAGATCATATGCCTGATATCAGAAACTTTTCTCAGTCAGCTTGGCTCTTATTCTAGATCCTCTGTTTCTGCAAGATCTTCAGTATGAAACTATTCAATGTATGTGTGTAAGTGGAGAGGGGGGATGGCAACCCAAAGAGGGCTCTCTCTCAAGTCCATGGTTATATTTCTCTTGTAAGAATTGATGACATCTCTTACTCCTAAGGCAGAATAAAGAACACAGCTCCGTGCTCTGCTTTATGTCTGTATGGCCTTTAACATTTAGGGGAAAAACCCACAGAACTCAGTTATTTGTGTTTTTAACCTGCCAGGACCTTTTAATTTACTTTCAAGATGTACTTGCTTGCATTTTTAAGGCTACACGTGTCCCATTAATAATTAAAGCCTTAAACATGTTTTTATATTTTTTCCCCAAAGCTTCTCTGTTCACCTTCAACTCTTTCGTTGCTGATCACTGTACCCACAGTCATTTAGCTTGTTGATTACAGCTGAACATATCTGTTATAATCCTGATTTTCCATAATGCTATATTTTGTAACCTACACAGTTACTTGTGCTTGCATCAAGCTCTATTTGGATGGACATTAAAATAAAAATTAAAAATGCACAAACATTTTATTATTAAATAAAACTACCTTTAATATGCTGGATACGTAAAGTTTATGAAAACATATTTTGCTTTTAAAACTCATCTGTTAAACAAACCAAGTATTATTTGTAGTTAGTGAACTGGCCTGATTATTACTTGTCACCATGTCCTTCAAAAATTTTAGAACTAGCAGATCTCATTCCCTCACATCTAGTTTTTATTCATAGACTGGAGAGGAAAACAAGCTCTCTTGCTTTTTTCAACTCCCAATTTGTGTCTTAACTTTGAAAGAACTAGTCTAGTCATTGAATTGAATGAGTTGAATACACTGACATTAAGTAAATATTCTCTCTGCCCATGCAGAACGGGCTACTGTTGTCAAAAGCTGGTTTAGCACTTGAAACTCTGGTTCCAAGGTGCTTAGCAAGTGACTTCCACAACTTCAGTGGTTTGGCTTTCTTTAGAACTTGGCAGCAAAAATGTACTGCTTAATATTATTTCTTTGTATTTAATTTAAATTATAATATATTGTAAGTAGTTTAGGCCTTACCATACAAAATCAATTTCAAATTTAGTTTAAAATACTTGTTTAAAAAAAAAATAAAGCTGTATTTACTTTAAATAAAAAGATAAAATTTAAAATTAAATTTATTTTTTTATTTTTTTCATCTATTTTATTCCATCCTGTGGCCAACTGATCCCTGCAGAACCCCAGTAGAAACACACTTCCTCAATGATGATTCCCCATTTTAAATTACATATAAGACTTGTTAGTTAGCCAGTTCTTAATACATTTAATCTATCCCTTGTAAATTTTGTGATGTTCTTTTTTTTTAAATCAAAATTTTGGACAACACCAAGTCAAATGTCCTACACAAATCTTAGAATATTACATCAACACTACTCACTTCATCAACCAAACTTTTAATCTCTCAAAAAAAAAGATAAGCAAGTTAGTTTGACCAGATCTATTTTTCATAAATCTCTGTAGACTGCCATTCAATTATATTACCCTCCTTTAATTCTCTAGTCATCATGTCCCATACCAGCCATTCCAGTATTTTGCCTTGGACTGATGACAAGCTGTCAGGACTATAGCTACTCAAGTCATCCCTTCCACATTTTTAAAATATTGACACAATATTAGTTTTCTTCCAGTGTTCCAAAAGTTATTGAAAATAAACATTAAGGGTCCAGCGTGCTAATCAGCCAGGTCTTTTAAAACTCCTGGATGCAAGTTATCCAAATCTGAAGATTTTAAAATGCCTAACTTTAGGAGGATGTTAAACAGCAGCAACTGAGTTACTATTGGACTGGAAAGTGTTTCATCATCATCAGATGACATGACTACATTATCTGACTTTTTCCCAAATACCGAACAGAAATATCTGTTGAACACTTCTGCCTTTTCTGTATTACTAACAATTCTATCATTTCCATCTAATGATGGACCAATACCATTGTAGCATTCTTTTTGTTCCTAATTTACTTTAAAACCCCTTCTTGTTTTCCTTAACTCTGCAGGCCATAGAGATCTCCTTGTGCCCCTTTTGCTTCGTTTATCAATTTCTACAATTCCTAGCTTTTGATTTATTTAACAGGGCTGCCAGTTTGTTATGGTGGTGAAAATATCATGGATACCTTTCTATCTGTGACATTTCAAATCCGAAGCGGTATCAACCATCTGCAGCAGCACCCTAATCCCAGAATGAGGAAGAGGCAAGGTCCTGCTGGTGGGGTGGGGACCTGAAGAGCAAGCCCACCCCACATACACCCTGCAACGGTGGCTTCTGTCCCACAGGGCTGAGTCCAGTTCCCTGCTCTAGCAATTGCAATATGGTGCACAGGGCACAGCACCACTCACGTTTGGCTCAGGCACCCCATCATAACATGCACAGGCTGCAGACAGATCACAACGCCAGGTACAGCCGACAGGCTGGATTAGGGTTGCAGTGCCAGGGCAGAGGATGTTGACGTGCGTGGTCAATGATTCCTCAGCACAGAGAGGCAGCAGCCATGGAGGAGGATCTTAAAGAGGTATAGTTGAATTTCATTTGTCACTGCTTCCCCCCCAAAATCAAAAAAATCACAGTGTAGCCATGGTACATTGAGTAAAAGTTGCAGTCTTAGGGGAAAATGCTGTATCAAGTCACAGATAAAGCCACACACTCTCTTTCCCCCAAATCTGCGACTTTTACTAAATTTATTGTGACTACTCTGAGATTTTTAATAAAAACTGCTATGATCAATCTGCTGCCCTAATAGATTATCTTCAACCTTCACTTTCTTCCATTTGTTAGATCAATAGATGGAGGGACGATAGATGGATATTATAGCTGTCTTTACTTCCCTTTTAAGTCAGGTTGGTTTTCTAACCAGTATGCCCTTTTCCCTCAATTGTGGCTTTTTGGACATCGAGTAAAATGTTTTTAAACAGTTCCCAATTATCACTCACATTTCTGTGTGTCAATTCTTTCCCCGCAAAATCCATGATATGGAAATTCGGGTTCCTGACTAACCCTAGCTATTAATTTAACAGAAAGATCTTTTTCATGAAGAATCCATGCAGAAGCAGCTGCTTTAGTGCCCCATATTGTATAGTGCATAAGTCCATATTCCAGTAGGAGGTTCCTAAAGCCGGACTTTATTGAGGTACTTCCGTAAGTGCCCTGAATGAACATAAAAAGAATAGGAGTACTTGTGGCACCTTAGAGACTAACAAATTTGTTTGAGCATAAGCTTTCGTGAGCTACAGCTCACTTCATATTGTGAAGATCCCCCAACAATTCTGTTTTTTTCTTCAAGTGCTGATCCTTATCTTTATTCCATGGGTATGCATGAGCTCTATGCACCTGAGACAAGAAGAGTCTCTCAGCGAGGATTTATTTATGGTAATCATTCTGTACCTCAATCTGTGTATAAAGCCACTGAGCCATCTGAGATCTAAAATGGGTCTCCATCCTCCCTTCTTGGGAATGAGTAAAATCCCTTTCTCCTGTGTTGAGGATGTACTTTGGGTATCGGCATTTTGGGTAGATGGATTTGGCAAGTTGATTGATTCGCAGCACTCAAAGATCCCATCAACAATATTTCTTGCAGGAGGTTGGGTTTGAAAGGAGGAAGAAGGTGGGAACGTTATGCTTGCTATGTTGCACCTTCTGTTGTTTCCATGGTGGTTCATAGCCCCTCTGGGGCTAAAAGCGTTGAGGAGTGATGGTCATTCCTTCTATAATTGCAGCCTGTGGTATTTTTTCCTTGGTGCTGGAGTGAAGATCAGGGGACAGAGGATTGCACTTGAGTCCATGAACAAATGTAATGAGTTCTCTTTTTTCACTGAACAGCTCTTTCCCCTCAAAAGGCAAGTCCTTCACTGTAGACCTGGGAAACTTGGAGGACTGGAGCTATGATACTCATCACATCACTATAGCCTTTGTCATGGAGTGGGAGGCTTTATATGCTGGGTTGACTAGGGCTTGCAGGGTTGATCTATTGAGCAATTTTCCTTCCTCAATAAGTGCCTGGAACATGCCTTATCCTGCTGTGGAAGCTTGTCAGAGAATTCCTCAAATTAATGAAGTCAGACACGAGTGCCTGAAAGTTTTCTAGTCAGAGTTGCTAACTGGTGGAAGTGAAGACTTTTCTTCGAAAGAGGTCCAGGTTCTTGGCTTTCTCCTGATCAGAAGAGATGGATCTGGGCTTATATTTGGGACAGGGTGTATAATAAAAATTCTGCTCCCTTAACAGATAGAAAGTACTAGTTTTCTGAGTGGGGACAGAGGTGGCTAGGGTATGCCAGACCACATTGGCAGGTTCTAGGATGTCCTCACTGATGTGAAGTAACACCTTACTGGGCCCTGTGCTCTGTAGAGTGTCAAGAAGTTTACAAGGTGGGTCTTTCACCTCCTCTAGATGGATATGGAGTATGTCATCAATTCTCTTTAGTAGATCTTGAAATTGTCTGTAATCATCAGGCAGGGAAGGAAAGCCCAGTGCTACCGCCTTATCTGGGGAAGATGATGGATAGCCTCATTGAAGCTGGTGGTTCTGCTAGAGCCAGCTCTTCCTCCATGGCTCCTGAGTCCAGGTTCAAGGTCCTCCCTGTAAGGGAAGTATTGCACAGATTCCCAATACAACCGTATGGATTCAGGATTTCACATATATAGGTCCTATAGTCCCCAATATGGCCAGTGAGATGGGTCAAATAGGAATAGTGGTGGTCCCCACAGTGCAGGGTACCATTGGTCCCAAGGTTCATAATCCTGTCCATGTGATTGAGATGAATCCCAAGAGGCTCTGTATCCCCTATCAGGGCTAAGCCCTTCACTTGATGGCAATGGTGATGCTCTCCCATTTGTGTCCAGGAAAGAAGGAACAAGCTCCAACTCCATGGGTGGTGCTATGGTACCGTAAGTGTTGTTATGCCCCAACCAGCAGAGGTCTCGATAAGTGACTGCCACTGCCTTGCATTCCCTGTACCAGCAGCATGATGATCTTCTTCATGAGGACTGGATGTGACAGCATCAGAGGTTCCAGATCCAGGAAGATGCTGGTAGTGTATCTATCCCCAGGCATAAGGGATCAGGGAAGACTCCTGTCCTTCCAAAGAGATGGGGTCAGTCTCGTTAAGAGATTTTGGCACAAAAAAAAGTTCTCATCTCAATGGAACATTACCATTGGTATAGGTGGTGCTTGGCTTTTCTCTCTTGTCAGTAACACACACAGTCCAGCTGCTGCGCACAATGCTTGTTTCAGAGAACTCTTTGTCTTTGGAGCCAGAGCACAGGTATCATGTTCCATGTGAGCTCCTGACAGTCCTATATGGGGGAGCAGAGTCTCACCCAACTTAACAGTGTTGGAGAGGAGGTCCTTTTCTTCCCTCGCTTTTTATGACAGTATTTTCTACGCATTTTGTGCTTCTGTTTAAAGAAGTCCTTAACTCTGCCACTATTAGCTCCAGAACCAGAGATCACCATGCTTGTAGGTTTGCTCCTTGATGCCTTTGCGTGATGCAGAATGGGTCTCCAAAGCCAGGGTTGGACTGGAGCTTCATTGTTCATCATAAGGAATCTTTGCAGCCTGTACTCGTACGCTTAATGGGTTTGACTTGGCAAGGATCAGCAAATGCTCACTTCTAAGAGATGTGTGACTCCTTGAGGCAGTAGAGGCACTTGAAGTGGTCAATGCTGACTGAGAAAGCCCAGGGACAGGAAAAACAGTTCTTGAAACCCAGGATCTTGGGCATACTAGTTGCTCTGTACCAGGGGTGGAGGGAAGGTAGAAGTACCCCATAAATCCTAATTTTACCCTAACTAATTAAAAACTGTAAGGACTCTAAAATTATGTAAAAATGTCTCAGCAATTCACAAATATTTACAGGTCTAAAGTGGATGAAACAAGGAAGTTGTGGACACTGAAGTGGTTCCATCTCAGACCATGAGCAGTACAAAAGGAACTGAAGAGGCAGTCAGTCCACGCTACCCCTTATATATCGTTGTTTCAGAGCACAAGGAGGAGAAAAGTGCAAGGGTGTACCAATCGACACTACTAGCAAAAATCTTCCAGTCTCAGGCACATGGAGTGCATGCACAACCCACAGTGGAACACATATAGAGACCATCACTTGAAGATTTTATTTTTAAATTGCCACTATTATGGTTGAAAATTAAGTCTCCAACTTTTGGACTTTACCTGCAGCTTATGCTGAGAAGTACATCTGCTCTTGTCATAAAACAATGACTAAGACAGTCATTTTAGCTGCACACAGTTTGACTGCAAATTCTATCATCCAATCACAAAATACTTGAGACTAAAACAGTACTTTTTTCCTTGTATAAACATATAAACAACTACAGTGATATCACTGGATAGGCATTTAATAGCATTAATTTGACAGCAAATAGACCTCTACATTGAGGCAAAAAAGTTACTTTACAAAGATCAAAGCAGATCATCTTGCGCTCTCTCTCAAAGCAAATGCATGTGCGCATGCCTGTGCACACTAATCTACTTGGCTCAAAATTACTTATACCTCATTATGTTTAGAACTATGGTAAAACCCAGAAATGCAATGCAAAAGAGGTTTTCATCTTTCATGGTAATTTACAGAGCTGCTGCCAAGAATCAAGGAAGCACTTGCTGTACAAGTGTTTTTTGAACACTGCTTTAAGATTTGATATAACACTATTATACACTACTTCTCTAAAACGTTAAACACTGCTGTAAACACTGAACATATAGAGATAGATAAAACAGATCTACCCAACAGCTTTTGAAAAATGTCAGTACTGAACAGTAGTCCTACAAAAAAAAATAAAAATCTCTTACCGTAGGAATATCAGAACAGACTTTAAAGAATTAGTTGACAATGGCTGATGTTTCAGAAGGATTTTTGTACACTATTCACAGCAGCATAATTGTCAACTATTATATCCCCACTGTGTGAAGTTTGTCTCCTTAGTAATTTTAAGCATCTAGCAATTTTAAAAATTCTTTATACCTGAGAACATCAGTTATAGTTTACAAAGAAAAAGTATCAGTATCTAAGATGCTCTTCAATAACTTTAAAAAAAAAGTGTCTTGTAATCTAGTATGTGATTTAGTTCTCACTAGAATCTAAATTCATTAATCAGAAGATAGTCTTATTGAGACATAGTTACTAATTGCTAATAATTCTGATCACGTATACATCTTGCTGACCATAGTACCAGAGCAACTAAGCTATTTTAACGATCAGTGTCAGAAAATGATGTCCATCTTCACCGAGAAAACTTCTTTGGGAGTGTGATGGGGTGAACGCACCCCGCACTGGACTGGGAAGGGTTAACTCCTCACTGTGGCTGAGGAAGCCACACCCCCACGTCCCTACTGAGCATGCTCCAGATGCAGCACTAGTATAAAAGGTAGCAGCCAAGCTCAGTCTGGGTTGACGGCCGGGGAGGAAGGATGCTCCTTGCCAACTCCAGCCTGTAAGGAGCTGGAACCCTTGACTGTGGAAGCCGGAGTTACAGACTGGCGCCCAAGTGCCTGTGAATGTCAGAGAGAAATCAGAGTCACTGGGAACTACACATGCCGAAAAGCCAAGAAACCCCGACAACGCCTCAACTACAGCTCCAAAAGATATGGCAGGAAGTGGCGCAGAGGGCGACTAGCTAGAGTCCAGTGGAAAGTCGGCATGTTTCAGTTGGAGCCCCACTGACGGAACACTCCATCACTGTTAAGGACCCGGTGG
The DNA here is from genome assembly GCF_965140235.1 of Caretta caretta. Lineage (NCBI taxonomy): Eukaryota > Metazoa > Chordata > Testudines > Cheloniidae > Caretta > Caretta caretta. The sequence continues at coordinate 65,208,868 of NC_134211.1, read as the reverse complement.
AGCAGGTTAACATTTTCAAGAGGGCTTGTAAGTGACCTTAGGCCCCAGGTCACTTTTGAAAATGAAATGTAGGTGGTTTTCAACTTGCTACCCCAAATCAGTTTATTATGGAAACAAAATGTTTTGGTACAGTTTGAGAGTTCTTCTACAAAGTGACAAACGGACGTACAGTGCATTTTATTTCTATTATGGTAACACCTAGGAACACCAAACAGGCACCGAGGAACAACTGTACCCCTCCACCACCACATATCCAAAGAGCTAGGCTTTAGACAATACAAAATGAGTAAACAAATAGAAAGTGAGGAGTGTTCAAGGGCAATGTACAAAGAGAGGTGACAGCATAAATTAGTAATCACAGTCATGTCAGTAGCCAGATGTATTATCTGGTGATCACCTGTAATACAGTACCACACAATATTAAGTCCTTCTCCAACTTCTTTTATTCTTTATTCTGTGGACCATTTTGCAAGACAGTCCTCTCATGGTCCCACCTCCTCTCCCAACACCACAATCCCCAGCTGTTTACTTACCAAAAATCTTTTGCTCTGCAGATCAGGGAAGAGCTCCACATACCACTGGGGTTTCACAGACCAGAGTCTGACAGATTTATTTTTAAATAAACTTTGGTGCATAATTCATCAAAGTGACATGCTGTTGGCTACCCTTACGTTCCTTCAGTTAAGCCCACATACCCCATACAATAACTTGCTTATTTCCTTGTCTGCAACTACTTTAAATTTAAATGTGACAGTGCAGACTCTTCTACATTCTGTTATCCAAAATCTTATATTATGTAGGGCTGTTTCCCCAATTTCTGGGACTATTTCTTTGATTTCTTATCTTTCATTACTTTCTGAACTTAAGAACAGGTTTATTGCATTTTCAAAACTTAAAGTAATACTAGATGATTGGAAATAACTCCAGGCAAAGCTACAAGACATGAAAAACCAAATGCAACCTTGGAAGTAGTACAGAATTTCTATAGAAAACAGGTGCAGAAAAGGCAAAGTTTGCAATTTCCACTGGATTGATTAATATCAAACTTTTTTGCCAAATCCTATCCTAGGTTAGTCTCTTCAAATGAGAGTTATTTCCTGTACTTTCAAATAAAAAAAACAAAAAATTATTACACGTTTTAAAGCTAAGGAATTCCTGCATGCTAAATACTAGAAATTAAACCAAACAAACAAGATCAACTGAACTTTCACTATATTAATCATCTAATTAGGAATAAAAAAAATCTTTTTGATGGAGAAATGGTCAATGCTGTACATAGTGTAACCAACTGCAGCCGAACTGCTACACCCAGTTTCTCCTGACATTGATTGTTTTGCCTATTAACTTCTTCCTTAATTCAGTATCTCACTTTTACTTTATATCTCTCACTAAATCATACACAGAAGAAAATTATAACTGTCATAAGCTGGGAGTGGTAAAAAGCAACACTGTTCAAAGCTTCTTATCCTATAAAACTCACTTAACTGTCCTACACAATTTTAAAAAAAGAATTTAAAGCAAATACATTTGCCACGTCAATAGTTGGTCTCTATTCCAGATAGAGAAATAAATTAGATTAGAAGTAGCATGGAAAAATCAGTGCCTTCACACAGACAAGGATGAGAAAGCAAAACTTATTCTTTTTCAAATGTCAACTAGCATGACAATTGGCCAACTCTTTCTTGGAAAAGGATTGTTATTACATCTGGTCAAATTATTCATTGTGAATTTAGCCCTTTTTCCTGTTTACAAATGATTCCCAAACTAGTTATAATTTCTGCAAAGATAGTAGCTATTCATAACTATCCCCAAGACAGTTTGGGCCACATTTCAGTCTTGGATTCCTCATAAATTATAAAACTATTAGCTATTTGTGGTATTCACCTATGGTATGTCAAATGGTAACAGCTTCTGGTCCCTGTTAGACGGCTACATTTTAATAAAGAAGAAAAATACTTGTTCACACATGAATACCCTTGTCTACATGAAAAAAGAAAAGGAGTACTTCTGGCACCTAAGAGACTAACAAATTTATTAGAGCATAAGCTTTCATGAGCTACAGCTCACTTCATCAGGGGCATCCAGTGGAAAATATAGTAGGGAGATTTTATATACACAGAGAACATGAAACAATGGGTGTTACCATACACGAGAAGACAGGTATCTGCGTAAAGAACAGCCATTCCTCACATTTGTGTAAACAAAAACACATTCATAGACATATTTGGAAGCAGTCAAGTACAAGGGAACATGGAAATGATCAAATCAAATGGCAATTCAGAATCTGAACAAAAGCTCATTAGCACTGTTTTGCAGCATCCAACCATACCTAATTGCTCTCTCTTTAGCAGGGGTGAAAGTAACTTAAAGGACTTACCAGTACGCCGGAGACTGAGCAGGGGGCCTGGCCTCAACTGGAAGAGGTAGGGCCTCTAAATACCCGTGCCCTTTAAATCACCCCCAGAGCTACCAGCTGCAGAGATGGCTGTGGCTCAGGGGCGATTTAAAGGGCCCGGGGCTCCGGCTTCCGCTACTGCTGCCAGAGCCCCGGGGTAGCAGTGGCAGAGCGCCGACGGTGATTTAAAGGGCCCGGGGCTTCCTGCAGTGGCTGGAGCCCCGGAACGCCAGCCACTGCAGGGAGCCTCGGGCCCTTTAAATCGCCAGCCTGAAGAAGCTGGTCCAGTCTGGCACGGTGTACTGGCTCTTGCCGGTACGCCGGACCGGACCGGCTTACTTTCACCTCTGCTCTTTAGGTAAATGTGTTACTCAGAATTCTTGAATGACCATACTATAAAGAGCATTACACATATAGAAAAGTATTCCAATTGTGTTCACGGAAACTTGGGAGACTTCTCTCACTTACAAGTTTTGAAAACAGCGGGAGAAAAATTGAAAAACTTTGGTCTAATATTAGGCCTGATCCTCTTCAATGCCTATTGACATCAACGGGCATTGCAGCTGTTAAACGCCTTTCAGAATCAGGCATAGAGCGAATACTGAGTGCTCAGCACAAAATCAAATTTTCCAAATTAACTTAATTTTGTACATTTTGTACATTTTCCCTCCAGAAATTGTATTGTTTTGGTATACTTGGTTTTCCTGAAAATATGCAGTTGATCAGGTGAAACAAAAATTAAAAGTTGAAACAGCTTAATTATTTTAAGGTACTATAGCAAACTAAAATCAGATAACATCTCCTGCAATTCTCAACCCGGTTTAAAAAAAATCTAGGATTTTACATAAATTTTTAGTCATAGTAATTGCTCTTTTATTTACAATGGAATACTAAATTTAACTGAGCACAGAAAAAAGCACTGTGCTTTGAGACTACTGCCACAATAATCTTTCAGGAATACTACCGAAGAATGTGTTCTTATCACATCTCTCAAATTACTCAAACTCACAAGGGTAGATTTTGGCATGAGGTACCCTTCGATGGGAATGTGTGAAGGATAACTCCTTGCAGAAACGGCCATTGGGATTCTGTTGGTAGGACTCCTCCCTCTGGCCCAGTTCTGAGCCAATACCCCCATATTGTACTAGGAAGCACTATGATAGTTGGGAGTTGGGTAAATCAGAGGAACTAATGACCGGTAGTTATTAATGGCACTCTAGACCCTTAATTTATATACCACATAATCAATTACTATGCTGTTGGTCAGCTATCTCTGAAAGTTTAATATGTGAACATTAAATTAAAAAAATTAGGGCCAGATATTTAAAGATCATACCGAACTTTATACAACAGTAAAGTTCCTGTCTCCTGACCAAATTCTGGTTTGGGTAATTACTTTCTCCTAACTTCAATTCCTTCTGTAGTTCCTGTTGGCAAAGGCATTTCTCTTGACTTCCCGAGTTAGGCAGCTGTGTACTGTTAAAAATCTGCCACGTTGTACAACAGAAGCAGCTGCATTTTGTGTAGAGATCAAAACACTATTTTATATGTAGATTATAACATTATTCAGGAGGAAGTGTACCACTTCATTATAGGTAGAGCTGATATCACCACCTAAAGTTAAGGGTGCCTGACACTTTCCGTTATAAAACTGTTACCAGTTTGTTTATAACTTTGGCACGCAAACTGTTCAGAGTGAATATTTCCACACTTGGTGTTTGCCTCAACTGGATATATGTTTTTTTCTTTTATGTGAGCAAAAGTGAATCAGCTGTTTCAGAGAACAAGATTATGGAAAAATATGTCTGCCCATGTTCAAAAATTATTTCAACTGTTTCACTAGGAAGTCCTAGTGCCTCCATGCTGTGGGGCAGGGACTCAAAACTTGTCAGGGGGCTGCCTGTGTGTCAGTGATTTTTCCCACATGAGAATCTGGCCAAGTTGCAAGTCTTTCAAATATCTGTTGCACTTTCTCAGGAAAGACTTCATACAAGTTTGGCATGGAATTATCCATAAATTCCATCTGCATTGAGTGTGCTCCAACTCAGATCTGCAGGTCCTGAGCAGGACCTTCCCTACAATTGCTCCTCCCAGAAGCCACTGTGAATCTGAACATGGGAATTGAGTGCAGGGAAACAGTGTCACTTGTAATTTCAGTGCTCCCTTTGCTGGTGCCCTGCCATCCTGGAAAAGTAGGAGGAAGTTGCCTGACTTAAATGCAGAGAGATGAGAATGGGAGGTTAGGGGATTGCAGGGGCAAGCAAGTGGAGAAAAGGCAGAAGAAGACAAGAAGGAAAGGAGCTGGTGGGGGAGTGGAAATAAGAGCAGCAGGTGTGGGGAGGCAAAGGCAGCTGGGTGAAATTACAGGCATAGAGGAAGAAAAAGGCAGGAGCCAAGGGATGAGGGTGGTAGAAACCAAAAAGGAGGTGGGAACAGGAGCTGGGGTTGGAAGGATGGAAGTGGAGGGAGAGGAGAGCAGGATGGAGCAGAAGGGGACAAAGGCTGGGGCACAGTGGCAGAAAAGTCTGTAACAACTAGAACACACACACCCAGAACCAAGAATTGAGCCCAGAAGTCCCGAATTCTACATTCCTCTGCTGTAAGCAATTATCTATGAAACTCACTGAATGTGTGAGTGAGAGAGAGATTCCCCCTGTAGTGGCCGGGTCACACAGACAACAGCCTACTACTGCTATCGCTTATTCAGATACTTCAAGTGGTAAAAGTCTGTGCTATGGCTCTAAAGATCCAAACCCTGATGACCAATATCAATTGGAGATCAATATGGTTGGAGATCAATATGGTTCCTCATTATGGAATTTCTGTTTTTTCAGGTTTAATTTTAAGTAAGAAATTGACGAAGACGAGGCCCCCGAGTCTAATTTGCAGAAGTGCTGATCAGAAGTGAAAGACCTGCTAGGACAGTAGAAAGGCCGGAAACAATCTGCTCACCTCGGAATCACTAAGAGTTTCCATGAGGAGGCCACCTGTAACAACCTGGGTACAAAAGGATCTTAATGTGGAACCAGAACTCTGAAACTGAACCAAGAACTCTGGTTTTAAGGGGTAGCAATTTAAATTAAATGACATACAAAACACAAAAATCTTGTAGAGAATTAACACCCATTGCACTAGCAAGATTTGAGAAACAATTCCACTCACTTACAATTCCATGCACCACTGCTACATTGTATTCCTATGAGTAAAATTATTTTAAAAATAAGCTAAAGGCAGCTACTAATTGTATCTTCTAATGCATTATTTAGCCTTCCTCAAAATAAAAGAGCAATAGGACAGGGATATTCAATGAAATTAAAAGGCCACAAATTTAAAATTGATAGAAGGAAATGTTTATACAACACAATTAGCCAGGGGAATGGAGTGCCACAAAATAACAGCTAAACCAAGAGTTGAACAGGATTCAGAAAAGGACCATGCATTTATATGGCTAATGGGAATATCCGAAATCACTTTATACATATTTTTTTAAAAATTTAAATGGTTGGAAGGAATAGGAACCTTCCTTTTGTTAAGATAAAACCAACCTCTAATGGAGCAGAGGTCAAAGAAACTTCCCCACAGGGGATCCATAATTGATCACGCCAGAGTTTACAACACAATTTTCTGCACCTTTCTTCGAAGCAGCTTGTAATTTGGCCACTGTCAAAGACAGGACAGCAAACTAGACGAACCACTATTCTGAGCTAGCATGACAAATTCCTGTGTTCAAGCCCTTTTTCTCAATAGCTCCCACACTCAGAAGTTCAACAAAATTCTCTTGCCAAAATTAAGTCAGTCATAATTAAAACAAAAAGTACTTGCAATACATTGGTAAAAGCATGTGTTGTGCAAATCTCAACATTCTTATTGACTGGCTACCAAAAGTATGCTATTGTAGCATAAATGCAAGAGGATCAAAGGGCAGACACTATAGGTGGGATAGGATTTGAAGAAATGGAATGCCCAATAAAAGCGGATTGGGTATTTTTTTTTTTACCAAAATGGTTTTTTTTGATAGGAACTGCTGTTTCTGCAAAGTCTAAATTTTCCATGTGAAAACTTTGATTTTCCCAAAAAATTCATTTCAGTCAGGACAATCAAAATAAAATAGGTTTAACCTGATTTGAAATATTTTGGTTTGTTGTACTGAACTGAAAAAGTTAATCTGCCTCTGCCTATGATGCCATGGTGCCTCATGGGAGTTGAAGTTTAGGCACTTCATGACTCCATTCTTTTGTATGGGGCTGGCTCCTTGGCTGGACTACATCTCCCACTGCATACCATGTTCTCTCATAATGCACTCACATGACTCAGCAGAGATGTAGTCCAGCCAGGGAGCTTGGCCCATAAGAAGGAATGAGAGCATGAGGAAGCAGACCCATCTCTCTCATGAGGCACCACAGGCAGCTGTGGCTTAATGTCTAACTCAAAACAAAATGTTTTGATTCAACTCAACATATCAAAATGGAACATTTCAATTTAGAATACCAAAACACTTTGTTTTGATCAAAAATGTTTAAATTGCAATGTTTCAAAATTTCTGTACTGAAACTTTTTGGCACATTTCATTCCTCAAAATGTGCCAAATTAGGACAAAAACAAATGTTGAAATACTGCAACTTCTCATGGGACAGAAATTCCTATTTTCACTTAGCTTTAAAGACACTGGGGTTCCAACTCAACTGAGTTGGAGGACGATGTGACTACCTTAATAGGTCTTTTCCATCTCTAACTTCTATGATTTAAGCTCACCACTCTGAACACAGATGTTTTTACTTTAGTAGCTCAGTGTTTCCTAGCTGACTGTGATTTTTCAGGTGGGTAGAATAACTGCAGCTATATTTTCAAGTACCAGGATTTATTATTTTAATGGTTACATATATTGATTAACTCCACTGATGGACAAAAGAACACCTCCCCTCTACAGTTTTGCATTTATTTTTCTAATGTGAGTAAATAATCCTACTGCTTTCTACCTTGCAACATTTTAAGGAATCTATAGAGTTTTCTTTTGGTAACAAACGCCCTACCAAGCTAAAAATGTGGTGGATATCAAGCTTCCGATTCAGTCCCTGGGCCATTTAAAACTTTTTCATACTTGGCTTAGGGAGTATTTTAAGTGCAAAATATGTCAAAATAAACACTATTATGACCACAGTACAAGTTCATTTTTTGAACAAAAATTATTAGAGGACATACATACAATTATTTAATCTGATTTAGCAGATGGATTTAGCACATTTATAGAATTTTCCATCTGTTTAAACACATTACCAGCGGGGGGAAACGTGACTTTTTGATTGTACTACTACAGTTTATTTTACAGGACTGGACAGATTTTTTTTTTAAATCTCATTTTTTGTTGGACTACTTTTGTTTTTGCTACTAAGTATTTTATGTTACCTATGTCCGTTAATGAGCTGAACGGCTCAGCTAGTCAATGATGTTACACACTTACTGTTTCAGTAATTCATGAAACAAATACAGTATTTGTCAAGCAGCTGTTTAAATGTTTAGGAAAACAGACATTACATATTTTTGGACAATATCCAATCACAATGCTTTTAGTTTTAAACAAATGGGACTGTGCTATGGCCTCTTTAATGGTACTTACTCAGTATCTGTTTAAGTGGTTAGTTATTACCAGTGGAGCTTATCAGCAAGAGAACTCCCAGGTCCATGGTATACAATGTATTCACAGGGTATATTCATGCATGCTTCAGGAAGCTGACATTTCAACTGTATTAAAAGTAAAAAAATTGACAGAAACTACACCTCCAGGCCACTCCGGTGATTTGGGTTTTATTTCAACACTAAGCAGCTACTGGCTTCTTTGTGCACATTTTTACAGTTCTTATAGAAAGACAAAACTCTCATGATGGACTTAAGAGTTTTGCCTGAGTGTGTACTGCCAAGTTGGGCTCTTCAAAACAGTTTTAAAATAAAAATTTCAGTTAAAAATGAAAGGAGAGTCCTTTTATGCTTGAAAACTATTACATAATGGCAGGAGTGTCCCATTTGAGAATGAGTTACTTGGTGACTTTTTAGCATTAAAATGCATTGCCAGCTAGGATAGACCAGTTCATTCCTGGATCCCACACAGGCTTACAAAGCTTGCAGGAAGAGGGCTCATAGGAGGAAGGAGTGCATTACATTGCTAGCTAGTTTTAGAGTCATGCCTAGATGTTATTAACAGTCTCCTCTCGCTGTGTGGAAAAACTCCAGTGGGGAAGTGAACAAAAAAAGTTAGCAAAAAGTAAAGTTATAAAATGTATTTTAATTTTTTAAATGTTAAAATTACCCCTTTACCATAAACTTTACTCTGATTTGTCTAATATGAAATTAAAGAAAATGCACAGAATGAAGGACTCTTCTAGAAAGAAAGTCATCTGAGAAGGGCACTTCCAAATGCTAAACAGCATATCCTGACCTAATCCATGGCAGTGTGCTTAAAAGCATATTGTAAGATAGGTTGACAAACAAATGAAAACAAGACCTCATATGTTATGCTTATTTAGATCATCCTGGCTTTTCTGAGATGTTTTATAGCAAGTCACAAGGGAAAAGTTATTTGAGGTATTTTCTTTTCTTATTGCATGTGTATTATATGGCTACAAATAAATGTACAAACAATATTCAAGAAAAAAAGGAAAAGTACCTTCATTTTCAACTTCAGCTTTAAGTTTCCTGGCTTCTTTTGTGAAACTAAAACAAAATGTCTTACTTTAAAATTAACCAGTACAGTTTGAGAAGAATTGCATATTTCATAGAAACCTTGATATTTGTATAATTTATATTACTTTTTCCAGTCTTTTTGGCAATTCTTTTGGCATTTCTGTCTCTGTTTAGTCTTTTGGGTTTCAAGTCAAGTTTCCAATGCCAATTGTTTTTCTAAGAAGGAGACAGCTAAATTCTGACTTATGGAAGTTAACTGGACTAAAAAGAGACACTGGCCTATTCTGTATGCTGTATTTACACCTGAGAGATTTTCAGGTTTAACCTCTATCTTACTACCATGCCAACCCTGCTTTTTTATATATATATAAAAATTAAACAAAACAAAACTTTAGGGTGGACTTAGGGTTGCCAGGTGTCCGGTTTTTGACTGGAACACCTGGTCAAGAAGGGGCACAGGCAGCTCCGGTCAGTACCACTGACCGGGCCATTAAAAGTCTGGTCGGCAGCGCAGGGGAGCTGGCAGACTTCCTACCTGGCTCCACACAGCTCCCAAAAGCGGCCAGCATGTCCAGCTCCTAGGCGTGGGGTGGCCAGGGAGGCTCTGAGCGCTGCCCCCCATCCCCAGCACTGGTTCTGCAGCTCCCATTACCCAGGAACTACGACCAATGGGAGCAGCAAGCAGAGCCACCTGGCCATGACTCTGCCTAGCAGCCGGGCATACTGGCCACTTTTGGGAGCTGCGCAGAGCCAGGTAAGAAGCCTGCCAGCCCCGCCATGCTGCTGACCAGACTTCCTAATGAAAAGCACCTCCAGCCGCAGGCACCATCCCTGCAGCTCCCATTGGCTGCGGTTCCCAGCCAAAGGGAGCTGTGGAGCCAACACTCAGGGCGGGGTGGGGGCAGCGTGCAGAGCCGCCTGCTGTACCTCCACCTAGGAGCAGCAGGGACAGGTCGTTGCTTGCAGGAATCCACCCAAGGTGAGCACACACAACCCGGATTCGGCACCCCATACCCCCTGCCGTGCCTCAAGCTCCTGCCTCGAGCCCCCTCCAGCACCCAAACTCCCTCCCAGAGCCCATGCCCTGCTCCCCTTTCTGCTCCTCAACCTGCAATCCTGCGCTCCCTCCTGCACCCAAACTCACTCCCTCTTAGTTAACCGGCATTTTTCACTTACTGGCACCTCCGCATTCCCCCAACATGCCAGATTAAAAAAAAGGTTTTACTGTACTACAATTCTCACTAACCAAGAATGGTGTTTCAGTTCTTGGGGGCGGAGGGGGGGGGGGTGGTAACGAGACATACAGACAGACCAGTTGACATCACTTTTCCAAAGAATAAATCCGAAAGCAGTTTTTGAAAGAGAGAATCTATTCACCTTCTAAACAGCATTCCACTTCCGCTACTTGGCATCAAAGTGCTACTACACGCTTTTCTCCATTAGCATGAATATAAATTTTAAAACTGAAATTTCTACCCCAGCACACAGCATAATTCTACTTTTGATTGGACTACAATCTTGAACAAACATATTGCCATGTTTTAAACAATGTTCTACAGGTAAATTTATAAATAAAATTTGCTCAACATGGTGCTGCTCTGAAAAGAGACTCTAAAAACTGCATTATGAAGTTCCATGCTTATTACCTCTCAATGATTCAAAATCAAATTTGCTCAGTTTACATGTAAAAAGATAGGTTTTCCACTAACTGAAAGCAGCCTGGGATGTGAAAGAATCCAGAGTTCTTCCTAGTTATCAACAACAGGTGCTATTTTTAAGTAATTTTTCTCACTGTTATTGCACTTTAAATAAACATGGTGCTTAGAATACACCAGGGAGAATTAATTAGCAACAAATATCTGATGCTCATTCATTACTTTTTTCCCCCTTCATCAGATTCATGGCTCCATTTACTTGTTCTGTGATCCCATCATGTGAGTCAACTGTGGATGGGCTGGATGCACACTGGAATGAGAGTCTTTCAAGGGACATCCTAATGCCACAGAATATGGTGTTGGTTGATTTCCTAGGTGGAATTCCTCTACCTCTGGCCAAACCCTACCCTACTTTACAGACCAGAGGAACATGCCCTTTATGTGACAAGCAAAGTGCCTAATGTTTTTGTGTAAAAGTATTTGTCCATTCTGTTCCCCCTAAGAGGAAGAAAGAAGAGCAGATTCTTGAGGAAAGGGGTGATAGGAGACAAATATCAAAGGCATAAGAGGGAGAGGCAACACTACATAGAAATAAGAGAAGGAAGAACCACCACAGACATCTGGCTCTAGCCACTTTTGTAAAGCCTCCTAATGATCAGAGAGGGCACTGAATTTTTGTGGACCTGAAATGGTGGAGGCTCAGTGGGAGGTTTAGGGGTTTTTTTGGGGGGTGGGCAACAACAGGTTTGAAAACACTAAAAACCAGCTAAGGTTGCTGCTGTAAAGGAACTAAAGCAGTGGCTCTATCTTCTCCATACCAGAAGCCCATGTTACAACAGAAAAATATTTTCAGAACACCCTCCCACCCAATCATGAAGAAAGGGATGGTTGCAACTGCCTGAACTTGTCCACAACCTTCATTTTCAGAATGGGGGATCTAGCAGGACATCAGCCAAGTATGCTAAGATCCTCTCTGTGCTTGGTCACCTTTGCAACGGAGAAAAGATGAGCTGCTGGAGACAGAGCAACACCTAGTGTTACCAAAAGGAATTAGGAGGATTCTTTATTAAGGACCCCCCTCCCATACAGGCCTGTTCCCCTGAATTAGTATCTATCACCTATGGTAATCCCAAGCATTACACTAATCACTGTTAAGGGACAAAACAAAATATGGTTTAATTAACAAAACACTCAGTGATTTAACGCTCAAGTAGGCATTAAGCCTAGACCCAAACTAAAGCAAGATGTGGGTTACAAAGATCATAAGATTATCTACTTTACTCAGGCTTGTGCAGAAGACAACAGAAACCGAAAACCAGAAGTCCCAGGAAACCGAACAGGAGCAGCAGACCAGGAACTTGAACCAGGAACTAAGGGACCAGGAACTTCAGGAGAGCATGTCACTGTGGGACCAGGAATCAGCAGGTTCAGTAACAGGTAGGTGTTTCCGATTTTCTGTCTTCTCTGATGGTACCTATATCGAGCACAGTGCCACTGGGGCAGGCAGCAACCAGTATATTGTACTAAGCCCTTATATAGTCTTATATTACTAGGCAGATTTTCCCCCAAGGTCAGGTGACCTTTCCAGCCTTTTTCTAAATTTTCCCACCATTGATCCTGTTACTAAGCAGAACTCTTCTAGGCTTGCCAAATCAGAGGTAAGGGATAGAAAAACCATGCCAAACAGAGCAACAAGAAAGTGAACCAATATGGAGGGTAAAAAATAGGCAGATAATTCCTAATTCCCCTCCTTGATGGCTTAATGTTGCATTACAGGCATTGTTAAACCAGTGACTTTGGACAAAACTTTAACTGGTGGTTGCACAATTCTGTTGAGAATTAGTTTATAATTAATTCCTTTTATCCTACTTAACTTTTCCCTCATCCAGTACACTAAGAGCACCATACAGATAATGATTAGAATTTGGATGATTAGTATTACCAGTACTGGATGAAGAAGAATACTCCATGCCTTGCTGTAATCTGCAGAACCACTGAATAGATTTTCCCACCAACAGGAAAAAGCCGATTCCATCTCTATTCATTTTAGAATTTTTTCAATCTTTTGAGTAGAATGGTGTACTGTTATCATGACCTTTTTACTTTCTTTTTCTAATTACTTTAGATGTTTCTTGAGGTCAGGGTGCTGTATCATCTGCCTTAATAGAGAGATGTTTACTCCTTCATGAACAGGCTCAACATGATCATATAACAGGTAATAAGCAATAAATGATCTGCACCATGACAGTGGAAGACGACAAATATATTCTTAACTGCAGCCATCACAAAGGAAAACAATCAGGAGAGGGACTGGAGCCATTCCAGAGATGAAAGCCTCCACCATTTGCCCAGAGGCTTTACAGAATTGACAGAGTTAAGAGCTTCAATTGACTGTTGGCAGCTCCCACTACTTGTTTTTGTGCATGACAACGTCACCCCCCCCCACACACACACACACACACACGCTTTGTTGCACCCCACCTCTTGCCACCTACTTGGCATCAGAGGTGCAAGAATGACTCTCTGCAAGTAGGTGGAGTTTACTAGAACTTGACCTAAATATATTTTATGTGTTAAAAATAAAAAGTGCTCAGATACAAAGGTGATACCAACAAATTTTAAAAATGAGTTTTAGGTCTATTATTCTGTTCAGTATTTTTTTCTTGGTGAAAGCAATAGTTTAAGAGGTTCTGTACAATGCCACCCCTCCCAGCAGCTCTCCATTTCTTATACCTCAGCTTTTTGGTTGTACTCCTTTCTTTCCCTTCCATCTCCATTTGTCTCCCACCACTCTTAGCTTCACACCGTCTTTACTGTTGCCCTCTGTCCTTCAGACAGCCTCCCATTCTCTATGATCACCCTTTCCTCAAAATGTATACCCTTCCATCAAGCCTTCTGTGTTGACTTCCATACACATGGATAATCACATGCCTACTTGCATTTAAAATTTGTATATACTATATTGTATTTGCCTAAGTCAGATTACACTCTTCCGGGCAAGAATCTTTTCTTAAATATTATGAAAAAACCCTGTGCTTTTATTCTCCAAAAAATTACTTCTCTTATAAAATTTTTATTTGTGGTACACACCCCTAGTCCTAGGCATCAACTGGAAGGGATACACCCCTAATCCTAGGCATCAACTGGAAGGGATACACCCCTAATCCTAGGCATCAACTGGAAGGGATAGACTCTGTTACACAAAATCCTAGACAACCACATTGCCTGGGAGATAATCCAGATGTACATTTGTCATTAATAAGAGATTCTTCTCCTAGCTTTAAACTACCAGAGTCTATTTTCACATGTGTATAATGGGCGAGAGGGAATAAAAAAAACTTCTCAAAGCTTAAAGCTCTTGTTCTTTAATAAAATCCAGCTAGCACCTCCTTTCTTAAGCTCCCAAGGTTGATCTTAACACTATTTTATTACTACAGACCCTGGAAAGACTTTTTTAGACACTAGCTGTTTTTGTACAAGGCTCATTGCTATTTTACAGAGACATTTCTTTTTTTTTCATTTGCACCATATGCAAAAAAGAGAGGTTCAAAATAAATGCAAATATCCTTATGTAACTAGAATGCCAGCCATAATGCTGAATATGAAATTATTTTTCCCCACTTTGATTCAGTTTCTAGGAATGAAAAATAAAACTTTTCTTACTGCCCCACTTTTTAAAAGAAAAGAGGATTCATTCTGGATTGGTACACAGTTTAGTTTTTAAATATAGCATATGAATTAGGCATCATTATTTAGTTTCACCTGCAAGAAGGGCAGGGTACGATATCATGAACACAGGAAATTTTTATACGTGTGTCTAGCTTTACAACTTACTGTAAAATTTTGTCATTTATGAGTGCCAAGCAAACTTACAAAAGGCAAACATCTTCCCATTCTTTTCTCCGGATATGAATCTATATAAATTTACCACAAAAGTATACAATATAGGTCCAGTTTAAAAATATATTAAGCTGCTGACAGATTTTTACCTCTATAGTTGCTGACTGATCTGCAACACAAAAACTCCATAAAACAACTTACTTTCCCACTCTTTCTAGAATGGGTATATTTTAGTTAAGGACTTCGGTGGAATGCGCTAATTTAGACTTGAATCATCACATGTGAACATGAATTTGCAGTCTCTCCTAAATTCCTAGTGAACATCCGTCCACATCATAAAACTGTAAAACAGTACATGACATTTGCCAGTCTGCTGAAGAATGAATTAGAATAGCATGCATGTGCCAGTCATAACTGCACTGGCACAGCAATATTGGGAAAAGTGAGGGTTTTCACAATAACTGCCAACTCTATAGTATGTCACATTCTAACTAGAGTTCATCAGGCTCCTGCCCCGAGTGCTACATTTAGATTTCCAATCCTTTTAAATAACATAACAAAATACATATAAAAGTTTTCAGAAACATCCATTTCCTGCAGAGAGATTCTTTACTAATAACAAAAAACACTGATTGAAAGCATCAGTGAAAATGAAACATAAGAGTAAAGCTTCCACAGATTTCAAAATAAAATCTGTAACATATAGTTTAATTCAGCACTATGGAACTTCCCTGCTAGCATGATCAGTATATGATCTCCATCTCTCAGAATTACTTAAAGTGCTTCAGGAGAGTCTCTTAATTTTATGCACAACAAAATCAAAACTACAGTGACTATCAACTGCCCAAACCAAGGACAAAGGTCCTCTAATCCCTGCCATTCTGTGTATTCCTAAAATGCTATGTTGCATACAAAAGGATACAAGACAATACCCCTTGTGTCTGTCACACTCGAGCACGATTCCTACTTTTGGTTGTACTATTTCACAAAGTATAAACCAAAGAAACCCACAAATTACCCAAACATGCTAATCATTTTGTTTTGTTTAAATGAATATAAAAACGTCAATATTATTTTGTATTTCCTTCAAGAATTCAACTGTTTTATGGGAGGATAAAATGGATGAGCCCACAGAAGATACAAAAATTGCTTTTATTCCTGAAAACACAGCTTTGATATGCTAAATTAAAAAATAACCCAAGTCACCAAACTGCATCCTCAACGAGCAATCAAATAGTTAATGAGGCAGAAAAATAGGGAAGGAGAAAGTTATGATTACTGCACAGATCCATGACACACAAATCAGGTAGATTAAAAGGGAGAAAATTGAATTTTAAAACTTCCCTTAGGTCAAAGGAGCAGGCTGTATGATAAAATATATGGTCATCCCTCTGCCATGTGATATTTGATTTTAGGGCCTTGCAGGTTGGTTTCCCAATGGAGGAAGACATGGCATTTGGGTATCTTTTTAGTATAACTTGTTTTATTTGCATTCCTTTTATTTACAGTCCTTGAATGAAGATGGTCCAACAGCACATAGCCAATCTTTCCCTTCAGGAATCTCAGCCAGAACACCCGCAACTGGTTCCCAGAGAGCAACTCTGCCTCCAGAATTAATTCTAATTAAAGAGATTAAAAAGGCAGACAGCTAGCTCTCCAACTGCTTACCACAGCTCCCCACAAAAAATAAACAGCATTTTAAAAAAAACAAAAATGCAACATTTCTTCAAATCATACACTTCTTACAAACTAAGAAAAAGAACTTTTAAGACTATGTCCAACAGTGCCATCTGATAACTCCTGCCATATTAGAGAGTATTTAAGTAAAAATGTATATATCTGATACAACTTCCCACTCAGATAATAGAGCATAAGCTCTATTATGGGAGCCTCAGAGGTTCCTTTGAACTCTGAGGCAAACAATTAATCTATGGGAGAAGGTAACTTCATTTTTAATCAATAACCAAAGGTTTTTAGTATTCTTATATGGAAGTTATAAAGCTTGATTATTTAAAACATCTTTAGAAAAAGGATAAATATTAAACTAGTGAGACATCTTTCTGCTCAGTAGATAGACTGGCAGTTCCAGAGTTGATCGTAGATAGCAGAGGTCACCTTCATTAACTGACTTGAGGATTGGGAGGAAGAGGAAGGAGTGATGGTATGAGGGTGCAGAGCTGACTGGGGACTGAAATGGTTTACCTCAAGGGTCTCAAAGTCCCGGCCTGCGGTAAAATGAGTTTGAGACCCCTGGTTTACAGCATGAGGACAGCAGACAGTGATTTAATGGAAAAGGTAGGAGAGAGGGAAAGAACAACAAAAGAAATGAAAAAAGGTGCAGCTTTGGGAGCATGACAATACAGGTATTTTCAACTGTGCAGGTTGGTGTGTGGGGGGGTCGATTTTTTGAGCCCTGGTCATGGTAGAGGGCCACAAAATCCTGCAAAAATCTTACATACCATATTGAGCTGCAATTATGAAGCACCCACTACAGCAGACTAAACTGCTCACTGAAAAATTTCTAGCCAAGTAAAATAACCAGCCACTTTACTGATGCTACATAGTGTCTCTCTAAAACAGCTTGCAAAGGTCCACATTTAAGATTTTCATGACACTACAGAGAAGGAGCTAGGCAGTATTTGGATTCCATTTAAAGTATGTCTTACTCAATTGTAAAATTTCTGTTCTAGCTGAAAGGCAACACTTGTGGTTTCAATCCAAGAGAAAATGGGTCCAAGTTGTCCAAAGATTTAATCTGGCATTTAGTACAGGTTTTAGATACCTATACAGATGGTTGTGAAACTCACATGTCATTTGTCATATATGAGCCGTTTCACTGAAAGCTGAAGCTAAGCTGTAGGTCCATTGCTGGCCTTCACTGCTGAAGAAAGGACAACTGCTTTTGAGACAAAAGCAGTGCAGCAGCTGGGCTCCTCAAGTGCTCAGCGTGACCCACATCTTCATTTCCATTAACACAAAAGTATTCAATGACCAGCTGCTTGGGCTGTGCTCTCTTCTCCCAGGCCCTCTATCAATTTCTTACACCTTCCCAGATTTCTCCTTATTTCCCTTTTATTCCCAAGGGTCACTTTAAGAAGCAGCAAAGTCTGCAAAGAATGAGCATCCCACCTCACCTGGTCTGTAAAGAGTAATACAAAACCTTTGATCTTAAAGCAAAGCCAGCTGGAGAAAAACCAGGAAGGAGCTCAGTCCCCAGTCAACTGTGTAGTTCATCATTTTGCCAGGCTACAATCCCCTCCTGACTATTGGTCCAACCATGGAAAAAAGCATCCAATGTAGTGCTTGTTCCTCCCCTGCAAAGGGAGCTATGGGCAGGTCTCAGCTATCTTCCCTCTACCATCCACTCCCCTGTGGAATTGTCTCCTCCTACTGGAAATTTCACTGTCGCAAGCACTAGTGAGTTGTATCAGTATGCACATGCACACACTGGTGTGACCACAGAACTTGTGTTCATGCATGAATGTCATGGGAGGAGGAAAGAAGGCAATGCACACACAAAAGTGAGCCTGAGGGGCTTTGCCCAGCATATGTTGTGATTGAGCCCTATGAATCTTAGGTGATGGATGTTTCTGGGCAGTGAGGGATAATGCTTGTAACAAGTCAGTGGAGAGTCAGGAAAAAGTGATTCATAAACAAAACAAAATAGAAATGGAAGAAAAATTGGGGACAAGGCTGGGGATGAGAAGGAAGAAGAAAGGAAGTGGGAGAAACTGACGTAAGTGGACAGAAGAGATAAAAAAGCAGATTTTAAAGGGAATAAAGGATGATTATGAAAATACTCTTAGGAAGCAGGTGAACATAAAGAGAAAAAATGAGAGCGAGAAAAGGACTGAGAAGGAGAAAACAGACTAAAGACAAACAGACACTGAAAAGACATAGGGAAAAATATGATGTCCTGGAAAGGAAAAAGGAGTAAAGGAACAGGTGAGCAGGGAAGGAAATAGAATAAGAACAAAAGCAAAGAGACTGAATGATTTTAATAAAGTTATCAAAACGTTACAAAAAAAGCCTAATACAGGTTTAATTTTTATCTGTAAACAATAGGTATGATTCTGCACTACCTCCTTGTATTTTGTGTAATTATTTATACCTGTGTAAAGGAGGATAAAGCGCTGCTAAATCAGAATAGTAGCAATTTACACTCACTTTGTATACATGTAAATAACTATGCAAAGCTGAAAGGCAATGAAGAATCAATCCCAAATATACAGTATGTTGAGCAGTTCAAATTTGACCATAACACCCTTCAATTTACCAATATATAACAGTTTGTGTATTTAAAAAAAAAAAGGAGTACTTGTGGCACCTTAGAGATTAACCAATTTATTTGAGCATAAGCTTTCGTGAGCTACAGCTCACTTCATCGGATGCATACTGTGGAAAATACAGAAGATGTTCTTATACATACAAACCATGAAAAAATGGGTGTTTACCACTACAAAAGGTTTTCTCTCCCCCCACCCCACTCTCCTGCTGTTAATAGCTTATCTAACATGATCACTCTCCTTACAATGTGTATGATAATCAAATTGGGCCATTTCCAGCACAAATCCAGGTTTTCTTCCTTGCCCCCCCCCCCCAACCCACTCTCCTGTTGGTGATAGCCTAGCTAAAGTGATCACTCTCCTTACAATGTGTATGATAATCAAGGTGGGTCATTTCCAGCACAAATCCAGGGTTTGACAAGAACGTCTGAGGAATGGGAGTGGGGGGGGAGGGGTTAGGAAAAAACAAGGGGAAATAGTTACCTTGCATAATGACTTAGCCACTCCCAGTCTCTATTCAAGCCTAAGTTAATTGTATCCAATTTGCAAATGAATTTCAATTCAAAAGTCTCTCGCTGGAGTCTGGTTTTGAAGTTTTTCTGTTGTAATATCGCAACTTTCACATCTGTAATCGCGTGACCAGAGAGATTGAAGTGTTCTCCGACTGGTTTATGAATGTTATAATTCTTGACATCTGATTTGTGTCCATTTATTCCCAGAAGTCACCTACTACAGGACAGGCCTAACAAAGAAAATTTGTGGGGGGGAGGGGGAGAGAAAACCTGGATTTGTGCTGGAAATGGCCCAACTTGATCATCATACACATTGTAAGGAGAGTGATCACTTTAGATAAACTATTACCAGCAGGAGAGTGGGGGGTGGGGGGGAAGAGAAAACCTTTCATTCATTTCATTCACCTCCACATTCATTCATTTTCAGTACTGAAAAATGGTGCTTGAATATCACTCTCTAAAGCCAAATGAAGGGGAAAAAAACCCACCAGCCTGTATGACAAAGTTTGATTACAACCACCTATACACATATGCCTAATGGGAGCTCCCTGCACCACCTAGTGCATACGTGACAGCTAATGATGTGTGTACATCCACACCACACACAAACAACCCTTCTACATATACAAAGCTTTAATACATAGAAAACTTTATACACCCTTTGTAGACTATTTAGACAAACTTTTTTTTTTTTCCTAATCTTAGGGCTCCTTTTTTTAAGTTTTAAAAACTCGGAGGAAATGTATGTTAAAATGTTGCTATTACAGTTAAAGTTGAAATGTTTTAAAAAAATTATACAAAAATACATAAGAATATTACCATTAAAAAGTGCAAATCCTCCAAAAGAATGGAAATAATCAATTCATGACAAGTTACATGTTTAAGATATTAACTGAATGCAGGAACTATAAGCATAAAATATTGACATTTTAGTAACTCAAAATATGAAAAGTATAGACAATGACATTATTAAAAGGAGGAAATTCCCCATACAAATTCTAAAACATTAACTCAAACCGCACAAAGCATAACTCACAACACAGACATTATTGTATGTGTACATTTTTTATATTTCTATATATAATGTATAGTTAGTACCTTATATTGAAATAATTTATGAGTTTACCATCATGGTGTCTATCACACTGAGATCTGTGTCTTTCATCAGTGCCTGCTAGGGGTATGAGAGGTGGTCTTACAATATGTATAAGCTGTGACTACAATTAGACTGAAACAAGCTCATTTTCACTTATAACCAGAGAAAAAATGTGAACTCTGATCTTCAGAAGTGAAAGCCCTAGTGCATGAACTCGAAGTTATTGGTTAGCTTTCTTCAGCATATTTAGATAAATGTGAGCTTCCAGTGTGTAGCTGTGACTACATGGTCTAATGCAATTCTCTGGTATATTAACAGGGAAATATAGAATAGGAACAGGAAGATTATATTACATCTGTATTTGGCACTGGTGTGACCACTTCTGGCATACCGGGTACAGTTCTGGTTTCCACAGTTCAAGGAGGAGGTAAAAAATTAGTCAAGTTTCACAAGAGAGCCAAAAGAATGATTAAAAGCTTGGAAGACATGCCTTGTAGCGAAAGACTCAAGGTTGTCTGTTTAGTTTATCAAAGAGAAGGTTATGGGGTGATTTGATCACAGTCTGTAAGTACCTACATGGGAAGCAGAAATTGGATAACAGAGGGCTCTTCAGTCTAGCAGACAAGTGTATAACAAAATCCAATGGCTGGAAGTTGAAGCTAAACAAATTCAGACTAGAAATAAAGCACATTTTTGACAGTGAGAGTCATTAACTATTGAAACAACTTATCAAGGGTTATGGTGGATTCTCCAAATTTTTAAATCAACACTGGATGTTTTTCCAAGAGGCATAACTCTAGTTCCACCACATCTATTGGACTTGAAGCAGAAATTAATTCAGGCAAGGCTTATGGACTGTGCTATGCAGGAAGTCAGAACTGATAAACACAGTAGCCCCTTCTGGCCTTAAAATTATTAACTTACCTTTTTTTACTTTACAGATCCTAATTTCTGCTCTGTCCCTCATGAACTCAACAATAAATACTCACTAGAAAACTGCAAAATCAAAAGTAATTTATTTTAGTGTTCTTAAATTGCAATAATAGGTGCAACCATTGTTGCAGTGTAAGGTATTAACTGGCTCAAAAAAACCTGTAGCATGCTGAAACAGAGCATATTTCAGGATCTTTGATACTTTGTCAGCCAACCTCCCAAAATTTTAAAAATATATAGTTGTTAACAACAACAAAAAAATCACATGCATACTAATCAACATGTGTTTGCAGCATACTTAAGTGTTCTAACAGTCACAGTATATACCATGAATGTACACTAAAAAGCTACAACTAAGCAAAATGCATGTATTTGTTTATTTTGATTTCTACATTGCACGTATCCATACCTTCTTGAACTTGTGCAAAATTTTAAAACACAAACTAAATCTAGAACACGTCATACAGACATTTAAAATAGCTCTCCAATTCCAGACCAAACATGCTGAATCAAATATACTGAGACTGAAGTAGTCTCAGATTATCAAATGCCTTAAATCATCAGTTCTCAAACTATGATATATGGACCATATCCACAGAGTGCCTGCTTATGTCAGTGGAGAGCTGGCTGGTCACACAATACTGGCTTTCCTTGTTGTTTCTAACTGCTAAATTGCATGAGAAGAAGCTAAAAATATATTATATGCTTTCCTAATATTAATTTTCCATTTAATCAATTGCTGTAGTTGCCACAGGAATATTCTAAGATGTAGATGACAGAGGTAGTGGACTATGCCACTGGAAATGATGAGTGGTATCCAAGAGACACTTTTTATTAGGATGAATTGCACAATAAGAAATTCTGAGAACACACTAAATATGTAATATTTTCTCTCTCACACACACACTTACTCCTTTCTTCTTCTTTCCAGGTCTACCCTAGGAACCTGTAGACTTTCTAACTGTAGGATCTAACTCTAACTTTCTTTGGGCCTCTCAATGGAGTCTTGATTTAAAATGGGTGTACATTCCACCATTTTGAAGAGCAGAGGAGTCAAACTCCCAACCCACAGGCCACATTGTGACCTTCTTGATGTACTTGGCTAAAACCTTTCAGTCAGGAACCAAATGTAACAAATACCGTATTGTCTTCCCAAATCTGCAGACAGCCTGAAACAATGTCGCAGAAGCATGAACTCCTCCACGCACTGTAATGCATGAAGGTGGCACTTTAAACTAACTAACTATTTCACTGCTGTATGCAATGGTGGTGTAGCTGTGTTGGTCCCAGGATACTAGAGAGAGACAAGGTGGGTGAGTTAATATCTTTTTTGGGACCAAATTCTGTTGGTAAGAAAGACAAGCTTTCAAATGAAGTGAGGAAAGGCTCTGACAGGGTGGAGACAGTGGGGAAAGGCTCCAACAATGCTGGAGCTGCCAGAACCTTTCCTTGCTGCTTCCCCTTGCCAGAGTCTTTCACTGCAGTGAGGAGGCTCCAGCAGCAGGGAAGCAGAGGGATATTACACTACTAAAAATAGCAGTGTAGATGGGGGAAGCACTGCTTGGATCTGTAATGAGCCATATTGGGTATATACCCTAGGATTCAGGCTTGTAGGGCTCTCTACTCGCCTAAGCCATGCGTCACCACTAGGTATTTATACCCATGCTAGCTGGGCGTGCAGAGTCTGTATTCTGCACACCACCACAAGTGTAGATGTATCTTAGAATACATACATACATCTGTGTACGTCTCCAGAAAGCAACACAATCCAGAAATATGCTATGTAACACAAGTATTGACTAAACAACAATACCTAGACAAGATGCAGAATCCTCAAAAGTAGATCCTAACACTATGGAACCACTGTAATCAGGTTATGATTTTACTCTGTTTTTACAGTTTGTGCAGTACCTGGCATAATAGGGCTCTGATTCTTGATTGGGGCACCTAGGTACCACAGTAATACAAATTATAACTACCAATACTGCTAACTACAACAAACTACAGAAAACAATATTTATACCCTGTGTTAATCATACCAATTAGTTAAAGGGGCAGCTGACACAAACAACAAGAATCTATCAGACTCTAGATGCAGTTTAATAATTACACAGCTTCAGCTAGGTATGTACAACATTTACAAAATCCCAAATTTTGATATAAATAAAATCATTAAATGCAGGCTGTTGTACTGTGTTTTTTCAATCCTTACTTTTCACATAGTCTATAATGGTTACGAAAAATGGTTACTTAGCTTACAGTAACTGTGGTTCTTCAATCATTGTCTACATGGACCCAACTTCTGGTGACTAGCAACCTCATAATCAGGAGGTTGGTGCTAGGGGTCCTATTTAAACTAGCATTGCAGAACAGACATCAGAGCTTGAAACCTCAACTAATGAACACTTTTGCGTGAAAGTGTGGACTGAGCCCCACATAGTTATCTTGCAAATTTCTGAAATAGGGATACTCCTTAAGAGAAGTTGCAGGTGCTACCTGAACTCTAGTGGAGTGGGTTTTAACATTCATAGGCTGGATTTAACCTAGCTAACTCATAAAAGGATCTAATACAGCTGGATACCCATAGAATCTTAGTGCATAGGGCTTGACCCATAACACTATCTGCAAAGGCTACATATAAAACAGGGGAGCTCCTGAAGGTTCCTGTTCTGTCCAGGTAGTATGAAAGAGCCTTGAATACATCCAGGATATGTATCAGAGTAACAGCCGTGTTAGTCTGTCTTTGCAAAAAGAAAAGGAGTACTTGTGGCACCTTAGAGACTAACCAATTTATTTGAGCATGAGCTTTCGTGAGCTACAGCTCACTTCATCGGATGCATACCATGGAAACTGCAGTAGACATTATATACACACAGAGACCATGAAACAATACCCCCTCCCACCCCACTGTCCTGCTGGTAATAGCTTATCTAAAGTGATCATCAAGTTGGGCCATTTCCAGCACAATTCCAGGTTTTCTCACCCTCCGCCCCCCCCCCCCCACACACACACAAATTCACTCTCCTGCTGGTAATAGCCCATCCAAAGTGACCACTCTCTTCACAGTGTGTATTATAATCAAGGTGGGTCATTTCCAGCACAAATCCAGGTTCTCTCACTCCCTCACCCCCCTCCAAAACACCACACACACAAACTCACTCTCCTGCTGGTAATAGCTTATCCAAAGTGACCACTCTCCCTACAATGTGCATGGTAATCAAGGTGGGTCATTTCCAGCACAGATCCAGGCTTTCTCACCCCCTCCCCCCTCCCCGGGGAACGAACACACACACACATATAAACTCACTCTCCTGCTGGCAATAGCTCATCCAAACTGACCACTCTCCAAGTTTAAATCCAAGTTAAACCAGAACGTCGGGGGGGGGGGGGTAGGAAAAAACAAGGGGAAATAGGCTACCTTGCATAATAACTTAGCCACTCCCAGTCTCTATTTAAGCCTAATAGTATCCAATTTGCAAATGAATTCCAATTCAGCAGTTTCTCGCTGGAGTCTGGATTTGAAGTTTTTTTGTTGTAAGATAGTGACCTTCATGTCGGTGATTGCGTGACCAGAGAGATTGAATGGTTTATGAATGTTATAATTCTTGACATCTGATTTGTGTCCATTTATTCTTTTACGTAGAGACTGTCCAGTTTGACCAATGTAAATGGCAGAGGGGCATTGCTGGCACATGATGGCATATATCACATTGGTGGATGTGCAGGTGAACGAGCCTCTGATAGTGTGGCTGATGTTATTAGGCCCTGTGATGGTGTCCCCTGAATAGATATGTGGGCACAGTTGGCAATGGGCTTTGTTGCAAGGATAGGTTCCTGGGCTAGTGGTTCTGTTGTGTGGTATGTGGTTGTTGGTGAGTATTTGCTTCAGGTTGCGGGGCTGTCTGTAGGCAAGGACTGGCTTGTCTCCCAAGATTTGTGAGAGTGTTGGGTCATCCTTCAGGATAGGTTGTAGATCCTTAATAATGTGTTGGAGGGGTTTTAGTTGGGGGCTGAAGGTGACGACTAGTGGCGTTCTGTTATTTTCTTTGTTAGGCCTGTCCTGTAGTAGGTGACTTCTGGGAACTCTTCTGGCTCTATCAATCTGTTTCTTCACTTCCGCAGGTGGGTATTGTAGTTGTAAGAAAGCTTGATAGAGATCTTGTAGGTGTTTGTCTCTGTCTGAGGGGTTGGAGCAAATGCGGTTGTATCGCAGAGCTTGGCTGTAGACGATGGATCGTGTGGTGTGGTCAGGGTGAAAGCTGGAGGCATATAGGTAGGAATAGCGGTCAGTAGGTTTCCGGTATAGGGTGGTGTTTATGTGACCATTGTTTATTAGCACTGTAGTGTCCAGGAAGTGGATCTCTTGTGTGGACTGGACCAGGCTGAGGTTGATGGTGGGATGGAAATTGTTGAAATCATGGTGGAATTCTTCAAGGGCTTCTTTTCCATGGGTCCAAATGATGAAGATGTCATCAATATAGCGCAAGTAGAGTAGGGGCTTTAGGGCACGAGAGCTGAGGAAGCGTTGTTCTAAATCAGCCATAAAAATGTTGGCATACTGTGGGGCCATGTGGGTACCCATAGCAGTGCCGCTGATCTAAAGGTATACATTGTCCCCAAATGTAAAATAGTTATGGGTAAGGACAAAGTCACAAAGTTCAGCCACCAGGTTAGCCGTGACATTATCGGGGATAGTGTTCTTGACGGCTTGTAGTCCATCTTTGTGTGGAATGTTGGTGTAGAGGGCTTCTACGTCCATAGTGGCCAGGATGGTGTTTTCAGGAAGATCGCCGACGGATTGAAGTTTCCTCAGGAAGTCAGTGGTGTCTCGAAGGTAGCTGGGAGTGCTGGTAGCGTAGGGCCTGAGGAGGGAGTCTACATAGCCAGACAATCCTGCTGTCAGGGTGCCAATGCCTGAGATGATGGGGCGCCCAGGATTTCCAGGTTTATGGATCTTGGGTAGTAGATAGACTATCCCAGGTCGGGGTTCCAGGGGTGTGTCTGTGCGGATTTGATCTTGTGCTTTTTCAGGAAGTTTCTTGAGCAAATGCTGAAGTTGCTTTTGGTAACTCTCAGTGGGATCATAGGGTAATGGCTTGTAGAAAATGGTGTTGGAGAGCTGCCGAGCAGCCTCTTGTTCATATTCCGACCTATTCATGATGACAATAGCACCTCCTTTGTCAGCCTTTTTGATTATGATGTCAGAGTTGTTTCTGAGGCTGTGGATGGCATTGTGTTCTGCACGGCTGAGGTTATGGCTTCCCCTGGGTTTAAGTGGGGGTTGGGGTAAAAAAATCAGGATGCGAACCAACTGATTTAAATGAAAATCAAAGACAACTTTAGGCCAGAATTTGGAATAAGTATTAAGAGTCAACTCGCCTTTTTTGAATACCAAATAAAATTGACCCATCATAAGGGCCTGAATTTTCCCTATCCTCTGAGCTGATGTTATGACTACTAAAAACCACAAATTGGTGGTAAAATGAGCAGGTTGCTAAGGACACGACAATAGAAGTGGTCACTGAATGTGCCCCCACAGCAGGAGTATTTAGAGCAGGTTGCAGAGATGTTCAGGCCACTAATTGCCCCTCAGACACTAGGTATTTTAGCTCTTCTCTTTATTCCTATGGAAGCTTCTCTAAATTGTGACATCTTGTCCCAGTTCAGATAGTCATATTTTTGACAGCAGAGCCCGATAATAGGAGTACACCTTCCTGTCAAATCAAGCTTCTTAAGGGTCCTTCTTTCTTGGTGTCATCTTTTGAGACCCTTATTCCTTTCATTTTCCATGTGATCCAGGATTGGGTAGGTGATAAAGCATTCAATTCCACACTGCTTTCTAGGAAGTGGGTGCCACTGATGCTGGGATATGCCACAAGAACTGAGTTGTGAACTGCCTTTTGGTCAAGCCACATGATCAGATATAGACATGAAGGGTCTTCTGTCTCATCTTATGAGTAGGGGTCTACTTAAATCATGGAGAAATAACGAATTTTTTGTGGGTTGATCACGGAATAAAGAGCAAATCTGGCGGATGTGTTCACCCAGTATATATTGTACTGTACTACTGTTACGTTTGTAAATTGCCCTAGATAAGGAAGTATGCACAGTACTTTTGTATACTTTTACCCTAGATATAATCTAGGGTAAAAGTACACAAAAGACCAGATTTCATGGTCCGTGATGCATTTTTCACAGCTATGAATCCGGTAGGGTCCTACTTCTGAGGCAGGGTGGGCGACCTTCAGTGAAATGCAATATGCAATTCATGAAATTAAATCCCTTAGCCCTACCACAACTACTGTAATATTTTTTAAAACTATTTTGGCAGTTCAAAAGGATGAATCTAAGTAATTCATCTCTTCTATAGATGAATCATTGCTCACATGTCTATGGAGAAATGAAGATGCAGCTGTCTTCCTAAATTAGGAAATAAAGCGTCACATAATTCCACATATATGCCTCCCTCCCATGGTATAGACTACTGCTCTTTCAAGCAGCTGCAGTCTCTTCAGGCAACCCAGATGGCCCTACCTCCATAACGATCAACGAATCTACTGGGCTTCAATCTGCAACCACAAATAGAGAAGAAAAGGTAAATAAGAGACCTTGACACATCCTTCTCCGGAAAAAAAAAATCACTATTTTTAAAACCAGGTTTAACCATTTACTGCCTTTTATGACATAATGATTAGTGGAAAAATGAATTAAGCTAAATTAAATTACAGTTTGAGATTTTTAAGTTTTGGTGTGTTAAACGAACAAAAGATTGCAGTGCATCTGACAAGATGGTGAGATAATTACAGAGGTAATGAAGGCTTGACACCCAAATAGCCTTAGGTGTTTAATTAGGTGCACATGGTATTTTGAACATAAGTAAAAAGCAGCTTTTTTGAGACACGGTTATTCTAGAAAAATTACTCGTTAATGCATGTATGCTCTACTTCAAAAGACTGATACCCTAAATTACAGCATGCCCATTCATTTTTTAAAAAGAGGCTTCCAACTAGTCTTTGCCTATAGAAACATAGCTCATGAATACCCTGGAACAATTCAACAAACCAAATTTGGCCACAAGTACAATTTCAGTAAACAGATATGTCCACAAACTGAACTCAGAAATAAAGGAGAGAAATATGCTGTCCTCAGACTGCAAGCTAAACACTTGACAGATAAACAAGACCTGCACACACAGTGAACGCAGTGCATGACCTTGATTAAGCAGTCCAGTGGTGTGAACATGAAAATGTGTGTTGTCACTTGGAAAACTACAGTGTAAGTCTCAGCCATTGAAATCACTTCATCCTTTCAAAAAATACAAATAATACCTGAGAGAAAGCTAAATTATATAGTTTTCAAGAAGTTGGGAAAAAAACTGTTCTTACTTGCCACTGGTAAATACAATTATTGGCTAAGAGCACATCTTCCTCTCCACCTAAGAGGGTCTGGACTCAATGCGAGTATGTCAGGTCCCCCCCCACTTAGTCCAGGAGTGCTGGAACAGGGGGTCCAGGAGCCATGCCCTCCCCCCCCCCACACACACACACTTTTAAGAGTGGGAGGATTATGCCTTCTCACTTTTTACCGGCCGTAAGGGCGAGCGATGAGGGGATGGGGATGGAGAGGAGTGAGTGAGGCGCAGGGAAGGGACAGAGCTGAGGGGAAGGGGCCACTGTTCCCATGCCAGTGCCCCCCCCCCCCATACTTTTAGGGACCTTCTGCCGCTCCTGACTTAGTCTTGTATTTTGCGTAGGGCCCATGGAATGTTTCAAGCACTACCCCAAGGTATGATGGGAGGGAGATGGGATGACAGTTGCCAGTGACTTGATCACTTCTCTGTAACTTTTTGTGAGCTACCCACCAGAAGGAAGTCAGAGTTAAATCCTAGTGAGGAAAATAGAAAGGAGCATAAACACTGGCAAATGAAGTGTAAAAATACAATTAGGAAGGCCAAAAAAGAATCTGAGGAACTGTTAACCAAAGACTCAAAAAGCAATAGCAAATTTTTTTTAAGTACATCAGAAGCAGGAAGCCTCTTAAACCACAGTGGGGCCACTGGACAATAAAGGTGCTAAAGGAGCACTCAAATACGATAAGGCCAGTGCGGAGAAACTAAACGAATTCTTTGCATCAGTCTTCATGGCTGAGAATGTGAGGGAGATTCCCAAACCTGAGCCATTCTTTTTAGGTGACAGATCTGAGGAACTGTCCCAGACTGAGCTTTCAGTAGAGGTGGTTTTGGAACAAACTGATAAATTAAACAGCAATAAGTCACCAGGACCAGATGGTATTCACCCAAGAGTTCTGAAGGAACTCAAATGCGAAATTGCAGAACTACTAACTGTAGTCTGTAACCTATCATTTAAATCAGCTTCTGTACCAAATGACTAGAGGATAGCTAATGTGATGCCAATTTTTAAAAAGGGCTCCAGAGGTGATCCCGGCAATTACAGGCCTGTAAGCCTGACTTCAGTACCGGGCAAACTGGTTGACACTATAATAAAGAACAATATTGTCAGACATACAGATGAACATAATTTGTTGAGGAAGAGTCAACATAGTTTTAGTAAAGGGAAATAAAGCCTCACCAATCTACTAGAATTCTTTGAGGGGGTCAACAAGCATGTGGACCAAGGGGATCCAGTGGATATAGTGTACTAAGATTTTCAGAAAGCCTTGAACAAGGTCCCTCACCAAAGGCTCTTAAGCAAAGTAAGCTGCCACAGGATAAGAGGGAAGGTGCTCTCATTGATTGGTAACTGGTTAAAAGATAGGAAACAAAGAATAGGTATAAATGATCAGTTTTCAGAACGGAGAAAGGTAAATAGTGATGTCCCCCAGGGGTGTGTTCTGGGACCAGTCCTATTCAACATATTCATAAATGATCTGGAAAAAGGGGTAAAACAGTGAGACAGCAAAATTTGCAGATGATACAAAATTACTGAAGATAGTTAAGACCCAGGCAGACTGCGAAGAGCTACAAAAGGCTCTCTCAAAACTGGGTGACTGGGCAACAAATTGGAAGATGAAATTTAATGTTGATAAATGCAAAGTAATGTACTTTAGAAAGCATAATCCCAACTATACATATAAAATGATGGGGTCTAAATTAGCTGTTACCACTCAAGAAAGAGACCTTGGCGTCATTGTGGATAGTTCTCTGAAAACATCCACTCAATGTGCAAGCGGCCATCAAAAATGCATACAGAATGCTGGGAATAATTAAGGAAGGGATAGATAATAGGACAGAAAATATCTTGTTGCCGCTATATAAATCCATGGTACGCCCACATCTTGAATACTGTGTGCAGATGTGGTCACCCCATCTCAAAAACGATATATTGGAATTGGAAAAGGTTCAGAAAAGGGCATCAAAAATTATGAGAGTGATGGAACGGCTTCCGTATGAGGAATGATTAATAAGACTGGGACTTTTCAGCTTGGAAAAGAGACAGCTAAGGGGAGATATGATTGAGGTTATAAAATCATGACTGGTGTAGAGAAAGTAGATAAGGAAGTGTTGTTTACTACTTCTCATAAC
Organism: Caretta caretta; assembly: GCF_965140235.1. Taxonomy (NCBI): domain Eukaryota; kingdom Metazoa; phylum Chordata; order Testudines; family Cheloniidae; genus Caretta; species Caretta caretta. The sequence goes on along the minus strand of NC_134211.1, from coordinate 65,177,935 downwards.
ACAAGAACTAGGAGTCACCACATGAAATTAATAGGCAGCAGGTTTAAAACAAATAAAAGGAAGTATTTCTTCACACAACACACAGTCAACTTGTGGAACTCCTTGCCAGAGGATGTTGTGAAGGCCAACACCATAACAGGGTTCAAAAAAGAACTAGATGAATTCATAGAGGATGGGTCCATCAATGGCTATTAGCCAGAAAAGGCAGGAATGGTGTCCCTAGCCTCTGTTTGCCAGAAGCTAGGAATGAGCAACGGGGGATGGATCACTTGATGATAACCTGTTCTGTTCATTCCCTCTGGGGCACCTGGCAGTGGCCACTGTCAGAAGACAGAATACTGGGCTAGATGGATCTTTGGTCTGACCCATTAGGGCCATTCTTATGTTCTTAGAGTAATATCTGAATGAAAGACAAGAGCCAGAAAGGAGAGTGCCCAGTAGAAAAGGGAATCTTCAAGAGAAGCAAATCTCAAAAGCTTATCAACACTCCCTAAAATCAGAAGAACAAGAAATATCTCTGATCTTCCAATGTAAGATAGCCATGTGAGGGCACATTTTTCTGGCTTCAGCTACTATAGAGTAAATGAACTCTCAAAGGATAGGTAACCTAAAACAAAGTTTGCTGTCCATTCCCCTGACAATGTTGTTAGCAAAACTGTATTGCAATGCTGAAGAAAAGTTTTAATTTTACCTATTTTCATCTACTAGTAGCTTTACTTTAGAAAATATTCTTTTTTTATCATCATCATTTAGGGAAGTTGACTTTAAAAAAAAATAGCTCCCTAAAGTTGGTAAAGCCATGCTAAACAGAGGAAACTTTTGGATGGTGGTGTGGGATTTTTTTTGTTTTTAATATAAACATTTATAAGGTGTTTATCATTGCATTAACTGGGCTCACTTTACATATCCTACATTATAATCAAAATCATTCCTTAATAGAGGGACCAAATACACCACACACCCCTTTATCACCTGGAGCACAAATACAGTCTCATCAGTAGGTTGAGAGGGGAAAAACACACACACACACACACACACCAGGTGTACATGGGCTAGCCATTTGCAAAAGAGGGCAAAACTGTGCATCTTTTAAACCCATTCAGAGTATGGCCAGATTGAGCTTTAGGCCTATTGCTCATAAGTGCCTAGCAGTGAAAAAGCCCTACCTCCACCTTCCTTTACCTTTACCCTTTTGAATGGTTCTTAAGCATTCTGGATGCAGGCAACTGGCAATGGATCATAGACGGCCAATCAATCAGAGGTAGCTGGCCACAGATTGGTAAGCCACTCAGGTTGAGGCCACATCTTCTATATCCTGTACAACTCTAAATTTTGTCAGCACTCAGCAAAAACAACAAACAGGTCAATTAGGGCTTTTTATGTAACTAGCGCCATGAAGTTCTTCCTAAAGGTGATTCTCAGTGTGACAGGGTAGTCGATTTGTTAAGGTCAGTGGTGCCTAGTGGTCAGACCATCCCATTACATAATATGGCCCTATGGAGATTTCAAAAGGTCAAATAAATACACACAAGGACCTAGGAGTTACTGACAGAGAGGATGTGGTCCCAAGAATAAGTGGTACATGGGAAGAAATCCCATCACTGTGTCTTTAAGACCCTAGGGCGAGGAATCTTGCAGAGTGGGTCAGGCAAGACTTCCCTCTCAACCAATCAACTGGGGGTGAACTGAAAGAAGGGAACCACCATAAATGCTGCCTTCTCCCTCACAGTAGAGCAGACAGCAACAGCAGCAAGCTGACTTGCTGAACCTTCAGAGCCTGAAGACTAATTGGGGAGAAAGGAGACCGCTCAGGGAGAAATCGCTACAGCCCTGCCTGCAGCTGACTAATTTATAATCCAGTTCCAAAGAGACAAGCTGGAGACTCCTGTTTTAAGAGACCTGGCCAGGACTCTTATATGGGCCCAGATGGGGTGACCCGCGGTAACTAACAAAGTGAGTTATATTTGGTTAAAAGACTAATAAGTCAGACCCCACAAAGGGGATACATGTCTCAAACCAATTTTGTGTGGGTAACTGACTTAAAGAACCTGAGGGGGTTCTCAGTGCAAACGTACCTTCGGGACACAAGGAGCATGTGTTCTTGCCAATCTGCCTTCTTAAGAAAACAAGTGACCCAACTCTGCACTAGCTAAAACTTCCTATTGGCCTTGACTGTCAGTTCCAGTTGGAGCATAATACATTAGTCCAACCTGGAAGTAAACATGAATGATAGAGAAAGTCTACATCCAAAATGAAAGGGTGCAATCTTCTAGCACACCACAGATGAAAAGAACTTTTCTGGAAATTATTACTATAGAAGGCCAGGAGCAAAGAGCAGTCAAGTAAAAATCTGACAGTTCAAACCTCATGAAGTAAGACTCCTTCAACAGAGAGAGTGATTATTTTGAGAATCTAATAAAGTCTAATCACCCCAGCCTCTCTTTCATCCAGGCAGATTTAGACAACTAGTTTTCTTCCAGGACACTATCTCTACCAGACTTTAGAAGGGTAAATATATAACAGCCAAACTGAGTCAGACCAATGGTTCATCTAGCCCAGTAGCCTGTCTTACAACAGTGAGTAAAGAAATGACTCAGACTGGGTCTGAAGAAATAACATTGTAGTCTTTTGGGGTAGGGACGGTTCTTTTCATTCTGTGTTTATACAATGCCTAGCTCAACAGGGTCCTGGTCCCTGTCCATGGCTGGAGTTCCTGGTAATAGCAAATAATAATAATACCATGACTACAATTGCTAAACATACATATTGAACAAAAAGGTTGGCAGAATGGAGTTGAGTCACCCCCTATGACCTTCTAAGCTCTCTCCAACAGGCCCAAACAAACGTTTGAAGGCATTTCTTCTAACCTTGCCTGTTCCTGTTGTTAAATCGATGTTATTTTGAAGTATTTGCAAAAACATCTGCTTTCTCACTATTGCCATAAAATGCTTGGATCCCAAGATGAGGGTGCCATACAAAATCTTAGATTACATAGATATAGTTTACTGCTGAGATTTAAGGCTTTTATACCATAACAAGCTCTGAAACCTGAATGGTTGACATCCAAACACTTGGAGATTAGATGATGACAGTTCATTAGGCAAGAACATCAGCATCTACATAACATTTCTTTAGCAAATGCCAGACTACATTATTGAGTGAAGTTTAAAAAAAGCGTAGCTTTTGTTCATTAAAGTAGTTCATTTACATGCCCCTCAAGATTTTGTCTAAAAAGAAAGGTTTAACTCACACAACTGTATGAAATTAAAACCCTCAAACAAGTTGCAAATATCATTAAAGGGGTTAAGGCACTAAAAGTGAGCAACTGCAATGAAAAGAGTCTCCAAACAAGATGATGAAATCCATTTTTTAAAAACTTAACTGTCACTGAAGAAACTTGGACCTTCGGCTTAGTGATAAATTAATCATGGTTGAATTCAAAAGAAAAATTTGCCAGTTGCAGGGTAGATGATTTCAACTCTAGATTAGTTTAAAGAAGGGAGGGAAATTTCTAAAAATATATTCTACTCCTTCCATCTTTGCCCTGCTGACATTTCAGTAACAATCATTTGTGAAGTGGATGAATGTGTATAATTTTCACAGGAGGTGCCCAATAAGAGTATTTTAGACAAGGTCTCGACATACATACATATGCACACAAAAAAAAACCTTTTCCCTTTTTTCTTCGAACTAGATTCATCACCCTTTTGACCACTACTGAGCTGCATCATAATTCTAAACAAAAGCTCTTTACATTCTTTTTCTTGGTTATTAAATTATAGATTTGCTGTGCAGAGAAGTTTTTTTACATTTCCTGTGAAGCTCAATTGTGAGAGGGAAGGCCACCTACACAGCAGAGAAAGTGAGAAAAACACTTGCAGAGCTGAAAAAAATACACTGCTGTGGGCGTACATGGGGAGGGGAAGGAGGGAAGGAAGAGATCCTAGTCCTAATGAGAAGACTTTATTTTCCTATATCAGTCTGGGAAAAAACTAAAATACATGGCTTAGAAATGAGCAAAAGGACTGTTCTCTATTACAAACAAGCAAGCTATCAGATGTCAAGTGCCAGTATTATAAGTAATTGTAAGATACAGCCATTGCAAGTTCATATCCTTAATGTGTGGGACTTTAAATCTGGGCAGGAATGCTGCCTTTCCCACACAATTTTTGCAACTCCCTGGATACACTCACAGAAAGGAAGCCACCTGTGCACTAGCAGCTGCTCAAAGCTTAAGGAGCCTGTGACGGAGTATACAGACCCCACACTGGAGAGCAAAGGGTTAATGAACAGCTCTGGGCCTAGGCGGCCCCAACCACCCACACCTGCAAAGCCTGCGAAAGCTGGAAGAAGAGCTTTAAAAAGGGGAGCAGAGCTGAGCAGCTCAGAGGCACGCAGTGGAAGGGAGCAGATGGCTGCTCTAAGGGGAAGGTGCTGCCCACGAAATCATTAACTCAGACTTGACAACCGACCTGTGCAAACCTACAAAAGTGGAACCTTTAAAATGTTCCTCCACATTTAAATCAGAAAACTGTTGGCACAAGTTCCTCAGCTGATTTCCACTGCCATATTATCAGAAGGACGGAGGCATTTTCTAAGGTAGATAGGACACAAACGCACACCAGCACAAATGGGGAAGTTAGTGACCAAGTGCCTGGTCTTGTTCACATTTAAGTTAATGGGAGTGAGTTTTGCCATTGACTTTGATGATAGTAAAATCATACCCCACAACAGGGAGAACTACTCTCGTGCTTCTGTGGTAGTGGGATTTTCAAAGTCAATAGAAGCTGGATATCTAACTCCCTTAGACATTTAGGCTGAGATTTTCAAAAGGGTCTAACTCCCATAGCTAGTCAACATTTGGACTCCTGCAACTGCAGCATACTCAGCCACCATGGAGGATAGCTTCACATATCATCCACTAGTGACACTCCAAATGGATAGAATTACACATGCTGAAAGACTCAAAAAAGTACTCATCCTCCTCTGGAGGAACGCACCATAATAATCACTGTTACAAGCTGAACATAAAACTGGTAAACACAAAATCAGAAACCCACTGTGACAGGGTCAGGCCAGATGGCTAAAGGAGAGTAACAGAAGGCAGATATATTAGCCCCAGGCTAAGCAGGTCCCTTTTCCTTGGGTAAGGTAACAGGGAAGGTTCCAGAACAATCAGGAACCTTCTGGAGACAATTAAGACAGGCTGATTAGAACACCTGCAGCCAATCAAGAAGCTGCTAGAATCAATTAAGGCAGGCTAATCAGGGCACCTGAGTTTTAAAAAGGAGCTCACTTCAGTTTGTGGTGTGCGTGTGAGGAGCTTGGAGCAAGAGACACTAGGAGCTGAGAGTGAGAACGCGGACTGTTGGAGGACTGAGGTGCACAAGCATTATCACACACCAGGAGGAAGGTCCCATGGTGAGGATAAAGAAGGTGTTGGGAAGAGGCCATGGGGAAGTAGCCCAGAGAATTGTAGCTGTCGCACAGCTGTTCTAGGAGGCACTCTAAACAGCTGCATTCCACAGGGCCCTGGGCTGGAACCCAGAGTAGAGGGCAGGCCCGGGTTCCCCCCAAATCCTCCCAACTCCTGGTCAGACACAAGAGGAGTCGACCTAGACTGTGGGTTCAGAAAAACGGCCAAGCTGAGGGCTGTCGTGAAGCTCCAAGGCGAGCAAATCCACCAATAAGCACAAGACCCACCAAGGTAGAGCAGGAACTTTGTCACACCACAAACCTCTATAAACTGGATAGAACACTTTTCACATTGATGCTGCCTTTTGGACTAATGAATTGGAGCTTTAAACATTAACTGTATCTTACATATGTAAATGGGCATTATCCCTATTTTACAGATTGTAAAACAGAGGCACAGAAGTTAAAAACTGGATTATTAAAAATACCTGCATGACTTGGGAGCATATGTCCCATTGACCTACCCAAAGTTATACAGTGAGTCCGATCAAACAGAATAGTAGCTAGATTTGAAACAACTCCCAGTGCACTCCTAAAATCACTAGACTGACCATGCTTCTCCCTTGAAGGTCACTGTACTGCAGGGCCTTCTGGGTGAGATGGACAGCAGTATTAGACTAACAAAGGGAGATGCAGAGATGAACAGCAGTGGAACCTTTAAAAAAAAGGGTAAGTCAAAAAGAGGGGGTGGGGAAGGGGATAAAAGTGTAGAGGAGAAACATGTACAAAATCCAGAGGATGGAAAACAGTGAAAGAGAAAAAAAATAAGGTAAAGAATTTTTTTATTATTATTGTTACTCATATTAGTTTTGCTGCTAAATAAAAACTTCATAAAACTTTGGAATCCATCTTTCAAAATCTGACGTTCTGAGTTAAAAAAGTGGGGGGATATTCTGACAAAATTGAAAATATATCCTTGTACATACTGAGAAACACAGAAAAATGCATTAAAATAATTCCCTCTCGCTGCCACTGAACTGCATACAACGAGTTTACATCCTAGTCTTTGCTAGTCAAGGATGATTCCAATAGCATATATTTGTGTCAAGGCTCAGCTTGTCATCTAAAGAACATTTTGCTTCAATAACTATTGCCAAAAAAGCTCAATCTGTTATTCTCTCATAACTTTATTTCACTGTAAAATAAGAATTCAGAACTCCAGAAGCCATTTTCAATGTTATAACAAGGGCATATGATATAGCATACTTCTCAAATAATAATAGTTTGGATCATTACATTTCAATTTTGATGCTACTAGGTCTCTGACGAGAGCAGACTTATTAGAAATGGAGCTTCTCAAAGTGCCATTAAAGCAGAAGGACACAAATGAGTCCCAATCTACCTTCTTCATTGGAATATGGAAAACATAACCGCCAATAGGTTTATCTTTAGACTTTTGAACAAGTATTCTTTTAAGATAGCTTTTAGTGCATGATGCACAGAATAATGTCAAGCACATTATATTATTGATCCAAGGGGATTCACTACTGAATAAAACAAATATAATTCATTCACCAATTGTTTTCCCTCTCTCTTCAATGGAAATTCACCATTTTATCCTTTACCACTTTTTCCTCAAGGTACCCACACAACAACTGGGAATCAGGAAATATCTGGAATAGAAACATTTCCCCTTGATTTGATTGGGAACTGGTTCTATAGTGTTCAGGCTTAATAGATGATCTATTTCCTGACATAACAGTCTTTCATGAGAAAGGTCACTGAAGGACGGACGGAAAGAGAGGGTGGGCAGGAGGGAGGTAAGTGGATAGAGTAACCCTTGAAAATGATCTCCCAAGACCCATGTTTTCCCAGCTTTGTTGGAAACAAGCAAGGTGGCATCTGAAAGGATGTGGACAGTTTGTATACTGCAGCAATTATTGGTGGGAGTGGTAGCTCGGGGCCTTGACCAAAGTATAAAAACTGGTGTTTTGAGGTCGAGGGCTGGGTTGATGAGGTTTGGGGGTGGAGGGGGGCTGATGGTTTTTGTTTTTGCACTCATCTCTTCTGTTGGGGTTGGTTGGGGTGAAGGGAACTGGGCCAGTCAGGATCCGTGTATTTGTATACTAAATTTTCTTTTTTGTGCTGGCATGTAGATTCCTAGAGAGCACAATGTGGCCCTCGAGTCCTTCAATGTATGAAGTGAAGCATCCATTTTGTCTGCAAAGAGCTTGGAGCCCTTGAAGGGAAGGTCTTCAACTGTTTGTACTTCCTTCGGTATCCCCAAAAGGTGTAACCAGGAAACTCATTCCATCACCACTGCCATCGATACAGAGCAGGCCACTGTATCTGCAGCATCTAGTGCTGTCTGCAGTGCTGTCATTACAATCAGCTGGCCCACATTAATGATGGCTTGAAATTGTTCTTTTTGTTCATTCAGCAGGTGGTCAATAAAGGTATTAAGTTTCCCACAACTGATGCAATCATATTTTGCCATTAAGGCCTGGTAATTTGCAATCCTAAACTGAAAGGTTGCAGAGAAATATGCCTTTCTACTAAATAGATTAGCATTTTCCAGTTTTTGTCATAAGGGCAGAGTTAGCGTGATGCTGTCTTCCATGTGTATTCCATGTGGTTTCAGTGTGGTAGCCATGTTAGTCTGTATCAGCAAAAACAACGAGTACTTGTGGCATCTTACAGACTAACAAATTTATTTGGGCATAAGCTTTCATGGGCTAAAACCCACTTCATCAGATGCACAGAGTGGAAAATACAGTAGGAAGATACAGATATAGATCTATTATACTCCCATTATATTATATATAAATATAGCAGTACATGAAAAGATGGGAGTTACCTTACCATATAGGGCCTGAATAAAGACTGGGAGTGGATGAGTCACTACAAGAACTAAAAAAAAAAAACTAATTTCCCCATACTAATTTGCCCCTACTGTTACTCACACCTTCTTGTTACCTGTTTGAAATGAGCCACCCTGATTACCACTACAAAAGTGATTTTTCATCCTGTTGATAATAGCCCACTTTAATTGAATTGTCTCGACCCTCGACTTGTAAGGCAAGTCCCATCTTTTCATGTACTGCTATATATCTTCCTACCTTATTTTCCACTTCACGAAAGCTTATGCTCAAATAAATGTGTTACTCTGTAAGGTGCTACAAGTACTCCTCATTGTTTTCACGTGTATTGACAGCATCTTCGACAATAGAGCTGGGTGAAGGATGTGGGGAAAAAAAATTGTAAAAAATACTGTGTGCTCTCCAAGAACATAATTGGCCCTTTTGCATGTAGGTGTTATGGAGGCTGCTGTTTGCCAAATAACCTTGGCAGGATCCAAGAGCGCCTGATTGATTGGGAGTGCAATCCATGTAGAGGAGACCATATGTAGGATGTCTAGTCATTTGTGATGCAACTTTTACCTCTTTGACAGGAATCTAGAGTGCATCAGCAACCTTTAGTGAGATCTTGGAACAGTTTAAAATGATCCGCTATTGATGGTGGAGAGGACATTACAGCTTCATCCACTGAGGATGAGGCAATATTAGCTTCAGTCAAGCCTCCTGCTCTTCAAAAGTTCAGGGCTCTGGAAAGAGAGGTTGAAGGAGAGGGTCATAATGTCTTTCTGTGGGAGACATTAGAGGCCCCAGAAGGACAGTGTCTGTAGGCTACCTATGGTTCCCATTATGGCTACTGGGGTGGAATAAAGGACATGGGTAGTGGCATCCAAGGGTGTCCATGCCAAGTAGGTGGCTGAGGATCTCGCTGAGGCAGCAAATTGAGAAGACCCTGGGTGTTGCTCAGATGAGTTGTGTTATGCAGCTAAGCAGAGACGGTCATCCTCCCCACTGTTGGCCTCTTTACTAGATAAAGGTAGAGCAGACAGAGGGGCTGGCGGTGAATGCCTTGGTACCATGGATGATTTTGGAGAGCAAGAGATAGTCGGTAGTGGTGATCCTAGAGACTGAGATGTATCAATAATGAGCTGGTTTCTGGAAAAACTAAATTCCTGCATTTCCGTGGTGATTAGTACCACTAGAGTTTGTTGTTTCTGGCTCATTGGTACTGAAGGAGTCAATGGAGGCTAAGGTCTCTTATGGTGTGATAAGGTGACCAGAAGAGGGCTGAATGGAGGTGCTCAGTACTGCAGTCATATGCATCAGTGCCGCTTTTGCAGAGATGGTACAGTCTGAGCTTCAAGCTCTGTCAGAAGGTGCAGACATGTCTGAGTCTGTGCACCTTGGGTCTTTAGGCTTGAGGACAGTACCAATACCCGAGGAACCCTGAGCCTTCTGGGTACCATGCCGCAGTGCCAAGGTCACTGATCTTGTTGGGAATCTCCTCTGACTGGTTAAGTGCTCAGTCTGGGGACCTCACACGTTCTTGTCAACTGCTGCAAATGGCCCACCTTGATTATCACTACAAAAGGTTGTTTCTTTGTTTTTTATTTCCCCCCCCCCCTCCTGCTGGTAATAGCTCACCTTACCTGATCACTCTTATTACAGTGTGTATGGTAACACCCATTGTTTCATGTTCTCTGTGCATATAGAATCTCCGCACTGTATTTTCCACTGCATGCATCCGATGAAGTCAGCTGTAGCTCACAAAAGCTTATGCTCAAATAAATCTGTTCATCTCTAAGGTGCCACAAGTACTCCTTTTCTTTTTGCGGATACAGACTAACACAGCTGCGACTCTGAAACCTGTCAGTCTGGTGACTTGTCACCCTTTTCTTAAGCTTTATGAGGGGAGTCAGAAGATTTCCTCTTAAGCTCTCTTTCCTTGGAAGTTGATGGTCTTGGCGATGACCATTGCTCCGGGGAAGTCCCAGGACTGGGGTCAGAGGCCGGTCTGCAGAAACTGTCCATCATGAGGAGCTTAAGTTTCAGTTTATAGCTCTTCTTCCTTCTAGCCTTCAATTTTTGGCAAAAAGTGCACTTTTGACTAATGTGAGCCTCTCCTAGGCACTGGATACAGTGTGAATGATTGTCACTGATCAGTATTGCCTCTCTGCAGAAGAGGCAATGTTTGAAACCAGGGGAGACTGACATAACCCTTGTTGGGGGCGGGGTCAGTTTCCAGAAGGGGGCAGGGGAATGTGTCAAGGACAGGGAGAAAAAGAAAAAATATTTGGGGGGCAGGGGAATTAAAATGGAAGCTTTACTAGCTACTATGAGAATGGAAAGTACCGGCTACTACAAAATTCAAAGCGAGGAACTGTAATCAAAATTGGACTGCTAATCACTGTCTCAGGCCAAGGGCGGTTGAGAAGGAACTGAGAGTGGTTCACCCACGCAGCACTAAATAGCCTTAAGGCAAAGCACAAGACTAGGGAAAGCACATATGCAGATCAAACAGACCCTGCTATCTAAAATCTCCCATCAGATGCACAGGGACGCAGACACACCTACAGTGGATCACCCATAGGGACACTACTCAAAGAAGAAAGGTTTTTGCACAGGGCGAGCAATGAGAAGAAGGGCCCAATCCAATATACATTTGCCCTTTCAACTATTTGACAGCCCATTGTCTATTTTTTGTTTTTATTCTTTTTTCTATGTCATATTTTTTAGTTGTTTGGCTTCTTCTGAAAGCAGTGAGATGATGAGGTGACGTTCTCACTGCTGACAAACAGCTTGAAAATTCTGTATAGGTTAGCAAATCAGAACAGATGGAATAGAGTAGACATGCCACCTAGCTCTTATATAGTGCTTTTAATCAGTAGATCTCCAGGCGCTTCACAGTCTGATGTATTCATCCTCACAACACCCCTGGGAAAATAGAGAAGTATTATCCCAATTTTACAGATGAGCAACTGAGGCACAGGGAGGCTAAGTGAATTTCCCAAGGTAACACAGGATATTTGTGGGGGAGTATGGAACTGAAACCTAGATCTTCCAAATCCTAGGCTAGTGCCCTAACCACTGGACAATCCTTCTCATATAGTACTTTTCATCAACAGTTCTCTAAGTGCTTTACAAAGGAGGTAAGTATCACTAACCCAATTTTATAGATGGGGAAACAGGGGCACAGAGCGCTACGGTGACTTGCCCAGCAGGCCAATGGAAGAACCAAAAACAGAAATCAGATCTCTCAAGTCCCATCGTGGGGCCCTATGCTATGAACCACGCAGCCTCCCCTTTTATATAAGATTTCAGTAATCATGGTAGTGTTATGGAAAAGTAACACTACAATGATTACACAATCCCCTGCATGCTGGCTCAAAATTACTGTTAGCCAGAGTACAGGAATTCACATAATGTATAGTCTGAGAAATAACAGTACAATGAATATGCAAACCAGACCCCCTGAACTGCATAACTGAACAAGCCTAAGGTGCTTTTCAGTTACTGAACAGCAACCTTACATGCTGTATACTTAACATTTGCCAACCAAGTAAAGTTAAACTTCTCCAATGTTGAATAAAATTTGTTTGCAAGTGGTGTATCACACAAGCTCCCATTAATTCAACTTCAACTGTCTGTGACTCCATGTTCCCAATAAGAAAATAAAAATAGTAATTATCTACCTCAGAGGTGAAAATGATTAATATTCATAAAGGATATGAAAATTAAAAGCAGTGAGAGAGGGTTGAAGGAATCTATTTTCTATTAATATTCTGAATGAGAAACGGTTTGGCTTTTAGTAGCACTAACTTCTTTCTTTCGAGTTTCTAAGAATTTTATCAACAGTATACACACAAAATAAAATCACTGCCAACAAAATTTCACTTGAGCTTTATGCCCAGCCATGAACAGCAGCAGAGACTTCAGAATGGATTTTTATCTGAACAAACAAGTTTTGGAGTATGCCTTTCATCTTGCCCATCTATTTAATTCACTCTCTAAACTTGAATCTTTTAATTTTCTTTTTTCTCATTAAAATATTGATTAAAATGTTAAAAGTTAGGGCTTAGGCAGATGCTGAGAGAAAGAAAAGACAAGGTTACTTTGCAGTAACTAGAATACTTTGAATGTATTCGCAAAAAGAAAAGGAGTACTTATGGCACCTTAGAGACTAACCAATTTATTTGAGCATAAGCTTTTGTGAGCTACAGCTCACTTCATCGGATGCATACTGTGGAAAGTATAGAAGACGTTTTTATACACACAAATGTAAAAATGGGTGTTTACCACGACAAAAGGTTTTCTCTCCCCCCACCCCACTCTCCTGCTGGTAATAGCTTTTGTAAAGTGATCACTCTCCTTACAATGTGTATGATAATCAAGGTGGGCCATTTCCAGCACAAATCGGGGGGGGGAGGGGGGGACAGGTTACCTTGCATAATGACTTAGCCACTCCCAGTTTCTATTCAAGCCTAAATTAATTGTATCCAATTTGCAAATGAATTCCAATTCAACAGTCTCTCGCTGGAGTCTGGTTTTGAAGTTTTTCTGTTTTAATATCACAACTTTCATGTCTGTAATCGTGTGACCAGAGAGACTGAAGTGTTCTCCGACAGGTTTATGAATGTTATAACTGAATGTATTGTTTCTAACAGATCCATGCTGAAGGAGGAGTACAGTGAATTTTCTTGCAAGTCCAAGAATGATTAAAGCTGTTAATTATTAAGGGACATGTACAAATCAACCCATGGCTTAGATTGTTCCACAGAAGGTTTTAAGCTTCCTACTGCTCCATACAGACTTTGGCTCCTCTCCATCTATCTTGAGGCTGCTCTGCACCATGATGGGGGCCCTGGCTGGTGTAAAACCAGTCTCTGGATTAGGGAGCTACAAATGTCTTCCAACCAGTTATGCTCCAGCTAAGTGCAGCTAAGAATCTGGCCCAATGTTTTCATCTTATATGAAAATTGGGGGGAAATGGTCTTGACGCCTTCAATTTTGATGGACCATCATCTGTTTTGTTACTAAGTAAACTGGGGCATGGCTTTCAAGGGCAAGTATTTCTCACGCACAAAACACTTTCTCAAAACATTTCCATTCAACAGCATCAGTCTCACTTGTCAGTGACTAAAGGTCTGAAAGAATCCAAGGTCTACCACTTCTCAGCTATTTGGTCTGAGAAGTGTGCTTTCTACTAAGCCAGCCCAGACTCCCACTTCTTCAGTGCAGCTACACATGAAAATATAGCATGCTCTGCGAGGATCACTTTCAGTTTCCTTTCTCATTCTGATGAGCTTTTGGGGGTAAATATGGCATGGATTAAACAGGCTCAGGGAGAATGGCCTTCATCTAGGCAGACATGGCACCTAGTGTGTCAGGCAGTGACAACACCTTGTCATACATCCTGCACCTCTTGAATGCAGAGCTGGTCTCTGGATCCACCATGAGTAAATATTAAACTTAAAACAATTACTAAAGTCTACTAATACTGAGCTCAACTTTCTAAAGGAATTTTTCTCGGAAATAAGTCAAGTAACCAAATGTGTCCACATTATCTAGGCCCCCAGCATGTTTATGACATCATTTATTAAAGGAGTTGGCGGATGTGATTGCAGAGCCGTTGGCCATTATCTTTGAAAACTCATGGCGATCGGGGGAAGTCCCGGATGACTGGAAAAAGGCTAATGTAGTGCCCATCTTTAAAAAAGGGAAGGAGGAGGATCCAGGGAACTGCAGGCCAGTCAGCCTCACCTCAGTCCCTGGAAAAATCATTGAGCAGGTCCTCAAGGAATCAATTCTGAAGCACTTAGAGGAGAGGAACGTAATCAGGAACAGGTCAGCATGGATTCACCCAGGGCAAGTCATGCCTGACTAATCTAATTGCCTCCTATGATGAGATAACTGGCTTTGTGCATGAGGGGAGAAGCGGTAGACGTTTTGTTCCTTGACTTTACCAAAGCTTTTGACATGGTCTCCCACAGTATTCTTGCCAGCAAGTTAAAGAAGTATGGGCTGAATGAATGGACTACTAGGTGGATAGAAAGTTGGCTAGATTGTCGGGCTCAATGGGTAGTGATCAATGGCTCCATGTCTAGTTGGCAGCCAGTATCAAGTGGAGTGTCCCAAGGGTCGGTCCTTGGGCTGGTTTTGTTCAATATCTTCATAAATGATCTGGAGGATGGTGTGGATTGCACCCTCAGCAAGTTTGCAGATGACACGAAACTGGGAGGAGAGGTAGATATGCTGGAGGGTAGGGATAGGATACAGAAGGCCCTAGACAAATTAGAGGATTGGGCCAAAAGAAATTTGATGAGGTTCAACAAGGACAAATGCTAGAGTCCTGCACTTAGGACGGAAGAATCCCATGCACTGCTACAGACTAGGGACCAAATGGCTCAGCAGCAGTTCTGCAGAAAAGGACCTAGCGGTTACAGTGGACGAGAAGCTGGATATAAGTCAACAGTGTGCCCTTGTTGCCAAGAAGGCCAATGGCTTTTTGGGATGTATATGTAGGGGCACTGCCAGCAGATCGAGGGACGTGATCGTTCCCCTCTATTCGACATTGGTGAGGCCTCATCTGGAGTACTGTGTCCAGTTCTGGGCCCCACACTACAAGAAGGATGTGGAAAAATTGGAAAAAGTCCAGCGGAGGGCAACAAAAATGATTAGAGGGCTGGAGCACATGACTTATGAGGAGAGGCTGAGGGAGCTGGGATTGTTTAGTCTGCGGAAGAGAAGAATGAGGGGGGATTTGACAGCTGCTTTCAACTACCTGAAAGGGGGTTCCAAAGAGGATGGATCTAGACTGTTCTCAGTGGTAGAAGATTACAGAACAAGGAGTAATGTTCTCAAGAAGCAGTGCGGGATGCTTAGGTTAGATATCAGGAAAAACTTTTTCACTAGGAGGGTGGTGAAACACTGGAATGCGTTACCTAGGGAGGTGGTGGAATCTCCTTCCTTAGAAGTTTTTAAGGTCAGGCTTGACAAAGCCCTGGCTGGGATGATTTAGTTGGGGATTGGTCCTGCTTTGAGCAGGGGGTTGGACTAGATGACCTCCTGAGTTCCCTTCCAACCCTGATATTCTATGATTCTATGACATACACACACCACTTAGTGATTAAATGCATTACTCTAAAGGAAAAATTATTTATTTTATTGCACAGCAGAATTACAACTAAAGTTATCTATTTTAGTAAACAGAGAGGAGTGAATGTGATACACTAAACAAAGGAGTTGAAGGAGGGGGGGAAAGGAAAAACAGCATGGGGAAAATAAATCTGACCATTCACTTGCAAATGAAATCAAGTAGTTTAATGCCTCAATTTCTATCTGAAAACATAGTTAATAGATGAGAAACAATGAAAAAAGCAAAGATATTTTATAAATGTAAGACTTAGTATTGCAGATCCCAACAACAACAATAAAAGGGAGATCTGAAACAAGGAAAACAGTGCTGCATCATCTCAACTCTCTAAGCTTTTCAACCATGTAAGTATAGGAAGAAAGTGGCTAGTATTCAAAGCTTGTCATAGGGAAGGGAATTTTATATTAATATTTTATATATGTGACAACTATGAAACAAATCAATATTTTAGAAGTTAATTATGTACTAAAGATAAAGGTCAAAGTTTACAAGATCATAAAGGTAATGTATTTATGTAAATTTATGTAAAAAGAAAAATGTATTTATGACAAATCTTTTGATACCATTTAAAAATCTGTGAATCACTCTTATGTATTATTTAATTTAATACCTGCCATAAATAGATAAAACTACAAAATACACAGGAGACCAACACCCCAAAATGATCTTCACAAAGATCACCATGAAAGGAGCAATACAGTCACATAAGTGAAAGAATGCTTACTTACCTCACAGCTACTATGGTTCTTTGAGGTGTGTTATCCATGTGGATTCCACTCTTTATGTGTATGCGTCCCATGAATGCAAGATTGGATTTTCTGACAAGTTGTATCCATTGGGGCCACACCTGTATCCCTGATATACTTGCCACCCGAGGACATAAAAGGCAAAGCAGGCCATTTGTGTCTCAAATTTCTTCATCAAGAGCCAGGTTTCAGAGTAGCAGCCGTGTTAGTCAGTATCCGTAAAACGAAAAGGAGTACTTGTGGCACCTTAGAGGCTAACAAATTTATTAGAGCATAAGCTTTCATGAGCTACAGCTCACTTCATTGGATGCATACATTGGAGAATCCCACAGGAATAGGACTCCATAGTAGCAAAGGAGGAGGGCACGTCATAGAATCTATGCAGGCATCTTGAAGAACCACAGTTACTGTAAGGTAAGCAACTATTTTTTCTTTGACTGACTATCCACATGGCTTCCATTTTTGATGACTAACAAGCTTCGAGGTTGGTACAAGGAATCCTACTAAAACTAAAACAATGAGTGCAGGACAGCACGACCAAAATGAGCATTTGATGTGGAAATCTTTGTTAACGAATAGTATTTTGTAAATGTGTGGATGGAGCTTCATAGAGCTGCCCTACAAATTTCATTTAAAAAAAAAAAAAAACAGTATCTTCAAAACGGCAGGAGAGACTGCCCGAGCTCTAATGTGGCTACATGGATCTAACCTAGCTAGCTCATAAGCTGTTCTTATACAGTTGGAGACCCATTTTGATAATTATTTGAGGCTATTACTTGATATTTATCCTAATGAGTCCATATACAGTCTAGATGTGTTCCTTAATGGTTTTGTCCTGTTAAAGTAACATGACAATACCTTCACTACGTCAAAGTTTAACTTCCCCCGGGGTTAAGACAGACTTAGACTTGGACAGGAAATCTGGGAAATGACTAAATTGGTCCATATGGAACTCAATTAACTTTGGACAATAACTTGGGATAAGGCTTGAGAGTAATCCTGTCCTTATAGAACACTATATAAGGGGAACCACCATGAGAACTTAAATCTCCTCTTCCTTTCAAGCTGATGTGATAACTACCAAACAGGCAGTCTTCACTAATAGATGGTAGAGAGAACAGGCTAAAGACTCAAGAGGTACCTGTCAACTCTTACTATATTGGTGACAGGTTTCAGAGTGGTAGCTGTGTTAGTCTGTATCAGCAAAAACGATGAGGAGTACTTGTGGCATCTTAGAGACCAACAAATTTATTTGGGCACAAGCTTTCATGGGCTAAAACCCACTTCATCAGATGCATGGAGTGGAAAATACAGTAGGCAGGTATAAATACACAGTACATGAAAAGATGGGAGTTGCCTTACCAAGTGGGGGGTCAGTGCTAACGAGACAATTCAATAAAGGTGAAAGGGGACTATTCTCAATAGTAGAATACCAAGGGAGGAAAAATCACTTTTGTAGTGGTAATGAGGCCAAAATCAGGATGGTCCATTTCAAACAGTTGACAAGAAGGTGTGAGTAACAGTAGGGGGGAAATCAGTTTTTGTGGTGACCCATCCACTCCCAGTCTTCATTCAGGCCTAATTTGATGGTGTCCAGTTTGCAAATTAATTCCAGTTCCAGAGTCTGTTTTTAAAGTTTTTTTGTTGAAGAATTGCCACTTTTAAGTGTCCAGGGAGTGTCCAGGGAGGTTGAAGTGTTCTCCGACTGGTTTTTGAATGTTATAGTTCTTGACGTCCGATTTGTGTTCATTTATTCTTTTGAGTAGGGACTGTCCGGTTTGGCCAATGTACATGGCAGAGGAGCATTGCTGGCACATGATGGCATATATCACATCCGTAGATGTGCAGGTGAACGAGCCCCTGATGGTCTTCTCATGCTATCTGTCTAAATCAAGACAAACTATACCAGAGCCTTCCCAAAAATGTCATGTAAATTTACCAATTCACGCACAAAACCTATTCCTCCACTGATTATTACTCTGATGGTGACCGTGCTAGTGGGAAAAAAATAGTACCTTTTTGGGCATCAAAAAAAAGTTACTCAATGCCAGGCAAATGGGTGATTAAAGTATTAAAGGCTGTTGTAACATAATTCATTTGGAATTTAGAGGGCTATTATTAGATACGGATTTTTGAGGAAGGAGGACGGTATACTCTGGGGATAAGAGATTTTTCTGAAGTTTGTTTTAATTTAGTGGCTGGCAAAAGTAAATTCTCTTAAATTGAGACTTTAATAAATGTTGGCTAATAAGTTTATTTGTTTATATTTATGCTGCTGCACAGTTATTGTAAATCTAATTATTGTCCGGGTACTTAGAGTTTTTGTATGCACTTTTCTAAATATTGAGAATAAATATATAAACAAAAAAAAACCAAGCCTGGCTTTGGCCCCAAGAGAATAAAAAAGACAAATGGAAATTCAAGAAAAAACAAACAAAAACTGTTCAGGAACCAAGGCCAGATCAGACAACATTTGAACATTAAGGGATGCTAAAGGATACTTGAAATGCATAAATAAAAATGTAAGAAATAACTCACCAGCATATTTCCTAAAATGTTCATTTTCTCAACCGGAGATTTTGCTTCAACACCCTCACTTTAAACAAACCACAACTTTATTTTCACTGATATCTAAATGTCTCTCTTAGAACAAGAACATGTTAATCTTTGTAAGGTCTCCTGTCAATGCTTTAATCAGTTTCAC
Organism: Caretta caretta; assembly: GCF_965140235.1. NCBI lineage: Eukaryota > Metazoa > Chordata > Testudines > Cheloniidae > Caretta > Caretta caretta. The sequence goes on along the minus strand of NC_134211.1, from coordinate 65,159,062 downwards.
TTTGCTAAGCTTTTTTTATTATGATTTCAAAGCTACATCCAATACTACTACTTTAGCCTCAACAATTTTTACAAATAAGTTTCAATCTCTCCCTGAAGCATTTGAATTGCTTACTAGATAGTACCAAGATTAGTCTGAGGTTTGACAGCATCCACAGAAGATCTCTCAACTACCGAGACAGACATTTTATTTCAATTCACAACCAAAAACTTTTATACTGATCAAGGCAGTAGATGCCAAGACTGACATCTGCCTCTACGAGGCCTTGTCTCTATTAGAAAGTTCTACCAGTAAAAGTTCTGTCAGCATAAAGCTAACAAAAGTATTTTAGCAGAGGGTTCACACTCAGCTATTTTGGCCATTTAATTGTGTCTATACAGGATCAAGCTGTACTTGTAAAAAAAAAAAAAAAAGCTGTAGGTGAGAATCCCAGTGTCCTCCGCACCATATTCAGGCATACTACCTTGTGGGAACTGGTTTCTGTGTATTCTGGAGCAATCACTGTGTCCTATGGGATAGCAGCACCCCTCTCAGGGAACTGTGGAGATACAGGGTCAAATGCTCACAATTCTCTATCCTCTCCCATAATCAACTGCTCCTGAGCACCATTTACGAACTTGCCGCAGCAAACATGGATGCAGCACAGAGGAATGCCTCGCTTTTCTCTATTTTAAGGACAGGGCAACAGTCCTGTTTGAACTGTGAAGGACTCAGACAGAATCAAATGAGGATGACTGGAGAGCTATGCTGTTACGGCTAATCATGGAACAACTGCACTTTGTAGAGCTGCAATTTTGGGACCATCCAACAAGCACTGAGCACTTAGACCAGATTGCGATGCAAACCTGGAGCCACTATTAGTCAACCCAGAACTGTCAGATGAAGAAGTCCACACTCCTGGAACCACGTGCCAAGTTCAGGACAGTCCTGCAAAGCATGGATACCAAGATGAGAGTTGCCCTTACAGTGGAGATATGAATAGTGATCATCATATGGAAGTTTGCAGCCCCAGATTGTTATTGATCAGTTGGTAATCAATTTGGCATTAGGAAATAAATGGTGGGGTTATGTCATCAAGGTATGCCAGGCAACAAAGCACGTCCTGCTATACAGGGTGGTCAGACTAGGCAATGTGCAGGAAATAAGATGTATTGAATGAGCCAGGCTTCATATTGTTCTCCTTCACCTTCTGATTCCCCTTACCTTAGCTCCTTTCCCTTTGCCTGTCACTAATACTCCTCTCCCTAGTTTTCAAATTCTGCCATCTCGTTCACCAAGTCAGTGAAAACATTCTTGTTCCTGTAGGAGTGCCATACCTGCACCTGTGCTCCTTGCCACAAGGAAATCAAACACCTCCTTCCTAGACCAGACAGCAGCACAAGACAAACAGCAAGAGATATGCTTTCAGTGAACAATTACCAGATAACAGATGAAGACTACACTGAGCATTTAGAAAAGTTTTGATACTGACTTCTAATTACTTAGACAGAATTTAGCATGGATACATGACAGGTTACGCTAGAAAATAAGGCAAATTTTGCCAATACAACTTTCTTATGCAGACCTGGCTTAAAACCTCTCATGATAAAAATGAAAAGCATTCAAGCAAAACTGGGTTTACCTTACCCTTTCAGCTACTCTTGTGTGAACACGAATGTAAATTAAGCCCTGAGGGACAAAATCCAGCAAGCTACTAAATTTGTTTATGATACAGGTATCACTGTAATAAAAACAAAAATGTTCTGCATACCTCTAGCAGAAACTCTCTCTGATATCAATAATTTAAGAAAAAGATTATATGTACCTGTTATAACAACATTAATCCAGGGAGAACAGTCTCAGAAAAGATAGTCCTCAATCAGTAAACTTCAGCAAATGGGTCAAATGTCAATTCCTAAAAGCAAAGATTTCAAAAAAAAAAAAAAAAAGAAGTGTGCAGCAAAAACAGCATTCAGTGCCAAATATATCCCTGGGGTTACTACTGACTTCAGCAGAGTTATTACAAGTACTTATTTGGCCCTCAGTGTTCAAATTTCTCCTCTTAACAGATTATCTCCTGATTTTAGCTCAGGGATGGTTGCAAAGCAGCATGTATGGTGGAACAGCTGGCAATGTGGTCCAAGCCAAACTAAGGAAGTAGTAATTTAAATCTTAAATTAAAATCATTTAGCTCTTCTGATTTGTCTGTATATACTTGCTATCTATTAGAATCTCTGGTCCTTATACTGGAATTTACCACATTATGATCCTTCTGTATACCCTGTAACAATTTATTTATTCGGGATTAAAAGGTTTTGCTTCAAATGATTACTGTATAAATTATAGCAACTAACATATATAGCTTCTATCTCCAATTAATCTTACATCTTTGGGGGTGGAATATCAAAGGGAGGTCAGAGAGCTTTGAGTGGGATGAAACAGCTGTGCCTACTTTAGGATGTATGCAGTGTTGTAGCTGTGTCAGTCCCAGGATATTAGAGAAACAAGGTGGATGAGGTAATATCTTGTATTTGACCAACTTCTGTTGGTGACAGTAGATGCTTTCAAGCTACACAGAGCTCTTCCTCAGGTGTGGGAAAGGTACTTAAGAGTGTCACTGCTAAATATAAGATCAAACAGAATTATATTACCTCACCCATCTTGTCTCTCTACTTTAAGATATATAATTCCGGAATTTAGGAATATGGGGTAAATTTGTGAAGTCTAAGCAAATTCCAAGGAAAGACAATGGATGCATCAGGGAAAGCACATCCAGCCTCCAGCAACTTGGAAAAGAGGAAGCCACTAGCCCACCTTCTCCTCATCATCACCTTGATTAATCTTCAATGAGAAATTTTAAGGGTCAGCCAAATAAAATCTCTACAGGAATCAGTAAGTGCATTGGGTAATACCACTCTTCAGGGAATATCATCTACTTGAGTGAATCTCTGCATGGTGGAGAACAGTCTCTAGAGACAGATCTCTCAGGAGTGTCAAACAGGGATTAAGGTCCTGCAATGAAAGCCTGAGAAGTGCATCTGAAATAAGATCACTTATTCTACTTTCCTCTGTGGAGCTTGAGGAGCTCCAGATTTTCTGATCCCTTCAAAGATTCTACTCAGGTGAGGATGAAAATCAAATAAAGCTTTAAAAAGGCACCTGCTGGTGCTGCAAAAGGCAGGAAAAAACTTGGAAGCTGGCAGGAGGGAACTAGTAGAGGTGCCAAAACTCTACTTTGTGAGACGAATCCACCTGACTGATACCGAAGTGGACGTTACAGTGTATTGCTCACGAGACAAAACCAAGCTAAAAAAACTGTATATTCAGTCTGAGAATTTTGGATGTTCTTCCACCAAACACATATGCCAATCTGGTAGCTATGTATTGGATTGACTATTCATTGTTAAAATCTTTATCTTGCCCCATCCCCTTGCATTGAGGCTGTCAATTTTTTAAAAGTTGTCGAAGACCCTATAGAGAAGCTGTAATAAAAATTGCTAAATATTTGACTTGGCTTTCTTTATCATCCTTTGTGAAAGGATTAGCAAAATGTCACTTCTAATTACTTCAGTTCATGCTTCTGAAGGTAAAAAATTGAATAATCTTTTGTGAATTTATCATTTCTTGCTTCTATTATATATAGTATATTCTATAATATATTCTATTCTATATATTTTTAAATAAAGTTTGAATTAAAATGTACACCCTGTATACAGTTCAAAAGCAAGTAAACACTCCACCTATTAGATGAAACAGTTGTGACCCTGTGGATACACACCACAATTGAAAGTTTTTTCTGAGGCTTAAAATATTACCTGAGTTTTTAAAATTTAGGATTATACATTTAGAAGAAAACATGCTATCATCTAAAACGACCTTAAACTGGGGCTATATTATAAAGGAGGAAGAAAATAAGTTTTAAAATTATATATTCCTAATGAGATCAGGTTGATCTATACAGCCTATTTAACAAAGATGGGGTCACCCTCCACATATCCAAAAAAAGAATATTGCTCAGGCAAACATGGAGTAAGCTTCCACACATTATCTATCAATGTGCCTCAGCTCTAAACAGCAGGATTCATCCGTAACAGAAAGAAGGTCCTTAGACTACAACAAGGATTCTAATTTATGGCAATACTGGTGATTCTGTGATGTAGAAATCTGTATTAACTGGAACCTGAAATGACACCATCAATTTTTTTCAAATAGGCTGAGGGTTCTCCAGCCTCTTAGCCTATAGAAATTTCGCTGAAAGAAATCCTCTTCATGAGTCACCCCCCCTCACAACGGCCCCTCATTACTCTGTTCTCAATCAATGCCATTCTTCAAATCACACGAAGGCACTAACTGAACTTTTAGTTACTACCAACCTGGACATAATATGTATGGGTAACAGACTAAAAGCTTTTTGTCATATCAATAGGGTCCATAAGCCTCCACTGTCATTCCGCCCCATCACTTAAAAAAACCCAACAACCTTCGTTAGACTTACTTTTCAAAAGACAGACTTGACTTTCAGCATTTTGAGGCATTTTATTAAGAGGAACTTTTACAATTCCCAATTTAGTGGAATGCTCATATGCATGCTGGCTATTGTGTTTTTACTCATCACCTGTTAGCTGTTTACAAATATAAATTTGTTAAACAGAAGATTGGGATGTAAGTGCAGTGGGATGTCCAGAATGCAAACTAAATACACCCAAATATGCCACCTAAGATCACATGAATTTACAGATTGTGTATTTTCCCCACTTTTGTTGCTTTTAACATTCAAGCATACCACTGATCTTTTTATAGCTACAAATATTATTGTGGTAAACAAATCTTAATACATAACCAGTCAAATCATAAATTGATTAAGCATGCTCAATGGAGGAAAAGATATGCTATACAATTATTACGGCCAGCAAATAATGTCAGCATCAGAAACACAGTTGTAGATGTTAGCATCAAAAAGACAGGAAACAAAGGTTTTCAATGTCAGCTTAAAACTATACAAAAGGCAGGCACATGAATGCTGAGCATTCAAAAAAAGCGAAAAACACAATAAGAGAAAGGATGGCGTCAAACCAGCATAATCAACATTGAACTTGGGACCTGAATCTGACATGACCTCAAACCTTTTCCTTCCCATGATGACCAGAGTCCAGAAACAGGAAGGGCAAAAGGCATTTATCAATTTCTCAGATGTCATAATCTAAACAAGACAAATGCAAACTATAGTATTCTGAATCAGATGCAGCCGCACAAAGAATTGTATACTTACCATCATGGAAGAGTATTTTTGGCTCTACAGTACAAGCATAAAACAAACATCTGGGTATTATGAGAATTAATGGAATACTCCTCAGAAACTGACTGTTCACAATTAAATGTGCCCAAATGTCATCCATTCAACATATGTTTAATCATTAATTCACCACCAAAATTGTAACTGTAGCCAGGTATGGAAGGAAGAATATATTTTTACTACTAGAAACTACTAAGATAATTATTATAAAAATTTCTGAAGTTCATAAAAACTAACTTAATCAAATCTGATGTGTATTTTACAACTACATTACTTCAAAGTTACAGGATTGGCAGCTTATAAAGGGAGTTTATAAACATATACACACACACATATATACATATAAATATATATATATATATGTAAAACATATATATACACACACGACACTCTCACGTTTGAGCGCACATACGACACAATTGGGATTTTTTTGTTTTTGCCATTTTTATTTAAGTTACGAAACACTTGTTTTTCTGTTAAAAAAAATATAGGAAGCTGGATGTTTGCTTTAAAACAAACTCCTCTCTCAATAAGATACAGTCCTTTACTCCACCTTCCCGCCAGGTTTTGTGTGCCAGACAATATTTGGAGTTCAACTGCCAAGAGGATGTTTATAAGCTTAAAGGATGTTTATCAATTGATTTTGATTAGTTAGAAGCCAGATGCTGATGCCTTGTTAAAAACATTTTACAGAATGCCTTCTAGCAAGCAACACAATTACAATTCAAAATACATTTAAATAAAATTATGTGACTCACTTAGGTCCTGATCCTGCAACCAATCTGCACAAGTGGCCCCTTTCACCCCCGTGGAGCCCCACAAAAGTCAACAACGCCCTATGCAGACCCAGCTGCAGGAGCAATGCCTCATGTAGATTCAGTTGTCAGTTTCTTTTATATTTAAGCATTACTTTATTAAGGAATAAGGCTCAACCAAACTGCTACCTTGAAATATTTGGTTATCAATAACTTAAGCATTTGGTAAAATAGTAATTATAGAGAAGTTGGTTGCCTTCAATACAGTTGATCATTCCATAAGACCTTTGCTTCCATCTCTAACAGATGCTGAAAACCCCATACATCCATCAAATTTGCAAACTAGCAAAAACCTTAACAGGGACCTCAGCAATGTAAAGGCAGAGTAGCATCCCAAGTGTAAGGAGTGTGACAGTCAGATGTGTCTACCTGTTGATTTGTTAAGACTGCACTAATATGATTTGTATTTAAATGGCCCTCCATAGTATATAAGCACCTCATAATCTTTAATGTGTTTATTGTTGCAGCACCCTGTGTGCAGTAGGGAAGTGCTATTATCTCATTCTAGAGATGGGGAAATGGAGCACAGAGAAACTAAACTATTTGCCCAGGGTTACACAGGAAGTCTGTGGCAGAGCCAAGAAGTAAAGCTAAGTCTGAGGCCCAGGCTAGTGCCCTAACCACTGAGCCATTTTCCACGAACGTACACGTTTGATTAAAATGAACTACATATCGCTTTTCAGTACCTGTTGGAAATGGAAGCGAAAACCCTATAGAGTGTGTTATCAGCAGTGCTGTAGGCATTTTGCAAACGACAAGGAATGCAGGAGATTCACCCCTTAATCTGTTTTTCCATCATTTTTGTGGTTTGATTCAACTTTAACTGCCACTAAACACTGGTGTATGTTTACCATATGTAGACAGTTTATCATCATACGATATACAATTCGCTTTTTTCCTGTATCTAAGATCAGATCCTTATCAACTGCTCAATACTTAAGAACATAAGAACAGCCCTACTAGGTCAGACCAAAGGTACATCCAGCCCAGTATCCTGTCTACCGACAGTGGCCAATGCCAGGTGCCCCAGAGGGAGTGAACCTAACAGGTAATGATCAAGTGATCTCTCTCTTGCCATCCATCTCCGCCCTCTGGCAAACATAGGCGAGGAACACCATTCCTTACCCATCCTGGCTAATAGCCATCAATGGACTTAACCTCCATGAATTTATCCAGGTCTCTTTTAAACCCTGTTATAGTCCTAGCCTTCACAACCTCCTCAAGCAAGGAGTTCCACAGGTTGACTGTGCGCTGAGTGAACAAAAAAATCCTTTTATTTGTTTTGAAACTGCTACGCATTAATTTCATTTGGTGGCCCCTAGTTCTTATATTATGAGAACACGCAAATAACTTTTCCTTATTCACTTTCTCCACATCACTCATGATTTTATGTATCTTTATCATATCCCCCCTTAGTCTCCTCTTTTCCAAGCTGAAAAGTCCTAGCTTCTAATTTTACCTCATATGGGACCCGTTCCAAACCCCTAATCATTTTAGTTGCCCTTTTCTGAATCTTTTCTAATGCCAGTATATCTTTTTTGAGATGATGGGACTACATCTGCATGCAGTATTCAAGATGTGGGCGTACCATGGATTTATATAAGGGCAATGAGATATTCCCCGTCTTATTCTCTATCCCTTTTTTAATGATTCCTAACATCCCGTTTGCTTTTTTGACTGCCACTGCACACTGCATGGATGTCTTCAGAGAACTATCCATGACGACTCCAAGATCTTTCTACTGATCAGTTGTGGCTAAATTAGTCCCCATCATATTGTACATATAGCTGGGGTTATTTTTTCCAATGTTCATTACTTGAAATTTAATGTGCATAAATGTAATTTGCCATTTTGTTGCCCAATCACTTAGTTTTGTGAGATCTTTTTGAAGTTCTTCACAGTCTGCTTTGGTCTTAACTATCTTGAGCAGTTTAGTATCATCTGCAAACTTTGCCACCTCACTGTTTACCCCTTTCTCCAAATCATTTATGAGTAAGTTGAATAGGATTGGTCCTAGGACTGACCCTTGGGGAACAACACTAGTTACCCCTCTCCATTCTGAAAATTTACCATTTATTCCTACTCTTTATTCTCTGTCTTTTAACCAGTTCTCAATCCATGAAAGGATCTTCCCTCTTATCCCATAATGGCTTAATTTATGCAAGAGCCTTTGGTGAGGGATCTTGTCAAAGGCTTTCTGGAAATCTAAGAACACTATGCCCACTGGATCCCCCTTGTCCACATGTTTGTTGACCCCCTCAAAGAACTCTAATAGATTAGTAAGACATGATCTCCTTTTACAGAAACCATCTTGACTTCTGCGCAACAATTTACGTTCTTCTATGTGTGTGACAATTTTATTCTTTACTATTGTTTCGACTAATTTGCCCGGTACTGACATTACACTTACCGGTCTGTAATTGCCAGGATCACCTCTAGAGCCCTTCTTAAATATTGGAGTTACATTAGCTATCTTCCAGTCATTGAGTATAGTAGTTGATTTAAAGGACAGGTCACAAATCATAATTAATAGTTCCGCAATTTCACATTTGAGTTCCTTCAGAACTCTTGGGTGAATGTAATCTGGTCCCGGTGACTTGTTACTGTTAAGTTTCTCAATTAATTCCAAAACCACCTCTAGTGACACAAGATTTGTCACCTACAAAAGACGGCTCAGGTTTGGGAATCTCCCTAACATCCTCAGCCATGAAGACTGAAGCAAAGAATTCATTTAGTTTCTCCGCAATGACTTTATCATCGTTAAGTGCTCCTTTTATATCTCGATTGTCCAGGGGCCCCACTGGTTGTTTAGCAGGCTTCCTGCTTCTGATGTACTTAAACATTTTATTACCTTTTGAGTTTTTGGCTAGCTGTTCCCCTTTTGCCAAGAGTTAATTTGGCAGTGTTTCAGCTTCTTTCTATTTACCTCACCAGGATCCGACTTCCACTTTTTAAAAGATGCCTTTTTATCTCTCACTGCTTCTTTTATATGGTTGTTAAGCCACTGTAGCTCTTTTTTAGTTCTTTTACTGTGTTTTTTTAATTTGGGGTATACATTTAAGCTGAGCCTCTATTATGGTGTCTTTGAAAAGTGTCCATGCAGCTTGCAGGGATTTTGCTCTTGTCATTGTACCTTTTAATTTCTGTTTAACTAAACTCCTCATAGTTCCCCTTTCTGAAATTAAATGTCACAGTGTTGGGCTATTGAGGTGTTCTTCCCACCACAGGAATGTTAAATATTATTATATTATGGTCACTATTTCCAAGCTGTCGTGTTATAGTTACCTCTTGGACCAGATCCTGCGCTCCACTCGGGACTAGATCTAGAGTTGCCTCTCCCGTTGTGGGTTCCTGTACCAGCTGCTCCAAGAAGCAGTCATTTAAAGTATCAAAAAAATGTCTCCGCAATGCGTCCTGAGGGACATGTACCCAGTCAATATCAGGATAATTGAAATCCCCCACTATTATTGAGTTTTTTGTTTTGATAGCCTCTCTAATCTCCCTTAGCATTTCATCGTCACTATCGCTGTCCTGGTCAGGTGGTCAATAATAGATCCCTACTGTTATATTCTTATTAGAGCACGGAATTACTATCCATAGAGATTCTATGGAACATGTGGATTCATTTAAGATTTTTATTTCATTTGATTCTACGTTTTCTTTCACATATAGTGCCACTCCCCCCGCACGACCTGTTCTGTCCTTCCGATATATTTTGTACCATTGTACAAAATGTGTCCCATTGATTGTCCTCACTCCACCAGGTTTCTGTGATGCCTATTGTATCAATATCCTCCTTTAACACGAGGCGCTCTACTTCACCCATCTTATTATTTAGACTTCTAGCATTTGTGTACAAGCACTTTAAAAACTTGTCACTGTTTATCTGTCTGGCCTTTTCTGATGTGTCAGATTCTTTATGTGAATGTTTCTCCTCTGATCTGGCCCTTACTTTATCCTCTTCCATCCGCTCCTCCTGACTAAAACCTACAGAATCTCTATCAATAGACTCTCTTCTAAGAGAGGTCTCTGTCCAATCCACATGAGCCTCTGCAGCAATTGGCTTTCCCTCATCTCTTAGTTTAAAAACTGCTCTGCAACCTTTTTATGTTAAGTACCACCAGTCTGGATCCACTTTGGTTTAGGTGGAGCCCATCCTTCCTGTATAGGCTCCCCTTATCCCAAAAGTTTCACCAGCTCCTAATAACTTATATCAGAACTGGAATGTATTCAAACACCACATACTTTATGGGTCTAGTAATCCAGACAGTTATTGCCAGTGAAAATTATCTCTGCTTCTTAAAGACATCGTATTAATTGTGTTAAGAAAATACATTTTAAATCCTTACCATACACTGACTTTGGTTAAATACTGATTTCATCATCAAATTAATAGGATTAATTAGAATATTTAGAAAGTAGTATGTTTTTAAATAACCCTCATGTATAAAAACATGAAAAATAACTATATAATATATAAACTAGTGGTATTTGTAGCAGTTTACTAAAATTATTTTTGGTTTGATTTTATGCTACTGAAGATTTTCAATCCTCTGTGACTCAAAAAGGGCAAGAACGTGTATTTTTCACTGGGTAAGGTTCTTACAGGTTGTAAAGTCCGTAATTTCCAAGCGGATCAGAGCAATTTGTGTCACACGAATATTGTATGTTACAGGGTTTATAAATTACTAATGGGATGGGGGCAATTTGGTGGGTGTGTGGGAGGGGGTAGAATGTCAGTTGATCATAACTTGCTCCAGAACATTTACTGATATCATTATAGGTTTCAACAAAGATGGATGAGATAGGGCAGCCCAACTTAGATTCCCCAACAGGGAATCTAAATGCAGATACCAAAACTCTGGACCAATATCCTTGGCTGGCAAGCCACTTCAAGTCAATCCTCTTTAATACATGGAAAGACATTAGCAGCTCCAGAGGCAGAGATGGAGAATCATAGCTGTTTTTTAAAATTACTTGGCCCTTTTCTTTCCAAAGGTACCTTCAAAAATATAAACCAATGTTTCAACCCTAGGTATATAAACAAAACAAAACACAAAACAAAACACAAAAAGCAAAACAAACAGAAGTCTGCTACATCCACAGAGCCAGTTGCTGGTAAGGAGATTCTCTATGAAGGCTCCAGGACACTGGAACCTCCTTCCTTCTTGGCCCAAAATAGTCCAAATTTGATGACCTTCCAGGCATGTTACAAAAGACACTTATTTGATTACGATTTTGGAGAGGGCTGAACACATTCTCCCCAGAACCATGAGACTGTGCAAAAAAACAGCCTTATAGGTGGCAAGCTAGCTGAGTTTCTCCTTTTGAATTTGTAGTTAATGATGCTGAGGTTTTCTTTTGTTGTAATATAAATTATGTGTCAGTGTGTCTAGAAGTCTCATTATTCAAATCAAACTTTAAAAAAACAAACCAGAAACTGTAGCAGAGGGCAAGGGAGACTCAAGATCCATACACACACTATTTTTAATAAGATGAGTCAGATAAGATTAGGGTATATCTTCAAGAATCTTCTCACTGAGCGTCCCCAAACATTATAACAGCAATGTGATCATGGAGGACAGGAATTGGTATGTTTTACGGAGGGAGGGGGAGAGAGCAGAGCTAAAAAGTGTTTTGGTCAGAGGCATCTAGAGGGATCAAATGTTCAGATAAGAGAACAAGCTGCCATGATACAGGGCCTTTGATGTGATGGTAGCACAAGGGCAAAAAAGGATGCCAAAGGACACTCTCTGGTCAGACTGCAGGAAGGGGAACCAAGATTCTTTTAACAAAAAAGACATGCTCCTAATGAGAGGGAAAGGGCAGGAGGGAGAAATTTAAATAAAAAATTTTTAAAAAAGAAGCAATGTTTGGCAAATAGAAGAAAAATAATTTGGTGAGAGTTATATTCAAGCTTCTAAGAAAATAGGATAGAAATAAGTTAACAAGTATTTGAAAGGATCCCATTAATAAGCAGGTAAAATATTTGTAAACATTTGCTAATATAGGGCCCAATCCTGTGAGATGCAGAGTACCAGGATACTGGCCCCCATCTCTCCCTCTCACAGGATTGGGCCCATCCTATATATCAATGTTGAATATGTCGAGCTTGGTTAAGCACTGTCTAGGAGGTTGAAGGGGACACAAATATCTGAAGAGTATAAACAACAAACAGGTAGAGAAAGGATTGAGAGTAGTAGAAAGAAGTAAAATTAGAAGTCATGGAATGAAATTAAGAGGAGGAAAATTTTGGCCAAATATCAGGAAATAAAGCTTGACACCAGATCTGTTAGATCAAGGGATAGTGTCCTATGAGCCGTGGTGGAAACCTAGTCATTTTGAAAATGTAAAATCAGACTGGAAAAAACATTAGCAAATTTACAACAGGGTCTAATCCTGTATTGGCAGAGAGACAGACTAAGTAACCTACATAGACCATTTCCAGCTCTACCTTTTCTAAATATTGTTCTTGTAATTCCCACTGACATTAAAATTAAAGTGTGCCTTGAGAAAACAAATACACCCAACAAAATATTTTCCTCGATCTTTTGATGCACTGCATATAGTGACTAAAATGTTTGTAGGGCTCTATAACCTGCTTATACGCTTTAAATAATAGCTGAGGGTTTCCTAGGATTGGCTATGCATGAACCAGTGCTGGAAATGCCACACTTCAGATTTTGGTTTGTTCTCAGATATAGTACATCCCAAGTACACCCCTGTCATAAATATAAAGGGAAGGGTAAACCCCTTTGAAATCCCTCCTGGCCAGGGGAAAGCTCCTCTCACCTGTAAAGGGTTAAGAAGCTAAAGGTAACCTCGCTGGCACCTGACCAAAATGACCAATGAGGAGACAAGATACTTTCAAAAGCTGGGAGGAGGGAGAGGAACAAAGGGTCAGTCTGTGTGCTGCTCTTGCCAGAGACAGAACAGGAATGGAGTCTTAGAACTTTTAGTAAGTAATCTAGCTAGGTATGTGTTAGATTATGATTTCTTTAAATGGCTGAGAAAAGAATTGTGCTGAATAGAATAACTATTTCTGTCTGTGTATCTTTTTTGTAACTTAAGGTTTTGCCTAGAGGGGTTCTCTATGTTTTGAATCTAATTACCCTGTAAGATATCTACCATCCTGATTTTACAGGGGGGATTTCTTTATTTCTATTTACTTCTATTTTTTATTAAAAGTCTTCTTGTAAAAACTGAATGCTTTTTCATTGTTCTCAGATCCAAGGGTTTGGATCTGTGGTCACCTATGCAAATTGGTGAGGCTTTTTATCCAACATTTCCCAGGAAAGGGGGGGTGCAAGTGTTGGGAGGATTGTTCATTGTTCTTAAGATCCAAGGGTCTGGGTCTGTAGTCACCTAGGCAAATTGGTGAGGCTTTTTACCAAACCTTGTCCAGGAAGTGGGGTGCAAGGTTTTGGGAAGTATTTTGGGGGGAAAGACGCGTCCAAACAGCTCTTCCCCAGTAACCAGTATTAGTTTGGTGGTGGTAGCGGCCATTCCAAGGATAACGGGTGTAATATTTTGTACCTTGGGGAAGTTTTGACCTAAGCTGGTAAAGATAAGCTTAGGGGGGTTTTTCATGCAGGTCCCCACATCTGTACCCTAGAGTTCAGAGTGGGGGAGGAACCTTGACATGGTGGCACAGTGGTGGGATTAACCTGAAATCATTTGAGATCCAGTTGAGATTTTTTGAACTAGAAATACAGATTTTAAAAAGGAAATTTTTTTTTCCTTTGGAAAGAAAGTCCAGAAAGCAGCTTTGAAACTGAAAGCAGCTTGGTTTCTCTCTGCTTTGTGGCCAAGCAGAGACAAAAGGGGATTATCTTGTGAATTGCAGGTTTTCTTTGCCTGGAGGCAGGGTACTTAACTCCTGCAGGGAAATCTTCCAACCCAGAGGTTTTTTTTTTTCTTTTCTTCCTAAAAGTAAATAGGGGGTGTGTGTTCTACCCATTTGCTTTTTCTTTGGGCTGGGTAAGCAGGTTTCCAAGCAGTTGGAGGTTTTTTGCTTTAATTTGGGCCCAGAGCAGAGACAAGGGAATTGTCTTTTTCTGTAGGCTGACAATCACTATCAGAGAATAGGTATTCTATTGCAGCACAGCAAAATTTTACAGCCAAGTTTTGTTTGTTTATTTCTAAACCTCAGGTGTAAAGTTAGTTAAAAACAGAGAGGTTAGAATGACCAAATCCTCAGCTCAACTACAGCTGGAATTAGCCAAATTTCAGGCTGAGGAAAGACAAAGGGAACATGAAAGACAGATAGAACTCATGCGGCTGGAGAAGGAGGTACAGGAGGCTGCCCACAAGAGGGAAATGGAGGCAAGGAAGCATGTGGAGGAGGAGAAGGAAAAAGAGAGGAAGCATGTGGAGGAGGAGAAGGAAAAAGAGAGGAAGCATGTGGAGGAGGAGAAGGAAAAAGAGAGGAAGCATGTGGAGGAGGTGGAGAGGATAAAGGCCCAGCAGAATATACCAACAAACCCTAGCAATCCTTCTCCAGGTACCACTTCCCATCCCAGAAAGTTCCCCACCTACAAGGCAGGTGATGATACTGAGGCCTTCTTAGAAAACTTTGAAAGGGCCTGCCTTGGGTACAACATCTCTACTGACCAATACATGGTAGAGCTGAGGCCGCAGCTCAGTGGACCCTTAGCTGAGGTGGCAGCTGAAATGCCTAAAGAACACATGAACAAGTATGAACTGTTTAAATCCAAGGCGAGAGTCAGAATGGGGATAACACCCGAGCAGTCTCGTCGGAGGTTCAGAGCCCTAAGGTGGAAACCAGACATGTCATTTACCCGACATGCCTACCACATTGTGAAACATTGGGATGCCTGGATATCAGGAGCAAGTGTTGAATCTCCAGTAAATTTGCCCTTCCTAATGCAAATGGAACAATTCTTAGAGGGTGTTCCTGAGGAAATAGAAAGATACATCCTAGACGGGAAGCCCAAAACTGTAATCGAGGCAGGAGAGATTGGAGCCAGATGGGTGGAGGTGGCAGAGAAGAAGAAAACTGGTCGCAGTTGGAGCGGAGACCAGAAGGGACCACCCCAGACCACACCCTATTACCGGGGGCCGCCCAAAGCCCCACCTACCTCCCAAAGAACCCTCCAGACCCCTTATCGTCCCACCACCCCGTTCTCCAGCAACCCTCCTCGCCCCAGTGACCCGTCAGCTGGACGATGTTTTAAGTGTAACGAGCTGGGGCATGTAAAGGCCAACTGCCCCAAGAACCCCAACAGATTACAGTTCATTGCACCGGAATCACACCAGAGGTCCACAGGCCCAGATACCTCCCAGATACCCTTGGAGCGGAGGGAAACTGTGAGTGTGGGCGGGAAGAAGGTCACCGCATGGAGGGACACCGGAGCACAAGTGTCAGCTATCCATGCTTCCTTAGTGGACCCCAATTTAATCAACCCAGAGATCCAAGTGACGATTCAACCCTTCAAGTCCAACTCTTTCAATTTGCCTACAGCCAAGTTGCCTGTCCAGTACAAGGGCTGGTCAGGAATGTGGACTTTTGCAGTCTATGATGATTATCCCATCCCCATGCTGTTGGGGGAAGACTTGGCCAATCATGTGAAGCAGGCCAAGAGGGTGGGAATGGTCACCCGCAGCCAGGCTAAACAAGCCGTGAGGCCTGGCTCTGTTCCGGAAACTTCTATCAGGACCCAGTCAGAGGTGATGGACCTGGACCCCAGGCCAATGTCTGCAACAGCAGTAGTGGATCCAGTCCCAGAGACCCAGACGGAACCAGTCCCAGAACCGGAACCAGCCGAACAACCAACACCAGACCCCGTGTCAGCACTGAATCCAGTACTTGCAACCTCAACACCAGAGGGCCCCACCGAACCTGAACTGGCAGCAGCCGATAACCCTACACAAGAGGCTCAGCCGGAGCCTGAATCCCAACATAGTGCACCAGCGGAGAGCGGTTCACAGTCAACAGAAACAGCTCCATCCCCTATATCGCTTCCAGAGGGACCAAGCCTAGGTCCACAATCCCATGAGGAACTGATGTCTCCAGCATCAAGGGAACAGTTCCAGACCGAACAGGAAGCAGATGAAAGCCTCCAGAGAGCTTGGACGGCGGCACGGAGCAACCCACCGCCTCTCAGCTCTTCTAATCGATCCAGGTTTGTTATAGAAAGAGGACTTTTATACAAGGAAACTCTTTCTGGTGGACACCAGGAAGACTGGCATCCTCAGAGACAGTTGGTAGTTCCAACTAAATACCGGGCCAAGCTCTTGAGCTTAGCCCATGATCACCCTAGTGGCCATGCTGGGGTGAACAGGACCAAAGACCGTTTGGGGGGGTCATTCCACTGGGAGGGAATGGGCAAGGATGTTTCTACCTATGTCCAGTCTTGTGAGGTGTGCCAAAGAGTGGGAAAACCCCAAGACCAGGTCAAAGCCCCTCTCCAGCCACTCCCCATCATTGAAGTTCCATTTCAGCGAGTAGCTGTGGATATTCTGGGTCCTTTTCCGAAAAAGACACCCAGAGGAAAGCAGTATATACTGACTTTCATGGATTTTGCCACCCGATGGCCGGAAGCAGTAGCTCTAAGCAACACCAGGGCTAAAAGTGTGTGCCAGGCACTAGCAGACATTTTTGCCAGGGTAGGTTGGCCCTCCGACATCCTCACCGATGCAGGGACTAATTTCCTGGCAGGAACTATGAAAAACCTTTGGGAAGCTCATGGGGTAAATCACTTGGTTGCCACTCCTTACCATCATCAAACAAATGGCATGGTGGAGAAGTTTAATGGAACTTTGGGGGCCATGATACGTAAATTTGTAAATGAGCACTCCAATGATTGGGACCTAGTGTTGCAGCAGTTGCTCTTTGCCTACAGAGCTGTACCACATCCCAGTTTAGGGTTTTCACCATTTGAACTTGTAGATGGCCGTGAGGTTAAGGGGCCATTGCAGTTGGTGAAGCAGCAATGGGAGGGATTTACACCGTCTCCAGGAACTAACATTCTGGACTTTGTAACCAACCTACAAAACACCCTCCGAACCTCTTTAGCCCTTGCTAGAGAAAACTTACAGGATGCTCAAAAGGAGCAAAAAGCCTGGTATGATAAGCATGCCAGAGAGCGTTCCTTCAAAGTAGGAGACCAGGTCATGGTCTTAAAGGCGCTCCAGGCCCATAAAATGGAAGCATCGTGGGAAGGGCCATTCATGGTCCAGGAGCGCCTGGGAGCTGTTAATTATCTCATAGCATTCCCCACCTCCAACCGAAAGCCTAAGGTGTACCATATTAATTCTCTAAAGCCCTTTTATTCCAGAGAATTAAAGGTTTGTCAGTTTACAGCCCAGGGAGGAGACGACACTGAGTGGCCTGAAGGTGTTTACTACGAAGGGAAATGTGCTGGTGGTGTGGAAGAGGTGAACCTCTCCATGACCCTTGGGCGTATGCAGCGACAGCAGATCCAGGAGCTGTGCACTAGCTACGCGCCAACGTTCTCAGCCACCCCAGGACTGACTGAACGGGCATATCACTCCATTGACACAGGTAATGCTCACCCAATTAGGGTCCAACCTTACCGGGTGTCTCCTCAAGCTAAAACTGCTATAGAACGGGAGATCCAGGATATGTTACAGATGGGTGTAATCCGCCCCTCTGAAAGTGCATGGGCATCTCCAGTGGTTCTAGTTCCCAAACCAGATGGGGAAATACGTTTTTGCGTGGACTACCGTAAGCTAAATGCTGTAACTCGCCCAGACAACTATCCAATGCCACGCACAGATGAACTATTAGAGAAACTGGGACGGGCCCAGTTCATCTCTACCTTGGACTTAACCAAGGGGTACTGGCAGGTACCGCTAGATGAATCTGCCAAGGAAAGGTCAGCCTTCATCACACATCTCGGGCTGTATGAATTTAATGTACTCCCTTTCGGGCTACGAAATGCACCCGCCACTTTCCAAAGACTTGTAGATGGTCTCCTAGCGGGATTAGGAGAATATGCAGTCGCCTACCTTGACGATGTGGCCATATTTTCGGATTCCTGGGCAGACCACCTGGAACATCTACAAAAAGTCCTTGAGCGCATAAGGGAGGCAGGACTAACTGTTAAGGCTAAGAAGTGTCAAATAGGCCTAAACAGAGTGACTTACCTTGGACACCAGGTGGGTCAAGGAACTATCAGCCCCCTACAGGCCAAAGTGGATGCTATCCAAAAGTGGCCTGTCCCAAAGTCAAAGAAACAGGTTCAATCCTTCTTAGGCTTGGCTGGTTATTACAGACGATTTGTACCGCACTACAGCCAAATCGCTGCCCCACTGACAGACCTAACCAAAAAGAAACAGCCAAATGCTGTTCAGTGGACCGGAAAGTGTCAGAAGGCCTTTAACAAGCTTAAAGCGACACTCATGTCTGACCCTGTACTAAGGGCCCCAGACTTTGACAAACCGTTCCTTGTAACCACAGATGCGTCCGAGCGTGGTGTGGGAGCAGTTTTAATGCAGAAAGGACCTGATCAAGAATTCCACCCTGTAGTGTTTCTCAGCAAAAAACTGTCTGAGAGGGAAAGCAACTGGTCAGTCACTGAAAAAGAATGTTACGCCATTGTCTACGCTCTGGAAAAGCTACGCCCATATGTTTGGGGACGGCGTTTCCACCTGCAAACCGACCATGTTGCACTGAAGTGGCTTCACACCGTCAAAGAAACTAACAAAAAACTTCTTCGGTGGAGTTTAGCTCTCCAAGATTTTGATTTCGACATCCAACACATCTCAGGAGCTTCTAACAAAGTGGCTGATGCACTCTCCCGTGAAAGTTTCCCAGAATCAACTGGTTAAAATCGTCCTTGAGATGTGGAAAATATTGTTAGTCTTTATGTACTTGGTAGTATATTTAGAGATGCATGTGTCTTCTTAACTCTGTTTTCCTAGAGCTCCAGGAAGAAATCCCAGCCAGTGTTTCACCCTAGCTGAGATTTGGGGGCGTGTCATAAATATAAAGGGAAGGGTAAACCCCTTTGAAATCCCTCCTGGCCAGGGGAAAGCTCCTCTCACCTGTAAAGGGTTAAGAAGCTAAAGGTAACCTCGCTGGCACCTGACCAAAATGACCAATGAGGAGACAAGATACTTTCAAAAGCTGGGAGGAGGGAGAGGAACAAAGGGTCGGTCTGTGTGCTGCTCTTGCCAGAGACAGAACAGGAATGGAGTCTTAGAACTTTTAGTAAGTAATCTAGCTAGGTATGTGTTAGATTATGATTTCTTTAAATGGCTGAGAAAAGAATTGTGCTGAATAGAATAACTATTTCTGTCTGTGTATCTTTTTTGTAACTTAAGGTTTTGCCTAGAGGGGTTCTCTATGTTTTGAATCTAATTACCCTGTAAGATATCTACCATCCTGATTTTACAGGGGGGATTTCTTTATTTCTATTTACTTCTATTTTTTATTAAAAGTCTTCTTGTAAAAACTGAATGCTTTTTCACTGTTCTCAGATCCAAGGGTTTGGATCTGTGGTCACCTATGCAAATTGGTGAGGCTTTTTATCCAACATTTCCCAGGAAAGGGGGGGTGCAAGTGTTGGGAGGATTGTTCATTGTTCTTAAGATCCAAGGGTCTGGGTCTGTAGTCACCTAGGCAAATTGGTGAGGCTTTTTACCAAACCTTGTCCAGGAAGTGGGGTGCAAGGTTTTGGGAAGTATTTTGGGGGGAAAGACGCGTCCAAACAGCTCTTCCCCAGTAACCAGTATTAGTTTGGTGGTGGTAGCGGCCATTCCAAGGATAACGGGTGTAATATTTTGTACCTTGGGGAAGTTTTGACCTAAGCTGGTAAAGATAAGCTTAGGGGGGTTTTTCATGCAGGTCCCCACATCTGTACCCTAGAGTTCAGAGTGGGGGAGGAACCTTGACAACCCCTTTGTCATTTACCATCAGAAGAAATCACTGCTAAAATGAGTACTGAACATAAAAAATAAAAAAAAACAAAAACCAAAAAGACTAACATTGGGGGGGGAAAATTAAGTGAAGATGGAAAAATACCAAGAAAATTGGTTTTGCAGCTAATGCACAAAATGTTTCCATGAGAATCAGCACAGAATTTTCTTAAGCTAAGCCATACAGTTCTACTTTAACAGATTTCCTGCAGCATAGAGAAAAATGTGCAGCTCCATCCACTACACCTACAGAATCAACCATCTGAAATAATTTTAAAAGGAGTGAAGAGCTTCTCTATGGTTCACAAATCCATGACAAATGACTGACTTTCTGAGAAAGGAGAGGGGAAGCAGCAGGGAGGTTTGTCAGCTTAGATATTCTTGAGATTTTTCTTTTGGGAAGACAAGAGAGGGATACCTTGATGTACTTGAGTTTCCATCATCCAAGTATGTATTGAGTAGGTCATCCAATAACGTTTGCTCCTTTTACAGCTCAAATGCATACATTAATGCGGACATCATAGTCAGCTCAGTTTCCTGCTGTGAAGGTGAACAAGAAAAGGTGAACCACACATGATGATTTCTGAGTGTCAAACTAAGTACACCTTTCAGTCCTTTAATCAAGAATGTAAAATCTACCTATTCACAGTGCATGTGTAAGCGGGGAATAATCCCGCTCTTGTGAGGAGCTTTCCTGGCTTCTGCACTACCGTGGTGAAGTGGGCTAGCGAAAGGATCTGAGTCCTCACTCCCACTTCCACTTCCTTTACCCAGTAGCCTCCCCGCCCTTGAGGACTCCCCTTCCACTCTCCTGTCTGGCAGGGTCCTCGTAACCCCAACAAGGCTGGGCCCAGGATTCCTGGGGGGCTTGACCCCCAACCCTGCTGTGGTCACCTAGGACAGGGGCTCGGGTGTCCCCACTTGGGGTACTCTCTCTGCAATGGGCACTTCTCTGACCCACTGACCAGTACATACAAGTTAAAGTTATTTAATCAACAATTAATTTTAAAAAGAATAAGGAATAATGGGAAAGGTTAAAGGAAACACATCAACCCGCTCTGTGGCAGGGAACATCACAAACAGTGTCTCTGGAATGTCAGGGCAGTTCACAGTCTGTTCCTTGTAAGTCCCAGGCCTTCTTCTCAGGCCCTGGCTGTGCTATAGGGATGCTATGGGTTGGACACTTGCTCTGGTGGTGGCCACACGCTCTCAGGCTCTAAGTGGTAGGACCCTTCTAAGTGGTAGGACCCCCAGTGTCGCCCCCGCCCTGTCGGGGTTACAATCCAAGCCTGGCCTGCAGAGCCTCTTGGCTGAGGCGTCTCCCTGTGTTGGGCCTGCTGCCCAGGGTCCCCCTCGCTCTCCCCAGCTGCTCACCGCACCCAGCTCAGACTGCTCCAGCCCCAGCTGCACCAATCTGTCTCTGCACTGCTGCTCTGCCTCCAGCTCCCTGGGCTGCTTCTTTGGCCCCTCTGGCTTCTGGTTGCTACAGCTCTGCTCCCAGGACAGGTCTGTTCTGCAGGCTGCTTCTGTGACTGCTCCCAGCACTGACCTGCTTCGTGGGCTGCTTTTCTGGCCGCTCTGGCTCTGGTTGCTGCAGCTCTCCCCCCAGGGCAAGTCTGTTCTCTCTGGGCTGTGCCTCTGGCTTTGTGGTTACAGCTCTGCTCCCAGGACAGGGTCTGCTCTCTCTGGATCTGGCACAGCTCTGCTCCCCAGCTTAGCTTGGGCCCCTGCTTTCTCTTTAGCTCGGCCCCACTCTGTCCAGGCAATTGCAGCTCACACAGAGGATGGGACCTCCCTGGCATCCTGACTCCCTGATTAGCCTGCTCACCCTGTCATTCAGGCTAACCTGGAGCATTGGCCTCTCCCCATTGTTCCTGGGGACTGTCAGTCTCAGGGTCCTGATTTCCCATAGACCCTTCCTCTTTTAGTACTGGGAGCTAGCCAACTAAAACACCCCCACTGACTGTTAGTAAGGGGGCAACAGTCCCCTTACACATGGTATCATGATGCAGGGAACCAGATTGAAAGGTATTCTTAGTTCCAAGCCCTCAACCACTAGGCAATAAACTAACTGGTTATGGCTCTCCCCATGTATATATTCATTTCTAGGCCAAGTCAATAGATTTCGCCTAGAACAAAGAGAGAATAATAAAAACATGCCAGTAGATGGGGAAGGTGATCAAACAAAGACAGTTTGTGTTTAATGCAATGGAGGACAGGAAGTCGTCAGAGGGATGCAAAGAGGGGGCGATGTGGTCAGTGATGATCCAGGAATACGATCCTGGCAACAGAATTCTATTCTAAGCAGGTTCTTACACTGTGCTTATCACCATAGTATCGGAACACCTTCCAGCAGTGCACGATTAAACATTTGTCACATCTCCCCAGGGTGAGAAACATGTGCAGTGGAGTGTTTTGTTTTGGTAGGGTAGTGGTTTGAAGGAGTTTTTTTAGGATTGTTTGTTTTTAATATATATGTCACGACATATTTATGTTAGAAGGCAAGGAACATACCTTCAGAGAAATGCACCTTGGAGTGGAGACGGTGAAGTCTGATGTACCTTAGTTCCTGGGAGGGTTTCATTCCACAGTCTTGGACAGATTGCCAAGAAAAT
Source organism: Caretta caretta (assembly GCF_965140235.1). Classification (NCBI taxonomy): domain Eukaryota; kingdom Metazoa; phylum Chordata; order Testudines; family Cheloniidae; genus Caretta; species Caretta caretta. The sequence goes on along the minus strand of NC_134211.1, from coordinate 65,136,455 downwards.
TCCGTCTCCCACACATGAGTTTTACCCTTATTATAGAAAGTTGCATTACTCCAGATGAGCAATATAGTCAACCAGAGTCTTTATTCTGGAGCCTCAGGAGCCTCCAGGCCATGGAGCACCCTGAAGATAAAAGACTGGGACCCTGAACTTTAGTCAATATTCTATGGGAAGCCAGTAGAGAGCATGTCAAACTTCAACATACTTAAGGAGAGGAATGTGGTCGATATTAGGGCTAGAGCAGAGGTTCTCAAACTTTTGTACTGGTGACCCCTTTCACACGGCAAGCCTCTGAGTGCAACCCCCTCCCTTATAAATTAAACACACGTTTTTATACATTTAACACCATTATAAATGCTGGAGGCGAAGCAGGGTTTGGGGGGATGGAGGCTGACAGCTCGCGACGCCCCATGCAATAACCTCGCAACCCCCTGAGGGGTCACGACACCCAGTTTGGAGAACCCCTGGGCTAGAGAGAGGATTACTGTAATAGAGATGCAGGATGAGGGCATGGACAGACACAAAAGACTAAGAGCAAAATTTCCAATAGTACCTAGGTAAGCTGAAGTCCCTCTGAAGAACATTGGTGATATTAATAAAAATTACAAATATGATGTGAACATCTATTTGATTTTGATCATTGTGCCTGATACATAGGTGCAACTCAGTTCCTGGTGGCACATCTGCAGGAAGACAGACAATGGTCACAGATAGCCCAATCACTGGTACTCAAAACAATATATGTGTTAACTCCTTTGAAGGTGTATCCCCACCACCCTCTGTTCAACACGATGGCTGGTAGGCTGATAACTCCCAGTGTGGCAGGGACGTGGGGGATCCTTGACATTAGAATTTGGAACCTGTTAAAAGCTTAATTCCTGAGGTTGATGGGGGAGACAGAGTCTACAGAGAAACAGATTGTAATCTGTTCTCCAGAACAGCAGAGGTACCAGGGATAAGTCAGGCCTACCCAAGTGATTGCATGGGTAGATCTTTTCTTATTTCAAACTTCTCTCTCCAGTTGCTGTATTACTATGAATATTAATGTTTTCAAGAAACTGTTTGGTATCACTGCACTTACCTACTGCTCACAGCTCGTGAAAGGGTATCTACAGCAAGTGCCCAACCCAGTTGGACGTGCTGAAGACACATGGTTAATAAAAAGGAGAGCAGAATCCGAGGGGGCGGGGGAGACAGTATAAAAGTGGGGTGAGTTCATGATTCTACTCTGAAAGGAGTGAAGCCACAGGGCCTGTCACGTGAAAGGATGTCCATGAAGAACCACAGAACTGGAAGGGACCTCGAGAAGTCATCTAGTCTAGTCCTCTGCACTCATGACAGGACTAAAGTATTATCTAGACTAGGGGGGTCTCAAACTGTGGGTCGTGACCCCTCAGGGTGTCACAAGATTATTACGTGGGGAGTCATGAGCTGTCAAGTCTCCAACCCAAACCCCACTTCACCTCAAGCATTTATAATAGTGTTAAATATATTTTAAAAAGTGTTTTAATTTATAAAGGTGGGGGGTGTTGTGCAGAGGTTTGCTGTCTGAAAGGGATCACCAACACAAAAGTTAGAGAACCACTGATCTAGAGCAGGGTCGGGCAAATTTTTTGGCCTGAGGGCCGCATCAGGTTTCTGAAATTGTATGGAGGGCTGGTTAGGGGAGGATGTGCCTCCCCAAACAGCCAGACATGACCTGGCCCTCGCCCCCTCTCCAACGCCCCACTTCTCGCCGCCACCCTCCCCCCCCGGGACGCCTGCCCCATCCCCGCTCTCTGTCTCCTGACCGCCCCCAGACCCCCCACTGCCCCATCCAACCCTGCCTCTCCTTCCTCACTGCCCCCCCCAGGACCCCTGCCCCCATTCAACCCCCGTTCCCCGCCCTCTGACCGCCCCGACCCCTATTGATACCTCTGACCACCCCCCAAACTCCCCTGCCTTCTATCCAACCCCCCCTCCCTGCCCCCTTACCACGCAGCCTGGAGCACCGGTGGCTGGCAGCGTGGCTGCACCAGAAGAGGCAGTCGCGTTGCGCCATGCAGCACTGGGTCAGCCCGGGCTCTGCAGCCCCGCCACCCAGAGCATTGTGCCACGTGGCAGTGTGGCCGCAGGGGAGGGGGGACAGCCTCCCAGGCCAGGAGCTCAGGGGCCCGGCAGGACAGTCCCTCGGGCCGCATGTGGCCCGCAGGCCGTAGTTCGCCCACCTCTGATCTAGACCATTTCTGACAGGTGTTTGTCTAACCTGCTCTTAAAAACCTCCAAATGATGGTGATTCTACAAGCTCTCTTCTATTCCAGTGGTTAAATACCCTGACGGTTAAGAAGTTATTCCTAATGCCCAATCTAAAACACTCTTGCTCCCATTGCTTCTTGTCCTATCCTCAGATGTTAAGAAGAACAATTTTTCTCCCTCCTCTTTGTAACAACCTTTTATGTACTTGAAAACTGCTATCATGTCCCCTCTCAGTCTTCTCTTCTCCAAACTAAACAAACCCAATTTTTTCAATCTCCCCTCATAGGTAATGTTTTCTAGACCTTTAATCATTTTTGCTGCTCTTTCTGGACTTTGTGCAATTTGTCCATATCTTTCCTGAAATGTGGCACCCAGAACTGGACTCAGTTGGACTACACTCCAGTTGAGGCCTAATCAGCGTGGAGTAGAGTGGAATAATTACTTCTCATGTCTTGCTTACAACACTCCTACTAATACATCCCAGAATGATGGTTGCTTTTTTTGCAAGTGTTACACTATTCACTCCTACCTAGCTTGTGATCCACTATGACCACCCCCAGATCCCTTTCCACAGTACTCCTTCCTAGGCAGTCGTTTCGAATTTTGTATGTGTATAACTGATTGTTCCTTCCTAAGTGGAGTACTCTGCATTTGTCTTTATTGAATATCATCCTATTTACTTCAGCCCATTTCTCCAGTATGTCCAGATCATTTTGAATTTTAATCCTATCCTCCACAGGACTTGCTACCCCTCCCAGCTTGGTATTGTCTGCAACGTTTATAAGTGTACTCTCTATGCCATTATCTAAATCACTGATGAAGATATTGAACAGAACCAGACCCAGAACTGTTCCCTATAGGACTCCACTCGATATGCCCTTCCAGTTTGACTGTGAACCACTTATAACTACTCTCTGGGGACAGTTTTCCTACCAGTTATGCACCCACTTTATAGTAGCTCCATCTGGCTGTATTTCCCAAGTTTATTTATGAGACGGTCATGCGAGACAGCATCAAAAGCCTTACTAAAGTCAAGATATACCACATCTACCTCTTTCTCCCTGTCCATAAGAGATTGAGAGGTCAACCATACAGCTAACCTGAGAACCATGACACTAGCATTTTCAAAAGTGAGACAAAGACAGTCCAGCTGACTTTCAATGAGACTTAGGTTTCTAAATCACTTTTGAAAATGAGTCTTACAAAAGTTTTTGAAAATTTTATACTGAATCTTTGAAACATATATGTAAAGGTAGTAAGACTTGGATACAGCCTGAGTGAGTGGGCACAGACAGAAGGCTGACACCCAGATTTCAAGCCTGAGGGCAGGTCTACATTTAAAATATGGCATTGACGCAGCTATGCCTCTTTAGCACTTAAGTGAAGATAATACTGTGTCAATGGGAGAGCTTCTCCCATCGGCATAGTTATTCCACTCCCTCCTCTCAACGTAATGCTCATTTACAATTACATTCTGAGACCGATCAGTTAACCAGTTTTTAACCATTTAATGTCTCATGTTGATTTTGTATCATTACAGTTTCTTAATCAAAGTGTCCTACATAATCAATTCAAATGCCATAAAGAAGTTTAAGTATACGACAACAACATTATTACCTTTAGCAACCAAACTTGTAATCTCATCAAAAAAGCATCAAGTCTAACAAGATCTATTTTCCATAAACTCCCATGTTGACTGGCATTACATTATATTACCCTATAATTCTTTATTAAGTCGAGTGTCATATTAGGCAGTCTGTTATTTTGCCCAGCCATCAGTGTCAGGCTCACAGGCTTTTAATTACCTAGGGTCATCCCATTTCCCCCTTTTTAATATTGATACATAAACTTTCTTTCAGTCCTCTAAAATTTTCCCAGTATTCCAAGACTAATTGAAATCAACATTAGCAGTCTATAGTGCTTCTCAACCAGCTCTTCATGAGAGGGGCAGAGTAGTTCAAATGTTTCTGGAAGACATTCATTTACCTGTATCATGATCACTCAAACAATGATACGGAGAGCAAACTACTCATTTACTCCTTGTTTTTATATAAAATTATTTGTGCTTTTTTCCCCCCTTACATTCTTAGACAAAAAACAATACACAGATGTCTGATTAACAGGTAATCAAAGTTGTTGGCTTAAGCCACGATCCTCCAAAATTACACAGGTGCCTAAGTATTTGCAGCACTGGGGCCTCAGACATCTGTATTTAAGTCAACATTCTCCATCAAGACATAATTAGCCCTGGAACACAGGTATCAGTTTGCAAGCTCTTGCGCTTTCCGCAACAGCTGTGCTGTACGAAAAGATTCATTATTAGTTCAGTAGTCACAAGTTACTAAACTATCCCTATAAACATCAAAATTGACCTGCAAAGTTTTTTCAAGTTGGTACTCTTACTTAGCTTATGAAGTTCAGTCTGAGGATCCACCTCTATTTTATTTGTCAAAATCCATGTTTTCATATTTTTTTAAAACAATCACCACAAATCTGACCTTTCACAATTCCTTTGTGAAGAAGAGACTGAGAGGGACCCAAGCTCTGCTGTATGCTGACATCACCGTTACTTGCATGCTAAAAAATACAAATACTATTTCCTCACTCTCACATATATAGTTTACTTGTACATTACTACATTGATTTGGTTAAAGCAACTACATTGTTGTAAGAAAGCCGTTGCATTACTCCTCCCAGCCCAGAGTGTGAATATGTATGTGAGGAGTGGGGTGGGGAGGCTCACAGACTAGGAACAATCAGATTGCAGTCAGTAATTAACATGTCAGTAATTAACAGGATATGTGATGCCACTATTTTAAAGAAAATAAAGTTATACAACCCTCTATTCTCAGCAGCTGGTGTATCTAAAAAGCAAAGTTTAAGGAATAAGAAGAAAAACATCTGAGTTAATTTATTAGAAAGCTTTCAGTGTGTGAGTGGTGGTAGAAAACGTCAAAAAAAGTTTTGCAGATCACTATTAGCTTTCACCCATTTTTCAGAATATGTATTTTTAACTAAAAAAATGAATAATATGAATAAAACTATGTTCTCTATCCCATAATAATAAAAAGACATTGGGTCATTGAGCTCATCAGCTATTTTTCAAGCACTACAAGAACCAAACAATGACATAGAAAGCAGGAAATGTTAACAGTTATACTCTACCTTGGATTTTTTACAGCATATCACCTATTTATGTTTAACAGGAGGTTGAACAGGTTTTAGCTAACATGAGTTTAAATTATTTTCTCCCTGAGAGATTCTTAAAGATATTACTTAGCCCTTGACATCTTACAGCTTCACAATTATATCGTACAAATTAATGGTCCAGTCCTCCAAACACATGTGTAGTTTATGCTCCTGTGAGTAGTCCCACTGAAGTCAATGGGACTGCTCAGAAGCTTAAGAAGTTAAGCACTTGTGTAAGTATTTGCAAGCTCGGGGCCTAATTTAACCTTTAGGCAGCACTGCATACATAGATGGACAAAATGAGATATAAATAAGTGAAATGACTTTCTCAAGGTTTACAATGAGTCAGTAGCAATGCCAGAAATAGGATTCAGATGTTCCTGTTTCCAAGTCCTGAGCTTATTTCTCTAGGTGGTGTTGCTCCTCAAATAAAAATAAAAAAAAGAATACTACAAATAATATTAGTCATCTGCTCATCCATGTCCTGTATCAGCCTTGCAAAATTCTATTCATTCATGTGGAGCAATAATCTTGTTGATAAGAAAGTAAAATAAAATAAAATTTTATTATATTGGGATTTCAGCACCAAAATGTGCTAATCACAAGAAACACTCCCCAAAGAGCTTACAATTGTCACTGTAAAGTGTAGGCAAGTAGATTTTTGTGCCTAAAGGGGAAGTTACTCACCTTGCAGTAACTGAAGTTCTTTGAGATGTGTGTCCCTGTGAGTGCTCCACTCTAGGTGTCGGTGCATCCTGGCACCATTGATCGGAGATTTTCGGTAACAGTGCCTAGTCGGGACGCAGGTGCTCAGTTGGTATCTCCCATCTCGTTGGACTCTTCCTGAGCACCTGCATCCTGCACCCCCTTCAGTTCCTTCTCTACCGTGAAGCAATTATACTAGTACTCCAAAGTAGAGGGTAGGAAGGAGGGGAGTGGAGCATCCACAGGGACACACATCGGAAAGAACTTCAGTTACTGCAAGGTGAGTAACTTCCCCTTCTTCTTCGAGTGCTGTCCCTCTGGGTGCTCCACTCTAGGTGAATGTGTAGCAGTTCCCACTATGGTCGGTGGGACTTTGGAGACACGGCAGTGAGTACTGTATGGCCTACTATGGTGTCTGCCGTGGTATCCTGCGTGATAGCACAGTGTTTGGCAAACGTGTGTTCAGATGACCATGTAGCCACTTTATAGATGTCAGAAATGGGTACGTTATGTAGGAAGGCAACATGTGATGTCGACATAGCTCGAGTGGAATGAGTTCTAATGCCTTTGGGCGGTTGAATATTTTGAATACAGTAAGAGGATCTGATGCAGTCAGAGAGCCACTTTGGACAGACGTTGTTTAGAGATAGCCATACCTTTTGACCTTTTGGTGATGGAGACAAAGTCATGGAGATTTACAAAATGGCTTAGTCCTGTCTAAGTAAAAAGTGATTGCTTGCTTGACGTCAAGAGTATGCAGGTTTGCCTCATGTGGAGTCTTGTGAGGCTTGGGATAGAAAGTAGGTAAGTATACAGGTTGGTTAAGGTGGAAGGTGGATATCACCTTAGGGAGAAATTTAGGATGTGGTCTCAGAGTGACTCTGTCTTTGAAGAAGACTGTGTAGGGAGGATGGGCCATCAGGGAGCTTATTTCACCTACTTTCATTGCTGATGTTATTGCAACTAAGAAAGCTACCTTCATGAACATATGGAGAAGAGTGGAGGTAGCCAAGGGCTCGAATGGAGGTTTCAGGAGAGCGTGAAGAACAAGGTTAAGATTCCATGTAGCTGCCGTTGGGTAAATTTCAGGGTAGAGATTTTGCATGAGAAATCGTTTTATGGCGCGGTGGGTAAAGAGTGAATAACCTAACAGGTCATGGAAGGCGGAAAGCACCTCCAGGTGTACTTTGATAGAGCTGTGTGAAAGTCCATCCTGTTTTAGTTTCAGGAGGTAGTATAGAATGTTAGGGAGGGTCACTGTATTGGGCATTAAGTGATTACGTGAGCACCAGAGGGCGAAACGCTTCCACTTCTGCAGGTTAAGTTTTAAGAGTGGAGTCTTTTCTACTGTGCAGGACGACATATCGGACTTGCTCAGAACAGGCTAGTTCATGGGTGTGGAACCATGGAGGAACCACTCTGTCAGGTGGAGCTTTTGGAGCTGCGGGTTAAGAACCCATCCGTTGTCCTGGGAAAGGAGATCGGGTCTGTTAGGGAAAGCCCGTGGATGATGGGAGGACATGCGGAGTAGGTAAGGATACCACGTCTGTCTCAGCCAAGCCGGGGCAATAAGGATGACCCAGGCCTTGTCATCTACGATTTGCCAAAGAACCTTGTGTAGTAGAGGAATCGGTGGGAAGGCGTAGGGGAGAGAGTTGTTCCACGGGATGAAGAACGTGTCTCCTAGGGATGCAGTCCTGAGTCCTGCTCTGGAGCAAAACAGGTGACAATTTCAATTCTGGGTTGTGGAAAAGAGGTCTATTGACAGGGTGTCCCAGAGGGAGAAGAGCTGTTGAAGTATTGCAGGATGTAGTTCCTATTTGTTTTCTGTCAAGAAGTGCCTGCTGAGTGCATCAGCAGTAGTGTTGTGGTAGGTAGGAAGTGATGATTTGTATTTGATGTTGTATGCACCAATTCCATATTCGGATGGCTTCCATGCAAAGGGAATGTGATCAGGCTCCCCCTTGTCTGTTGATGTAGTACATACATGCTATGTTGTCTGTTAAGACCCGAATAGATTTGTTCTTTGTGAGCGGAAGAAAGTGAAGGCATGCTCACCTCACTGCTCTGAACTCTAAGAGATTTGTGTGTAGTAGGTGTGTCTCTGATGCAGACCACCGGCCTTGTGCCCTGTGTCCCCCTAGGTGTGCTCCTCAACCAATTAAGGAAGCGTCCGTGGTGAGCATGAGCATTGGGGATCGCTGCTGGAAGGAAACCCCCGTGCAGAGGTTTTCTGTTCTTGTCCATCAATGTAGGGAAGCTAGAACATTGGGAGGAGGAGTTAGAAACGTCCCTAAGGTGTGTCTGAGTTTGAAATTGGAATTGAGCCAGCCCTGAAGACATCTCATGTGAGGCCTGGCGTACTGGACCACAAAGGTGGTGGCTGCCATGTGACCAAGGAGCTGTAAACAGATTCTTGCCTGTGTCCTGGAACAAATAGAGAGCATGCGTATGAGCTGCGTGATAGCAAGGAACCTGTGATATGGGAGCAAGACTCTGGACTGAGTTGAGATGAGCTCCAATGAACTCTCTCTGTTGTATAGGTGTCAGGTTGGATTTTTGGATGTTTATTTGGAGGCCTAGGCTGTGAAAGAAGGAGATGGTGAAATGCGTAGCTTGAAGTGTCTCGCCACAGGAGTTGCCCTTGATGAAGCAATTGTCCAGGTATGGGAAAAGCACGATCCCATGTTTGTGGAGATGAGCCACAACCATGGCTAGAGTTTTGAAAAAAAAGACTCTTGGCGCTGTGGAGAGGCTGAAAGAAAGAACTCTGTATTGAAAATGGTCATGACCATTGTAAATCATAGGAAGCATCTGTGAGGTGGATGAATTGATATATGAAAATAAGAGTCCTGTAGGTCGAGGGCTGTGAACCAGTCCCCTTGATCCAGTGCAGGAATTACTGTGCCCAGTGTGACCATCTTGAATTTTTGTATCCTCACGAATTTGTTCAGTTGGCATAGATCTAGTATAGGCCTCCATCCCCCAGTCTTTTTCTGGGTCAGGACATAATGGGAGTAGAGCCATTTCCCTCGATGTTGCATCGGCACAGGTTCCAACTGCGTCTAGATGGAGAAGGTGAGCCACTTCTACGCAAGTAGGTCCTCATGAAGAGGGACGAGGAAGGGTAGGAGGATAGGATATGAATGGGATAAAGTAACCGGACTGAACTATTTCGAGGACCCAGCAGTCATGTGTAATACGCTGCCAGGCATGCTGGAAACTCTGGAGGCGGTGGCCAAATGGGCAAGTAGGCTGTGGAATCAAGGGGTGATCGTGCAGACCCTCGACCAATGTTTCAAAATTGTTTATTCCTAGATGGGTGGGAGGTGATTGCTTGAGCTTGATTTTGTCTGCCCTTAGGGGGCCTAGCGCGATTCCTCTACGTCGTATGGCTTGGGTTGAGGCCGATAATATTGTTGTGTGCGCGGTCTTTGGTATCGTTGTCTCCTGGAAAGAGAAGGGTGAATGCCCAGGATGCACAGTGTCGCTCTAGAATCTTTCATGGTGTGAAATAGTTCATCGGGTTTTTTGGAAAACAAACAGTTTGTCTTTATCAAAGGGGAGGTCCTCCACTTTGGTCTGCAGATATTTAGGGATGCCAGATGCAGAAAGCCATGGAGATCTGTCCATAACCACAGCAGTTGCAGTAGTACAGGCTGCTGTGTCTGCCGTGTCTAAAAATGTTTGTAGGGCCGTTCTGGAAATCAATTGGCCCTTGCTCAGAATTGATTTAAAGTCCACTCTCCTATCATCTGGAATGCAGGAGGCAAATTCAAAAAGTTTACTGTAGTTATCAAAGTCGTAGCTGGCGAGGAGTGCAGAGTAGTTTGCAATCCTGAATTGTAGTGTGGAGGACGTGTAAACCTTGCAACCCAAGACGTCAAGGCGTTTAAGGTCCTTGTCTTGTGGGGCGGGCCGATATTGTGGCTGTTTCGTCCTTTGTGCAACTGCATCCATGATGAGAGAGTTCAGTTGTGGGAGAGAAAATAGGAAGTCAGCATCCTTAGCAGGAACACAGTATTTACGTTCTGCCTCTCTCTAGGTTGGTAATAAAGAAGCTAGAGTTCGCCAGAGTGTGTCAGCTGGTTCAAGGAGTGCTTCATTTATAGGGAGCGCGATCTTTGAGGATGCAGAGAGTTGAAGGATTCTGAGGAGTTTGTGTTGTGTCTCCTGAACCTCTTCTAGAGGGATGTCTTGACTGAGTGCCACCCTCTTGAAAAGCTCTTGACATTGTTTACAGTAGTCCATGTTCTGTGGAGGTGGGGGAGACAGGGCTCAATCTGGAGCAGATGGAGAATTAGGGTTCGGTGAGTCAGGATATGGTTCGTAGCTCACGTTCTCAGGAGAGGGTTCAGGTACTCTAGAAGTGGACAGAGCTGGAGATCAAGACAGAAGCAGGTAGTGGTTTCGTGGAAGAGGTCTGAGGATGAGTGGTACGAAGATGTGGCCAAGGGTACCACTGAGGCCAAGGCATAGGGTAGGAGAACCCAGGTGCCGTCCCCGGGAAAGTACGGAAACTGAGGCTGGTGGCTGTGGACCGTAGCCCGAGGTGGAAGAGGTCTTCTAGTGGAGGAGGAGAGGCAGGTAAGGAGAACTCCGCCTGCTGCTGTATATCGGGTTCGCTATCAGTGAAGGTAGCCAGTTCAGGTAGTGAGAGCGGCTGTTCGAAGAATGAGCCCTGTGTATCCAGGAGCAGAGAGTTAGGTTCAGATGGCACTGAGAGGTCACACTGAGTAACTGTTGCTCCTGCTCCCTGGGCTGCGCTCTAGCACATTAGCAAGTGAAAGTGTCAGCGGTGCCATGGGTCTGTTGGAGGTGCCCTGCAGGGGGTCCGCTGCTGGTACGGGGCAGGAGGCAGGCTCGGTGCCGACGTTCTTCCCAGCACCAGGGCAGAGCGTGCAGTCAGCCCCAGGGCTATTTTTAGCATGGAGGGGGTTGGTGCCAACTTCCTTGTCGGCACCGAGGCAGAGCGTGCAGCCAGCACCGCAGCTATGTTTAGCACTGAGGTGCTCGGTGCCGCGGAGACCTTCCCGATATGGGAGGTCGGGTTCCTGCCTCTGTGGTCTGCAGGAGCCATGGCTGAGGCTTTAGAAAAAGCTGAGGCGCCTGCCTGTGACACTATCAGCACAAAGGGTAAGGATCTCGCGGGAGACCCTTTACCCTTGTCAGAGTCTCTCCTATGAGACTGCTGTGCTTCTTGCCTCTGCTCCAGAGAGGGTGAAGCAACGCTCCCAACTGGTTCGGATCTGGCCAGGGAGCGTGTAGGGGTTTAACTTTCCCCGACTCTGAAAGCGGCTGCGGGAATTTTTCCATCAGAATAATTTTAAGCTGCAGGTCCCTGTCGCGCCGAGCCCTTGACTTGAGGCTCGTACAGTGGAGGCACTTTGCAGGGATGTGGGTTTCCCCAAGGCACTTCACACAATGCGAGTGCCCATCTGACCGTGGCATGTAGTCCTGACAGGAAACACACTTTTTGAATCCTGAAGCCCCTGGCATTGTGAATTAGAGATGGCAGGGGAGAGCGTCTCAGTGGGAGACAAGCCTGAAGCAAAAAGTTTTTTTGTTTTGTTTTTTGTTTTTTTAATTAACTAACTATGTAACTACACTAAAGGAAGGGAAACAACTGGGATGTAATGAATAACTATTTCTATATTCTTTGTTACTTTTTTCCTACAGAGACCAGGGGAGAGGAGCAGCACTGCCCCAACTCCCGTCTTCAGCCGAGGACGGTTGAGAAGGAACTGAGTGGGGTGCAGGCACTCAGGAAGATTCCAGTGAGACGGGAGATACCAACTGAGCACCTGCGTCCCAACCAGGCACTGCTACCGAAAATCTCCAGTCAACGGCACCGGGACGCACCGACACCTAGAGTGGAGCACCCACAGGGACAGCACTCGAAGAAGAATTAGAAATTTCACATGCCAATTTTTTCAACTCTGCCCTAAATGTTGCATGGAGTAGCCCCAGTACATTCAAACCAGCCCCAATACATTCAGAGAGCTGTTCTATGGCCCACAAGTGCTTCCATCCCCATTAAGAAAGTCCAAAAGAACTAAATTTTTTTATCTTTAATTATACTCAAAGTTTCCAAAAGTTCTTACTGAACGGGATTCCTACTTTTTCATTTTTATTAATTTCTCACTATAAAATCATTACAGGTTACTCTGTAGTGCCACAAAAATGTGATACATTTCCATTCATTTGACTTGAGGGCATAATGAAGCCTTCACAACTATGTCCACCATTCAGCTCAACCTTGTATTCACCATCAAAGTCAGAAACATGAATGTTATAAAGGTAATTAAATTAAGTCTACAATCTATTGAAAAGTATCAGCAAGGACTATATTTTCAGGAACAGCTTCTTACATTGTGTGTTCAAGACTATTAATTGGATAGTCATCTATTTGAATTCTCTGCACAAGTTTGTAAATATTTTTGCAGGCATAAAATTGGAAACGGATTTTAGGCCAGCTGAAAATTTTACTCCGGCAGTCAGTAGGGGTGAAAGATCGTGTGACTGAAAATTGTATTATTGTTAGTTTTAAACTAAACAAAATAAAAAACCCTTTCTAACTTGAAGTCTTCCTACCCTCCATCCTCATCTGGAGATGAGGGTCTTCGGGGGACGGTAGTACAAGGAAGAGGGAAGCCGTGGTTTGGGTTTAGTTTTAGAATGTTCAGAGATCACATGCATGAACTAAAAAAATTCTTGTAAATCATTACAAGAGTTTAAAATCAAATCCAGATGCTCTGCTTATAGGGCTCTACTTGTATTAATAGAAGGAAAGATAAATAAAGACCACACAATTTAGTTAAAATTTGATATATTTTCAAGACAAAACAAAGGTATTTTCTCTCAGTTTCTTCTGTTTCAACATTCCTCTCATTCACATTATGAGAATGGAATTTAACCCCTCCTGAGAAAGGAATGATATGGCAGGAACAGCCAATAGCTGCAAATAGTGGGAGGGAAATTTCATATCAGCATTTATTCAATTTCAGGAAAGCAAATAATGCATTAAGGCTTGTTCTGATTTTTTATAAAGAACAAACAAAGCATTCTCTCTCCAGTTTACCTGTATACCTGTTCCAAACTTATGAGCAACCAAAGTACTGAATTTTTACTTCAAGTCATACCATCAAATATGGCCTAAATTTAAGGATTTCTAAAATTAAACTTTCAGGATCAACACAAATGTGTTTCCATGATTTTTTTTTTTAAACAACAGAAATGGAAACTTACTTCCCAACTACCCCAATCAACATCTGCCTCCCACATTTAACACAACATTTATGAGAAAATAACTATAAACCATGATGAAATACCTAATTAAGGTTAGAGTCCAAAAGAAGAAAAATTAAGATAAGCAGTAATGTAAACAGCTAAAAGCAAAAGTAGATTATAGTTTCAGTGTTAATGAGTTAAGGACTTATCTGTAACATATGCAAGGATTTGTTCTTTAAATGTTTTAACCAAGATTTTCAGAAGTTAATAGCAATTTTGGTACCTCAATGTTTAGGTGCTGACTGCTGAGCCCTCAGTCTTTGAAAATCAGGCCCTTTCAATGTGTTACAAGTTGGACATCTAATAAATGAGACACTCCCAAATCATGATCACTGTTGCATATCCAGGCCATGATTGTCAAATTACCAGGATCCCTTTTAAGTCATACAGTGTCTATGACCATTGAATCTATTTCAGTCACTTTTTAGGTAAATGAGTCACCCAAATAATCATATTCCTTAGATTCTTGCACATTTCAATTCTCTTCTTGCAAGCAAGAAACTGACGGGCAGACAGAGAGGAGGGATCAATCAATATACAGTTGTGCAAACACAAAGAAATCCAATCCAAGTCATAGCTACTAGGTAAAAATTTAAATTATGGCTGCAATATTGATAAAAATGTTAAGGAAACACTTTTTCAGGATCAAGAGTTCATTTTTTAAAAAAATACATATTCAAGGTAAATAATTTGAGCACTACAACCTCCACAAGGCCCATTTTAATAAATTTATCATATTTGTAAGCTCAATATCTACATCTGAGGTTTCCAGTGACCATAATGTACGAGTGTGCGAAATCAGAATTAACCAGCAAAATTTGATTATGGTACCTCAGTATTAGCTTAATCAAAAGCAGCAGCAAACCAACTTGACTGAATATTAGTCACTAAGACTACATTCCTCACACTCATTCCAATAGTAAGGTAGAATTAAAATGTAAGTCCACTCTGTACAGTTTTGTACAGTACATTGAAATACTTCATTCCATTTTACAATATTCTTTTCTCTATAAACAAAGAAACCCATATAATCTTCTAAAAAGCTCAGAACAGAGACAGTATGGTAGATAGTATGTTATGTAACAGAACATATTCCAGCAAAGATTAAATTTCTGTTACTGAAAAAGTAAATGAACTGTCAAACTTGGGGAAAAAATGGTTTCAACACATAAGAAAAAAACATTCAGATTTACACAGAAAATGCAGGCATATACAGAAAACTGATGGTGGAGTCAACTACAACAAAATATGTAATTCACGTAACAAACATTAGGAATATGACAAAATGTTAAGAAAGGAAGTTCCACTAAAGCCAACTTCCAATGCCCATGTAAAAAGTGTTTTTTAAAATGTCAAGGGAAGTTCTTCTGTTGTGATTTAGTAATGGAGGAAAGATTTAAATGTTTTAAAATGACCTTGTTTCTGGTGAGAGGTTTATTATTTGAGTGCCATTCACACTCAAAAGGAACACAGTCACTGCCCAAGGGAATTTAAAATGTAAATCAAACACAGGCAATGCAAGGCAGATACATACATATAGTACACCAGGTGAAGGTCTAATCTTTAAATGACTAATGCTTCATCACTGGCCGATTACTGAAAAGCTCGGTTTTAAAAGAGGGATGTGAAGAGAATGGGAAATTGGTTAGAGCATAAAGAGAAGAAGCATAGGGCAGCAGGCAAGAAGTTGCACAGCTGGGAACAGAGGAGCAAAAAAGGAGAAATTAACAAGGAAGATAGAAGAAGTTTAGGCATTGATCCAGAGCGACCCATGCCTGCCGATCGTTGGAGGGAGGGCCCGGAATGAGGGCAGCCAGCTTCAGCAGTTTTACTGAGCTTCAGTTCGTGTGAGCATGCTCAGTACAATCCAAGCAGCAAATGTGTGGGGGAGGGGGCCGACCCTGCCCATCCACCTCCAAAAACGTCCCCTCTGCATTGATCCTTCAGTGAAATCTGTATTGGCAGATCTCAGCAACCTGTATGGACTGCAATGGGAGTCTGTGCAGAGGTCCACCTGCACGTAGCTCTTTGCAGAATCGGGAGCCTCAGACAACGATTGAAAGAAATAATAAACACAGGCACAGCTACTTGGGGCTTTTAAGGTAAAGCGATGAATCTTGACACCAAAAAGGACAATAGGAGATAGTTAACTAGCGAAGTAATGTGAAGAGCGTGTTCTGTACATGGTGCTTTTAAGAGGTTGTCTATATTTAAAATGCTACAGTGACAGGAGAAATCTCCCTTTAACCTAGTGCTGTCTACACGATGGGTTAAGTCAGTTTAACTGTGTTGCTCAGAAATGTAAATTTTCACACCTTTGAGTGACAGTTATACCGACTTAATTTCCTAGTGTAGACCAAGCCTCAGAACATTGTGGCTGCCCACTTTTATAGGTTGGAGGCCAAAAAGGAGAAGGGCTTGCAGCAATAAAAGCTATTGAAAAAGCATAAACAAGGGTTTTACGAGTAGGGAGGGAAATGGTGGATTCTGGAGATGATACAGGGAAGAAGTTCCAAAAGCATGGTCCACAGAAAGTTGGCTTGGGACATGGGGCTTATTCAATTCCAGCTGCTTCTTCAGTCACCCAGGCTTTTCACTTCAAAGAGCCTAGAATCCTGAAAAACAGCTGGAAATGACAGGGACTCTACTAGGGATTACTATAGAACAAAAAGGAAAAAAAGAGTAGCTACTCTCAGATACAGAATCCAGCTGCCAGCCACCAGGGGCTATCTATCGCACTATTTGAATTTTGTTCCTGTTTGTCTCCAACTGCCATGCTCTTCTGATTGCTGGTTCTCAAATCCCCTAGCTTTATGAGAAAAACTCATTTAAAGTTGAGTATATCTATATTTTCAGACAGTACTGCTATCGACTCATAGGAGAAAGTTATACTATGCCTTGTATATGATTTAGATATCCTTGAACAAAGTGTATAAGATAGCAACCTCATGTGGCCTGTTTGATGTTTTTCTCTTTTTTTTTTAAATGTATACAGCTGAACAAGTATGAACTATTGAAATACAAGTGGACAAAAAGTTCATAATACCTCAGCTGAGAAAATAATTGAATTCCTCACACTAATAAGCTCTGAACTCCTGTAGGCAGTAGGATAGAATTCTATTAAGTGGTTATTGTGTTTAGCTTTTTTATTTTCCTTATTATTGACAGTTATAAATATAAGGGACTCCGAGGTCAAGCATAGAGTGTTATTTGCAGGGAATTTTTTGGACAGTTTGGATCAAGAGTGGATTTTTCCCCATTCATTCATTCCTTGTCGCTATACAATGCTCAATTTATAGCTAATCTTATTCATTTTAGATGCCAATTCAGAAATAAGAGGCAAGACTTGCTTTCAACTTCTAAGCATTTTAGCAATCTGACCCAGTTTACAAGATCCTCCCATAAAAAGGTTCAGCTATAATTTAAATCTAGCTAGCCTGCAATGAAGAGACTGATTCCACCTTGATGTGCAAATGAACCTCAAGAAACTTCCTTATTCTAGTAGTCACCAATACAATATAGTGTATGCGCTTTCTCTTATCTGATGAGCAGCAACAATCTTTCTTTAAAAAGAAAAGGAGTACTTGTGGCACCTTAGAGACTAACCAATTTATTTGAGCATGAGCTTTCGTGAGCCACAGCTCACTTCATCAGATGTTTACCGTGGAAACTGCAGCAGACTTTATATACACACAGAAATCATGAAACAATACCTCCTCCCACCCCACTGTCCTGCTGGTAATAGCTTATCTAAAGTGATCAACAGGTGGGCCATTTCCAGCACAAATCCAGGTTTTCTCACCCTCCACCCCCCCACACAAATTCACTCTCCTGCTGGTGCTAGCCCATCCAAAGTGACAACTCTTTACATAATCAAGTCGGGCTATTTCCTGCATAGATCAAGGTTTTCTCACATCCCCCCCACCCCCATACACACACAAACTCACTCTCCTGCTGGTAATAGCTCATCTAAACTGACCACTCTCCAGGTTTAAATCCAAGTTAAACCAGAACATCTGGGGGGGGGGGGGGGTAGGAAAAAACAAGAGGAAACAGGCTACCTTGCATAATGACTTAGCCACTCCCAGTCTCTATTTAAGCCTAAATTAATAGTATCCAATTTGCAAATGAATTCCAATTCAGCAGTTTCTCGCTGGAGTCTGGATTTGAAGTTTTTTTGTTTTAAGATAGCGACCTTCATGTCTGTGATTGCGTGACCAGAGAGATTGAAGGTCGCTATCTTAAAACAAAAAAACTTCAAATCCAGACTCCAGCGAGAAACTGCTGAATTGGAATTCATTTGCAAATTGGATACTATTAATTTAGGCTTAAATAGAGACTGGGAGTGGCTAAGTCATTATGCAAGGTAGCCTGTTTCCTCTTGTTTTTTCCTACCCCCCCCCCCCCCCCAGATGTTCTGGTTTAACTTGGATTTAAACCTGGAGAGTGGTCAGTTTAGATGAGCTATTACCAGCAGGAGAGTGAGTTTGTGTGTGTATGGGGGTGGGGGGGATGTGAGAAAACCTTGATCTATGCAGGAAATAGCCCGACTTGATTATGTAAAGAGTTGTCACTTTGGATGGGCTAGCACCAGCAGGAGAGTGAATTTGTGTGGGGGGGTGGAGGGTGAGAAAACCTGGATTTGTGCTGGAAATGGCCCACCTGTTGATCACTTTAGATAAGCTATTACCAGCAGGACAGTGGGGTGGGAGGAGGTATTGTTTCATGATTTCTGTGTGTATATAAAGTCTGCTGCAGTTTCCACGGTAAACATCTGATGAAGTGAGCTGTGGCTCACGAAAGCTCATGCTCAAATAAATTGGTTAGTCTCTAAGGTGCCACAAGTACTCCTTTTCTTTTTGCGAATACAGACTAACACGGCTGTTCCTCTGAAACCAATCTTTCTTTACAAGTTTATCCCAGCTTATTGCTTGAAAAAAAAAAAGTTAAGCAGTATATTACTTATTAGACATGTCAAGTGAGACAACATATTTCCAAAAAACACCTCACAGATGGTAGATTCATACCATTTTTAAAAATCTGAAAAGTAATGGAATAAGTAAAGACTATTTTCATGATCAATACCTATACGTATATAAAATATTGGCTGCAGCACAGTAAAGTTAACTTTATTGTGAAATATTGCACTTGAACTTAGGAATCTGAATATTAAAATCAGTTACTTTTTTGTATCCCTCAGGGAATGATTTAAAACCTGTACTCTAAGAACCAGACATTACTAAATATTATCATCATTGCGTACCCAGACACCTAAATAAAGATTAGGGCCCTTACTAGGTGCTGGACAAACATAGTAAGACATGCTCTCTGAAGCAATAATTATTATCTAAACCACCTATACCATTTTGTGCATTACACTGATGATAAATATTGAAATGGCATTGTTGTCAGCAAGAGAGAAAGGTTGCAGAATAGTTACTAATCAATACCTACAATTTTTTCCAATTTCTTATTTTGATTGGTTGTGACTGATCTGCATAGTGCCTGTATAGTTATTACTTGACCATACACTATGAAAATACCTGTACTCAAGCTGGTTTACAACTATTATAGTATTTAGGAGTTCAAGGAATCACAATTGCCCTAGTAACACAGGCCTGAATAAAGTAGGGACCTGGCTAACACTCGACTTAAACAGAGGAAAGAATATATGAAACTGACTGAAAATGGGACTTTGCCCATCACTGAAGGCACCTGCTCCCAGGAGCCAAGTAGTTCAAAGTCTCAAAATCCTGTTCAACACCTTTATTGTTCCAAGAGGCCCTCATAATAGTAGTGATTAAAAATCCCTTCTACGCTCTTAAACTGACCAAACAACTACACCCATCTCTATCTGATGTATCTATTCACAACCGCAAGCCACACGTTTTATTTATTTGTCAATAGATTTTAAAACTTAATCGCATGATTAAAAAAATTAATCTTGATTAATAGTGCTGTTAAACAATAACAGAATACCATTTATTTAAATATTTTGGATGTTTTCTACATTTTTAAAAATATATTTATTTCAATTACAACAGAGAATACAAAATATAAAGTGAGCACTTTGATTACAAATATTTGCACTGTAAAAGCCAAAAGAAACAGTATTTTTCCATTCACCTAATGTAAGTACTGTAGTGCAATCTCTTTATCACTAAAACTGAACTTACAAATGTAGGATTTTATAAAAAAACCCTACCCTCAAAAATAAAACAATGTAAAATTTTAGAGCCTATGAGTCCACTCAGTCCTACTTCAGCCAATCGCTCAGACAAAGGGGGGTGAGGGATAGCTCAGTGGTTTGAGCATTGGCCTGCTAAACCTAGGGTTGTGAGTTCAATCCTTGAGGGGGCCATTTAGGGATCTAGGGCAAAAATTGGGGATTGGTCCTGCTTCAAGCAGGGGGTTGGACTAGATGACCACCTGAGGTCCCTTCCAACCCTAACCTTCTATGATTCAAACAAGTTTGGATACAATTTGCAGGTGATAATGCTGCCTGCTTCTCGTTTATAATGTCACCTGAAAGCGAGAACAGGCATTTGCATGTTGTAGCCGGCAGGCATTTGCATGTTGTAGCCGGCGTCCCAAGATATTTATGTGACAGATGCGATAAAGATTCATATATCCCTTCATAATTCAACCACCATTCCAGAAGACATGCGTCCATGCCGATGTCAGGTTTGGCTCAATAACGATACAAAGGAGAGTGGACCGACTATTTTCATTTTCATCATCTGAGTCAGATGCCACCAGCAAAAAGTTGATTTTCTTTTTTGGTTATTTGGGTTCTGCAGTTTCCACATCAGAGTGCTGCTCTTTTAAGACTTCTGAAAGCATGCTCCACAACTCGTCTCTCTCAGATTTAAGATGGCACTTCAGATTCTTAAACTTTGGGTCAAGTGCTGTAGCTATTTTTAGAAATCTCACATTGGTACCTTCTTTGCATTTTGTCAAATCTGCTGTGAAAGTGTTCTTAAAATGAACAACGTGCTGGGTCAACATCCGAGACTGCTATAACATGAAATATATGGCAGAATGCAGGAAAAACAGCAGGAGATACACAATTCTCCTCCAAGGAATTCAGTCACAAATTTAATTAATGCATTTTTTTTTTTAAACGAGCATCAGCAGCATGGAAGCATGTCCTCTGGAACAGTGGCTGAAGCAGGAAGGAGCACACGAATGTTTAGCATATCTGGCACATAAATATCTTGCAATGCCACTATAAAAGTGCCATGCGAATGCCTGTTCTCACTTTCAGGTGACATTGTAAATAAGAAGCAGGCAGCATTATCTCCCATAAATGTAAACAAACTAGTTTGTCTTAGCAATCAGCAGAACAAGTAGGACTGAGTGGACTTGTAGGCTCTAAAGTTCTACAATGTTTTGGTTTTGAGTGCAGTTATGTAAAAACAAGAAAAATCTACATTTGTAAGTTACACTATTATGATAAAGAGACTGCATTACAGTACTTGTATGAGGTGAATTGAAAAATACTATTTCTTTTGTTTATCATTTTTACAGTGCAAATATTTGTAATAAAAAATATAAAGTGACCACTGTACATGTTGTATTGTGTTTGTAATAGAAATCAATATATTTGAAAATGGAGAAAAACATCCAAAAATATTTAATAAATTTCAATTGATGTTCTATTGTTTGACAGTGGGATTAATCATGATTAATTTTTTTTGCGTTAATCGCATGAGTTAACTTTGATTAATCGACAGCCCTAGTTTTATCACATCAAATCTAGTCTATTACAAACGACTACCTGGGTCTAACTTCGGGGGTCATCTGGAAGATGCAGCATCACAATGCAGCGTGCCTCTGGCGTGGAGACAGCAGGAATTAACACATGATCACCAGTACTCCACACTCTGCATTGGGTGATGAGTCAAACTCCAGATCTAGTTCAGGGCCTGATTCCATCCTCAAAGGCTAGCCCTGAGTGAGCTGAGGCCCAGCTAATTCAAGGGCCATCCCTGTATATATGCCCCATCTCACTCGCTAACATTCAGTTGGAATATAGATATCCATGAGCATGAAACTTCAGTAGAAGAACAGGTTGACCCCAAATCTTAACACCTTCAGAAGGTGCTGTGAGGTCTTCAAGTGACATCTCCAGTACAGAGGTTGTGAACCACAACCTTCCATCTTTCACTGACACAACACAATCATACAACTTCCACTCTCCTTTCTGACATAGATGGCTTTTTTTTTCTATTCCTGATTTGCCTGCAACCTTGCCCGATAGTATGAGTGAAGGAATCAGGTTGCTCTGTGATCAACAAGCAATGTGCCCACAAAAAAAAAAAGTTACGTACAGAAGTTCTCCATTAATTGTGCTCTTTTTAAATTCATCCTTCTGATCACCTCATTCATAGTTATCTACCAGTAGTTAATTTTTAACATTCTTCTTTAACATCAACACTCAAACACTTTGAGTTATCTCAGCGTTCTTTTTAAATGCCCAGCTCTCACATCAATACAGAAGGGATGACCATATGTAGCTCTTCAGCAACCCAGTGAGGATGTAGAGTTGCAACCTTTGACAACACAGAAGTCTTTGTAAGTTGCTGAATACGTTTTTTGCAAACAGTTCTTGATTTCTTTGTTGCATCTTATCTGATGTTATTTGACTTCCTAAAGAGGGGAAATTATCCACTTGCTTCACCATGGCTGAGAGGCAAATCTCTTAGAAAAAGCATCTCCCTAAAAAGCCATATAGGGAAGACATCCAATATAGAAGGCCTCAGTCACTAGCACACTAGCTTAAAATGAAGGAAGGAGAGGTTTACTTGTTGAGACAGTTTTGATGCACGTTTGTTGTTACACAAAATATTATGGTAATAAGCACCACAAAATCTTTTGCAAAAATAAAAATAACTCCACCAAAAAGTTACCCATCTGTAACCACATTGTAACTGTGCAAATCTCTCTACTCTGACTGGCTACTATAATAGCTCCATAACTAATGAGTCTCAGCACTCAGCACTTCAACCTGCTTGCTAGTATAACAACAAAAACACATGGCACAAACATTCACTCCCTTCAAATAAGGGAAAAGAATTACAGTGCTTCAGCTGGCCTCCTGGAGGCGTTCCAAAATGCCTGTTCTCACCTCTCTGGTCATCGGTTTGAACTCTACTGCCCTACACTCAGGTGACCAACCGTCATCCCCACCCTGTAAATTCCTTTGTAATTTTTAAAATCCTCTTCCTGTTTGCTTGGTGATGCATGTAGTGGTCTCAGTGCATCTTTCCAGGTGGCCATCTGGCGTCAAGACTAAGCTTGATAAGTCCATGGAAGGGATGGTATGATGGGATAGCCTAATTTTGACAATTAATTGATCTTTGACTATTAGCGGTAAATATGCGCAATGCCCTATAATGGGTTGTTAGATGGGGTGGGATCCGAGTTACTACAGAGAATTTTTCCCTTGGTGTCTGGCTGGTGAGTCTTGCCCACATGCTCAGGTTTCAGCTGATCGCCATATTTGGGGTCGGGAAGGAATTTCCCTCCAGGGCAGATTGGCAGAGGCACTGGGGGTTTTTCGCCTTCCTCTGCAGCATGGAGGATTCACTTGCTGGAGAATTCTCTGCACCTTAACGTCTTTAAACCATGATTCGAGGACTTCAATAGCTAAGACATAGGTTAGGGGTTTGTTACAGGAGTGGGTGGGTGGGTGAGATTCTGTGGCCTGCATTGTGCAGGTGGTCAGACTAGATGATCATAATGGTCCCTTCTGACCTTAAAGTCTATGATTCTATGCCCCTCTTGGAGCAATGCCGAGCTGCTGGACCTCATCAGCATTTGGGGAGAAGAGGCTGTTCAGTCCCAGCCACAGCTGTAGGAATTATACCACCTACAGACAGATTTCACAATGCATGACAGAAAGTGGCCATGGCCAGGACACATTGCAGTGCAGGAGCTGTGGAACGCCTGCCACAAGGCACGGGAGGCAAACCACCGCTGTGCCCACAAGCTGTTGGTTTTACTAAGAGCTGGATGTGATACTCGGCGGCGACCCCACCTCCACTATGAAGACCACCGTGGATACTTCGGTGGCTCGCGTGCCAATCAACAGTGGACCGAGCCAGGAGGAGGAAATCTTGGATGAGGATGTGGATGAGGAGGGGGACCCAGAGGCAGAGGATGACTTGGACGTCAGAGATGCATGCAGACAGTAGCTGTTTTCTATGCAGGAGGAGGCTAGCCAGTCACAGCTGTCGGATGTTCACGAAGGGCAAACAGGAGAGGAGGCCCCTAGTAAGTGGATTTGATTTTGGGAATCGCTGAAGAAAGTTGTTGGGGGCAGGAGGGTTGCAGAAACCAGGCTTGTCTCCCACTGCATGCCTAGTCAGAGTGGCGGAACAGGGTGTTCATTGACTCCCTCACTTTACGGGAATCTCCCTCAGATCGCCAGGAAACTCTCGTGGAGATATTGGGCAATCCGCTGCCGCAGGTTCTTTGGCAAAGCTGCTTTGTTTCTTCCCCCATTAACGGTAACTTCCCTGAGCCACTCTGCCATCATGGGGGGGAAGGGGACCTACCATTGCTGCACACAGGCGAGCGGCATAGGGGCCAGGGCGGAAGCCACAGACTTAGAGAAGACCCTCCCCCTTGATTCCCTGCTCACCCTCTGCAGCAAGATATCTTCCATAACAATCACATCCTGTGGAAAGTGTGAAGACAGCAATGATTATCAGGCCCCCACTACAGTGCTGGCTCTCCCCAAGAGCCACGTGCCCAGTGTACAGTAGGGTCCAGGAACACATTTACCCTGCCCCTGGGGCTACTCACCATTTTGGGGGTCTTGTGGCTCATGTATGCTTGCCTGGGGTTAGCCAGTTAGTGACAGGTGTGAGTGTACTGGCTGTGTTTTAAACCACTGAATCAGTGTTCTCTGTGTTGCAAACAATATTGCTTCTGTAAAATGTTGCATTTAAACTTTAACAGAGATGACCTTGGGAGCCCAGCCTCCTCTTTGTTATCAGCGACTGAACAGCTGCGCAGAATTAGAAAGCGGCCAATAAGAACTAAGGAAGATTTTCTGCGTGATGTTATGATGCACTCAGCCACCAAGAAACAGGAATTGAAGGAGTGGCGGGACAGCAAGAAGAGAGACTGAAAGGAGAACGCGGCACGCCAGAATGAAGCCACGGAGCAGCTCTTAAAGGTTATGGCACACCAAGCAGACATGCTCCAGGCGATACTAGCACTGCAAACCGAGCAGCTCCGCGCCCGCCCTCCCCTGCAGCAACATACAATTATGTTAAACCCACATATTGCATTGTCCGCACCAATCACCGCCTAGCATCACAAGCACTGCACTCCCGAGCACAGCAACAAATATTAGTGACCTTCAGCTTCAAATTGCTGCCTCAAGGCATCCCTGATCCTTATGGCCTTGCACTGTCTCCCTCCAATAGCTCTGGTCTCTGGCTGTTCAAACTCAGCCTCCAGGCACTGAGCCTCTGCAGTCCAACCCTGAATGAAGCTTTCACCCTTCCATTCACAAGTATTAAGGGGTGTACAGCACGTGGCTATAAGCCTAGGAATGTTGTCATCAGCCAGGTCCAGCTTCCCACATAGGCAGCACCAGCAGGCCTTTAAATGGCCAAAAGCACACTCAGTAGTTATTCTACACTTACTCAGCCTGTTGTTGAACCACCCATTGCAGCAGTCAAGGTTCCTGGTGTACGGCTTCATAAGCCACAGCATTAAGGGGTAGGTGGGGTCTCCCAGGATCACAATGGGCATTTTGACTTCCCCTCTGGTGATCTTCTGGACTGTGAAGAAAGTCCCTGCTTTCAGCTTCCTGAACAAGCCAGTGTTCTGAAAGATGCATCATGTACCTTTCCGGAGCAGCCTGTGTTAATGTCAGTGAAATGCCCAGGGTGATCCACAAGTGCCTGGAGAACCATTGAGAAATATCCCTTGCGATTAATGTACTTGGTGGCTAAGTGGTCTGGTGCCAGAACTCGAATATGTATGCTATCTATCGCCCCTCCGCAGTTAGGGAAGCCCATTTGTGCAAAGCCATCTACAATGTCATGCACATTCCCCAGAGTCACGGTCTTTCAGAGCAGGATACGACTAATGGCCCTGCACACTTCCATCAACACGAGCCCAACAGTCGATTTTCCCCACTCCAAACTGGTTAGCGACCAATCAGTAGCAGTCTGGAGTAGCCAGCTTCCACAGTGCAATCGCCACACGCTTCTCCAACAGCAGGGCAGCTCTCATTCTCATGTCCTTGTACCACAGAGCTGGGGCGACCTCATCACACAGTCCCATGAGTGTGGCTTTCCTCATCCGAAAGTTCTGCAGCCACTGCTCATCATGCCAGACGTGCATCACCATGTGATCCCACCACTCAGTGCTTGATTTCCGAGCCCAACAGTGGCATTCCACTGTGGTCAACACCTCCATGAATGCCACAAGCAATCTCGTGTCGTAGCTAGTACGTGTGGGAGATCAATGTTGCACTCCTCTTGCCTTTGTAGTTTAAGGAATAACTCCACTGCCACTCGTGATGTGTTGGTCAGAGCGAGCAGCATACTGGTCAACAGTTCGGGATCCATTGCTGCAGCCCAAAGAGGCAGGGTGCGCAGTACACAAATCATTGAAAGATGGCGCCAAATGCGGATGGAAGCACAGGGATTGCTGCGATGCGAAGCAATGAATTACGGGGCATTGGGACAGGACCCAGGATGCCCTGTGACCCCCTCCGTCTTCCCACAACTCTTTGTGGCAGAAGAGAAGAAGGTACTCTGTGGGATAGCTGCCCAGAATGATCGCTCTGAATACTGCTGCAACTGCCGCAAGTGTGGATACTCTATTGCGCAGGCAGCTGCCAGTGTGAACGCAAAACAGCAGTTTCCCTTCAGTGCTCTCTGAGCAGCGCTGTAACTGCCGGCACTATAACTCTGCCAGTGTAGACAATCCCTGAGTAAATTTCCCAAACCTGAAGAGCTCTGTGTAAGCTTGAAAGCTTCTCTCTCTCTCCAACAGAAATTGGTCCAATAAAAGATATTACCTCACCCACCTTGTCTCTCTAATATCCTTGGACTGACACAGCTACAACACCACTGCATACATCGATATCAATATATTTAAAACAAGTATGCTTCAGATGAACTACGATAGGTTAGTAATTCAAAAGACTGGTGAAAATGTCATTGGTTTAAAGAAAGACTCATTTATTTAAATTACACTTGGAACAGAATGGGAGCACATATTTTCAGGCTTTCTTTATAAGACATAAAAAAGCAAAATGAGGACACAAGCCCAATCTTTCCTCTGCAGGTCAACTTTAAAGCCAGATAATTTCTGACTTATTTTAGTCTTCAATCACAATATTTCTAAGGTTTCACCCCAGCTTAAAGTTACCAGTGTAATATTCTGGTTTGGATTTCAAAAATAAAGGAAGAACTGACATTGTCAGAATAAAAAGGAGAGAACAAAACTAATGTCCTTTTAAAAAACTGTAGGAGACAAAATGGGGTAAAATAAAAAGCAACGAGCCCTAAGCAACTTGCAAAATAATTTGAATGGCAGAGGGCAATAATTGCTGAGAGGAAGTGGGCCAACAATTCACAATTAACAATATTTGGTTAACTTAATCTTTCTCTCTGTTCACAAAGACACTGGTTTTTATGAAGTCTTCACAATTTGAAAGTTTATATTCCGTGCATATGAATTTCAGCCTATAAATGGTTCACATTGTTTGCTCAATGCCTAATATTTACAATTAAACAGTTAAGTTTTATGCTGGCTCATCATTATATAATAAAGAATACCAAAACCTGTCACTTGGTCTCATTCCATTCACTGACTGAATGACCTTACCATAAAAGGCCTCTTCTGCCCACCATTTTACATTTTGTGATTAAATGAATCTCTGCTGTAGATCCAAAATTCTCTCTCAATATTTGCCCAAACAATGCTTTTAAAAATCAAAGAGCGTAGACACAGTCAAAAGAAAACTCTAGTTAGAAGTTATTCAAATATTTGTGCATAATTTTTCCTCACTATATGCCCAGCTCTCTGCCCATCCATTCTTTCTACTATAAAGCTTACTTAACCTTCAGGAACCCCTTTAAGCAATCTACCAAACAGCAACACCATTCCCTGCGTCTACACTGTGGTACATAGGTTTCAGAGTGATAGCCGTGTTAGTCTGTATCAGCAGAAAGAACGAGGAGTACTTGTAGCACCTTAGAGACTAACAAATTTATTTGAGCATAAGCTTTCGTGGGCTAAAGCCCACTTCATCAGATGCACGACATGCATCTCATGAAGTGGGCTTTAGCCCACGAAAGCCTATGCTCAAATAAATTTGTTAGTCTCCAAGGTGCCACAAGTACTCCTCGTTCTTTCTAGTGTGGTACATAGTTACTTTAGCTATTGTGTTAAATGTCAGTTATCTTCAGCCAATATACATAACATTCTCTCTCATTTCAGTGAATGTGTTTAAAATCAGCTACTGTTACTGCGCCTCTGCTCATTAAACAACATTCAGGAAAAGTAGGAGGTAACTAGGTTTAGCTGGAGAAAGCACACAGCAAAGAAGCTACCATTCAGGCAAAACACATTCACAGAATGTTTGAACTTCAGAGAAATTAATATGAAAGTCATCGTTAATATAATAAAAATAAAAACATCAAGTTGCAGTAGAGTAACTAACTTAGTCAAGTAGCTAGTGATAAATTAGACTTCAGAAGTCTCCTGGTAACTAGCCTTTAAACTATGGCATGGTTGGAAATTACCCTGTACAGTTGCCTGAATTGGCAAATATTACTACCTTCTGTGGGTAAATGTTGCAACAGATCTTGAGAAGTGCTGAATGTTGCCTGAACAATGTACATTTTTATTTTCTTTAAATAATGTAAATGTATTGCTGTTCTGCTCACTGAGTACATTCAGTTTTATTTCTTCTCCAACATATGGTATTGTCCATTTTTTACTCCTTTCAGGAAGGAAGTTTAAGTTTACTGTAATCCAATATACCAATTATGAACAAATAGCCAGTGTCTTACTTTAACAAAGAGGGAATTTAAAAATGGTTAAAATAGTCATCTACACAGGAATTTTGTTTCCTTTCCATTTGAAAAAATAAGACATGCAATTTGTACCATTCTTTTAAATTCATCTGCTAACTGTGCAGCTGAGAATAATGGAAGGAGAGTGGAGAGAGCAGCTCCTAGCAGTCTGTTAGTAATATCATCACTAGATTATTGTGAACAGCTAGAGTAAATTCAAGCTATAAAAAACTGCTGTCATTGCTGTATTCACATAACCTGACTGAAAATAATTTTCAATAAAATGCTTGATTACAAAAAATTTTACAGACCAAACCATCTTTTTATATTTTTTCCTAGCAAATATATCTCTATTTTTCCTAGTTTTCTCATTCTCTGTTCTGTTTAATATATTAACTTTTCTTCATACCATAAAACACCGCTAAAGTGTTGCCAGCAACATAAAATATAATGGAGCCATTATAGTCTCCGGAAAGAAGTGAACTGTTTAATGTCTTTCCATCTTTCCTTCCTCTTGTGTGCCAAGTTAACTTTTGCTAAAAATCTCAAATGCTACAATGTTCTACAGAAAGTTCAACAGAACCTGCAAGACTGTAGCTTTTGAGAGTGTACTTTAAAAATATTTGGGAGAGTTTGAACTTAGAGTTCAGTTTTCATGAACTAACTAATGGCACTGACAAAATAAATCTCCGCAAGCTTCCCCAACTCCAGGCATAGTCTTGTCAATGCATCACAATCCTGGACTGCAACATTTCTAATAGTCCTGTCCCTCCATCTCTCCTGAGCAAAGACTACAAATCCATGAGACATGGTGATTTTGTGATGGAGACAAACATTCATCAAAAACTAGACTACAATGCATTTCCTTGGGATATAACAGGTTTAAATCAAGGTCTAAGACAGACAATGTGTCATACTTAAACCTTCATCCAACAACCTATTAAAAAAGCATATTTAAAATTAAAAAGCATATACAAATTATATCAGGTTTCTCAAATGGGGGTCTGCAGATCCCTGGGGGTCTGCAAGGATACTCCAGGGGGTCCGCAGGCCTTACTGATCAACTTCTTCCCCTCCCTCCCAGCACCTCCTGCACACAGGGGAACAGCTGTTCAGCAGCGTGCAGGAGGCACTGGGGGGGGGAGAAAGAGTGGGGACGAGGTGTGCTCAGGGGAGGGGGCAGAATCATGTCTGGGGCCGCCAGCCGCCAGCCCATCTGATCAACTCCTCCCCTCCTGTCCAGTGCCTCCTGCATGCCAGGGAACAGCTGTTCAGAGGAATGCAGGAAGCACTGAGAGATTGGGGGGGGTGGGAGGAGGAGCAGGGGGGGAAGAGGTGGGGTGGGGCCTTGGGAGAAGGGATGTCGTGGGGGCAGGGCCTCGGGCTGAGTGGGGGGCTTGAGAGGGTCCGTGAAAATTTTTAAATCAAAATAGGTGTTCTCGGGTTGCTAAAGTTTGAGAAACACTCACATAGGGTAATGTTTCTCAAATTCCAAGACTAGCCTTCCTAAAGGGAGCAAGAAGAGGGCAGAAACAAATCTATGGAAAATGAGGGACTGTGGTTTTTTGGCAAAAAAAAGTACTACTAACTATGGGTACAATATTCAAAAGCATTTAAGTGATTTTGGACTCTAAGTTCCATTTTCAAAAACAATTTAAACCAACATCACTTTTGAAAATGGGTTTTAAGTGTTTTTCACAATGTTACCCTATTGCTGAAAGACAATAGGGTATGCCATATTAGGCTACTGAAGCACACTTTTCATCACCCAAGAAATGCACCCACTAGTATTGTCTCAGAGTATGTTTAAAAAAAGAAAAAATGAAAAAATGTTGGTGCAATAAACGTTGATGGGGGAAATGCCGATTTACCAATATGGAAAAGTGCTTCCCACTTTTATGATGACAAAAATTCTTTGAGAAACCAAAGGAGGCTTTATGTGCCAAAGGACAGTTTACATAAACAAACACAATGGTCATTGGTCTATGGTACAGATAGTAAGTGGCATCTCAGCTCTTTGTATAACTGTACAAAGCAACCACACTGAAGACAATGGAATACATAGGGGGAGAGGATTAGACAGGGTGACAGTTTTGACAAAAGTTAGACCAAGATTAAATACTTCCTGTTACATTACACACCTGCTCAATGTGGAGGACCCAGCCATATGTGGTTATGAGTTGGTGCTAGGCTCAATAAATAAAAAGCCAACAAGGATATAAACAGAAATCCGTTTCACAAAAATAATAATATTGGATATTAAATACTAATATTTTATGTTCAGTATAACACTACTCTACTTGCTGTGCCCAAACTAAAAATGATCCAGTAGGTCAGGTAAGAATGTTTAACATTGTGGCCATAATTAAAATGCTCTTTTGAAATGCAAAACTTTTCATTTATTCTCCAGTGCAACCTCTTCCCCTGCTCCAAAAAAGAAAATGTCTTTCAAATTAGAAACACACTTTAGTCACCATAGGTTTGGTTACACAGCAGCTGAAAGCATGCTGCCCAGCACATGTAGACAGACACAGTAGCTGTGCTTGAACGCACACACTAAAAATAGTGGCTGTAGCAGCAAGGGTGGTGGTTTAGGCTAGTCAGCCAAGTACACCCCACCCAACCACCTGAGTAAATACTTGGGTGGTTAGCCCAAGCGGATACCCATGCCACCATGGCCACCATGGCCACACAGCGGGGTTTTTGGTTTTTTTTTTGTTTGTTTGTTTGTTTGTTTTTTTTTTTGAAGACTAGCACAAGCACAGCTAGTACATGTCTGTTTATCTGGGCTGGGAAGCACTTTTCCAGAAGCTGCGTAGATGCCTCATTACACACAATTGTGACTTAAAGTTACTATATAGTCCCAGAGGTGCACACAGCATTTTACAGATAACTAAAATGACACATCCCTCTTCCCAGAAATGTGGAATCTAAATTAAGCTTACCACAGTAAAGGGGACAAACAGGATGTGGAGAGATGGAAAAGGACAAGAAGAATTGCTACCCAAAGATTGGGAAATGTTATTAATATTAGAGGTGCATATGATGAGTTCCTCTTCTCTTTTTTTTTTAAACTGTATTAAAATTTAAAGATGGATTCCAGCATATCTTTGGGAGTGGGGGTTGGTAACCAACGTCTGAGCAAATAGTGAGTTTAGAGGAGGAATTTGAACAGACTTTGGAGATAATCTAATATCTTTAAATACCTGAGGACTGTCCAATCAACTTGTTCCCTGCTCCTCTCAGTGAGTAGAGCTTAACTGTGGACAAAGTAGGTTTTTAAGAGTAAAGTCTACAAATGAGTCATAAAACCTTACACAGTTACGCTCCCTTATAAATTACTTGAAAGTAGTCTTGGTTTGTCTTTGTTGCCAAACATGTTCCAGAATTGCCATTACTCAATCTTTACAGTCTGTAGAATGTATGGTAAATGCTTAACTATCAAACTACACACCTTTGACAAAATAACCCATGATTCTCCTGACTTAAAGCTTACAGGGGACCATGTAATCCTTTCCTTTACATCAGAACAGTACGTTTCTAAACTTTAAATTAATTTCTGCATCCAGCAGAATCTTACATCTGTTGAGTTCCAACCCAGCAGAGAGAAACAAAGGAATGACTACATGAAATGGAGAAATTTGAATATTGTCATCTGATTAAATTACCCGAATCTTTTTCATCAGTGAAACAAACCTAAATAGTCCTAAAATACCAAAAAAAAAAAAAACACACCCATCACAAAACTTAAGATTACTTTATCACCCAATCCTGGAAAGTGCCAAACATTTGGGGACCAAAGTTCAAGACTCACATTTAGGATGAGGAAAGGCTGAAAATTATTCTGTGTTGGTCCAAATTTCAGTTACATTGCCCCAGGAAAGGGGCAGAGACCTGCGAAGACCTCACTGGAAGAGTCAGGAGTGGTCTTGACTGGCACTCAAAGGAACTGTATTTAACCTTTTTTTTCAGCAAAGACAGGAATTTTTAACCACACAAGTTGTTAAATTTGGCAAGAGCAAAGTTGAAAAACAAGGGGGATTAGAGTCAAAGGTTTAGAGTAGTGATTTTCAACCTTTTTAGGCTCAGGACTCATTTGTAAATGTTTATGGCCTGTTGTAACCCAGTACAAAGTCTGGGGCTAGAGGCCCTGTGGTTATTTCAGTTGGATTCCGCCCCCTGGGGGGGTTGGGTCCTGCCTGGCACTCACCCCACAGTGGCAGCTCCTGTGCTGTGGGGCTGGCTGGGCTTGGTTATGAGCTCTGGGTGTTGCAACCTCCGAAGTCACAGCAGCGCTCAGGGTTTTCCCACTCCTCTTACTGGACCAAATTTGTAAGAGTGGAGTTGTGACCCGGCTCAGGGGATTACAGTGCCACTCACTCAAATTTGGCCTACCCAGACTCCCATCATCATGACCGCTGGGTCAAACCTGAGTGGTGCTGGGGCCCCGTAGGTTGCACCACCACCACAACAAAAAAAAAAAGAAAGAAAAAAAAAAGAGCTGCCACCGGCATGCCGCCGAAGAATCAAAGGTCCAAGAGCACAGCTGCCGCCGTGCCAGCAGCGCTTCTTCAGCGGCGCTCCTCCTGCCACGTACCCCCAGGGATGGTCTTGCGCACACCCCACTTTGAAGACCACTGGACTAATAAAAAAGCTAAAAAATGTCATTAGCATGAAAAAAATAAAAAAAAGCAGCAGCTTCACCAGACACTTTTAGCTCTACAAATGATATCAACAAAACACCAGGAATGTGTCTCCCCTTGTTGAATGGGAGAACAAAACAAAACAAAAACATTTAAAAGTCAGCAGAGATAGAAGAAGAGCCAAGAGTCTCAGTACAAACCTCATCAGCTGACCTACAAATTAAAAAAATTGAACTTGTCCCCTTTTTTGCTTCTTTATGGATGTAGGCATGAAAGATTTTCAAGGAATTGAAAAAAATATAGTTTTAAAGGTAATGTTTTAAAAATATATAAAAAAATCAAACACTAAATAAATTTCATAGTACTGCTAATGTCATGTTATCTAGTTCTTCCTTCATATTATCTATCACCACCTTGCACAGATGTAGTCAGGCATTATGTAGGGTCTTTAACCTAAGTTTCCAGAAGCTCTTTGCAAACATGAATTAAGCCTCGTAACATTCTTGTGAGGGAGGGAGGTAATTTTCTGTTTTTATAAATGGGGAAACAAAGTGAGGGAAAGCGACTTTCCTCAAGACATACAGCATGCCTGCAGCGGAGTCAGGAGTAGAACCCTTGAGATCACACCTCACTCCTATGTTTCCAGTCACAAGACAGCATTCTTTTTGGCTCCATCTCAACTGGGCCTACAACTAAGGTTTGCTCAACTCATTTTAAAACACTGTTTTAACCACTGTATAGCTAGCCAGCTTGGATGGGGACAAATTATGTTTAAAATTGTAGGGTTTTAAATTTGATTTTAACACTTTGTCCCAATCTTTACTGGATAGCTATGCAGAACAATATTCAAAACCAGTTCAGCCACAGCCAGCCTTTGGACTCTCTGAAGACTATGCCACAGATATCCATGACTATTATGAACTAGATGTGATTCTCAACTTCATTTTTAAACACAGGTTTTTGGCCCTTTTCTTTTCAAAGACAGCCTAGGAAACATAAAACAAACAAGTTGATAATGTTGAAAAATAGAAAGCTGAGCTTCACTTCAGCAACATCTGACTGGGATGGAAGACCTGAAAATCTCATATATGTAACACACACTTTTTATTGTAAAATAAATCAGTTAAATATGGGATACATATTCCAATTAATCATCTTGCTAACCTACCCAAAACCCTTTAGCCAACTATATATGCATGGTGGGATAATAGGGAGCAGAAAATATCTTGGGAGTGAAAGCATAGGAAATATGTTGGTGTCCTGCCCAACAATACTAAACTCACCTCTGTGTACAAGAAACATGTTTTTAGCCCCAGTGTAGGAAAGTGCCTTACAGTAGAACATAACTGAGCTACGGACAACGAAAGGGAACCAGGAGGGGGGGGAAAAACAACCAAAAGCAAATCATACTGTACAAACACACTCTCTCTCTCTCTCTCACACACAGACACACACACACTTACTTCATTGGTTTGTATCAAAACAAAAAGGTAACCATTTTCCTTGCTTTCGCCAAGGAACAAATAAGTATCCTGCTGCTTCTCTCAGATATACATAGCAGACATTGCAAGCAACTGGAGACAGATCATCCTGTCTGCACAAAAAACTTCCTTAATACAGACAAAAAGCAAAAAAATTAAACCTCTTATAAGAAAGATTGCCTGGACAAACTGTCCCCTTGACAGTTCTGTGAAACAGTTTTATATGTTTAAAATGAGAAGCCACATATTAAATTTAAAATCCCATACAGGTATTGAAATTGAAAACTATAACAAAATTGAGAGATCTCCTTTCTTCAAAAGCAGTACATGATGGGAAGTTTTTCCACACAGTTATATTTAAAATTATGATCTGACACCCAATGGTTAAATACAAAAAAAAGTCTGAAAATATATTAACTTCAAAACTTTTAATCATCATAAAATAAAAACGTACACCATTTCTTACATTAATTTATGCTCAAATAGCTAGGAAGTTAAGTTGTAGTGTGGAGGAGCAGTGAAATCCACAGTCCCAGGACAAGAACAGTGTGAGGGTGCTGTACATCCACCTTCTGTTGCAGGTACTATTAATTAGAACAGCACCTGTTGCCATTCTACACAATTTGCACGGTGTACAGGTGCCATATAAACACAGATCCACAAACTGGCCTGCCCCCATAATAATGGGGCCATGTGCATCAATCTATGAAGAACTGATGCAGAGTGATGTAAATGGCCATGTGTCAGTCTTTGGTCCTGGGGAGAATTTTACACTATATTCATGACTTTTGGTTTGTTTAAAAAGTAGACTAAAAAATAAACCAATGAGAATTTTAATACAAAGATGTATGTTTAACAATCTGACCAAAAAGAAAAGGAGTACTTGTGGCACCTTAGAGACTAACAAATTTATTTGAGCATAAGCTTTCATGAGCTACAGCTCACATAAATTTGTTAGTCTCTAAGGTGCCACAAGTACTCCTTTTCTTTTTGTGAATACAGAC
The DNA here is from genome assembly GCF_965140235.1 of Caretta caretta. Classification (NCBI taxonomy): domain Eukaryota; kingdom Metazoa; phylum Chordata; order Testudines; family Cheloniidae; genus Caretta; species Caretta caretta. Next base: position 65,100,855 of record NC_134211.1, on the reverse strand, counting down.
TAACACAGCTGCTACTCTGAAACCAATCTGACCAGAAACCACTGCACATATCTCAGAGATGCACTCTTCTATACATTTTATAGTATTATTTTCTGCCATTTCCAATTTCTAAATGTCCTTAACTTAAATAAGTAACTGGAGAAGGGATTGTTTTGTATCAAACTATGAAACTTAAAGACTGTTGGAGGACTTTGTAAGGTTATTTCAAATATCCAATAGTTAAAAATATTTTTAATATGAAGTTTATAAAGGAGTTTGAATCAAGTTCCAGTTATTTGAAATGACTTATTTCTTGCAACTTGTTGTGTTGGTATTTCCCCACAGAGGCCAAATTTTTTAAAAGCTGAAGCCTGAAGTCAGGCTTCTTAATTCACCTATCAGCACCTAAATAAGATGTTTGCTACCACTTGTGGTTTAATTGTATTGCTACAGATAAGCTGCAGCTTTCTTCAGGACTGCATATTTTTTCATAACCAGCCATTTTGAAATGAAGGGATACAGAAGATTATACAAGTTTCAGCCTTCTTTCCATTCTTCTCCAACCTTCCAAATCAGCGTACTCCAATGCTTAATGCAACTCTAGTGTAAAGCTCAGCCATCTCCATAGTTTAAAAGTACAAACAGAAACAAATGACCAAGGACACGCTTCTTTTCTCCCTTTAGTAAAAAGATGCAACAATGATTTTTATTTTTTCAACTTAAGTAACATTTATTTCAGTTCCTTATTTAAGGCTCTTGTTCTCCTGACTGAGCTATACATACAGGTCTGATTTTTAACACCTTTTCAAAGATTTAGCCTGTTGTATTTTATTTGATAAGCTGCCGAGAACCATTTTATATAAAATATCCACTCCCAGCATAGCACAAATCTAACATGTTGCTCTTTTTAGGAGCATCTGTTCGTTCCTCCTTACATTTAAAGTAGTTGGGTTTTTTTTGTTTGTTTGTTTTTTTGGGAGGTGGGGGTGTTCTTGCTACAAAGTGTCTATAAAAAGGAACAATATGATCAACTCTCTCCCACCAACCAACATCACATCTTGTACATGTGTCTTATATCTATTACATGTGTTCAAATGCAATGATATCTACAATGCTAATGGTATCGCTAATGCTTAGTTTCCAAGAACATATGGAAATCCACAAAACAAACAAAGGATTTGTTCCTTTTCATAACAAAACTAAGGAACAAATATATTGTTACAAAATACATCTTCTACAAAGCAGTGTTTACTGCTCAATAGACCCAAAATACAACAGCCTTGTATGTAGGTTTAACAAACAGAAGTGAATGTCAACAAAAATGAATATAAAAAGAAAAAAGGAATTTAATATAATATGCAGAAAAGCCTACCTGCCTGAAATTTAAAAAAACACATCAAATTTCATTACAACTCTTCTTGATCTGACTTTCATTTGAAGACATTCACTCAAGAACACACCATCTGTTACTAGCTTAAGATTCTAGTCACTATCTCTGACGCAGTGGGCCCGGCACTTTCACTAGTTAAGGACAATAGGCAAACTTTGCAGTATATTCTCCAAGTTCGGTTGCCTCAAAGTATCAGTGTTTTCTTGTGTGTGTGTTTTTTAAATAAAAAAATTTAACATACAAGTTTTCAGCCTTACAGAAATAATGCTCAAACACAGAAAGGGAAGTGGATTCACTAAACCAGGGGGAAAAAAAAAAAAGAAGAGCTAGGATTATTTTAAAAAGGAGAGATCAAACAGAAGGATTATTCCAAATTGCATGTGATGGAATGCCTCCCTGTATTCACACCTTACACACTATTGTAATAATCTTTGTATAAGGTATGCCTTGTGGCCTATCTCAGAACATACATTAATTTTAGAGCTTCCTATCAAGCTCCAGCTAAACTGCTTTTTTGTCTATGGTCTCAGAATTTACATCACTTGGAATACCCAAGTCATGGTATAAAGAAATTTATGTTAGAAGATATACTTCGCAGGAATATGGTCTCTTATACAAGTAATTTTGGATTCCCTGAGGCCCCTTTAGGGGGAGTCCATTATGTCCCCGCATCTTGAAGCAGTCATCTTCTCCCCATTTTTACCCTCCTCAGAACACACAAATTTTCAATGATATATATAAATGGCCATAGTTCTTATGGACAAAAACACTGGATGATATGCAGAGCCCACTTACATTGCCATTTACTGGACTGGTAGATTACCAGTGAAGACAAGGCTCCTGCAAACTCAAACCACTTCTGAAATACAAAATCATATAGATCATAGTTTCCTGGATAGCCCCACTTCAAGGGAGAAATGTGCAAAAAAATAAAGAGTTAAAAATAATAAAGAGACACTCAATTCCCACTGAAAGGTCTAACTTCCCTTTGTCCTTTCCGAAAATCTCATTTTTAAACTTGTTTCAAAAAGGCTAAAATTTAAGCATGAAAGTAGGTCATCAATCATTCTCAGATACTTTCCATAACATATATTCTGCATGTAGCTTTTACATTAGAAGACTAATTTTAATAACAGACCTCATAATACGGTGTTTTTACTTCAATTTTTATGGTTTAATTTCTGCCATATAAAATCTCATCAAAAGCTGGGCATGCATATTGCCAACCCATATACAAAATTTTGGCAAGCCATGAAGAAATCAGACCTCTTTCACACAAAGGCCCTCTGTGCTATGCAGTGATTGTTGTCAGTTAAATATTAACCCAGAGAGAACCCCAACCTGTCAAAGCTAAAAAAGCCCCATAGGCCCAAATCTGAAAATGCATTTCTTATTAAGGAATGACCATTTACAGTTTGTCTACCCCACAAAACAAACAAAAACAAATTGTTCATGTATTAGTCAAATTTCAATTTTATCTAAAGAAAATTGAGGACTGGAGGAACTGTAATTCCTAATCTGTCTCTAATGTCAAAATGAGAAGGATAAAAAGTTTTGAAGGGAACAACAACTGGTTAATGGAAGTATCTACTCACTGTAAGAATTCTCAGTCTATTTCTGATTCATACTCTCAAACAGTGGTTTGGATATCATGGACAGAAAAATGTGATGGGTCCACAGACAAGATATGAAGAACAACTTCCCAGAAGCCAGTGTACTAATTTTCTCTGCATTTTCCTTACAATTCTGTCATAAGTGATATAATCTTTTCAGTTCTGCTCACAGTTAGTAATACTATACTCTGAAAGCAGCCTGTTCATTTCAATACAATTCCTTGTAGAATAACGTACTACTAAAAGTGAGCATGGGTGGCAGAATCAGGCACTACATTAGTTAAGTCCTCAAAACTTGCTTACCTGAAGTCCTTTATCCTCAACTGGTGCAAATTTCAAAAGCCATTCTTTCCTTATTACTCTAAATTCAAGTTAGCTCAATCCCTGGTTCCAAGGTTCACTTTTATCTTCACATCCAGTTCTTCTCCATTGCCAAGAAATAGATATAGGGTAGCTTCTGAGCTTGGAGTTTCTACTTTCTGGATTTGAAAATTATTTTCTAATATTTCAAGAATGTTTTCATAATGTATGTTTAGCTATATTTTTAATCAAAAGATATCTGAGTATTTAATATCTCCCAAAAAGTACAGTACCCAAGAACTCTCTAACACATAGAAGCTTGTCAGCACTTGACATCAGTGGCAGATTAGCCAGTAGGCTGATGGGGCCTGTGCCCAGGCTCCCCAGCCAATTGGGGGGCCCAGGAAAAATGGGCACCCCCATATCCTGACCCTGCTCTGCTCATCCGGGGGTGGGGAGGGAGCAGAGGGCTTTGTCATTCCAATGCTGCGTTCTCCCCCTCCCCACAGCATGTTTCGGGTCACAAGGAACAGACAGAGCAGCTCTGCTCTGGGTCCTACCTCAGCAGCTGGACACCATCTCCTGGGTCCCAAGGTCCACCTGTTTCCTCTACAACCATGAGCGTGTGGGGGTAAGAAGAGAAGGGGATACAGGAATGGGTGGAGGGATACAGGAGCCCAGCATGTGGCATTCCCTGGGCAGCAGCAACCCCAGCAAGGAGCCAACCACAGCAGCACCACAGCAAGGACATCACTGAAGAAGTTGTTGCCAGCAGCAGCTGGGGCCTCCCCTGTTATGCCATCCTGTCCCCCCCCCCAGCACTAGCAGCCCAGGTAGCACTGTAGGCGGAGAGCGAGAGCCAGAGAACCAAGGGAACTGGCTTCAGCACGCACATGTGCATGGGCGCACTTTACCGCCCCAAATATAGCGGTCAAACTACACCTATCGCCTTGTGGGTGGGGGGGAGGAGGGAGACAGAGCTGCTCAGGTCTTGGAGACGGGGGGGAAGAACAAGATTGCAGGGCTGCGGCTGGAGACGGGGGAGGGGCATAATGGGCTCATCGTGTGTGGAACAGAGCGAGATGGCAGGGGGAAGGGGCAGAATGGATGAGGTGGATGTGGCTTTTTTTAAACAACTAACTAACAAAACCATCTAAAGCACAGGCCTTGGTAGTGATGGGGGACTTCAACTATCCAGACATACGTTGGGAAAATAACACAGTAGGGCACAGATTATCCAATACATTCTTGGAATGGATTGGAGAATTTTTTATTTCAGAAGGTGGAGACAGCTACCAGGGCCAAGCCTGTTCTAGATTTGATTTTGACAAATATGGAGGAACTGGTTGAGAATTTGAAAGTGGAAGGCAGACTGGGTGAAAGTGATCATGAAATGATCGAGTTCATGATTATAAGGAATGGCAGGAGGGAGAACAGCAAAATAAAGAATGGATTTCAAGAAGGCAGACTTTAGCAAACTCAGGGAGTTGGTAGGTAAGATCCCACAGGAAGCAAGTCTAAGAGGAAAAACAACAGAAGACAGTTGGCAGTTTTTCAAAGAGACATTATTAAGGGCACAAGAGCAAACTACCCCACTGCGTAGGAAGATAGGAAGTATGGCAAGAGACCACCCTGGCTTGAGCAGGAGATCTTCAATGATCTAAAAATCAAAAGAGTCCTACAAAAAGTGGAAACTAGGTCAAATTACAAAGGATGAATATAAACGAACAACACAGGTATGTAGGGACAAAATTAGAAAAGCCAAGGCACAAAACAAGATCAAACTAGCTAAAGACATAAAGGGTAACACAAAAATATTCTACAAATACATTAGAAGCAAGAGGAAGACCAAGGACAGGGTAGGCCCGTTACCCAAGGGGTGGAGGGGGAATAACAGAAAATGCAGAAATGGCAGAGGTGCTTAATGACTTCTTTGTTTCAGCTTTCACCGAGAAGGATGAAGTTGATTGTACATCTAACGTGGTGAATACCAGTGAAAATGAGGTAGGATCAGACAAGGCTAAAATACAGAAAGAACAAGTTAAAAATTACTTGGACAGATTAGATGTCTTCAAGTCACCAGGAACTAATGAAATGCATCCTAGAATACTCAAGGAGCTGATTGAGGAGATACCTGAGCCATTAGCTATTATCTTTGAGAAGTCATGGAAGATGGGAGAGATTCCAGAAGACCGGAAATGGGCAAACATAGTGCCCATCTATAAAAAGGGAAATAATGACAACCCAGAGAATTACAGACCAGTCAGCTTACAGACCCAGAAAAATAATGGAGCAAATAATGAAGCAATCAATTTGCAAGAATCTAGAATAAGGTGATAAGTAACAGCACAGATTTGTCAATAACAAATAGTGTTAAACCAGCCTGACAGGGTAACAAGCCTTGTGGATAGGGGGGAAGCGGTAAATGTAGTATATCTTGATTTTAGTAAAGCTTTTGATACTGTCCCTTCTCATGACCTTCTCATAAAAAAAAACTAGGGAAATGCAACCTAGATGGAGCTACTATAGGGAGGATGCAAAACTGGTTGGAAAACTGTTCCCAGAGAGTAGTTATCAGTGGTTCACAGTCATGCTGGAAGGGCATAACGAGTAGGGTCCTGCAGGGATCAGTTCTGGGTCCGGTTCTGTTCAATATCTTCATCAATTATTTAGATAATGGCATATAGAGTACACTTATAAAGTTGGCAGACCATACCAAGCTGGGAGGGGTTGCAAGTGCTTTGGAGGATAGGATTAAAATTCAAAATGATCTGGACAAACTGGAGAAATGGTCTGAAGTAAATAGGATGAAATTCACCGACAAATATAAAGTACTCTACTTAGGAAGGAACAATCAGTTGCACACATACAAAATGGGAAATGACTGCCTAGGAAGAAGTACTGCGGAAAGGGATCTGGGGGTCATAGTGGACCACAAGCTAAATATGAGTCAACAATGTAACGCTGTTGCAAAAAAAGCAAACATAATTCTGGGAGGCATTTGCAGGAGTGTTGTAAGCAAGACACGAGAAGTAATTATGACACTCTACTCCACGCTGATTAGGCTTCAACTGGAGTGTTATGTCCAGGTCTGGGCACCACTTTTCAGAAAAGGTGTGGACAAATTGGAGACAGTCCAGAGAAGAGCGACAAAAATGATTAAAGGCCTAGAAAACATGACCTATGAGGGAAGATTGAAAAAATTGGGTGTGTTTAGTCTGGAAAAGAGAAGACTGAGAGGGGACATGATAACAGTTTTCAAGTATGTAAAACCTTGTTACAAGGACGAGGAAGAAAAATTGTTTTTCTTAATCTCTGAGGATAGGACAAGAAGCAATGGGCTTAAATTGCAGCAAGGGAGGTTTAGTTTGGACTTTAGGAAAAACTTCCTGTCAGGGTGGTTAAGCACTGGAATAAATTGCCTAGAGAGATTGTGGAATCTCATCATTGGGGATTTTTAAGAGCAGGTTAGAGAAACACCTGTCAGGAATGGTCTAGATAATTAGTCCTGCCACAAGTGCAAGGGACTGGACAAGATGACCTCTTGAGGTCCCTTCCAGTTTATGATTCTAACAGGGTGGAGCTGTGGGTGGGGCCGCAGGCAGAAGGGGTGGGGCAGGGCCCCAGGCAGAAGGGGTGGAAAGGGCCAGGCTACAGACAGAAGGGATGGGGAGGGGGGGCCCCCCCACTTCCTGTGGCCCAGGGTCCCACAAAACCTTAATCCCTCTCTGCTTGACATGCTCAATAAAAATAATAATAAAGAACCTTTCTTTGCTGGAATAATTTTTGGCACATTAACCATTAATGAAAATTCTCTCCAATTCTTTAGGTTATCCAGTATCCTCACTGTGATACTATTGGTCCTGGAGGAAATGAGAAAGCAATCATTTTTTCTGATAAGTGAATTCTTTTAAAAATTCCCACTGTTTTGAAATTAGACATTTTCTTTCGGCGCCTAAATTGATTTCATGCTAAAAGGTTCCATTATTTGTTTACATTATGACTTTCCAACCCTGCCCTCCCTGCCCCCCCCCCAAAAAAAACTATACAACACTCATTACTAAACCAAATCATACACATATATTGTGGAAATACACACACGCTGCCATGTGTACATTCACTGTAGGTTATATAATAAACCATCTTAAATTAAAGCTTCCAGACCAACCCAGGATGCTTCGGGTCATCAAACTAGTCCTTTCAAATGCATTTTAGATTCCTACTTCAACAAAAATAATACATACTAACAACATATTTCTAGTTTCAGAGTAGCAGCCGTGTTAGTCTGTATCTGCAAAAAGAAAAGGAGTACTTGTGGCACCTTAGAGACTAACAAATTTGTTGAGCATAAGCCTTCGTGGGCTACAGTCCACTTCATCGGATACATAGAATGGAACATATAGTAAGATAGATAGATATATACACACACACAGATATATACACACACACACACACAGGTAAGTTGGAAGTTACCATACATCTTACCATATGTTCCATTCTGTGCATCCAATGAAGTGAGCCGTAGCCCACGAAAGTGTATGCTCTAATAAATTTGTTAGTCTCTAAGGTGCCACAAGTACTCCTGTTCTTTTAACATATTTCTAGGTGGTTTTGTTTAGTCTTTCATGGTTACAAAACACTTGCTGAATGTTACTCTCCTGCATACAAAGTCCAGGTGCTATGAACAAAATTGTCTGAACACAGCTTCAGAATTACATTATTATTTTATTCAAGTGCTTCATCTATGGTAGCATGGTGTACTGTAATAATACTGCTTAATTCCTGTTAAACCCTTGAGTCAAGAGTAGAAAAATAATGGTGTTACAGTAATTATCTAGTTACAATAAGCTAATGACAATGAAAGGAGTGTATACAAGTTGTTTTTAATCACCACTACAAAATTATAGCTTTTAAAAAAAAACACTTATTACCTTTTTTACATAGATCACCCCAAAGGCACCCAAAAAGATGAATTTAAACAGTTTATATCAATCCACCTGTTTTTATTTTTCCTTCTATAACCAAAATATATAAAAAGCTGTAGCTCCAACTTGGGGAAAATTGTAATATTATAAGTAGGTTATGTGAGAGTCAGTAACCCATCTGTCTCCTTATAAAAGAAGAATGGAAAAAATAGTATTTTTAAATTAGGTATTAAAACAATCCAAGCTGTCAGCTATTACTTTGCCCATTGTCCAACATGATGACAGAGCTGCACTTAGTATCTAATTATTAATGTGCACTTTTTACCATTTTTTTTCTCTCTAGTTAATTAATTTAAGGTCATCTCTGTTCGGAAAAACTAACTTCAAAAAAGACACCACCCGACTGCATATTTGTCTGATTTCCAGGTCTTCTTTGATTAGTCTATACATAAAACTTCAAACTGACCCTAGAAACTGAAAAGTTAAGTTCTGACAGTTTACAAATTCGAAACAGCACAAGTAATAGCACAAATCAAATTCTGTTCTCTATTAAAACACAGAAATTGCCATACTAAGACGGACCAATGTACATCTACGGCCACTATCCTAGATCTGGCAGGGCCCAATACAGATGGTTAAGAAAAGGTGCAAAGAAAAACTGCTTGGCAATTAGGACATAACTTTTCTTCCTAACATCTTGCAGTGGGCCTATCCTGAACCATGTAGGTTTTTTTCTGCTGTAAAATTTCACCCTATCAAATTTATCTATCAACTATTGTCTACAAGTTATGCGGCAGATCCTCAGCTGGTGTAGATCAGCATAGATCCATTCATTTCAGTTCTTTTGGTACATGGAACAGAATAGGATCTCATAGCTGCATTAGCTCTGCAGTGATAACAGGAGTAAAGACTTACTTTTGTCAATGAAGTAAGCAAATATGTACACAGGGCAGACATATTTAATAAGGCAATACATTTTACTCCATCAATTTTCAAAATAGACCCACATTTTAAATTACCTAGTTCACTAGTGTCTTGTTTCAGCCTCAGAAGGGATCAAACTGGGTCAGTTCACAATGGTTCTGAGAACTGATATATTTTTCTTGAAGCTACCATTTTGACTCCACAATCCAAGCTTTAATTTTAAAAAAGTCTCTAGCCCACCCGGGTTCCAAAGATAACTTAAATAATTAACCTAAAATAAGAACCTGGTAGTACAGAATCTGCAGCCAGTTTAGTTCAAAGGAGTAAGTCAGGTCTAATGATGACAAAGCATTAACTATTCTGCAGCTAAGCAAAGCATGCAAGAAAGGTGTGACACAACATTATGCAGATCTACAGAGAATAGAGTGTTTTGGCATCAAGTGGGAGGAGCTGGTTTGTGAGCAGAGCTTGATCCATTACTTCATCTCCACCCACCCCCTTTAGGCTCCTGATTATAATAAATACAGGCACTCAATAGACAAAAACATTCTCCAGGAGCAAGCAACACAGCACATGTCACCACAGGAAAGGTTTCTTTTTGGATAGGGTCAGTAGTAGCAGCAAATATCCTCACTATTCCCATGATTTTATTCCCAGCAACAGATCAGAGGTGAGGATATTGTCTCTATTAGTGGATACCAGTCTGAGGCTTTGGAGCATTTATTTTGCTGATCTTCTGCTTATGTACTTCACAATTTTTTTACAATAAACACAGGAAAAAACAATAAGCCTTTATTTCAGAAGTACATATTATACAGCTCCATACTGGACTAGCAATTATTTTCAAAAAGAAAAAATTAACCTACACAAAATCCCACTATCCATGAAAACACTAATGACATTAGGATTAACATGTGGATTTTCAGAATGCCAACCTAGAATTAACAGACAGTACTTGAGACACTGTCTGAAGCCTCTCCTTTTTATACACTGTTCAAACTCAAAAGGGTGTTATATTCAGCTAAAAAACAAAAGACCATGCAATAGAGAAGGCTTTTGAAATGCATACTAAAGCCTTTTGAGACACACTAACGAATGCAAACAATCTAGAATATTACGATCACCTCGCCCCCCACTATTTCAAATGAACATGGTGGCTATCTAATATACTTAAAGCTTAGCACATTAAAAGTCTCACACAAGGATACCAACTTTCAGAATACACATTAAACTTGGAACTTCTTTATCATCTTCTGTCCTTACAGTCCAATTCTGATTCATCAGACAGTCATCGTGAATTGGCATGCAGAATAAAACATATTAGCTACAGAGCATTAGTATACTAAGTCAGGCTTAACTGTATTCAGATGTTTTATCCATTACTATCAATTGTTCAAACAAAATAATCTTAAGTAAACCTGAGAAAATGTCTGTATTTGTTCCTTCCAACAACTTCAATAAACTGGATTTATATTATACAATAAGTGTAAGGAACTGTTTACAATACATTAACAAAAACGATGCCTTTCTAACTGCAAGTCACGGAGTGGCCAAAAACTTCCATTTACAATAGGCAGGGATATACTATACCTAACTACAGGTCTATTAAATATTTCCAGTTCTGCTGTGCAGCAGCTTGTGCTTGACATATCATAATCCAACAAGTTAAAACACATTCAAAGTTACTTCATGTCATTACCACAGATATATTAGAGCCAAGAGGCACACCTAGTGTACACTATTATTCAACTTAAACTACTCTCCTGGTCAAAGATGAGGCAACCCCACAGCATCACTTCTCCACAAACAAAAACAAACAAAAGTTACAGTTTGTCATTCTTGGTGCAACTCTCAGGAAAGAGAGCAGAGACAGCATCTTGAAAAACAGGTGAACTGCTTGTCTGTTTCAGCAGCACTCCGCCCCAGGATTTAGCTCACTATAACTATCCTATAGGAAAACCATACAGTCATTTAAATGTTTACTTTCAGGTCAAGCAGTTCTAGGACTCCCTTTGTCCATTAATTCACCTTTATAAATCACAAAGAAACCAACATTTGTTTTCAATCTTTTTAAAAATATACATAATATTGCTACATTATGGGTTGTTAAACAGTACGAACATTCACTCATAGTTGGCAAATCTGGTGACCTGTCATTTAAGAAAACACAATCACAAGAGACAAACATGTCACTAGAAATTGTAAATTAATGACAAAAGTTTGAAGTAAATACTTGGCTAAAAAGCTTTGCAATGGGCTATGTCTCTGAGTTCAAGCATTGTTTTTAACCTAGTTATAACATAGTTTGGCCCAGTCCATACAAGCAGGACCAAATTACATTACAACAAAATAGAACACAACAAAATTTAACCACTACGGCTCAATTCTGTGTTTATTGTGTACACAAGGCCCCACTGAATTCAGTGTACATTGCTTTTAAAAACTTATCTTGCTTTCCATTCATAACTACATATCTAACTACAGCATTGCTGCAGGTGTCACATCTCTGCCTACACTGTAAAAAAAAAAAAAAAGCGTTGGGGGAAATGGCTTACAACATAGTAGTCCACAATTAACACATAGTGTGCGCTTGCACCATAAATGGGAATCAAATATTTTAGCCACAATCCAAAAACCAGTCCAAATTGTAACTATGTTCCTAAATACATGTTCAGGAACATGTCAATGGGAGGGCTTCTCTGGTCAACATAGCTACCACCTCTCTTGGAGGTGAAGTACCTACGCTGACAGACCTTCTCCTTTCGGCATAGATAGTCTTCACTGAGCACTGCAGCACTATAGATGTAGAACAAACCCTGAGTTAGGCTATATCTACACTACAGCCTATGTCGGCAAAATTTATGTTCCTCAGGGGTGTGAATATTTCACCCCGAGCGATATAAGTGACACCAACATAAGCACTTGTGTGCACAGCACTATGTGAGCGGGAAACCTTCTCCTGCTGACACAACTTACGCTGCTCATGGAGGTGGTTTTTTTATGCCAAGGTGAGAGCTCTCTCCCATCGGCATACAGTGTCTTTACCAGATGCGCCGCTGCAGCACTGTTCATATAGACATGGCCTTCGTTTCCCTGACCTGAAGAAGAATTCTGTGTAAGCTCAAAAGCTTGTGTCTCTCGTCAACAGAAGTTGGTCCCATAAAAGATATTACCTAATCTATCTTGTGTCTGGGAAATTATAATCAGTTCACTTGCAGTCACATCTTACAGGTGCCTCAAAAACATGTATATCCACTTCAAAGCTATTATAAGCTGTCTTCCCATTCTTCATGTCTGCCTTATTTTAGGAAGCTGAAGCAAAATCCACCTGTACAAAGGAAAGCTACTTTCCCCCATTCCATTATCCAGTACATTACACTTGTATTTATTGAAAAAACTACTAAGTCAAATCTACCTTAGCGGGCAGCACTATAATTTGTATTCAAAACTCTGCATTGCAGGAATTACATATTCTTTTGTAAAAAAAAGGACAGTCTTCAATATCTGAAACCATTGTATGGAGGCAACTTTGCTGTCCATACTCATTTGTGTCATTATATGACAATTTTAAATTCTAAAATCTATAATTAAAGAAAAAACATTCTCCTATTGACTCCTTGAACAACTTAGAACCACAAAACACAAGCCAGTCAGAAATAACTGCAATGAATCACCCACAGTTATGTCCATGGAAACACTAAATCATTAGGAACATCAGAGAACGCAGACACTGTTTAACTATACACTGTGGAACAGATCTTCAAAACGATCAGAAGGTTCTGTTCTCAATTCCACTTCAGCTCAACTTTTTCTGCAATGTGGGCTTTTGAGGTTACTCAATTTTTCCAGGCAAAAATATTTTAATACCTGACAATCAAAAAAAAACAAACAATCACATTATTCTAAAGCTGCAGAACCGGGACCTCCCTAGGGCTTGTTACTTACAGCAGTTCTCAGAGTACCACCACAACTCCCAAATTAAAAGGAAATTTTCTGCTTCTACAGGGTTTTATAACTGGTACTGTATGTTGCTTTATATTCATAAATCTCAAAATAAATATACCAGGAAATGCATCAAGTTTCCTTTTAAAAATATATTCAGGTCATTTTTTTAGTTTATATTCCTTTGGTACACAAAGCAGCTCATCTTTGCCACATTTCTACGATCTAGATTTAGCATACAACCATAGCGACATTTTATCTAATCCCATCTCATAGGTGAAAATCTCAAAGGCACATGCAGCCTTCACAACTTCCTTTACCCCTTCCAGCTATGTACCAGAAAGCCATACTCTATGCTTCAGTAGTCAAAATGTCTGTATGTCATTTTTAAAACATCAATTTTGAATTTTTACCCTGTTCCTTATTTCTCCTAGTTACTTGTATGTTAATATGAATTCTTGAGATTCTGTTCTTCCTGTCAGAATCAATACTAAGTCAACTTCAAAAGAGGAGTTCCATCTGCAGATTTTTAAAACATGGATTCTATTTTGTAGCACAATTTAACAGAGACAAACCTCCCTCCCAACAAAAACGCAATTTCCAAGAAAGGAATTTGTTTTCAGTAACTCAAAATTGGAATGGATAGCCATTTCGCTCTGTGTGTTACTTAGGAAGAGTAAGCCAAATAACTGAATGAATTTTCATACAACTCAACCCAAATCTGGTCCTTCCATCTACTTTAATATTCCTCCCCATCCCACCCAGACAGACACACACACACACCCCGTGGCTGCAGCTCAACTCCCCCATGGCTGAAGTCCATAACATCTTGTTCAGAGTTATGGACAACCCCCATTCCCGAGGTGTCCGTAAATTTGAGGTTCTACTGTACTGTGATTGGAAGGAGTTTCTGTTTGTATTAACATTGCTCCAAAGCACAGGTGGCCTTATGTTTCTATTTTCTATCTTCAAACACTGCAACCTACAACTTTAAACCTTGAAACCTACAACTTCAAATCATTCAAACACAGCACCAAAGTAACCATTATTTTGTGTTTTGTTTTTAATTCCCATATTTCTTCCATTTTCAGCCTGTTCACCAAGTCTGTCAGCTTCCTCAACTTTTTATTGAAATACTAGAAGAAACCAAGGTACCCAGATATTACAGTGATAGTGATGCTATGTTAAGCACATACATAGACATTATTCGAGATCTACAATTCCAGGGCCATGAAGAATCTCTAAACCACCAATAGTATTTCCTAGTCTGATTTAATGTAGTGTGATAGGTGAAAAATGTTGACTTGTGAAGCATTTTCTTAAAAAACAGCTGAAACATTTCATTTTGAAGCCAACATTCAACTCAGAGGTAGTATCTTGGATTAACACTGCACTCTTACAGAGCTTTCCAAGCTTTAAAGTGCTTTACAAATATCTAATTCATTTTAATGTATTTGCATGCATTAAATATCTAACCTTTGATAAAGGAAGGCTTTATGGAAGTTTGATTCGTTTTGAAACAGGTAAAGCCTGCCTAAGTAGTTAATTGAGTTGACAGACCTGATTTTAGGATAGTGATCTGCATGATCGACTTCAGAAAGCATAACAATGGTCCAGACCCAGATCAGTGCAGTCCAAGCCTGTGGGAGGGATTTCCCTTAAGGAATTAATTGATAGAAGGCTCCAAAATCCCAACAAAAGCTATGCTTTGAAAAGTTGGTAAGAGAGAAACATGGAGTAAAACAACTAAGTTTTTTAAGCCCTGCACATTCCCAGTGCAAACCTAAATAGAATTGCAGTAGCAGCTATTAAGTTCACTATTGCACAACAAAAATCAATCACCAGGCTGAAGAAAAAAGCACAGGATACAGAGGCATCACAGTTCTATTACCCCATTTGTAGGTGCTCTATCGGCATGACAAGCAAAAAGGGAAAACATCCATTCATCCTTCTATATTATTGGTTCAAACTCAGACTACTTTGTTTTATAATTGAATTTCACACTTGCTTTGACACATGAACCAGAATAATGAATGTATACAATTTTTACATGAGACGTCTACACATATTCCCCCACACAACCTAATGAGCCCTTCAACTATATCAGAACTGAAGGGCACTAGGACGCCACAGTACAGAATCTACTGTAAACTTTCCATCTGAGTTTACAAAGGGTTGGAATGTATTTCAATTTGGCATATATGTTCTGTTAGTAGTAATTTGTACTTCCCCTTTCTCACCTCTGAGGAAAGATTTCACAATATGTCATGATCATATCATAGTCAAGCTATCAGTAGTCATATCATTCTATGGTAATATTATCTTAATAGAAGATCTTAACCAATGTAGCTATGCTATTACAGGGTAAGGAAATTGGAATCATGTTTTGCTAAAAGGGGAAACGGGAACAGGGAATGGGGCTGGGGAAATTGGAATCATGTTTGGCTAAGGGCAGGAATGGGAACAGGGACACAGGTGTAAGGCTCTGTGGTGTCAGAGCTGGGAAGGAGGATACTAAGGAAGGAAACTGGAATCATGCTTGCTGGAAGTTCACCCCAATAAACATCGAATTGTTTGCACCTTTGGACTTCGGGTATTGTTGCTCTCTGTTCATGCGAGAAGGACCAGGGAAGTAAGTGGGTGAAGGAATTAGCCCCCTAACATCTTGGTGCCAGTGACTCGGATGCATCGCATTGGATAGGTGAGTGGCAGCCTGTAAGTCCCCCTCCCCAACAGTCCGCGCAGCTGCTTGTAGGGGGTATAGCAAACTCTCGTGATGGTAGCTACGGGTTCTGGCAAGCCAGGGTAAAGGATTTTTTGGATCAATGGATAAGGAAAAACCAGGGCCCATACCAGGTGCAGAGGTCAACCTGGGATGAGATTAAAAAGGAAATGGAGGAAGTGTTAGGGGACCCAGATGGATGGAGGGGTAGTGGAAGAAGGTCCCTGCCCATGGGGACTGAATGCCTTCCAGGGAAATGAGGCACTTCAGTCTGCTTGTGAGAGGTTTGAAGTAAGGGCAGCATTATGGGAAGCTGCCAGTAATCTTTCAAGTTTGGTGCTGCTTCAGCAAGGGCTGCTGAAGGGTTGTAAATTAGTTAGGGGTAGTGAAAGATGATGTGGCCCAAAAGGGTTTATAGTCAAAAGCAGAGTTAACAGACTACCTTTAGAGACTGGAGCTGGGACTTGATCCTGGGGGAGTGGAAAGAAAGAAGGGCGGGGGGGGGGAGTTTCAAAGTGCAACCTGCCTTTCCACACTCTTTTGTTTTTCTGAAGTTTTAATGGAGGGTACTTTGGATACTTATGTGAGATGTCAAGAAGGAAGTTTTTGTTTAATGATAAAACCCAGTTATATAAATGTAACTGTATGTGCAACTCTGTGCAGTCACATTGGATGGAAGCTTGGTAATTAAATTTTCCAAGGGGGTCAGGTAGAGTGGCTACTACCACCACTACGCTTCTGTCCACAGAAGCCTTTACAGCTATTCTGAGGGAAAATGGGCCCTTTTCCCACAGAAATGGTCTATAAAGGGACTGCTGCAGGCAGCAGGCAGAGAGAGAGAATCTGATCAAAATCATTTGACTATTGGGTAATGTAATCAAAATCACTAAAGGATGGAAGGGGTTTCTACTGGAACTTAACTTGGCTGCCCCTGGTTGTGTCTAGTTGTACAAGATGGCAATGTAATTGGGGTACAGTTGTGTAAAAGAGTAATCACAGTGCAAAGGATGTTAGGCAAAAGAGAATTGTGTGTGTGTACATGGGAAAAAGAAAAGGAAAAGGGGAGGAATGATGGGAACACTGAGCCTTGGGGTGTCTCTGGGGGATCAGATTGTTGCTTTGGTGGGTGTGCATGAAAACTCTGGGCATGGGGAAGGCAGTTACACCTTGTGTAAAATTAATATGGCTAATGTTATGGAGGTTAAACTATATGGAAGGAATGTGCATTTTCCCAGGACGTGTGGAGTGTCTATTAGAGAAGGTAAAAGAAATGCAAACAAAATATGGTACCTAATTAAAATCCTATTAGGGCTCCAAAAGGGGCCACAATAGGTTGTGCTTTCTTTTTCAGATCTCTGTGTGATTTGGAGCAGGAGATGAAAGTAATCAGAACTCTGGTGGAAGTAAAATGTTTCCCTTTTAAGACAGTGTCTGAGCTGCTAACAGCTTTGGATCCAGAAGCAAGCTAGTGAGCCTCTGTGTAAATGCAAATTACCTAGCTGATGGGCACAAAGGAGCTGCAAATAATGAATACATCTGATCAGCAAACAGGCTACTAGAAGACTCAGATTATGGCTCTCCAGGAAAGGGAGGTGAAAAAGACAAGTCAAGTCAAGGGGGACAGGTTAACTTTAAGGGGTGGGGGAAATGGGAACAGGGAATGGAGGTAAGGAAATTGGAATCATGTTTGGCTAAGGGCAGGAATGGGAACAGGGACACAGGTGTAAGGCTCTGTGGTGTCAGAGCTGGGAAGGAGGATACTAGAATCATGCTTGCTGGAAATTCACCCCAATAAACATTGAATTGTTTGCACCTTTGGACTTCGGGTATTGTTGCTCTCTGTTCATGCGAGAAGGACCAGGGAAGTAAGTGGGTGAAGGAATAAGCCCCCTAACAGCCTGACTCACCTCTTATCATCTGTTAATTTCTCCCTTCTTCCCAGAGGTCAACCAACCAACCAACCAAACCAGTTAATTATTGCTTGGTTTAAGAAATAACTGCTTCCTAGCAAAGATTCACATACAGCAGAACCTCAAAGGTACAAACAGAGTTACGGACTTCGGAAGTCATCAATTGGGCAGCAGTGGAGACCCAACCTTCCCCCCTCCCCCCCCCCCCCCCACACACACACCAGCAAACACTGTACTGCTTCAGGCTTTAGCCCTGAAAAAAATCACAGCTTCAGACACGGGTGGGGGGCTGGGGCTGCAGCTCCAGGGTGAGGGCAGTCAGGGCGAGCTGGAGGCTTCTGACCATCAGGAGCACAAGAGCTCAGGGCTTTAGATCTGGGAGAGTGCTGGGGTTCGGAGCTTCAGCCCCACAGCTCCAGTCCCAGCTTCAGCCTTGAGGGGGTCACCAAGGCTGGGGGCTTGAGCCCTGCAGATCTGTTCCTGGCTTCAGCCCCATGAGGGTTGCCAGGGCTCTAGCTATGAGGGGAGCACCAGTTTCGGCCCCAGCACTCCCCCGTAGCTAAAGCCTCAAGGCCCAGTGCCCCCATCCCCACCCCCTTTGAGACTGGGAGCGGAGCCGTGGGGCTGAAGCCCCATCCCCAGTGCATCCCACTGGGCTGAAGGCGAGAACAGAGCCGTGGGGCTGAAGCCCTGAGTCCCAGCACCCCCCGCAAGGCTGAAACCAGGAGCGGAGCCACAGGGCTGAAGCCCCAAGCTCCAGCGCTTCCCCAGGTCTAAAGCCCTGAGCCCTGGTGCTCCCAGGGGGCAGAAGCCCTGAGCCCCCCACCCTAGCAGCCCCCAGGGTCAGAAGCCCCACGCCCTGGCGGCGGCAGCCCCAACTCCCCTGTGGCTGAAGTCCGTAATGTCTCGTTCAGTTACAGCCCATTTCCATTCTCAAAGTGTCTGTAACTCTGAGGTCCTACTGTACTCAAGAATGGAACCAAGCTTTTACACATTGTTTTAAGTATTGTTAGCAAAATATACAGACGGTGCATATAAATCAGACTAGTTCTTTTATCTACTGTATTTCACTAATGTAATATAGAACTACTAGTGAAGGAAATCAGAGTGATGCATTGTGATATAAGTGGGGGATTTTTTTAGTGTTTTGTATGAGTGTGTGTGTCTCAGTTTCCCTGTGTGCTGCGTGTTTAATGAGTGGTGGGAGAGGGGGTTTGTTACAAAGGACCAGGTGTGACCTCGCCTGGCAGTCCGGCCCTCGGACAACTGCCTGGAGATGACCTGATGACCAGCAGGCCCACCCCAGGTTAGCAGTCAGCCAGTTCTGGTCAGTGGGACGACAAAGGGCTGAGGAGAGAGGACCCGACCAGCTATGGGGAGGGTATGAGAGAGGACAGGACGACACAGGACGGAAAAGAGGTCCCCAGCTATCTGTTTTCCTGGGATGGAAGACAAAGGACAGGGAGCAGCTGTTGGGGGAGATGATATAGGATGATCAGCTGGAAGGTGGGGGCTTCAGGACTGGGGAGAGAGAGCAGCCAATGCCCACCTGGAGGCGGGAGAAGCCTACATGTACTGTGCTGAGGGATGCTAGGCCCGAGAGCCCTGAGAACATCCTATGCTGTGTTCAGATGCTCAGTAAACCATTCTGTTTTACACTGGCTCAGAATCACCAGAGTCTAGAGATCGGGATAGCATTATTTCTTCTGGGTGTGAAGACCCTAGTGGTCCAGAGCAAGTGGACTCACGGCAAGAGACAAGTGTGCTGAGGGCTCAGAGATGTCCGGTTTCAGGAGGCGGAGGAAAGAGGACTTCCAAAAAGGGCTGACACACTGAAGGGGGTTCCTTCCAGGGACCATATGGAGCCAAGAGAGAGCACGAGTCCTGTGAGTCCGTGACACACATTACCAAAGTAATAATAATAATAAAGCTCTCTAAAATTACTACATATATAAAATATTAATAATATATATACACATACACACACACACACCTTTTCCTGAGGTCGAAAAGGAGGTGAGACAGACTAGATGAAAGCCTCTTAGTAAGCTAACAGGAGTAAAAAATAGGTCTGGAAAGGCTCTACTATAGACCACCTAATCAGAAAGAGGAGATGGATGAGGCATTTCTATAACAAATAAGAAATGTCCAAATCACAAGACCTAGTGCTAATGTGGGGCTTTAACTATCCAGACACCTGTTGGAAAACTAATATGGCGGAACACAAAATTTCCAATAAGTTGTTGGAATGTATTGGGGACAACTTTCTGTTTCAAAGAGTAGAGAAAGTAACAAGAGGGACAGCCATTTTAAACTTGATTCTGACCAACAGGAAGGAAGTGGTAGTGAATCTAAAGGTGGAAGGCAATTTGGGTGAAAGTGACCATAAAATGATAGATTTTGTGATTCTAGGAAAAGGAAGGAGTGAGGGCAAAGAGAATAAAGACAGTGGACTTCAAAAAAGCAGACTAAAACTGGTAGGTAAGTTCCCATGGGAAGCAAATCTAAGGGATAAAACACAGTTCAGGAGAGCTGGCAGTTTCCCAAGGAGATAATAGTAAAGGCACAATTGCAAACTATCCTGATGAGAAGGAAGAATAGAAAGAATAGGAAAAGGCCAACAGGAGCTCTTTAATGACCTGAAATCAAAAAGGAATTCTACAGGAAGTGGGAACAGAGACATTGCTAAAGAGGAGTACAAAAGAATAGTGCAAGAATGTAGGGACAAAACCAGAAAGGCCAAGGCACAAAATGAATTACTCCTAGCAAGGAACATAAAAGATCTTTCATAGCCCTGGTCTACACTGGAGGGGGGCTGGAGGGGAGGGGGAATCGATCTAAGTTACGCAACTTCAGCTATATGAATAACGTAGCTGAAGTCAACGTACTTAGGTCAACTTACCATGGCGTCTTCACCGCAGTGAGTCGACTGCTGCCGCACCCCCATCACCTCTGCCTGCACCTCTCACGGCGCTGGAGTACAGGAGTCTATGGGAGAGCACTTGGGGATCGATTTAACGCGTCTAGACTACACACAATAAATCAATCCCCGCTGGATCGATCACTGCCCACCGATTCGGCAGGTAGTGAAGACATACCCATAGTAAAAATAAAGAGAAAACTATTGCATCCCTCAAACTAACACAACCACTCCATTCCTTTGATGATAAATAACCGACTCTCTTCCACCATTCTGATTCCTTTGCAAATTACTTTCTTGCTTAGAGAAAGAAGACACTTTCTTATTTTCTATACACTTAGGCTGTGCCTATATCAGACTTTTTAGGGAATCTCCAGGCTGCGGCAATCAGGAATAAAACCCAACAGTCTCCTGGGTCCCAGTCCAGAATTGCCTCTCTTCTTGCTATCCTCTGTCTTGTTCATGATCCATCCTGTATGACAAATAGTATGTAATCATATACACAGACACCAAGAACCACATCAAGCAGTGAAGCAGCTCAGAATCTTGGAAGTGCAAATGTGCATAAAAGCCATCTGAAAAGCACAGAACCTGGCCCTTGAATTATATTTCCAGCTCTGCCAGAAGTGACCTTGTTCAACCTCTTATCTCCCACCTTTAAAATTAGGGAAATGATGCTCACCTGCAGGCTAAGTTAGGGGTATGAGGCCTTGCTCCATAATAAGATCTCAGAAGGTCACAGAATTAATACTAGTCAGTGGAGGAGCTGAGCCCAGCACACGTGCCTCTAGGCCAAGGGAAAGAGAGTATAGCAGCTGCTGCTGCTCTATCATCTCCCTCTCCAGAACGTTAGTTCTGTGCCTGACAGCATACTCAGTACAAATGACAAAGAGAGCTCTGTAGGGCTGAAGTGTGATCAGTGCAGATGGAATCGGAGATTTTGGCAGCAAGCATCTAGTGAGCTATACTGAGCATCTGCAAATAACAATGTTCAGAAGCGTACAACTTGGCCAAATTTGGGTGGATTTTTGGGAGGACAGCAAAAGGCATATCACTGACCGCAATATCATCATCTCCCTTCCAAATTTCAAGCTCCTCCTCCAAACTCTTAATACTGTATACTAAATCTCTTCAAAGAAACTGCTGGGGGAAAATAATTAACACTGGCAAGACTATGTACTTTTCCCCCTAGCTTCATTCTCAAACAACTGAACTGCATTAGATAATTCAGCCCAAGGCAGAGTGTAGCTAGCCATAGAAACTTTCAAGCCCAATGACTGAAGTTTATCAAAAAGTCATAAGCAACTAAAATAGGGGTTTATAACAAAGTGTTAAAAAAAAACCTAACTACAAGCATTCCCAATAACTAATTATAATGGAGTCACCATCCACTATATAATTCCCAAAGACTGCACACTCACTGCTCGCCTGAGTTATGCAGCACTGCCCTGACTATACAAACACCAACAGACAGCAGTTCAGCTACGGACGTCAGGTGCAGGACGGTGATGGAGTATGCATTTGGGACCAGACAAACAATGACAGCAGAATCTTCAGTCTGACTATCTGCCTGTGGTATTCTGCACAACAATTGTGAAAGCAAGGAAGAGATGTTTAGGAGTGTCAGTCAGAGGCCTGCTGCAATTTATGCAGCACTGGACAGACAAGAGTGTGACCCAAGGTCAGTGCTGCATGCACTAGGTATGTAAACAGATAGACAAACAGTGCAATTTGCCTTTGTTTCTGCAGGCACTCTTAAGAGTTCCTACAGGATCTCTTATGCCAGCAGCTTAATTCAAAGGGACTAATACTGGATAACTAAAAACAGGCTAAAAAACCTCTAGCTACTGAGGACTCCTGCAAAAGGAAAGGAAAGCCCAATTTGAGCAACTGAAGAGAAATTTGCTCTAGAGTCACTCCCTGATAACACAGGGCACACTATGGACCTGGAGAGAGATAGCGAGTTTCCACAAGGATGTGAGGAAGTTAGCACAACTTCCCATTCCCCCCAAAAATATAAATCACCGAGCTAGAGAAGTGATTTTATCAGGGATTTGTTATGACTACTCTCCCACAAGTGGGGGGGAGGGGAAAGAATCAGAACTAAAACAATCTGTTACCTCCATTAAGACTGCTTCCTTGAATTGGCTGGTTTGATACATGGGGCCTGGAGAAAACCAAGGTTCCACCGTTTTTGCCTGAAACTGCTTTACAGCAAACTGCATTCTAATAATTATGCCAGTGTTTCATGGATAATGAAATGTAACTGCCATCACGTAAGTGCCCCAGTCAGGCTGCGCAGCAGAGCGAAACAAGCCAACAGCTACATTATATTGTACATGCTGGGGCCATGGTGTTCATAATCCTGCTTTGCCCTTTTCAATATTTCTGTGGTTTAGTAACTTTTTAAAAACTTATCTGCACTTGTCTGCCATTTTGAGTCCAGCCACACAGCATAGCTCAGCCAACCACTGAGCACTGTATTCTAGATAATTCAGCTATTAGTCTGCTCCAGCAATGGAGGAGAGGGAATTTTCACCTTCACTGAGGCTGCATCCCCCATTTCACAACAGTAACAGAGTTCATACCCGGAAAACTAGTTCAGCAGTCCCCAAATATGCAAACAAAGTTTAAAACAATAAAAAAAACACAAACACACAGTAATGCACCTTGGACAGAGGAGGTTCCCTCATCTCTTCAGTTGTTATTCTCCAAAACTTGCTTGCCTGTTCTCTCAGCAATCTCCCGATACTCCGGTTCAGAAAAGAGGTCTTGGAACAGTGGTACAGACGCCTGGTACAGTTCCCTTTCAATCCCTTTCACATCTCAACACTGTTTCTTTTGCAACCACTGGGCAGAGGTTTTCACTGAACAATTCACTAGGACACTAAGATATCTTCCTTAAGTGCTAAGAGTTCAATTAGAATCCAACACCACACAGGAGTATTATTTTATATATGTCAATACTCAGTTTCTTGTCTTTTTCCTGCCCATTCCCCTAGATTTGTTACGACCCTCTGAAGTCCCACACAGTTCTCCCTCATCTTCACCTCAGTACGTGTGCATCACCTGCAAGTTTTCCGTCTCATCTTCTGTCCACTTTTCCAAATAAACTGATTAACATATACAGTAACATCTGCCCCTGTGCCTATCTGGCTCAGAGCAAGTGCAAGCCACACAGTGGTTCAATTGTCTGTGCACTGTTGAGAGCAATGTGTGTGTGAACACTTAGTGTATTGTAGGCATGCTTAGGGCCCATCCAGTGGTTAACATGCCAAATTTTTCTCGCATAAACAAGGTTTTAGCTGTTGCACTGATGTTCCCATTTTCAGGCAACACTACAACCACATATCTGTCAACATGACAAGTGTTAATCTACATTTTCTGTAGTACAGCCATGAAGAAAACACAACTACCTTCTTCGCAATCAAGTATGTAAAACAATTCACAGGTAAAGAGAAGCTCAGTGTCAATGAGGAAAAAGTTTCAGTAGCCAAAACAAAGCTTGACAATAGAGGCTTGGATTGGAACTGCAACTAGAACTTTAATCTCCTCCACAAGTATTAACATAGAATTAAAAACATATTGGCTTAATTATCAGGTATCAGGGCCTGCAGAGAGCCAGTCTCAAGGCTATCTCATGAGCACAGCTGGCTTACAGTAGGTTGCCTGACTGGCTACACCACCTGATTGGTAGGAAGACTCAGCAGACCAGCTCTTAAGCCCAGCTGTAGCAGCAGTTCAATGGCTGCCCAAAGCATTTGCCCATGGCTACATTCGGTCATTCCTTGGCTACAGCCTTGCCTCACTCCAGGTAACCCAGCACTAATCACAAGCCCTGACTCCTGCTCATTAGGCCCAACCACCCACATCCCAGTCTCTGACAAACCATGCTGTGGTCTTACTAAGGTATGGGCTAATTTATCACACAAACTGATAAATTACATCACTGTCATCCTTCAAATGCTAGCCCTTTGGTTTATTCTTCTCTACATAATTAGTCTTACATATATAGAACTCCTCCATCATAAAAACCGTAAGTCATGGGGCAAAAATTTGCCCTGATACGCACACCAGACAACCCAAATGATAAAGAACTCAAACTAAAATTATACTTGTAAATACAAAACCTCAACAACTTAGCTCTCAAAGCTGATGAGAACAAGTATATACCGTTGCCCCTTTCTGACTGTAGCAGCTAGTCAAAGTTCAGGGCTCTGAGTATGTTCCAGTTTGAAAGAGAAGTTGATGGAGCCTGGTACTTCCTCTGACGCAATCTTAATTATTTACAAGGAATGTACAAATGCAAGAACCACCAAGAATAAAAGGAACCATTTTAGTTTACAGCCCCAAGCCTCTTTAGCCAACAGACCCCAAAGCTCTCTATAGCTGTTTTCAGGCTACTGCCTGGCTGTCTTGCTTTTTCCCTCTGCCTCTCTTTGTTCTCGTCTTTTTCAATTTTTGGTTTCTTCTGCCTTCCCACAGACTTTCCAAAATCAATACTCAGCCAAAAAACTCCTAGATGGATTCACACATTCCTTTTGTCTTACGTGGGGGACTTATGCTTAGTTATATTAACTGATGGGTGAGTTCACAACTATCAGTCTCAATGGGTTTTTAATTCAACTCACAACAAGGTTTTGCCCAACTCACAACACAATTCAGTTTTGTTTTGTTTTTAAAACTCAAAATATACTTATTCACAATTACTTTGGACAGGTTCCATAAAACTGTACTTATTTGACAGTGCAACTAGATAACGCAATCATTACTAAACTGGGAGAGGCCCCTGTAGAAGACAAATAGGACAATCCTTTCCGGACATTTTCTTTCTTCCTGAAATGCATTTCCCTTTTACAGAATACATCGTAAGTCATATGCTGTCACCGAAATGGCAAGTTCTTACAATGGAACTGGTTGATTTGTGTAAACAAAAAAACCCACCTATTTGTTGTTCCCTTTCCACTTACATCCATCTACACTTCTGTCTTTAGACTGTGCTCTCCTCAGGATAGGGAATGTCAATTCCTGAATGTCCAGAAAGTACCCGATATATCATGGGTGCTCCTATAAACAAGTGGTAAATAAGAATAATAGTGACCAATAGTTCTAGATTAGTTTTTCGTTAATTATTATATAGTTCTGGACTCTGGACATATTTAGTCCTTCAAGACCCGTGGAAAAAATTTCAGAGTTTTCCTCCTTTGGGATTAAAGCCAGGATACCCTCAGGCTTCCTCATTATAGTCCTGATAGAAAGGAGAAGAGGACATAGTACACCATGACCCTCTGAGAAGCACCCAATCCACAGGATAGCTCATCAGATGGCTAACCAAACCCGCACAGGAGAAAAATAGGAAACACAACAGAGGGAAAAGAACTCAGCCCTCAAAAGGCAGCAGCCCCATGTCAAGTTTGCCTCCCCAGCTTCAGATGCCACCAGCTTCCCCGGGATACTGTTGCACTGGACTCCAGTCCTTTTTGTTTCATCTGTTCTGTGCTTCCCCAGTGTGACTGAAGAAAGACAGGTGGTCCACCTCATAGTGAGAGCAGAAAATACCAGAAGGAAAAGGGTAGGGACATGTGGGGTATGGAGACAAATTCTGGTTCCACTGAAATCCACATGAGCTGTGCCCTTCAGTGAGGCCAAGATTTAAGCTCTAAGACAGTCTGATAGGGCTCTAGGAACCAGAGAGTTACCTATTTTCGAACTCTCCAGCTTGTTGGCTGCTTGTATTGGGCTGGTGGGGTTGCCAGTGGAAGGTGTGTCCCCCATATCCTCTTCCTCACATACTGCTGTCTCCCTCACCATGCCAGTGGCTCTGTGGCCCCCATTACCCTCATCCAATTAAATGGCAAAGTTACATCAAATGAAGTTCTATAAAAGTTTTCTGCCACTTTCAATCTATTGATAGATAACAGTGTAAACTGTGCTAACAGCATTGGGCCAGTAGAGTGAGGGCAGCCTAGGGGCTGTCAATCATGGTGTCTGCTGTGTGACCTTTGTGGATCTACACATATGCGGAAGGGACTCCTGGCCTGAGGCGCACAGGTCACAAAGTCCTATTACAGTTAGGATTAGTGTTCCGTGTTTTCGGATTTTATTTGTTTAAAAAAAAAAAAAATCTGGGAATTTTTCACTGTTTGATTTAATCCTGGTTTTAATGTTTGGAAAACAAGTTTAAAAATAATTTTTAAAAAAATTGGGAAAAATCAGGGGAAAAAGAAAATACTTTCATAATATAGATTTTACTACAGTATAACAAACTTGTTTATGTACAAAAGGTATTTTTTGTCTCGCTCAGATTTTTCCAGAAATCCTTATTTGCATACGCTCACATAATTTTCTTCAAAATATCCTCACTCATGTTGAGCCTCTTGTTGTCTTGGAGGCAGCCCAACTTTGAAAATAAGTGCTCTGCATCAATAGATTCAGGGGCTACACTCACAACTCACCCATGCCACTGTGCTGAAGCTGGGAAGCGTATCTTAAAGACTGTTCCAAAAAGTCAGCATATCCGCTTTCACATTGTCAGGGTTAGGCATGTTCATGTAAGTAGTAAATTCCCCTTTCAGATTTGGTATTTCATTTTTAGTGGCAAATGGTTGAAACATTCTGGCATCACGGTCGTAGTCTGCTGCCAAATTCACCTTGAAGAAAGGGTGCAACACCTGGATGACATTCCAAAAACAAATCTTTGGCACCAAACACTTCAGGGTTCAGATTACAAACCACAGTCATCTCCCATTTCCCACTGAGCATTGCACTGAAGGTTTTGAATGCTTTTTTTGTTCTCTTGTGTTCTGGGGTAAGAAAGATTTCCAGAAACAACTGGGTTTTCTCGCCGTATGTTTCTCCTGCAGCTTTTGTGCTCAATTCAACTGAGATTTTGGTTGTTAGGATCCGGTAAATGTCTGTATTGGCAAATGTGTTGGCAGTAGTCAGAAAAAAATCCAGTGTTTTCTTTGTCACAGTGATTCCAAGTTTTCAGCAATGAACATTACCTTGATGTGCAGAATCGGGCACTCATTTTAGTTACTTTCCAGTCTCTTGAAAAGTTCTGCTTAAGAGTCAACAAACTCAGGGTGATCTAGGAGATGCATTAGCACAGTCCATGTGTTATTTACATGACAGGCAGCGAGGCACAAGCTCATCCACCAGCGTGGATCAACAGGACAGGTAGGTAATCGGCTATGCACTCGTTTAGCACTGTGTAAAACAAAGCCTTTAACTTGTTCTCGTGCTTGAAAATGGCCCAGAAGCCAACAAGGCAAGATTTCATGTCTTTCATTTCTTCTGTACCAGTAGCTACTGACAACAACGTTAATTAGATGAGCAGGACAGGTAATATGTAGCAATTCCAGTTTCTGATTGAGTTTAATCTCCCGTGCAAACTTAGCCATGTAGGAAGCAGAATGCATGATAGTTGTGGCCACATTTTCCCATGTTAGCTGGTACATCTCAAACATGTCAGTTATTACTGCATCAACAAAATGGCTGTCAGCAGAGGGGATGAATATCACATCAGCACAAAATAATGCAGATTTATTCTCTTTGATATCAAAAAACAAAAACAAAAGGCCAAGAATCAGACAGTCCAAAGCATCAGGAGACTCATCAAAATTAGACTAGACACCACATTTCCATCAATTCATTCCATGGTTTAGATACTAAAGCATCATCATTTTCTTTCAGATACTTACTAGTGAGATTGTCTGCATTAGAAAGGGGTTTTGCTGCTGGACAGTATTGTTACATAAAGTCACCAGTAGGTCCCTCTGCTATTAACCGTGGCTGTCCAGCAAAGCAAAGAGCACACACAATTTCATTGACACAATTATGCTGAGTTCTCTCTTTCATTAAAACCCCGGTGAAAAGCTCCTGATACTGACTGTTTATCCCGAAGCTCACTTTATTCTGTCAGCTTCTTCTATCGTTTGCTTTCGACACACTCCTTTATTATCAGTGCAAGCACTGACCTCGATGCTCCAGTGCTTGCAGTGCAATGCATCTTCTTGACTCCCATCTTTACTTTTCTTTAAAATTTCTAAGCTCTTATTTTCTTGTTGGTATTCAGGCATAGATTTGTATTTTTGTCCCATGTTTACCTTATTTATCTTTATCTGTGGAAGACTGATTATTTAAACGGATGCAAAGAAATAGGCAGGCAACATCTCCTTGTGAGCCCATCATAGCGTGATATTAATATTGCTTGATTTTCCAACTTCCACCATGTGCGTGTTCTGTGTTTTACACAGTTGAACTGCTTCATTTGCAGAACTACAGGATACAACAATCACGTAAAGCATTAGAATTTAACAAAAATAACCTGAAAAATATTGAATGGATTGATAAATGGGTGTAACTCAGTAAAAACTGAATTCTTCAATTAAAAAAAGCTGGCAATCAGTTAAAAATGGTAAAAAGCAAAAATGTGGAACTCCAGTTATGATTCATGTGAAGGGTACTAGTCTTACTCTGCACAGTAGCAATTACTAGTTTACCCAGCAACAGTTCCTGATTTGTTGAGGTGTTTCTCTGTATGGATTGTCAATTGTTAATATATATTATATACTGTTACCAGTTCTTGGTGAGTTATCTGCTAGCTAGGTTGCCCCACTGTGATTCTGACTGACCAACAGAGCCTGTGTTCATGATTTCATTTCTACAATTAAGTTTATTGTTTAAATACTTACCAAAGACTCCAGAATTTGGATATCAGACCAGGCAGGTAGCAGAAGGAACCCACAAAGGAGCACTACTGCCTGTTAAGGGAAAGGCCTAGAACTGCCCAACAGTCAGAGTACAACATTATATACAAGTAACAAGACTCCTCTCCCAAATGCCTTGATAGTATGATAGTATAGGAACTGTCAGACTCCTTACCATCCAGACCTAGTGCATGGCCATAATGGCCCATGCTCCTCTCTGGTGGCACCTCATGTGACAGAAACTGGGCTGAACTCCCCTTCTCCCCACACCTGCTAGCCACTCTCAGAATCATCACCTGGACCTAGTAGCCCATTTTCTTTCTCCCCTGCTCCCCACCATCACTATGGGGCCTGGAGTTTCCCCATGTCCAGGAGAGGGGGGAAAGAGGGGTGGGGTCAGGGCAGGCTGAGCTCCCACCTGAACTCACCAGCCCTAACACCTAGCTTCAGGACCCAGTGATTCATGCCCTCTCTGGGATAATGGTCTTCCTCTTGCTGCCAGCTGGTATACTTAGGCTTGGTATATGCTAGGAACTTATGTTGGTATAACTACATTGCTCAGGGGTGTGGAAAATCCACATCTTGAGCAATGTAGTTATACTGACCTAACTCCTCGTACTGACAGTGCCATGTCAACGGGAGGGCCTCTTCCGTCAACATAGCTACCACCTCTCAGAGGTGGATTACATACACTGATGGGAGAAGTTCTCCCATCAGCATAGATAGTGTCTTCACTAAGCGCTACTGCACTGCAGGGCGAGTGTAGACAAGCCCTTAGTCTTGTAACTTAGTGGTATCAGTCTGTGTTGCACTGCTGAAGGTTCATAGTTCAGACCCTGCTGTTGATTCATGTTGAGGGGGTTGTTACAATTGCAAATGGAATAACTTGTGTTTTACTTTTTTCTTCTGAAGAAAATCTAAGGCCGTGTCTACACCGCCACTTTCAGCACTAAAACGTTTGTCGTTCAGGGGTGTGAAAAAACACCCCCGAGTGACAAAAGTTTTAGCGCTGAAAAGTGCCAGTATAGAGAGCACTTTACCTCTGGGAGCTGCAATCCCGGTAATAAAGCTGTCACCACTCGTGGGAGAGTTCTCCCGCAGTGATAAAGCATTTCTACACTGCCCATGTCACAGTGCTGCTGTGCTGTAACGTGGGTAGTGCAGACATACCTTAAGTAATTACATGCTCAAATCAACTGTTTAAAAAAGCATTTAGGTCACAAAAACCAACACTTGAAAATTAATTGCATACACATCCATAAATGCGCTACCTTAATTCAGATACTGTTTTTTCCACAGGATGGACATAGAAGGTACTAAGGTTGTATGGGCAGCCATAAATCTGGCATTTCATTTTTGTATGCTATATATATACACACACACACACACAGAGCAATGTAGTTGCTGTATAGTGGCCTTGCGCATTCGAAAGTTTTGCAGCTGCTGCTTGTCATTCTATAGCGGCATAACGATGCGATCCCACCAGTTAGTGCTTGTTTTCTGGGCCCAGAAGTGGCGCTCAGCCACGTCAAGGAGATGTGAGACTGTTGCCAGCAATTGCGAATTACTCCACTCTGTCTTCCAGCAGCGCTGCTTGCGTGGCATCACATTGTTCTGTGCAGCAGCCCCTGTATCAGCTGTGTAAATTCTGTAGGATAAGGCGCAAGGTGTTTGTAATGCTCACAACAACAAGTGTACAGCTGAGTGGGGTCCATGCTATGGCATCGTATGGGTAACCCAGGCTTACGAAAAAAGGTATGAAAAAGGCTTGGTTTGTTAGCCTCCCATGATGCAGTTACCTTCCTTCCCTGAAATCAGTGGCAAACGCCATGTTCCCATAACCACCCGCACAACTGTTTTCATCCCATAAGGCATTGCAAGTCCACACCAAATTCCACTCGTCTACATGCACTGTGGGATAGCTACCCATAGTGTAGTGTTCTGTGCATCAGTGCAAGCCCTGCTAGTGAGGATGCACTCTGCCGTCACAATGATTATAGTGTGGACCCACAAGACTGAGTTGCTTAAATCGGAGGCTTGATGTAGACTTACATATAGTTGACTTAGAGTATAGAGTAACAAGTATAGAGTAACAAGAAGGGTTTCTTCAGGTATGTTGGCAACAAGAAGAAAGCCAAGGAAAGTGTGGGCCCCTTACTGAATGAGGGAGGCAAACTAGTGACAGAGGATGTGGAAAAAGCTAATGTACTCAATGCTTTTTTTGCCTCTGTTTTCACTAACAAGGTCAGCTCCCAGACTGCTGCGCTGGGCATCGCAAAATGGGGAAGAGATGGCCAGCCCTCTGTGGAGATAGAGGTGGTTAGGGACTATTTAGAAAAGCTGGACATGCACAAGTCCATGGGGCCGGACGAGTTGCATCCGAGAGTGCTGAAGGAATTGGCGGCTGTGATTGCAGAGCCATTGGCCATTATCTTTGAAAACTCATGGCGAACGGGGGAAGTCCCGGATGACTGGAAAAAGGCTAATGTAGTGCCAATCTTTAAAAAAGGGAAGAAGGAGGATCCTGGGAACTACAGGCCAGTCAGCCTCACCTCAGTCCCTGGAAAAATCATGGAGCAGGTCCTCAAAGAATCAATCCTGAAGCACTTGCATGAGAGGAAAGTGATCAGGAACAGCCAGCATGGATTCACCAAGGGAAGGTCATGCCTGACTAATCTAATCGCCTTTTATGAGGAGATTACTGGTTCTGTGGATGAAGGGAAAGCAGTGGATGTATTGTTTCTTGACTTTAGCAAAGCTTTTGACACGGTCTCCCACAGTATTCTTGTCAGCAAGTTAAGGAAGTATGGGCTGGAAGAATGCACTATAAGGTGGGTAGAAAGCTGGCTAGATTGTCGGGCTCAACGGGTAGTTATCAATGGCTCCATGTCTAGTTGGCAGCCGGTATCAAGTGGAGTGCCCCAAGGGTCGGTCCTGGGGCCGGTTTTGTTCAATATCTTCATAAATGATCTGGAGGATGGTGCGGATTGCACTCTCAGCAAATTTGCGGATGATACTAAACTGGGAGGAGTGGTAGATACGCTGGAGGGGAGGGATAGGATACAGAAGGACCTAGACAAATTGGAGGATTGGGCCAAAAGAAATCTGATGAGGTTCAATAAGGATAAGTGCAGGGTCCTGCACTTCGGACGGAAGAACCCAATGCACAGCTACAGACTAGGGACCGAATGGCTAGGCAGCAGTTCTGCGGAAAAGGACCTAGGGGTGACAGTGGACGAGAAGCTGGATATGAGTCAGCAGTGTGCCCTTGTTGCCAAGAAGGCCAATGGCATTTTGGGATGTATAAGTAGGGGCATAGCGAGCAGATCGAGGGACGTGATCGTTCCCCTCTATTCGACATTGGTGAGGCCTCATCTGGAGTACTGTGTCCAGTTTTGGACCCCACACTTCAAGAAGGATGTGGATAAATTGGAGAGAGTCCAGCGAAGGGCAACAAAAATGATTAGGGGTCTGGAACACATGACTTATGAGGAGAGGCTGAGGGAGCTGGGATTGTTTAGCCTGCAGAAGAGAAGAATGAGGGGGGATTTGATAGCTGCTTTCAACTACCTGAAAGGGGGTTCCAAAGAGGATGGCTCTAGACTGTTCTCAATGGTAGCAGATGACAGAACGAGGAGTAATGGTCTCAAGCTGCAGTGGGGGAGGTTTAGATTGGATATTAGGAAAAACTTTTTCACTAAGAGGGTGGTGAAACACTGGAATGCGTTACCTAGGGAGGTGGTAGAATCTCCTTCCTTAGAGGTTTTTAAGGTCAGGCTTGACAAAGCCCTGGCTGGGATGATTTAACTGGGAATTGGTCCTGCTTCGAGCAGGGGGTTGGACTAGATGACCTTCTGGGGTCCCTTCCAACCCTTATATTCTATGATTCTATGACTTTACTTTGTAGTGTAGACGTGGCCTTACCGTGTAAAGCCCTAATCATGCAAGGGCTTTGTTTGATTTTGATAACATGAGTAGTTCCATTGAACTAGTGGGACTACTCATGCTTAAAGCTTGGTATGTAAGTGTTTGCAGGATTGGGGCCTATGCACCTGATCCAATATTCACTGAAGTAGATGAAAAGACTCCCACTGACTTCAGGCTGTCAGCAGATCAGACAAAGCAGGGAGTGATAAGGGTGGTGGTTGACCAGTCATTATGTTAAGTTAAACAAGTTTTCTTTTGCTAGTAGGAGAGGTCATTTCTAATAGTTTTAAACACACGTATGTTCATACCAATGTTTTTTTTTTGTAATCAAACTGTTATAGTGGTTACACAAACAGTGCTTTTGTATCAGGTATATTACCTGCTTCCAGCACACTAAACTTTTTTTTTTGCATACCTCTTTCACCAACTATCCTCTCCTACCCTAATACTTGTTGACGTTTGTCTTTTGTGTGAATTATTGCCATGTAAATAGTGTTAGTATTGTCTACTTTAATATACCTTAACTAATTTAAGGTTGTGTATTTTCTTGAAGTGTTTGAGACATGGTCCTTGAAAAACTATATATTTATTATGGATGGAGCGGTCAGGGTCCATTAACTGAGCGGAGAGGCTAGCATTTGGAACCCAGATCCCTGAACAGTGTCAAAATTCTTCTTGTTACAAAACAATCTGGAAAGACTATCACAGGGATCCTTAGGTTCCCTTTGTGCTTTATGCTATGTCTTAGGGGTGATGGTTTAAATGGACATACTATCAATGTGATTGTGAAGCCTTGAATGAACACTTAAGTGATACAGGAAGTATCATTCAGTAGGTGATACTCTTTCCTCCACAACAATATGGGGCCAGTTTCCCAGCAAAGTATTAAGTGCCACTGTGCCGATGAAGGTGCTCTCTTTTTAAAGACACAAGAAATGGTGTCGTTACTATTCAGGGTCATTAAATGTCCTTTAAAAAAAAGGCTAAATGTCAAGATTGGGGGTAATTATATTTTGCCTGCCAAAATTCATCCAGGCCTCTTAATTTCTCTCTCTTTTCAACTTGTCCTACACAATTAACAGTGACTATGTTTCACAACAGAGTTGGCTGCATTTCTGTTGAAGAGGATGTGTGTCTCATGTATTAATTGTTTGTGTTAAATCTTGAATCCTGCAGGATAGAAGGTATTATTGAAGGCTATGTCTACACTACAGACTATGTCAGCAAACCTTATGTTGCTCAGAGTTGTGAATAAATCACCCCCCCAAGCAACATAGTTACACTGACATAGGCCCTCATCTGCACAAAGCTATGCCGGTGGGAGAGCTTCTCCCACTGACATTGCTTCTGCTGTTCACAGAGCTCTCCTACTGGCATAGAACAGAGGTGGGTAAACTACGGCCCGCGGGACCGTCCTGCCTGACCTCTGAATTCCTGGCCGGGGAGGCTAGCCCCTGTCCCCCATCCCCTGCAGCCTCAGCACGCTGCGCTGCCAGCGCTCTGGCCTGCCGCTCCTGCCAGGCAGCACGGGCTGCGAGCTCCTGCTGCTCTGAGCAGCATGGTATGGGTGCGGGGGGCTTGGATAAGGGGCAGAGGGTCCCAGTGGGCAGTGAGGGGACAGGGAGCAGAGGGTGTTGGATATGCATGGAAATCCCGGGGGGGGGGGGTTGTCAGGGGTGTGGATAGAAGTCGGGGCAGTCATGGGACAGGGGTGGTTGGATGGGGGTCGGGTCCCAGGGGCAGTTTGGGGCGGGAGTCCCAGGAGGGGGCGGTCAGGGGACAAGGAGCATTGGATGGGGGTCGGGTCCCAGAGGCAGTTTGGGGCGGGAGTCCCAGGAGGGGGCGGTCAGGGGACAAGGAGCATTGGATGAGTCGGGGATTCTGAGGGGGGGGGGGCAGTCAGGAGGCAGGAAGTGGAAGGGGGCAGAGGCCAGGCTGTTTGGGGGAGGAACAGCCTTCCCTTCCTGGTCCTCCATACAGTTTCACAACACCAGTGTGGCCCTCGGGCCAAAAAGTTTGCCCATCCTGGCATAGAGTGTCTTCACCAGATGCGCAGCAGCAGCAGAGCTGTGGCACTACAGTGCTGTATGCCAAGGCGTGCCCCCAGGCAGTGTTTCTCAACCTTCTTGTGACCGCCCCTCCAAAACTTTAAAAATTGCAACCCCCCACCTCATCTTCAATATCATTAAGTAAATTATGAAGAACACTCAGGGCCAGCATTAGGCGGTGTCAAGCAGGGAAACTGCCCAGGGCCTCACACCAGAGGAGGGCCCTGCAAAGCTAACTTACTTGTCCAAGCCCGGCTGCCTGGGAGACTGAAGCCAGAGCCGCACCACCCAGGGCGCTGAAGCTGGTAACTTACCTTCACGGGGCCCCCTGTGATGTGGGGCCCCGGGCACTACCGTGCTTGCCACCTCCTAACACCAGCCCTGCACTTGCAACTCCTCTGAACCCGTCCCACGACCTACCCCAAGACTGAGAAACACTACCAAAGGCCCCCCGTTTCTGCAATTTGCAGCACCTGCACAGGGCTCCATTGTCTTCAACAGAGATCCGTGCATGTTCAGTAGTGTGCATATGTGTTTTGAATCCCAGGATAAAGGCCTATATTCCTTTTCACATTAACAGTCTATTTTACTTTCTGGTTCCCCTGTATAGCACAATGTTATGTTCACATTGGATCACAATGTTGCAAAAGAATGTTTAACTTAAAAAACTCACCACTATACACAGGCACTTCATTAAAAATTTTTAAAAGTCATGAAAACTCTTCTATCCATATTCAATTTCTAAAAGCCTAAATTAACTGATGTCACTTTAAAACAGTGGTGCACAAACTTTTCCAGTCGTTCCCCCCCCACCACCAGTTTACCATTAATGAAATCTGTCCACATCCCTCCTCCATTACAGCAAAGCTAAGGCTTCCTCAGCAGCAGAGCTTGGGCTGAAGGCAGAGTTGAGGACTGAACTGGGGATGGGGGAGGAGCTGGGGCTAGAGGCAGAGTTGATCTGGGGTCAAAGAGTCAGTGAGGGCAGAGCTGGTCTGTAGACAGAGAGGGAATAAGGACAGAGCTGGGCAGGGGGCGGAACGGGAGCTGGGGGCAGTTCTGGCCTGAAAACAGAGCTTGGGGCATGGCACTCCCTACCCACTCCCTATGGGGGCTGGCCCAGGTCCTGCTGTATGTTCCCCCACCCCTCAAATGTTCCTGATAAGCAACATTACAATAGACTCTCGATAGCTAGCGAACTGAAGCAGCAAGCTGGAGTTTTGTGAGAGAGTTCTCCAGGCAAAGGAGGAGCAACAACGTGCCCTTTGGGGTGCATTTGTTAGTTTGCTTGAAATGTGTCTGCTTGATGGAAGTTTATAATGTGGTCCATTGTGGGGAGGGAGTGTCCTGTTCAGCCTAGTGGCATGGTAGGCAAGATTGAGAGCTTCTTAACCAGGCTTTGATCCCTAATCCCTTTAGGATATGTTAACCAGAGCTACTCAGATAAAACAGGGGTTTAAAAAGCCATCTCCATAGCAACGAGAGGAGCTAGTGAACAGGAGCAGCAAACAGGAGTTTTGTGAGGAAGTTTAGAGGGGGAGTGGGAGTGCCAAATACACCTAATATTCCCTAAACTTAAGCCAACATACACTTCCCCAACCCAGCCCCCCCCAAAAAAGCTGCAGAAGTTAAAATAATGCAGGCAGAAGTCTAGCAGCAGAGGCTATCCATTTTATTGTGACAGGTTTCAGAGGAACAGCCGTGTTAGTCTGTATTCGCAAAAAGAAAAGGAGTACTTGTGGCACCTTAGAGACTAACCAATTTATTTGAGCATGAGCTTTCGTGAGCTACAGCTCACTTCATCAGATGTATACCGTGGAAACTGCAGCAGACTTTATATACACACAGAGAATATGAAACAATACCTCCTCCCACCCCACTGTCCTGCTGGTAATAGCTTATCTAAAGTGATCAACAGGTGGGCCATTTCCAGCACAAATCCAGGTTTTCTCACCCTCCACCCCCCCACACAAATTCACTCTCCTGCTGGTGCTAGCCCATCCAAAGTGACAACTCTTTACATAATCAAGTCGGGTTATTTCCTGCATAGATCCAGGTTTTCTCACATCCCCCCCACCCCCATACACACACAAACGAGCTATTACCAGCAGGAGAGTGAGTTTGTGTGTGTATGGGGGTGGGGGGGATGTGAGAAAACCTGGATCTATGCAGGAAATAACCCGACTTGATTATGTAAAGAGTTGTCACTTTGGATGGGCTAGCACCAGCAGGAGAGTGAATTTGTGTGGGGGGGTGGAGGGTGAGAAAACCTGGATTTGTGCTGGAAATGGCCCACCTGTTGATCACTTTAGATAAGCTATTACCAGCAGGACAGTGGGGTGGGAGGAGGTATTGTTTCATATTCTCTGTGTGTATATAAAGTCTGCTGCAGTTTCCACGGTATACATCTGATGAAGTGAGCTGTAGCTCACGAAAGCTCATGCTCAAATAAATTGGTTAGTCTCTAAGGTGCCACAAGTACTCCTTTTCATTTTATTGTGCTGAATACAGCATGTATGATTACCTGCCTTGTGGTAAGGTAGCATGTGTGTGCCTTTCGGGCAAGTAGTTCATACCCCGTCAGAGAGACAGGATGGGCACTTGAGACCAAAGTGGTTGAACTGGAGGAGCCAGGGGAGACAGAGAGGTATATACACAAGACTTTCCAGCACACAGTAAAATGGCTCCACCCCCACGATGACAGCCTCTGTGATATTCAGGAGAATGAATGTCTTGGGGAAGGAAAGCATCAAGCTGGAGCAGAGGGAAATGATCCTATATTGGTGATCCTCCTTCCAGATGTCGTCATGGTTTCTTCTCACACCGAGGCTCCCCATCCTGGGGAGGGGTCCCCAGTTATTAGGAAAGACAGGTGATAATAATTGGGGGATTTGATTATGAGAAATACAGGTAGTTGGTTTTGTGAGGACCAGAAGAACCACATCATGAATTGCCTACCGGCTATGAAAGTTGTGGACCTCAAGACATCTAGATAGATGTATTAACAAAGAAACAGCAGAAGTTGATAAAACACAGGTAGGAACTGAAGGGAAACAATCATATGAAACAGAGTCCGATTCAATTACATCACATGAAGGTAGACAATTAAATATTGACAAAAATTTTATAAGTGCTTGTATACAATGCAAGAAGTCTAAATACTAAGGTGGGTGAACTTGAGTTCCTGGTATTAAATGAGGATATTGATATAATAGGCATCACAGAAAGTGGGTGGAACTTTGATAATCAATGGGGATGTGGTAATACCAGGGTATAATAAAATATATAGGAATGACAGAGATGGCCAAACTGAGTGATCATAATGTAATTAAATGTAACATCCTTGTGGGGGGCGGGGCGGGGAACACCAATGAAACCCACTACAGTAGCACTGTAGTTAAAAGTAAAAAGTTACTGAGTGCTTCCGCTATATTCCCCTCTTGGGCCTAAACAGAGTAAAAGAGGTGGTTAGCGGCAAAAAGGCATACTTTAAAAATTCAAAGTCAAATCATACTGAGGAAAATAGAAAGGATCACAAACTCTGGCAAGTCAAGTGTAAAAGCACAATTATGCAGGCCAAAAAGAATTTAAAGAGCAACTAACAAAAGACAAAAAATGACAAAAAAAATTTTGTTAAGTATATCAGAAGCAGGAAGCCTGCCAAACAATCGGTGTGGCCACTGGACGATTGAGGTTCTAAAGGAGCATTCAAGGAAAACAAGGCCATTGCGGAAGAGTTAAATGAATTCTTTGGATCAGTCTATACCACAGAGCATGTGAGGAAGATTCCCACATCTGAGCCATTCTTTTTAGGGGACATATCTGAGGAACTGTCCCAGATTGAAGTGCTGATAGAAGAGGTCTTGGAACCACCTGACTTCAATGAGTTCTGTATCAGATCTTAGGCAAGGGATCAGGGTGTACAGAACCACAAAAGCATACTTACTAACCTTCAAATTTCAGCCTATGCATCTCCACTCAGGGACAATGAAAAAAGTTCTTCTATATTAACATCAAAACACTTTAAGAAAGGAAGATTACTCATGCTGCAGTCTGAGGACAGATATATGCAAAACAAAAATATCTGTTTATAGGTGCTTCATTGAAGCAAAATCTCATAAAATACTTCTCAGTTGGTAGTATTCAGAAAAGGCTTCCATGGGAAATTAACACCCAATCTCTTTGTGAACTTCTCTAATACTCCAAATAAACTTTAGAGGAATGACATGTGCACATCTATGCAGACCTAAGACTTTAATAACGTTTGAGTTAAACCAACCCCCAAGTCACCATGCAGCATAGCAATTCATTTCCAGCAATACAGCCATCTCAGGATGTTTTATGAGAATGTGCTTCCAGCAATGTAGTAAGTTGTGCTAGTGGGACTTAAAACTAAAAACAATACTATCCAAGCATATACATACAGTAGGCTACCAACTAAAATGGGGAAAATGTTGAGTTACAACATGAGGCTCATTTGTCATTTTTAACAAGGCTCAGCACAGGGTTTTAATAGACCACACATTTCAGTGCAGCCAGACAGTACTTTAAATCTAATTTAATACAACTTTTCTTGAACACCAAAAGGTGGTCAAAATGCAACTTGTAAAACAAAACTTCCCAGTTTTTATTGGATATTTATCCCAGTTATATCCTGATTTAGCTTAATTTTTTAAAACACATGTACTTCTGACAGCCTTTGGTTTGACAGTTTCTTATAAATGCACTTCAGGTTTACAGATTCCTCATGGTCCTATTTGTTGCATGCATCAGCTTGCTCTGTTCATTCTGCAGTTTTATATACTGTGTGTCTCACTTTATTATTACAGCTCAAGATGTATGACAATAGTTTACTATCAAACTAAGAATGAGAATCTTAGCAGGCAAAGAAAGCCCAAAGCAGTTTATTGAGTTACTTAATATAACATTTTGTAGCACCACCACATATTATGTTGGAACATTATTCTACTAATCTTAGTCACTAATCAGGCAAAAGAATGGAAGTCAGTAACTCTGAGTTCTATTCTTGGCTCTGCAGGTTACCTGTGCACCCTATAGGCAAGTCACACAACACTGGTATCTGAGTATGCTTATTTTTTGAAAGGGGAAAAATACTATTACCATACTTCACAAGGATGTTGTGATGATTAAACTCTGTAATGAGTGAGATGTGCTATAGTGATGAGTGTTATAGAAATGTAAACAAAAATAAATGCCATCTCAGAATGCACTCTCAGTAACACTCATAAGTGAACAAGATCAGGCTAAATCAGTACTGAACCAATACCCAAACATGAGGCCACAGGGCAACATGCTATTCTGTAGGAGATGCCACCTTCTGGATAAAACGTAGAAATAGGGTCCTGAGCACATGAAGTCAATGAAAATCTCTTGGCACTTGTCACAAAATACACAGATGTTAGCTTCAGGGTCTTGACTAAATTCCAATTTGGTAATTAGTTGGCTAGTCTCATTTCTCTTTATATTTTAAACCTACTAAAATATTCTTCTCTTATCTTAAACTGTTGTGCAAAACAACTGTTGTGTTTAATTCCAGAGATAGCTATTCACACCCACCCTTGTTTCTCTAATATCCTTGACCAACACAGCTACAACACTGCAAACAGATATTCAATCATCATTAATAAGCATGGATCAGACATATTTGTGAAGGGCTACACTATAGTACAGCTACGGACCTTTGCAGTCTACTTGATTTCTTTTCCAACGCAAAGAAACCTTTAAATACAAGTTAATAACTGAATTAGAAACAATGACAACTCATATCCTCAAGTTTTGCCCATACTATACATACACACCTTAATGACTTTTAGGACCAACAGATATACCAACCAAACAGCAGTGGCACTTCATGGTTAGCACAGATTTGGTTTCTGCCTTTGGAAAAAGATACACTCCACAGACACCAAGCTTTGCTGTCTTATGTTCTCGGTACCAAAGACACTTGATTAAGGCCAGGTCTATGCTACACAGTTAGGTCAATGTAAGGCAGCTTACATCAACCTAATTAGGTCAATATACACACTACTGCCTTCTCCTGCAAACGTAGGCTCCCTACTACATCGACAAAATAACTGCACCTCCATGAGAGGCATCGAATTTATGTTGGGGTAGTTAGGGCAACACAGCATCTTTGTAGACATTGCCTTACTTACATTGGCTGTTGGTTGCTCCAGCATGGAGCCATGAAATCGACAAAGCTGGACAACGGCTACCCCAGCTCCCCACTCCCAACCAGGCTGCAGCCCAGAGGCTCCCCACTTCCAGCTGGGAACGGAGAGCCAAGAGCCGGGGGGTGGGGGGGGGCCGGGCTCCCAACGGGGAGCCACACGGAACTAAGAGCCATGGCTCTCACCCACCACACTGCCCCTCTTCAGTCAGTGGAAGCACTCCTGGTGAGGACACGCACCACCAACAGAAGGAGGGTAATGTGGACCTAACATAGGGAGACTTAGGGCTGTAATGTAGACATGCCTGTAAGAGGCCAAAAGATTTTCCAAAACGTCAAGAGCTTTTTTCACCTACACTTCAGCACGAAGGTGACAGCAAAGAAGGTACCTGTTGCTATTCCTTATTTTTTTTAAATAGAAATATTTGCATTGAAAATCAAGCGATGCAAATATAATACACAGTAACTTATTAATTACACAAGTAAGGATATCAGTTTTCTTTAAAAAAAGCATGCATTCAAAAAGTATTTTTTACTTGGCAACAACTCTAAGCCCCTAAAATGGAAAGGATTTTTTACTTGATTTATCAGCTACAGTTGAACAGTGTAGATGCATAAACCAACCACAACTTAAACAGGGGTACTCTGCATCATATTGTGCATATAATTACTTGATTTTTTAAAATGTTAGCTCTCAATGGTGCTTAATTACTTTAGCTGCAAGCATATGCATGTAACACCCACATACTGTAGCATAGCCAAGAACTTTTGTTGCCACCTGTAAAATGTTACTGAAATAGCACAGCACTGCATCAGAAACTCTACTCTTGCTCCATATAGAGAAGGTAAATGGAATATAGAAGGTCACACAAAAACAAATATACCTTCTTCATTATCCACTGTTATAACTTTATATCTGGTACCTCAAGATGACTATCCAATTCCCAGATCTATTTAAAATAACTGTAAATGAGAAACCATTAAACAGCGTTAGAGTCCTTAAACCAGTATCTACACTAGCACTTTTTACAGAAATGAGCTGCAACAGTGGTGATAGCAACAGCTCTAGTATA
This sequence comes from Caretta caretta, assembly GCF_965140235.1. Classification (NCBI taxonomy): domain Eukaryota; kingdom Metazoa; phylum Chordata; order Testudines; family Cheloniidae; genus Caretta; species Caretta caretta. Next base: position 65,058,281 of record NC_134211.1, on the reverse strand, counting down.
AGGCAGCACATATGTTTTAGCCATTGCATCATCTAAACATAATAGGAAAAGGCCTATGTGAAGCTGAGGGTGTAAAGGTTCTACTATATACCCAAGGCCTAGCAATCAGCTATGGCTGGAGCTACCTTCAAGAATCTGAAGAGAAGCAACAGCTAAAACTCCAAACTGATTGTGTTCTTTGCAGCATTCACCTGGTTTCCCTCCCACCCCTCTGTTTCTTCTGGTTGGTTTTCCTCATCCCTTCTCTCACTCTCCAAGAGGGAACCATAGGGAAACCCGGGGGAAAGCATCTCTTTAGCCCCATCTCTTCTTCCTTTACACCTCACATAGTTTCAACAAGCATATTTACACAAATGACTCAAAAATCTCCTACTACTACCGGAATACATCAAAACCCACATTACCCTCCAGCAAGAGCCATATATCTGTTTCTCCACTCTCTTATGCTGGATGTTCTGCTGTCAACTTTAACTTAACGTGGCCAAAGCTAAATTCCTGATCTTTCTCCCAAAACTCTCTTCACTCTCCACTTTACCATTGTTAACACGATAATATTCCCAATCTCTCAGGCCTGTAACTTTGTGATCACATTGGACTCTTCCATTTCAGTTGCCCCACACATTCAGGCTGTGTCCGAATCTTACCTCTTCTTGTTCCAAAACATTTCTAACATCCTTCCTATCTTTTCTTTTTCTAGACTTTTAGTGCTCAAACTTTTACTGTCACACCCCCTACTTACCAGTAACAGAATCTGTCCGTGCTATCCTACCCTCGAATTACTGCACAGTTGCCTCAACAGAGGAGATTGGGCTGAAGACAGAGCTGGGGGCTGAACTGGGAAAGGATAAGGAGTTGGGGTTAGAGGCAGAGCTGGACTGGGGAGAGAGTGGGAATGAGGCAGAGCTGGGCTGGCGATGGAGCAGGGGGCAGCGTAAAGCTGTGGCTGGGACCAGAACTGGGCAGAGAGCAAAGTGTAGCTGTAGCCAGAGCAGGGGTGGGAGTGAGGTAGAGCGGAGCTGCAGCTGGGACCGGAACAGAGCTACAGCCCCATGGGGGCTAGCCTGGGCCCTGCTGCTCCCTCCCCAAACTTTCCTCTATATCCCCCTAGGGGGGGTATGGCCCACAGTTCAGAGACCACAGACAAAATTTTCATCGTCTCCTGTTTTCATTACCACCTCCAGTTTCCTTAACACCCATATTTCCACTCTCCAATCGATTCAAAACACAGCTGCTAAACATAATTTCCTTGACTTCTCACTCTCTTCCTGGATACCCCTCTTTCACCACATCAACTGCAAGCTTCTTCTCCTCTTCAAAGCCCTCCACAACTGTTCTCCTCCCTAATTCTCTGCTTGTTTCTTAAAGCATCATGCGTACCCCAATCTGCCCAAGATGCTGGTCTCATCTGATCATCTGTCAGCTTCCCACACAAACATCTCCTTTCACAGTGCCCCTTACGTCTTCTCCCTGAACTTGTTTGTAAGGCTACTGTCTTCTCCATCTTTAAATCTCCTAGCCTTCTGCTTTGACATCCATGAGAAATCAACCATTAATAAAGGCTAGGCTAAAAAGTAATTGGGAATACTTGACATTTACAACATATACAAATTTGCAATTTTAAAAATCAAACACCCAAAATCTCTTCCCCTTCCTATCCTGCACAGGGTTATTTGTCTTCTTTGGTTGTACACTTATTGATGATAGGACTGTATGTGATCAGTCTTGCTTGTGCACTACAGAAATTTAAATATTATAAATAATAAAAGTCAACTAAGAAAACCAAAATCTAACTTCCATATTGGTTTTTTTTTCCGATTTTGCACAGATGATGGTCTGAAGTAAGTATTTGTTTTTCCAGTTTTCAAAGAACTGTATACCATATCAGCTGCTGAGCAAGCTGAAGAGCATGTCCACAATGTATGCTCTCTTGTCCTTGACAGGAATAAACCTGTTGGCAGTTTGAGATAAATATCTCCTTGTAAGTAATGAGATGCTGAAATTAAACACATTAAAAGGAATAAAATGGTAGTTGTCCAACTACAGAAAATTGCAAAATGTCCTTTCAGCTGCTTCTAGTGTGAAAGCATTCACTTGTAAATACTGGGGTTTGACCAAACTGGCAGTAAACATATAATGGCTTTTTTGACTAGTTGTATTTTACCAAAACAGTGCTCTAAACTAGGATGAATTGAATCTTGTCATATAAGAGTTACCTAATCATTGCTATTCACTTGTTTTAATAGTCATTCTAAGTTATCACTCAGTTTAAAAATCTTGACTGCATCAACATTTATGTGAATGACAATAAAATGGATATTATGGATTTAATCAAACAGATAATTCCTTTAGCGTTCGGGGGGGAAGAAAGGTTGGTCTCTCTTTTTATTTAGCCTAGTATACTGATGGCCCTTTAAAATTCTCTTTTCACATCTGAAAGTAAACACTTGTACCACAGTGCTCATATTAAAGGATGTCATAACAATGTTATTAAACGACAAACAAATCTAAGTAGGTTTAAAGATTAAGGGTTTGACTACAGGAGTGGGTTATTCTGCAATAAATTAACATGGGAATTTAAAGCAGAATAGCAATTCTACAATATCTTCCTGTGTGGACACACTGGCTATGGCTACACTAGAGAGCTCTCCCATCGACTTAATTAATCGACCCCTAACTAGCAGCAGCAGCTATGTCGGAGAAGTTCTCCCGCCAAGACAGCACTGTCCACACCGGCGTTTAGGTCCCTGTAACTTATGTCTCTCAGGGAGGTGGCTTATTCACACCCTGAGCAGCATAAGTTATATCGACATAAGTGGTAGTATAAACATACCCTCTTTTTCAGGAAACAGAGTGCCATTTTCCAGGTTAGCTTAATCTGCTTCCAAACTGAATTAAACTAAACCGGAAAAAGGCACTCTTAATCCTGAATAAGTGCATCCACATGGGGAATTATTCCCCAACAACTATTGCAGTCAATTTCCCCATGTAGACAAGCCTTTAATAAAGCCAAAAAAATAAATGTCTTTTCATCTTAGGAAAAAAACATACAATTCCATTTTCCTTTAGTACATATTTCATAATTTCCTCTAATTAACAGAGGCGTTGGTGTGTTAACAAAGATCACTTCTACTCTTTCTGCATCATACTGCAGTAAAGATATAATGCTGACTTTTTGACATCACAGTAACTTCCATGGAAACAAAGGTATGTGAAATACAAGCTGATGACTTCACTGCAGGGGAGTCAGCAGAAAGCCTAGTGGGACAGTTAGGAAGACAGCCTTCATTCAAACATGATCTTTTTCAATAACTGGAGAGGGAAAATGCAAAAACAAGAACTGGGCAAGTAAGTTGCTTTTTATATAAAATATTTGTTTTCTTTCTCTGCCTTCACAAGTTTGCTTTATCTTGAAAATTGTTCTCCAGATTTCATTCTTTGCTCAGGCGGCTGACAACCACTAACAGTAATGTAACGGTCTATTTCAGAGGTTCTTAAACTTCATTGTACCACGACCCCCTTCTGACAACAAAAATTACTACTTGACCCTGGGAGGGGGGACCAAAGCCTGAGCCTGCCCGAACCCCGCCACTCCGGGTTGGGGGGCCAAAGCCCGAGCCCCACTGCGCTGGGCAGGGAGGCAGGGGGAAAGCAGTCAAAACACAAGGGCTTCAGCCCCAGGCAGGGGACCTGTAACCTGAGCCCTGCTGCCCAGGGCTTTGAAGCCCTCTGGCTCAGGACTTCGGCTTCAGATGCAGCCCCGGGTGCCAGCAAGTCTAATGCCAACCCTGGCGACTCCATTAAAATGGGGTTAGGACCCCAAAGTTTGAGAACTGCTGGTCTACCTTTTTTTTTTTTTTAAGTCACCAAAATATGTACAATAAAAGGTTTAGCCAACTTGAGAATTGAAACTACAACAATATTGCCAATGTAATGTAGTATGTAAAAGATACACTAATTTATGAACTCAAGATGTTTAGGGGTTTTTTGTTTTGTTTTTTAAGGGATGAGAACATATAAAACTTGTAGAATTATTCAGTCCTTCAGCATAGCCTAGAAGTTTAAAATCTAATTTAGTCTTTCAAAATTATACATTTAATACTAGAAGCCTGGATTGTATTCAGCAGAAACCCGGCAGGCCCACTAACATTTACTCTGCAGAGTGCAGTATCCACTTACATGAGACATGCACAAATATCTCCTTTGCCACCATCCAATTAAACAGTTCCAGGCAAATGTAAGTTAATTAAAAGGACTAAGGAGAAGGGGAAATATAGACTCCAAATAGCATTGCTCCTTAACTGAGTAGTTCATTCTTACAGTCTAAAGAATTCAGACTGCCAATTCAGTAAAGAAGTGTTGTCCGGAACAATAACTAAAAGATATACTTACCGGTGATTAAATTAAAATAATAGTTTACCTGTGAAGTGACAATCTTAGTTATTATATGAATTTGTAAAAAATAAATATCTATTTGCACTGAGACAATACCTCTCAAAAAAGTCTCAAAAAACTCTTTACCAGTTTGAATTTACTTTTCCACATTCTCAGGGGCATATAAATTATTATTTATTGTCCACTAATTTCTAATCTACCTTTTTCTACTGGTACACTAGGTCTCACATTTGTAATGCAACAGCAAGTGAAGTTTGCTTTATTCTGCAAGCACCAGTTCTTCAGAAGTTTGAATAGTGCAATAAAGTGAACTCTCAAAGACAGACATTAAAAAGACAAAGTTTTATTATTGGCCTCTTACAGAAAAATGTGTAGTTCCTAGGTGTCAGTGGATGAAAGAAAAGAAATCAGGTTTTCTGCCACAGAGGTCTGCAACCTCACAGCCAAAATTAAAGCATGTGCATAGTCATCGGTGACACTGCTGATATCCCAAGCAAAAAAAAACCACACAAAATGGACTAAATATGAAAAAACTACAAAGCATTTTAGCTGAGCCACAAAAAGTTTTCTACCAAGATGCTTTGGATTTTTTAAAAGACAGCTAAGAAATTCCTACAACTACCACTTCATAATTTAGTGCTTATTTTTTCCATCATTTATCTGAACCAGACAGATTGGAAAAAGTTGGAAGTTGAAAAACAAATTCTTTTTGAAATACTTGCTACAAAAGGTGTAAGATTTGCACTGCATACTTCAGGTGACTATGTGAAATACAAAGAGAGAGATTATTTTACATTAAGCATGGAAGTAACAACTGCAATTTGTTATTTTAAGACTTTAGAAACAAAACAGGTCAAATTCAACAACAATAAATATATTTTAATTTCAAAAACACAAAAACTTAAACGTTTTTCAGTATTATGTCAAAATTAGGTAGTTACTGGACAGAAGAGCAACATGTATTTTTTGTCAAGCAACATGTCACCTCTTGCAACCATTAGCTGTACTTGGCTAAGCAAAAAAATAGGCAACAGACGTGAAGCAAGATATTTGCTTACTTTCCTGGCTGAAGGAAAGATACTATTAAAACTGACACTGTGATACCAACAGGCAGCAACTATGTTTCAGTGTAAAAGAACTCTTCATAAACAGATTCGAAAGACAACTTTTCCTTTTAGATGCCCTCAATTTATACTATAGTTAGTACTTCATACCAAGACAAAAGAAACCAATAAGAAGAATAAACTGGTTTAAAAGCAAATGTGTTGTGTGACAGTAATATTTACATCAGTTATCAATATTTAAAAGCCAACAGATGGAACTTTCCCCATGATCTATTTGATTTTTAAATTTTACATCTTCAAACCACTCAAATAGTCCTTAACATCTGTGAGGTAAATGTTATCCCAATTTTACAGATGGGAAAACTAAAACAGAGAGAATAATTCTGTGCCCAAAGCCACTGAAGGAGTCTCTCTCAGAGCTGGGATTACAACTTGGAATTCCTGTCTCACAGTCCTATGCACTAACCAGAAGGTCACCCCCATCTCCCAATAACACTTAGCACATGATTTTTTGAAAGTACACACACACACACACTACGTATCTCAACACAAAAATAATCCAGATAATTTATACACAAACAAGTTGTCTTACAGAATCTTGTATTTTCCAGGACTATGATATATCTGACAGTAATGAACAGCCACATAAAACTCTATGGTTGATACTTATCATTCTAGCATCTGAACCAGGCATTTAAGTTTCCAAAGTAATATGAATAGAAGCAGAGAGGATGAATTTTGATCTAACACACAAATCTACAGGGGTTTTTCCATATATTATATATATATATTCAGATCTCTTTGAAATAACACTAAAAAGGATCCTCCATTAGTGATTATGAAACTCACCAGTTGCAGATTTTTTTTAATTAATTAATTTGCTCTATTCAAACGAAGTTCTCTTTAAGGAACATTCCCACAAAGAAAAAAATCTTCAGAACAACTAAGCTAATGTTACACTAAGCACAACAGGCTCATGGTAGATCCCAATCCAGAGTCTGAAAATCCCACTTGCCTACTTGTATTAGTAAACAGGAAGATGAATAAAAAGGGCCAAACTCGTTAACTTCTGTAGAATTTAAGCTTCCATGTTAAAAAGAAAAAAAAAAAAAGTATCTAGCCCTTATGTTAATGTAGACACCCTTCCAAATGTAAGCCAATACAGGATTCTCTTTCTGAGCCCAAAGACAAAGGACTCCAGTGTCTCTGCAACTACTCATAGGTCTCCCAACTCAGTGGTTCTCAACCAGGGGTCCGGGACCACATAGCGGGCCGCAAGCAGGTTTCAGGGGGGCGGCCAAGCAGAGCCAGCATTAGACTCACTGAAGCCCAGGGTAGAAAGCCGAAGTCCCAGTACCTGGAACTGAAGCCGAAGTCTGAGCAATGTAGCTTGGGAAGAGCCCTGTAGCATAGAGTCCCAGGCAATTGCCCTGCTTGCTACCCCTTAATGCCAGCCCTGGCTTTTATATGCAGAAAACCAGTTATTGTGGCACAGGTGGGCCACGGAGTTTTTATAGCATCTTGAAAAAGCACATCGGAAAGAAAAAGGTTGAGAACCGCTGTCCCAACTGACACCAAAGTGACTGCTATCTAGGACCCATGGGTAGAACAAATGACTATGAATCATATTAGTTTTACAAAGCAACTGCTTAGAAAAAGCTAGAACCAGTTTGAGGCACTAAAATATTGCTACTCAAACTCACTGTCCCATCGCCATTTTTGGCAGCACCCTCAAGGTATAATATTTAGGCATCCATCTAGCATGTGTAAGGTAAAGTGTACAAGCTCTGTCCCAAACAGTTTGAGGTTTTTATTTTAATTAAAAACAAGAACCACCACAGCTTTTCATATCCCATAAGATATCACTTTAAACAAATTCAGCTTAAATGTCCATCATTAGAAATTTAAAATGAATTCACTGATATATTAAGATTAACATACTTAAAATTTCCCATTTAGAGAGATCTATTTGAAGTCAAGCCACTGAGTCATATCTCCCTGGAAACGTGGAACAATCTAACATGGTATTTTTTTCTGCTAACAAAAAGGATATTTAACATATGATTAGTTTTAAATGCAGAATGCCGCATTGCTAAAGGAACAACAGATTGGGGTTTGTACCCCCTTTAACAAAGAATCTTCAGGCAAAGTCTCTTAAAACCTGGATTCGGAGTAACAGCGGTGTTAGTCTGTATTCGCAAAAAGAAAAGGAGTACTTGTGGCACCTTAGAGACTAACCAATTTATTTGAGCATGAGCTTTCGTGAGCTACAGCTCACTTCTGGTTAGTCTCTAAGGTGCCACAAGTACTCCTTTTCTTAAAACCTGGAAAAGAATATGGGCACTTTTCTGGATGGCAAGTAACTTGAAATCAATGGAGGTCCATTTTCATACTAGGTACTTTATAGCAATAACAAACAATCTTTCTTCAGGAAGAGGAATTCCAGAACAGTAAAGCCTTCATCCTGCCTTCTGATAGACAGTGCACAGCACTGGAAAAAGTTCAGCTACTGTACATGTGAACAAGAGAAGAATAAACTGAACACTGATTTCAAAGTAAATAAAGCAAGGACAAAGATATTATGGAATCATCATATAAATGTTTAAAAAGTTAATCATGTTAACATGTAGACAGTAGTTGCTGAGAAAAAATGCAAAAACTTTAAAAGTCTGGGAGATGCTGCAACAGCCAAAGAAACACCGAAATAAAATAGTGTTTCCAACAAACCAACATGCAGGTTCAATCAGAATAATTTTTAAAGCACTGGAAATATCAACATTAGAAAGCCAACCAATCTGAGAGATCAAAACTTTGATGAGGGCAATGGTGCAACTGTTTCCACACCACAGTGGGATACCCTGGATTTCCAATCAGTAGTGCAAAGAACTGAATAGTTAGCAGCAAACCCCTTATTGAAGGGATTAAACTATTGATATGGAGAGAGCTGTGCTTTTGTCTTCTATACAATCAATACACTATAGTACAGTACAGAAAGCTGAATACAAAAGAGCGAAATGGGCCTCAACTCTTTCACACAGTAGAGTAACTTGTTTGTTTTCTCAGTGGCTTGTCCTTTTTTCACCTGGCTTTCCTCTGTTTGCAAGAATCCTGAACCAAATACTCTTGCTAAGCAGAACAAAAACAGAATTAAATAGCTGTTTTAGTAAGATAAAATATATGTTCAGTAATAGTAGAGTCTACAGTTTTGCAACTAAAAGTGTGTCAGATATATAGTTGAAAAATATTAATATGATTGAGGAGAGAAGTTACATTAGAATGCAAACAAAGTTCTTGAGATACCGCAGGCGAGAGACTGCATAGGCAAGGAAAAACCTCTCAGTCATTTTGAAGACATGGGGAATGGAGGTAAGATTTTTGGACAAATTATCAAAATAGACTTTAAAAAATAGCTACAAAAATGTAGAAAGTAATAAAGAGATTTGCTAGACCAAGAGAGATAAACAGAAAAAAAGCCGAAAAAAGAAAATCATAAAGAAGTGATCATACATGTTAAGACAGAAATAGTAAAGACCAATGAAGAATACAGCAGTGCACAAATCCCAATTAAAATTTCATTTCCCTGTTAGACTTCTTTATTCTGATGCTGACATCTACACCTGCTAGTAGTCACAAACTCCCACCTTTGTGCAGATTCCTACATTTAAGTCACAGCCAGTGACCCCATTTTGCTTGTCACCTTGCAATATAAAAGATTCACTTAACCGTAACTAGAAAAGGAGTACTTGTGGCACCTTAGAGACTAACCCATTTATTTGAGCATAAGCTTTCATGAGCCGTAACTGTTAACCACGTATTTCCATCTGAACTAGTAATACTAACAACTAAACAGAAATTAACAGCAGTAGCACCTACTCAATGCATTGCTGAGCAACGTGCTAAGTACATTTTCCTTAATCAACTGACCATGTGTAAGCCAGTTACACAGGCAACTTAAATTTTTCTGTTCCTAATTATCTATTGTTATGAAGATTGAATTCATTATTCAAATAATGTCTGTCATGTAATTCAGACACTTCTACTTCCTGAATTCAATGAAAGCTCCCATTAAAAAAAAAAACACTAATTAAAAAAGGAAATGCAATGTGCTTTTTTGTATTACCAGCAAAAAATCTCAAATTCCCACATTGTGTTTCTGACTCAATGACTGGTATGAGATCTGATGGCCTAAGGCATGAAAGCCTTGACAGTGAAATACAATGTTTAAACCATTTCTCTGACACTTCTAACGCAAACTTTTGCTTCATTATTTCCACTTTTCTGATCCTCCCAAAAGGAGGGGGGGAAGGAGCTAGTTTGGCTTGATTGCACCTTCTAAATAGAAAATAATGACCAAACTTTCCATCAAACAAGACGACAATCATATGCTATTCGATCAACACTTATGCTGACTACAAGCAATTTTCTCCTTAGAAAATTGCTTTATGATTTAACCTTAAGAAAGTTAACACTTCACTCCCACGTAGCAGTCACAATGGTCAAGGGTCTGAGTCAGAGTTTCATCATGAAAGGATTGCTTTCTAGAGGAAACACCAATCTAAGTTCACCCAGATAGAGCTGGAATCTAATGAAATCTGACACCTTCACCTCCCGCCCCCTAAAAGCAAATTTACATTGTATTATCAGCTAAGGACACAGCTCACAGATACACTTCGGCCTGCATGCGTTAAGGGATTAATTAAAAACAGCATTACTAAAATATTCAGTGTAGATAAAGAAATCTTGTGAGCAGTACTACTCACAGAAATGCACACACACATTTTAGAAAAAAATGTCTTCTCCATGTAAAAAGTCACACACACACAGTAGTCAAGGTTACACAAGGAGATTTTCCTTTAAGTTGAGCAATTCCCCTTTTTGTACTGCTGCTTTATCAGAAATGAATAGATGCATTCCTCATTAAATGAACATGATCAACCTTATAATTGGTCAGTGTATGTGTATATTTTATTCATGAAAAGATATACAGTGAGAAATTCAATGTCACTAGTTTTGAAAATATAAAATGGAAAAGGGTGAAGAATGAGGTTGAAGTCTGCCCCCTCCTCTTTTGTCTCTTTACCTGGTTTTCCTCAAACACAAACACAACAACTACCTTATTCCATGAGATCCAGTTTAAGGCATCCCCTGTATTTCACTTCTCCAGACTTCAAGGAAAGAAATTAACCACCTCCAAACATTTCATTCCTCCACTCCCTTACCAAGGATATAAACATTTAGATTATCGGCACTGCCTTCAAATGAGCTAATCATCATTATTGTGGTGTCAAAACAGACTCAAAACAACTACAAAGCAAAAGCTGGCTTTTAACAAAATGAATAAAAAGTAAAGCTACTTGTATACTTATAGCACCAAATAAATAACTCACTTCTTATAGTGGAAACAGCCTAAAAATCAGATTATATCCCGCCCCAGTGATTGCTCTCTGATTTCAGTAAGGCACCTGAAGAGAAATGTAAAATTTAAGAAATGTTTTTTGTTTGTATTTAATGTTTTACTGCTTTCCTTAAATAGTACATGCAGTACTATAAGTAATGGGTATATTGCCTAAATCATCATTTCCTATTGTCATTTCAGAGCAACCTGAGCCTTGGTTCACTTAAAAGAGCTTACCCCCTTTTCCTTTCTTCCCCTCCTTGGGACCGTTTAGAGCCGTTCCCATTCGACGTTCCCCTTCCTAAAGAGAAAACACACATATACACAAAAGCAGTCACTACTGCACCTCCTCCTTCCACCACCACCTCCCTCAGTTTTGTTCATAGAGGAAAAATACCATTGGGGGGGTGGGGTGGGAATAAGTCCATGCCACTTTTTGCTGAAAAAGGAGGTATCCAAGAAGCAGCAGAAGAAGGTGGGGGTAGAAAAGCCAAGTTAATATTGCTGCTTCTCCTTCTCTTGTTTAAGTTGGGGGCAGGGTGACTGAGTGTGAGGAATCCTCATGTCCAACCCCCTCTTTTTCCTCCTCCGCCTGTCTCATCGGAAATCGGCTCCAGTCAGAGCCCCAGGACTTTTTCCCTGATCGTCTTGGGGCTGTTAAAGCCGGGGAGGGGGGCAGAGAAAGAGCGATCCTCTCCTCGCATAGAATCAATACATCAGCGCTCCACGACCTGCCCCACAAAAATCTGGGGGGAGAGCAAAAGACAGCGAGATGGGGTACAAGGACATGCTCTTCGCGGGGTCAGTGCCACGCAAGGCTCGAGGACTCCCCACGTACACATGGCAGTTTTGGGGGCCAGGGTCTAACTGACCCAGGGATGGGGGAAGGAGATAAAGAGATTAAATTAAGAGGCTTGGAGGGGTCTCTCCCCATAAGTGGCCAGTTCTCTCCAGGACCCTCCCCACCACCAAACTCTGGAGACTGCGGAGGAGGCGGCTTTGGCTAGGGAAGCGGGCCGGCCGGTCTGGTCTGTCTCCTCACGATCAGCTCCATTCACTCTCCCCCAGGCTCGGGCTGGTGGGTCGGGAAGGGGAACAGGGTGCCTCTCTCCAGCTCAGGACGAGCTCCACGCAGGCCCCCCCACAAAGCTAGGGGCTGAGGGACGAGGAGCGGGTCCTGCCCCCGCAGGCTCCATGCTACCTGCCCAGCTCCCGCTCTGAACTCACCCAACAAAGTTGCTGCGACTGCTGCAGGAGCCTCCGCGCTGCGCTCCCTCCCCAGCTCCCGGGATGAGCTCACCCCGGCGCCTGCTCCGCCTGCTGCCAGAGGCGCTCTCGCGAGAGGAGGAAGGGGGGCGGGGAGCAGCCTTCCTGCAGTTGCTATAACAACGGCCAAGCGGTGGGCCTAGCGGGGAGGTTGTAGCCTGTGCAGGGGGCGTCTCTGTAGCTCCGGGGCTCGCCCGACCGTCACTGGAGCACGCGGGGACCCTTTGCCCCCCTCTTCGGTGCGAAGAGTCCGCGCTGCAGGCGCCTGAGGTGGGACGAGGCCGCACCGCGACCCCAGCCGTCGGGTCCCGGGCTCCAGCCAGCCGAGTTGGCCACGGAGAGGCCTTGAGAGTCCGGAGTTCGGGGAGGAGCGGACAGGTGGCAGGGCAGGAGAGTTACACCAGGTAGTCAACAGCAATGTGAGTTAGGGACACGCACAGGGCCCTTCGGTGGCTGGCGCGGGTTTTCACCGCCGCTGGTTCAGTCTGAATGTGTGCGTAATTTAAAAAGAAAAAACCCATAGGCTCTGCATCCTTGATGCAGGGATACTACTGTTGAAATGCAACCCCACCCTCCCAGGGCAAGCCCCAGGCATCCCCAACCGCAAGGCAACTCCACTACAGTCACCTCACTTCAACAGATAGTAGAGAGTAACCACACATAGATTAGATTGATATCATCACACCTCTCCTCACTCTGGCATGACTCAAACCCTCTCTCTCACACACATGTGGTGGGCTTTTTGTGTTGGTGGGCAAACACCTGTGGTATTTTCAATAGTTTTGATCTGTTATTGTGTAAACTGCGGAATTGAGAACACTGCTGCATCTTTAGCTGGGTGCAAACTTTTAACATTAGATATCCAGTGGTAACCCTACTGGGTAAGGTTGATGGGATGTCTGTGCACATCCAGACCTCTTGAGACATCTGAGTAGCTCTATGTGCAGTGCTGGGGAGAAGCTGGTAGTTGGGGTACATGTAGGTATCAATGACATAGGTAAAGGTAGGGGAGATGTCCTAGAGGCAAAATTTAGGCTGCTAAGTGAGAAGTTAAAGTCCAGGACCTCCATGGTAGTATTCTCTGAAATGCTTCCAGTTCTACACGCACAGACAAGCAGACCTGCAGGATTTCAATGCATGGATGAGATGACAGAGTAAGGACCAGGGATTTAGATTTATTAGGAACTGAGGAATCTTTTGGGAAAGGAAGAATGGGTTACACTTAAACCAAAATGGAACCAGTTTGCTGACCTGTAAAATTAAAAAGTTCATCGAGAAGTTTTTAAACTAAGGGCTTGGGAAAGTTGACAGGAGCAGAGGAGCACAGAGTTTGGACAGATACATCCCTTATCCTACTGAAGAGGAGAGAATAGAAGTTCATAAAATGCAGGTAGGAACTGAAGAGAAACAAGCAAATGAAAGGGAGTTTCATTCAGTTACATCACATGGAGGCAGACAATTAAATACAGATAAATTTTATAAGTGCATGTATAAAATGCAAGAAGTTTAAATACTAAGATGGATGAACTTGAGTGCCTGGTATTAAATGAGAACATTGATATAATAGACATCTCAGAAACTTGGTGGAATGATGATAATCAATGGGACACAGTAATACCGGAGTTGGTCATGCTGGTGGAGGATTGGCATTATATATAAAATAAATCCTAATCTATTATAGTAAAAATCTTAAATGAATCAATTTGTACCATAGAATCTCTGTGAATAGAAATTCCATGCTTGAATAATAAGAGTATAGCAGTAAGAATATATTGCGATCACCTGACCAGGTTGGTGAGTGTGAAATGCCCAGCGAGATTAGAGCAGCCACAAGAATAGAAAACCCAATAAACAACTATCCCTATATTGGTTGGGAACATGTCACCACAGGCTGGGATGCAGAGATAAAATTTCTAGACACGATTAATGAGTACTTCCTGGAGCAGCTAGTCCTGGAACCCACAAGTGGAGAGGCAATTCTTGATTTAGTCCTAAATGGCACATAGGATCTGGTCCATGTGGTAAATATAGCTGAACTACTCTGTAATAGCAATCATAATGTAATTAAGTTTAACATTCTGGTAAGGCTGGGAATACTAAAGAAAGCCACCATAGCAGCATTTTAACTTTAAAAAGGGGAATTACACAAAAATGAGGCTATTTAAGTGGAAATTAAAAGGAACAGTCACAAGAGTGAAATGCCTGCAAGCTGCATGGAAACTTTTTAAAAACACAATAATAGAGCTTCAAACTATATGTATACCCCAAATAAAAAACACCACCGTCACTAAACAACACAGTAAAAGAGGCAGTTAGAGACAAAAGACATCCTTTAAAAATTGGAAGTCAAATCCTACTGAAGAAAATAGAAAGGGGTATGAACTCTGGGAAGTCCAGTGTAAAGGTATAATTAGGCAAGCCAAAAAAGAATGTGAAGAGCAACTAGCAAGAGTCTCAAAAACTAATAGCAATTTCTTTTTTAATACATCAGCAGCAGGAAGTCTGCCTAACAATCAGCCGGGCCAATGGATGATTGAGGTGCTAAACAAGCACTCAAGCAAGACAAGGCTGTTGCAGAGAAGTTAAATGAATTCTTTGCATCAGTCTACACTGTAGAGGATCTGAGAGAGATTCCCACACCATAGCCTTTCTTTTACAGTGACAACTCTGAAAAACTTTCCCAGACTGATGTGTCAGTAGAGGGGGTTTTAAAACAAATAGATAATTTGAACAGTGATAAGTTACCAGGACTGGATGGTACTTACCCAAGAGTTCCAAAGGAACTCAAATATGAAACTGCAGAACTATTAACTTTGGTATGTAACCTATTGCCTAAATCACCCTCTATAGTAAATCACTGGCAGATAAATTCTTCTGATTTTTACAAAAGTCTATAGAGGCAATCCTGGTAATTACAGGCTGGTAAGCCTAAACTTCACTACCAAGCAAATTGATTGAAACTATAGTAAAGAACATAATTATCAGGCTCATAGATGATAACAATATGTCGGGGAAGTATCAACATAGTTTTTGTAATCATGCCTCACCAATCTATTAGAATTCTCTGAGGGTGTGTAACAGGTGCTTGCTACTCACTGCTTGGCAGCGCCTCCTCGTAGCTCATCTGGGGAATTAGCTCGCCACTGTCTGTTCCCCGTCCAGCAGTCACTCAACCCATTGCCTCAGTCACTCACTCTGCAGTCCCTTTCTCACTAGTCAGGAGTTTCTGCACCTCTCCTTTGTGGCTTAGCTCTCCAGCCAAGTCACAATTGCGTTCCCCTTCTGGGGTCTCTCCAAGGTCTTGCTCCACACAGACTCAGGCAGACTCTAAATCCACTGTGCTGCTCTCACAATGGCTTGTAGGGGAACTCTAGCCTGCCCTCAACTCTGAGTTCCAGTCCAGGAACCCTCAAATCAGCAGTTCATGTCTATAGTCCCTCAGACTTTACTGCTCCTTCCCTGGACTGCTTCCTGCATTCCTATTAAAGGTTTCTACTCTTCCCCCCTTGTATCAGGGAGTGTGACTGCAAGCTTCCTCACTGCAGCTCTCTTCCAATCATCAACTCCTAGGCTTTACAGAAGCCCCGCCTGCTCATGGGTAGCGGGTATCACAGGCTAGGGGAGGCTGAGCCTCCCCAAACAGCCCTGCATGGCCCAGCTGCTTCCTGCTGGTGCTCTTCCCCTGTGGCCGGACTGGGGCTAGTGGGGGCCGGCCTGCAGCCCAGGACTCCAGGCAGCTGCGGTCTGTGCTCACGCCTTCCCTCCGGAGTTGGAGGGCTGTGCCACCAGCCTGGTGCTCCGGGAGTGGAGGGTGTTGGGAGCCGCACCACCTGCCCAGTGCTCCAGGACTGGAGGCAACATGGTTAAACAACAAAGTAAAAGAAGCGGTGAGAGGCAAAAAGGCATCCTTTAAAAAGTGGAAGAAAAATCCTAATGAGGAAGATAGAAAAGAGCATAAACTCTGGCAAACGAAGTGTAAAAATATAATTGGAAAGACCAAAAAAGAATTTGAAGAACAGCTAGCCAAAGATTCCAAAAGTAATAGCAAAAAAAATTTAAAATACATCAGAAGCAGAAAGCCTGCTCAACAACTGGTGGGGCCACTGGACGATCAAGATGCTAAAGGAGCACTCAAAGATGATAAGGCCATTGCGGAGAAACTAAATGAATTCTTTGCATCGGTCTTCACTGTTAAGGATGTGAGGGAGATTCCCAAACCTGAGCCATTCTAGTGCTAAGGTTAACTAACATCACATGTTGGAGATTTTGCCTGTGTCCAGGAGTAGTAGACCCTACTTGTGTAAGTGCTACAAAGGTCAGAACTTGACTGAATAAACTTATCTTCCAGAAAGCAGGCCTTATACTCACGGGTGTAACATTAGAGCTAATGGGGAACTGTATGCCTCAGTAGAGCCCCGTGAAATTAAAAAAAAAAGTTATAATTTTATTTTGGGAGAAGTTCATTTTGTTTAATGTTAGCCAAGCGGAGACTGGGTGGGGTGTTGCAATGCCATTCATATTTGGCCCAGCTGCTCCCGCTGGCTCAAATCATGATGATGGAGGGGTGGCTGGACCAAACCTGAGTGATGGTACAAAAAACTGTAGCACACACAACTGCAGAGAGAACCACACATCTTGAATCTGTAGTTGTATGGATACCAATGAGCATACTTTCCCTTTTAAGACTAACATTGTTTGCAGTGTTGTTGTAGCAGTGTTGGTCCCGGAATATTAGAGAGACAAGGTGAGCAAGGTAATATCTACGTATGCTAAACAATCTATTCCACCTTGTATTTAGCTGTGACACTCTGAGTTCCTTTCCCAGACAAGAGGAAGAGCTCTCCTTTGGTCAAAAACTTGTTTCTTTCACCAACTGAAGATGGTTCAATAAAAGATATTATCCCACCCCCTTGTCATTTTAAGTCTAATGCAAATCTTATTTATTAAATGAAATTCTTGGATCAGGAACACTTTGGATAATAAAAGCCAAAATGATAACTCTGATTTATGCAAAAGTAACTGCAATCAAATGTAATTTGAAGGTATTTTTAAGAAAGATGTTAGTGTTTTTATTTTAAATCAACACTTAAGCAATACAGGAATTGCCATACCAGATCGGACCAGTGGTCCACCTACTTGAGTCCAACAGCAGCCAATACCACAAGCTCCAGAAGAAGATGCAAGAAAAACTGAAAAGAATTATGGAATCTCCTACCCATAGAGGAAGTTTTTAATTTGCAAATGAAGAGGGACAATCTCTGTCACTGAAAATAGTAAATACCATAATATTTAAAAAATAACACGTATACCACTTTTAATCCTGAAGGATTCCAAAGTATTTTACATAGTACATACTGTATTACACAAAACGTGTTAAAAGAACATTATTGAGGTTGTAAAATTAAATACACAAATATTAGAAAATGCCAAAATTAAGATTGCATGTGCTATTTTAATTTGCACCCTTCCCCACCCACATGTGAATACATTATAATACCGTCTTTAATTCCACAGTCATTTGCTATTTTTTCCACAGGACCTCTATCTCATTCAGTGCACAGGATGGACCTATTCTGGGAGTGGAACAGGTTTGTGGAGAGAAGGAGATTGTTGTTTGTAGAACCCAGCTTCATATGATGCAGAAGTTGGAAGGTGTGTGGTGAATGAGACAGGGTGTTGCCCGAAGAGAAAAGATGGTTTCATGGTCAAGGCAGTTGAATGCTACCCTAGAGAAATGGATTCGATCACCACGTATACCAGAGTTCCTATGTGGTTCTAGTCAAGTAACTTACACCAAACTTTTCACAGGTGGTCGCTCATTGTGTGTTCCTCATTTTGCAGAAATGAGAAGTACTTACCGCTGAAACTCAGGTCAAGGGGACCTATGATTTAAACATATAAAATGCTAAATAATGCTAAGTTTGCTGAAAAATCAGGTCCCAGGAATTTTGGCACCCAAAATTAGTGGACTTTAATCTCTCTGGGTGGGAATCCACAAAGGGATTTAGGAGTTGCAATGTGGAGTGTCACAGCATTATCTTTTAGGCACCTAGAAAATCCAGGAACAACACTTCAGTCAAGAAAGCCAAGTTGGTGTGTAGTCTCCTAGGCGGGGAAGAGATGGGCACCTCCTCTCTCCAGAAAAGCCAGCATGTTGGGCCAGGAGCTGCCTAAGATAGCCAGTGGGAGATGCCAATCAGATGGGTTTGTGCTAAGCCCCACCTCTCTGAGATTGGTGCCTAAATCCAGGCTACAGGGAGTTCCCCTTAGTGATACATAAATGTACACTCGCTGCCTGGAGTGGATGGTTTAGGCACCTAAGGTATTTGTCACAGAATGGGTTAGGTGCCTGCCTTGCTCCAGGCAAAATGGGTGGCAGAGGATTGGAAGAGGGAGGAGAAAGTGGTGCCCCTCTTTTAACTTTAGCCTAGTGGTTAGAGTACTCACCTGTGATAAAGGCAACCCACATTCATGTCCCTCCTCTGCCTGAAGGGGAGAAAGGATTTGAACAGGGGTCTTCCACCTACTAGGAGAGTACTCTAACTACTGAGCTATGGGGTATTCTGCTATACAGGTTCCCTCAATCTCTCCCGTTGAAGCTGTTGCACTGTGGATGAAGAAAGAATAGTTGGATTAGGTAAGTATTTATCCACAGTGGAACAGTCATTGGGCCAGAGAGAGAAAAAGAGAATTGGAATGACTCTGTAGCTCAGGGGTTAGGGCTCCCATGTGGGACTTGGGAAACAATGTGTCCAGTCCCCCTGCTCCAATCACTCTTTTATTATTTATCCATAGTGGAAAGCTTCAACAGGAGAGACTGAGGGAGCTCCACATCAGAATATCCCATACCTCATTAGTTAGAGGGCTCTCCTGGTAGGTGGGAACCTCTATTCAAATTCTTTCTTCCTCTCTGGTAGAGATGGGGGAATTGAACTTTGATCTCCCACATCACAGGTGAGTACTCTAACCACTAGGCTAAAGTTAAAAGAGGGGCACCACTTTCTCCTCCTGAGTTTTGAATTGGACCCCATCTTGTTGGCAACCTCTAATCACACTTACTAGATTGGGCCCATATGATTTAGGTGGCTGATGGCCTGTCTTCCCTTAGTACATGGATTAGTCTGGGGCTCAGGTGAGAGATAGGCATCCAGACTCCTACTGGGAGGCAGCAATGCACATGCTTAGAGGCTGAAACACAAGCGCCTAGGGAATTTTTACCCTAAAAAACTTAGGCACTAAGAGCATTTAGGCACCTACGGGGTTCGGCTGAAGTTTTGTGGATTGCAGTGGAACCAAAACTAGGACTTACACACCTAAGTACTTTCGTGGATCCCATCCTTATATGCTTCAGTTCCCCATCCACAAAATGGAGATAATAATACCACCTCAGTTGTGAAAATAAATTCATTAATAGTTGTGAACCACCCATACTATGCTGATGAATGTTACAGAAAAGCCCAGGAGGGAAATTATAAATCCGCGTTCAGAGCAGGATTTCAACAGCATTCAGTAAATAAGGCATGGGGCCACACATAGCAGAACAAAGTGAAAACAAAATAGTGAATAACTGCTCATTAATTGAGCACTGTGCATCTTGTTCACTGAGTAAGGCAGGGGTTCTCTGGAAAATAATAGTATGTGTTCATGTAATTAAAGGTTGTATCATAAGGCATATGTACAAGGAGAGTGAATTAAGGTTGTACAGTCAGCAGAGTCATTGAGAGCACAGGAAAGAGAGCCTCCCTGCTCTCAGTTCAAGTGCCCAGATCCAGCAGGGCCTCCAGCAGCACAGAGTTGCAATTGGAGAGAAAGTTCTCCTCAGCCCTGAGCTGGAGAATGTCCGGGGTGGACGGGATCTTCGGCAAATTTAGCTACTAAAATGTCAGAAGTCTCTACTGAGCATGTGTAAACTGTGATTTGTCAGAGGGTTATAAATTGGTGAAATTTGGATTTGGATTTTCATGGCGATGGCAAAAGGTGCATCCTTGACACAAAGATCACACCCTTGCGAGGTTTCAAGTTCCTACTACAAAAGGAAGGAGAAGGAAGCACTAGAAATTTTCAAAGGAAAGGTTGCCGGAATCTTTTAACATGAGCTAAATATATTTTTCCCTGAGCCATGGGCAGCAGGTATCATAGGCTGGGGGAGGCCATCTCCCCCCAAACAGCCTGGTGTGGCACCACCAATGCTCCTCCTCCAGGCTCCCTCCTGCAGTTCCTGGCGCTCTGCCCTGGCCCAGGCTGGCTGGGGCAGGGTTGGCTGGCCTACCTGCCGCAGGGACTCGGGGCATCTGGCGCTAGGGCCGTTCTGCCCTCCCGGCGCTCTGGGGCTGGCCATGCTGCCACCTTGCACTAGCTGCCCAGCACTCTGGGGCTGGGGGCAGTGTGGCTGTGCCACCCAGCCTCTGGTCTTCCATCACTTGGGGGCCGCAGTGTGGGTGCTCTGGGGGTGGGGGGCGGAAGGGGAGAGGAGGGGCCTCAGGCACAAGGGGAGAGGCTGAGGGCTAGTCTCCCCCAACGGCTGGGTCACCGACCGCCCATACCCTGAGTTGTTTTCAACAACAGCTGGATCATTTTGGTTGAAAATGTTCCCAAACCATTCAGCCTGAGGCAGACACCCAGCAAGGAAAAGGTTGACAAAGTTATAAGAAACTGAAAACTTAAAGCAACCTTAATAATCAGCCCCATACCACCAGCCCAGGCTATAACAAGAAGTTCTCTTGCCACTGTAATGCAGTTACCGCTCAGGTAGGGAGGAGACACACAATAGCTATTTAACATCAACATCACTGAACAGTTTGAGAGAGGAAGTGAAAAGTGTGCTAGCCAACTAAAGCAGCAGTGATTTGGTAGTTTTTATGATTTATACAAGTCACCCATAAAATAAATCATTTAATAACATACACTAATTTGCAATATAAGTTCTCAGGGAAAGATACTTACCATTATATATAAATAAAAAACATCAGCTTTCAGATACTTTTTTTTAATAATCCTATAATTCAAAAAGACCGTTTTCCCAACTGATATTGTACATCCAGTTAGTTTGTATGTGGCTATTAGGGGTTCTGAACAAAATATAAAATGTCAGATATTTATCTTCAAGAAATCACTCTTATACACAACAAAATTAAATTAGAGTGAAAATGAATGATGTTGGGAGAAACTACAAATGATTTACCACTCATCTGTTTGAAGGATAGTTGACCCAGCTATCACTTTTTGCAGATCTGCCAGTCAGCCCAAGTTCTGGGATTCATTCCTATTATTGTATTAGAATCGCAAATTAGTCAGTTTCAGAGTAGCGGCCCTGTTAGTCTGTATCCCTAAAAAGAAAAGGAGTACTTGTGGCACCTTAGAAACTAACAAATTTATTAGAGCATAAGCTTTCGTGAGCTACAGCTCACTTCATCGGATGCATACAGGGGAAAATATAGTGGGGAGATTTTATATACACAGAGAACGTGAAACAATGGGTGTTACCATACAGACTGTAACAAGAGTGATCAAGAAAGGTGAGCTATTACCAGCAGTCTCTTGTTGGAATCTGTTTTTGAAGTTTTTTTGTTGAAGAATTGCCACTTTTAGGTCTGTAATCGAGTGACCAAAGAGATTGAAGTGTTCTCCGACTGGTTTTTGAATGTTATAATTCTTGACTTCTGATTTGTGTCCACTTATTCTTTTATGTAGAGACTGTCCAGTTTGGCCAATGTACATGGCACAGGGGCATTGCTGGCACATGATGGCATATATCACATTTGTAGATGCACAGGTGAACGAGCCTCTGATAGTGTGGCTGATGTGATTAGGCCCTATGATGGTGTCCCCTGAATAGATATGTGGACACAGTTGGCAATGGGCTTTGTTGCAAGGATAGGTTCTTGGGTTAGTGTTCTTGTTGTGTGAGGTGTGGTTGCTGGTGAGAATTTGCTTCAGGTTGGGGGGCTGTCTGTAAGCAAGGACTGGCCTGTCTCCCAAAATCTGTGAGAGTGACGGGTCATCCTTCAGGATAGGTTGTAGATCGTTGATGATGCATTGGAGAGGGTTTAGTTGGGGGCTGAAGGTGATGGCTAGTGGCGTTCTGTTATTTTCTTTGTTGGGCCTGTCCTGTAGTAGGTGACTTCTGGGTACTCTTCTGGCTCTGTCAATCTGTTTCTTCACTTCAGCAGGTGGGTATTGTAGTTGTAAGAATGCTTGATAGAGATCTTGTAGGTGTTTGTCTCTGTCTGAGGGGTTGGAGCAAATGCGGTTGTATCGTAGAGCTTGGCTGTAGACAATGGATCGTTTGGTGTGGTCTGGATGAAAGCTGGAGGCATGTAGGTAAGTATACCAGTCAGTAGGTTTCCAGTATAGGGTGGTGTTTATGTGACCATCGCTTATTAGCACTGTAGTGCCCAGGAAGTGTAATCCATTGATAGAATTCCTGTTGAAGAAATGTCTTTGGAGAGGTGAGGAGGTCAGTATTTCCAGGTTAGCATTAGCATAGCTATGGCTTTTTATGTTTTTAATTTGGTGTCCATTTAAACATCATCAATTTAAGTCACACTTCTGTCTGAACATTTTTGTACCTACAATTCACAACAAAGATTACTGTAACTGAAAGACATTGGAGGAAAAACAATCTGTTTTTTTAGTTTGTTTACTCCATGCTTTTAATAGAAATGAATCGTCAATTTCACTCAGGCTTCTCTACAGCGGAGAGACTAATTGGTTGCTCTTGCAGTTTGTGTAGCGCAATACTGCCCAAACTTTTCTTGTCACATCTACCCCCTTACCAGTAACGGAATCTGTCTGTACCATTCCCGGCTCCATTACTGCACAGTTGGCTCTGCAGAGGCAGTTGGGCTGAAGGTGGAGCTGGGGTCTGAATTGGGGATGGGGATGGAGCTGCAGCTAGAAATTGAGCTGGCTTGGGGCCAGAGCACAAGACTGGAGATGGAGTGGAGCTGTGGCAGGGGCAGGAGGGGTGGAGTGGAGCTGTGGCTGGGCCAGGAGAGGAATGGGGCTGGGTGGTGCTCCCCTCTGACTATCCTGGGCACTAGCCCGGGCCTCGCCACATGCAAGAGGGGAGGGGGAATGAAAAAACATTGTAAAAACTCCAACAACTGGCAGGAAGACTG
This sequence comes from Caretta caretta, assembly GCF_965140235.1. NCBI lineage: Eukaryota > Metazoa > Chordata > Testudines > Cheloniidae > Caretta > Caretta caretta. Next base: position 65,035,044 of record NC_134211.1, on the reverse strand, counting down.
CAGAACAAAGAAAAGACCTGAAATTACTTTTAACACTTTTTTTAAAAGCGGACTGAGAGCTGGTCTACACACAGCTATAGTTTGTTTGATAAAAGCACTTTTATATTGATATACACAACTGTATCCATGCTAGGGGCTGTATCAATTTATATCATAACTATACTGGTTTAGAAAATTGTACATAGATAAACCCTAAATTTCAGGTTGATGGTGATCTTTTAACAAAAACAGTTTTTAAAGTTTGAGGGTTTTGTTAGAAATGCTTAGGGAATATCACCTTTGTCCGGCTTGTCCTCATCTGTCCCTCCACAAACACAAGTCAATGCCACACCATTCTATTTTCTTACCAGCATGTTATTTCCATTTCTGGCCAAATTTTGTCATGGGATTGGCCCAGCGCATTTCAGTCTGCCCAGTGATCACTTGTGGTCTCTGAGAATCCAGTCACTGATGCAGGTTGTCCACCTATTGTCTTGCCTGTGGACTACATGACTAGCCCATCTTCGCTTTGCATCATACATTACCTGCACTATATAGGTCATCTCTGCACACCTTCTGATCTCCTCATTTGGTATATGATCACAGAGCAGTATCTTATACATTTGCCTTTCCATTGCTCTCTGGATGACAGCGAATTTTTCTTCCTCCGCTTTCATTGTTGACCAGCTTTCTGCTCCGTATATCATTGCTGGCAGAACAGTGGAGTTAAACAGTTCTTTCCTTTTCTTCATGGGCAGTTCATCATCAGTTAGACGTCTTTATTTTGTTGAAACTTGCCCATCCCAACTTTCGCCTCCTACTGCATTCCCCTTTCAGTGAGTTGTCTCTGCTCAGCAGCTGACCCAGGTAAATATATTTGTCGACCTCCTCGATTTTTTTTCCCATTTACAGTGATGATTCCTTCTTCACAATGCTCATTCCGTATCCACTTCGTCTTCGACAAGTTCACTTCTAACCCTGGGTTGGTTAGGGAATAAGACCAGACAATAAAACATCAAAAACAACAGCAGCAGCAGCAAATAATAATAATGAACAACAACAATAAAACACCTCAGACTCCAAGCAAGTCTATGAAGTTTATGGGTGTTAGTCATATCCTGTATGGAGAAATTAGAGCCCAGTTTGGTTTATGACATGAACTCCTGTGAAATGAGATAGATTAGTTCAGATATGAACAGTATTCATCCTGTTCTGGTCAAATTTAGATTTGGGCAGTTATTCTGCCTACTTAATTCTCCCTAGGTTCTCAGTCATACACTGGCATTTTCACTTTCTGGCCTAAACTGTTGTGTAATGTTGCTTTACAGTGTCAGTCTGATCTCGTCAGCGATCTGTGCATGTAACTCCCAATGATTTTAATAGGTTTCAGAATAACAGCCGTGTTAGTCTGTATTCGCAAAAAGAAAAGGAGTACTTGTGGCACCTTAGAGACTAACCAATTTATTTGAACATAAGCTTTCGTGAGCTACAGCTCACTTCATCGGATGCATACTGTGGAAAGTGTAGAAGATCTTTTTATACACACAAAGCATGAAAAAATACCTCCCCCACCCCACTCTCCTGCTGGTAATAGCTTATCTAAAAAGAAAAGGAGTACTTGTGGCACCTTAGAGACTAACCAATTTATTTGAGCATGAGCTTTCGTGAGCTACAGCTCACTTCTAGCTCACGAAAGCTCATGCTCAAATAAATTGGTTAGTCTCTAAGGTGCCACAAGTACTCCTTTTCTTTTTGCGAATACAGACTAACACGGCTGTTACTCTGAAGCTTATCTAAAGTGATCACTCTCCTTACAACGTGTATGATAATCAAGGTTGGCCATTTCCAGCACAAATCCAGTTCAGCCACCAGGTTAGTCAATGTCACGGCTAACCTGGTGGCTGAACTTTGTGACTTTGTCCTTACCCATAACTATTTTACATTTGGGGACAATGTATACCTTCAGATCAGCGGCACAGCTATGGGTACCAACATGGCCCCACAGTATGCCAACATTTTTATGGCTGACTTAGAACAACGCTTCCTCAGCTCTCGTCCCCTAACGCCCCTACTCTACTTGCGCTATATTGATGACATCTTCATCATCTGGACCCATGGAAAAGAAGCCCTTGAAGAATTCCACCAGGATTTCAACAATTTCCATCCCACCATCAACCTCAGCCTGGTCCAGTCCACACAAGAGATCCACTTCCTGGACACTACAGTGCTCATAAACAATGGTCACATAAACACCACCCTATACCAGAAACCTACTGATCGCTATTCCTACCTACAAGCCTCCAGCTTTCACCCTGACCACACCACACGATCCATCGTCTACAGCCAAGCTCTGCGATACAACCGCATTTGCTCCAACCCCTCAGACAGAGACAAACACCTACAAGATCTCTATCAAGCATTCTTACAACTACAATACCCACCTGCGGAAGTGAAGAAACAGATTGATAGAGCCAGAAGAGCTCCCAGAAGTCACCTACTACAGGACAGGCCTAACAAAGAAAATAACAGAACGCCACTAGCCGTCACTTTCAGCCCCCAACTAAAACCCCTCCAACGCATTATTAAGGATCTATAACCTATCCTGAAGGATGACCAAACACTCTCACAAATCTTGGGAGACAGGCCAGTCCTTGCCTACAGACAGCCCCCCAACCTGAAGCAAATACTCACCAGCAACCACATACCACACAACAGAACCACTAACCCAGGAACCTATCCTTGCAACAAAGCCCGTTGCCAACTGTGCCCACATATCTATTCAGGGGACACCATCACAGGGCCTAATAACATCAGCCACACTATCAGAGGCTCTTTCACCTGCCCATCCACCAATGTGATATATGCCATCATGTGCCAGCAATGCCCCTGTGCCATGTACATTGGTCAAACTGGACAGTCTCTACGTAAAAGAATAAATGGACACAAATCAGATGTCAAGAATTATAACATTCATAAACCAGTCGGAGAACACTTCAATCTCTCTGGTCACACGATTACAGACATGAAAGTTGCGATATTACAACAAAAAAACTTCAAATCCAGACTCCAGCGAGAAACTGTTGAATTGGAATTCATTTGCAAATTGGATACAATTAACTTAGGCTTGAATAGAGACTGGGAGTGGCTGAGTTATGCAAGGTAACCTATTTCCCCTTGTTTTTTCCTACCCCTCCCCCCTCAGACGTTCTTGTTAAACCCTGGATTTGTGCTGGAAATGGCCCACCTTGATTATCATACACATTGTAAGGAGAGTGGTCACTTTAGATAAGCTATTACCAGCAGGAGAGTGGGTTGTGGGGGGGGTGGGGAAGGGGAAGGGTAGGTGAGAAAACCTGGATTTGTGCTGGAAATGGCCCAACTTGATTATCATACACATTGTAAGGAGAGTGATCACTTTAGATAAGCTATTACCAGCAGGAGAGTGGGGTGGGGGGGAGGTATTTTTTCATGCTTTGTGTGTATAAAAAGATCTTCTACACTTTCCACAGTATGCATCCGATGAAGTGAGCTGTAGCTCACGAAAGCTTATGCTCACATAAATTGGTTATTCTCTAATGATTTTAATAGGGCTCCCAATGATGGAATGTTTGGAAGATCAGGCTCCATTACAGTGTGGTGGCTGCATTTCTGCTATGGAACAAGAGATCTTTACTGGTCTCTTGCCTCTAGAGCACCTTAGGATGAAAAAAAAATCAGTATAATGGGAAAATATTAATAGAGTGAATGTTCCAGATACACACTTTAAGTTAACTTTTCTCTGAGTCTGAATCTTATATTTCAGATGAAATACAGTTATTACTATGCACATGCTGATCTGTAAATGTGATGGCTGTTGAATCTTCTGTCATGGCTTCCTTTCCTTGTAGATGCAAGCATCCATGCCTCATTTAAATCTAGGCATTTTCTGAAATCAGTGTTATATAATTACAAACTGAAGTAGTTGCACTGTGAATCCAATAATAGTCTGCATACAGCATCAGGATGATCTACATGTCAACACCCAGCACAGTGAATCCACAGCACCAACCAACCCTGATCATTCATTTTCTTAGAAATGCCAAAGGTATTCAGAACAAAAGGGAATGAAATGTGGTAAGGATCCATTTATATTAGGAATAAGGCAATTTTCAAAAGCAGGTCCACTAATCTTCTCCCCTTGAAAACAGTCTAGCTGCTTGTGTGTACAAAACAAAAACAGTTTCAACACTATTACAGAAAGTGATCTCAGTCATGCTTTCTTTAATTGTGCCAAAACAGTTTTATCCTGTCCAGGCAATGTAAATCATGCTAAAGGGAATCCACAGCCACTGTGAGCAATGAGGTAATTTCACAGTGTAGCTGGGACTAAAAAATCAGACATTTGTGATCTTCCATATTCATGGATTAGACAAATATCTCTCAGGAACAGAAATATAATGAATGTTAAAACTGTTTTTCTCTAAATCTAACCCTATCACTTTCAGATGCGGAAAACTATAATCTTGAAAATCATCAGAGCTCTTATTGGCTAATCATGCCCTGAGAGCATGCAAATGTTTCCTGCAGCATAAGTCATTGATGGGTATCATAGACCACCTGTACCAGTAGATGGGAGGCACAAGTGAAAGAATAATATAGCACCCTCTGCTGCACAGACTTTATCCACAGCTATATAGAGTTGGATGAACAGACAGAAAAGAAGTTGACCTATGGGTAGATATGAGATCAGAGGTGGGAGCAAGCCTATGGAGAGTTTTGAAGAGTCAGATGGCACTTTTGAATTGGATTTGGAGAGAATTAAGGAGCTAGTGAAGATTAGGACTGGAAGATTAGGGTGAAGTGGTTTTGCTTCCTAGAGTGAAGAAGTCTGGGTGTACCATTATCTGAACCTCAAAGTTTTTAGACTGATTGTAAGAGTTAATGCAGTGTTGTTGTAGCCATGCTGGTCCCAAGATATTAGCGAGACCAAAGGTGGATGAAATAATATCTTTTATTGACCAATTTCTGTTGGTGAAAGAGATACCTCTGAAGAAGAGCTCTGTGTAAGCTAGAAAGCTTGTCTCTCTCACCAGCAGAAGTTGGTTCAACAAAAGATATTACCTCACCCAGCTTGTCTCTAAGAGTTCACTGCAGCAGTTGAGACAAGGAAGTGATTAAGGTCTAAATAAGAATTTCAGCAGAGGCAGTGTCAAAGTAAATAGAAATTCTAGCCAAGTTCTCGAGGTGATGACAGGCAATCTTACAGTAAGGAGAGATGTGGGAGGAAAAAAATAAGTTCAAACTCAGTTTAGGATGAGTTCAAGATTTCTTGCCATGGCAATATTAGGGTCTGTGTTAAGGACAGTGATTGAGGAGTCACATAAGGTGACCAGATGAATGTTTGTTTTATCATGAAATTATTTCATTGTTATTTAAGGAATAAAAATCCCTCCTGCACACCCACACACATTTTTTTTGTTGACAAACAAGAGAACATAAGGGTATGATCCAGCAAAATCTCCTCCTGGCCCACTGAGTCACAGAGACTTCACAGCTCTTTTATGTTGTGAAGATATTATTCACTGAGGAAATGCCTTCTCAACAGCAGGACCTTTAATTCCACCCATCCTGATTCCTATGTTGCAGAACCCTCACAAATAGGTCCTCACAAAAAAAAAAAATCACTGTATTGTAAGTTGTGGGTTCAAAGTACAGAAATTGGTCTGTTAGTACAAACACGCAATGAATGCTGACAGGTTTTAAAAATAATCCTACAGGCAGACAAAACCTTCTCCACAAGATTAAGCCAAAACATATTCTATTTTAGCCTAACATAGCTCGATTGCTATTCAGAAATAGCAGACTAAAGGTCTGAGACTCGTAGGTACTGAGAACCTCTTAAGGCATTCTGAAGGCTATCAAACTCATTGACATTAATGGTATTTGAGATCACTTACGATTTCTAAGAAAGAACTCAAAACCTGAGAGAATTAGGCCAGTGGCAAGCACCTGGGAAGCTGAAGAGAAAAGTTCACAGGAGGCCATAGGTAAGGAAATAATTATCTCTTGGTTTTCCAAACTATTTACAGGATTCTTGTTCAACCAAAAGAAGACAAACCAAGAAAGTCTCTGGCCACTTTAACAATGCGTTGTTAAAGTTTAACAATCTCCAGACAACAGCTGGTCACATGTTTTTTGTTGCAACTTTTTCAACAAAATATTACTTCTTTTTAAACAAACATTTTTGTGAAAAAATGTAATTTCATGCAAAGTTTTCTATCATTTCCATGAAAAAGCAAAATCTGAGAGCCAAAATGTTCAGTTTTTGGTAATTTTTTTGTTTTTGAAAAGTGAAAACTGAATTTTACTGAAAATCAAAGTTTTCAAAAAAACAAAATATATCTATCTTCACTTTTTTTATTTAAAAATAAGAACACAAAAATTCCAATATATATATTTTTCTCACAATGATAATGCTTTTCAGTTGTACCATTCTCCAGAGGAATGGATATAGCTTTCATAGATACATCCATACACAAATACTTTAGTAAAATTTGCAAAATTTATATTGTTTTTAATGATACTGTGTAGGGGAGTTCATTATGTTTCTCACTGCAAAAACAGCCTAATTGCAGCACGATATCTATGAGTCATATTAATCTGAGACATCTGTTGATGCAGGAATTCATAGGCCTTATATGAAACAAACAAACAAAGAACTTTAATAGATTAGTAATTTTAAATTCTTGCCTGCCATGATCTCTAGACTCATAGGAATGTAAGCAAAGTCTAAAAATGAGGTAAGCTTTAGATGTCCAGACTTCTTGTAGGTCGTGTTTCTCTGTTAGAAAACCTATACTTTACCAAGTTCAAGATTCTTCCAGAATATATTGCCTCCAGTACCCGCTGTATTGAACAGAACAGATGGAAATACAGTAAAGCCTGTATCCTACCCTCCAGTAATTAATTCACGTATATCTCATCTTTGAATATCAACATGGCATTTACCACAAACTGGACTTTCAAGGTGCCATATGTAAAGACTTTTTATTATAGAATCATAGAATATCAGGGTTGGAAGGGACCTCAGGAGGTCATCTAGTCCAACCCCCTGCTCAAGCAGAGGCAATCCCCAACTAAATCATCCCAGCCAGGGCTTTGTCAAGCCTGACCTTAAAAACTTCAAAGGAAGGCAATTTCACCACCTCCCTAGGTAACGCATTCCAGTGCTTCACCACCCTTCTAGTGAAAACGTTTTTCCTAATATCCAACCTAAACCTCCCCCACTGCAACTTGAGACCATTACTCCTCATTCTGTCATCTGCTACCACTGAGAACAGTCTAGAGCCATCCTCTTTGGAACCCCCTTTCAGGTAGTTGAAAGCAGCTATCAAATCCCCCCTCATTCTTCTCTTCTGCAGGCTAAACAATCCCAGTTCCCTCATAAGTCATGTGTTCCAGTCCCCTAATCATTTTTGTTGCCCTCCGCTGGACTTTTTCCAATTTTTCCACATCCTTCTTGTAGTGTGGGGCCCAAAACTGGACACAGTACTCCAGATGAGGCCTCACCAATGCCGAATAGAGGGGAACGATCACGTCCCTCAATCTGCTGGCAATGCCCCTACTTATACAGCCCAAAATGCCATTGGCCTTCTTGGCAACAAGGGCACACTGTTGACTCATATCCAGCTTCTTGTCCGCTGTAACCCTTAGGTCCTTTTCTGCAGAACTGCTGTCTAGCCATTCGGTCCCTAGTCTGTAGCGGTGCATGGGATTCTTCTGTCCTAAGTGCAGGACTCTGCACTTGTCCTTGTTCAACCTCATCAGATTTCTTTTGGCACAATCCTCTAATTTGTCTAGGGCCCTCCATATCCTATCCCTACCCTTCAGCGTATCTACCTCTCCTCCCAGTTTAGTGTTATCTGCAAACTTTCTGAGGGTGCAATCCACGCCATCCTCCAGATCATTAAAGAAGATATTGAACAAAACTGGCCCCAGAACCGACCCTTGGGGCACTCCACTTGATATCGGCTGCCAACTAGACATGGAGCCATTGATCACTACCCATTGAGCCCGACAATCTAGCCAGCTTTCTATCCACCTTATAGTCCATTCATCCAGCCCATATTTCTTTAACTTGCTGACAAGAATACTGTGGGAGACCGTGTCAAAAGCTTTGCTAAAGTCAAGAAACAATACATCCACTGCTTTCCCTTCATCCACAGAACCAGTAATCTCCTCATAAAAGGCGATTAGATTAGTCAGGCATGACCTTCCCTTGGTGAATCCATGCTGACTGTTCCTGATCACTTTCCTTTCCTCTAAGTGCTTCAGAATTGATTCCTTGAGGACCTGCTCCATGATTTTTCCAGGGACTGAGGTGAGGCTGACTGGCCTGTAGTTCCCCGGATCCTCCTCCTTCCCTTTTTTAAAAGATGGGCACTACATTAGCCTTTTTCCAGTCTTCCGGGACCTCCCCCGATCGCCATGAGTTTTCAAAGATAATGGCCAATGGCTGTGCAATCACATCCGCCAACTCTTTTAGCACTCTTGGATGCAGCACATCTGGCCCCATGGACTTGTGCTCATCCAGCTTTTCTAGATAGTCCCGAAGCACTTCTTTCTCCACAGAGAGCTGGTCACCTCCTCCCCATGCTGTGCTGCCCAGTGCAGCAGTCTGGGAGCTGACCTTGTTCGTGAAGACAGAGGCAAAAAAAGCATTGAGTACATTAGCTTTTTCCACATCCTCTGTCACTAGGGGGTTGCCTCCCTCATTCAGTAAGGGGCCCACACTTTCCTTGGCTTTCTTCTTGTTGCTAACATACCTGAAGAAACCCTTCTTGTTACTCTTAACATCTCTTGCTAGCTGCAACTCCAAGTGTGATTTGGCCTTCCTGATTTCACTCCTGAGCAATATTTTTATACTCTTCCCTGGTCATTTGTCCAATCTTCCACTTCTTGTAAGCTTCTTTTTTGTGTTTAAGATCAGCAAGGATTTCAGTGTTAAGCCAAGCTGGTCACCTGCCATATTTACTATTCTTTCTACACATCAGGATGGTTTGTCCCTGTAACCTCAATAAGGATTCTTTAAAATACAGCCAGCTCTCCTGGACTCCTTTCCCCCTCATGTTATTCTCCCAGGGGATCTTGCCCATCAGTTCCCTGAGGGAGTCAAAGTCTGCTTTTCTGAAGTCCAGGGTCCGTATTCTGCTGCTTTCCTTTCTTCCTTGTGTCAGGATCCTGAACTCTACCATCTCATGGTCACTGCCTCCCAGGTTCCCATCCACTTTTGCTTCCCCTACTAAGTCTTCCCGGTTTGTAAGCAGCAGGTCAAGAAGAGCTCTGCCCCTAGTTGGTTCCTCCAGCACTTGCACCAGGAAATTGTCCCCTACACTTTCTAAAAACTTCCTGGATTGTCTGTGCACTGCGGTATTGCTCTCCCAGCGCATATCAGGGTGATTGAAGTCTCCCATGAGAACCAGGGCCTGCGATCTAGTAACTTCCGTTAGTTTCCAGAAGAAAGCCTCGTCCACCTCATCCCCCTGGTCCAGTGGTCTATAGCAGACTCCCACCACGACATCACCCTTGTTGCTTACACTTCTAAACTTAATCCAGAGACTCAGGTTTTTCTGCAGTTTCATACCGGAACTCCGAGCAGTCAAACTGCTCTCTTACATACAGTGCAACTCCCTCACCTTGTCTGCCCTGCCTGTCCTTCCTGAACAGTTTATATCCATCCATGACAGTACTCCAGTCATGTGAGTTATCCCACCAAGTCTCTGTTATTCCAGTCACATAATAATTCCTTGACTGTGCCAGGCTTTCCAGTTCTCCCTGCTTGTTTCCCAGACTTCTTGCATTTGTGTTTAGGCACTTGAGAACTTGCTGATCGTCCCTCTTTCTCAGTATGAGGCAGGAGCACTCCCCTCTCATGTTTTCCTGCTTGTGCTTCCTCCTGGTATCCCATGTCCCCACTTACCTCAGGGCTTTGGTCTCCTTCCCCCGGTAAACCTAGTTTAAAGTCCTCCTCACTAGGTTAGCCAGCCTGCTTCCGAAGATGCTCCTCCCTCTTTTCGTTAGGTGGAGCCCATCTCTGCCCAGCATTCCTCCTTCTTGGAACATCATCCCATGGTCAAAGAATCCAAAGCCTTCTCTCCGATACCACCTGCGTAGCCATTCGTTGACTTCCACGGTTCAATGGTCTCTACCTAGGCCTTTTCCTTCCACGGGGAGGATGGACTAGAACACCACTTGTGCCTCAAACTCCTTTGTCCTTCTTCCCAGAGCCACGTCATCTGCAGTGATCTGCTCAAGGTCATTCTTGGCAGTATCATTGGTGCCCACGTGGAGAAGCAGGAAGGGGTAGTGATCTGAGGGCTTGATGAGTCTCGGCACTCTCTCCATCACATCATGAATCCTAGCTCCTGGCAAGCAGCAGACTTCTCGGTTTTCCCGGTTGGGGCGGCAGATAGATGGCTCTGTCCCTCTGAGGAGAGAGTCCTCGACCACCATCACCCGCCTCCTTCTCTTGGGAGCGGTGGTCGTGGAACCCCCGTCCCTAGGACAGTGCATCTCATGCCTTCCAATCGGCGGAGTCCCCTTCTGTTCCCTTCCCTCAGATGTATCATCTAGTCCACTCTCCGCATTAGTACCTGTGGAGAGAACATGAAAACGGTTGCTTACCTGTATCTGCATTGCTCCCCTTTCTTCTTCTGGAGGTCGCATGCCGCCAAATTTCTTCACGTGCTGTCAAATTTCTGCATTTTATCCCCAGTCCAGTTGTTGTATCCCCCTCCCTATAATTTAGTGACACATAGTAGTGACAACAGCTCAGCAGCAAGGATTTTGGACCAAAGATTATTTTAAGCAGGAGCACCAGTCAACTTTTTCAAAAACTGCATTGATTATTTCACACTCATTTCATGTATAATTTGAACCCTAAATGGAACAAATACTGCAGTTCTTTATTTAAAGCTACACATACTTTGCTATTCAATACTGACCAAATGTAGATGAAGATAGTAAATGAAAGTACATATGCAACAATTGTATAGACTAGGTTTGCTTCCTGGTGCAAGTGTCCTTGTGATTGTCCCTTGCCCAAGAGAAAGGGGGAGCGGGATGTGGGGGCAGAAAACTGTTCCATGAAATCCATTACTGGCACGTAACTTCGTTGACTACTGTGGAACTACTTGAGATTTACACTGATTTAATAGCAATCAGAATCTGGCTGTAAAAGCAGAGAAACAGTTGGCTAGATCTAATATAGCGTTTCAGATGTAGCAATCTATTCCCTTTGCTTTTAGATAGGTCCCTGCTGCCCTTTTAAAAATGTAAACATGTAATTACTGTAAGCATAAGCAATAAAATATTCTTGATGTTATCTTTCAGATGAGATCTTTAAAACTGGAGTCCCCTTTGTTCTATGTAAACATTGAACATCCCATAACACTCCTCATTAGATTAAATGTTTGCTGCATAATCTTTGGCCAAAACTACTTCTCCCCATCTTCTACAACACATTGTGTACAAGTTAGCTACACCCTCCATTTTAAGCGGTGGCTGCATTTTGATGGGGCTTTACTGATATAGGTCCTAGTCCTGCAAACACTTATATGCGTGAATAGCTTTATGCACACAATGTTCTAATGAACTTAGTGGGACTATCCACATGAGTAAAAGGCACCTGCCTACGTGAAGTGCTTTGGGATATTTGTCATATCTTCCATTCTTATAGTAATTGCCTACTGACGGTGAAGCTGACTGAAGGAAGACAAATCCATTTCCTGGCAATTTCTGAAGTTTCAAGATTTGTTTTCATTTTGGATTAAAACAAAAACAAAACCTGCTCTACCTGATTCTGAGCAGAGTTTTTAATCTGAAATCAATATGAATGAAGCAGAGCAGGGACTTGCTCCTTGGTTTCCGATATCCCAGGCCAGTACCCTAACCACCCAACTACAGAGTCAGTAGCTGCCTGTATCCTCTCCTGCCCCAAATCCTTCCCAACAAAATTTTTGTGGCAACCTATTGCTTTTGTTATTTGCAACCTTATATTATTATTTGCCTCTCCCAGTTGACAGCAAGCACATATACAGAGCAAGAAATTCTCCATCTAAGCTCCATACTCCAAATGAAGAAATTCTCCATTTAATTCTCCACTTAAACTCTCCATTTGCTATTTACTGAGACAATCATATTTTATGGGTGAAGGCTTTTAAAGCTTTGGAAATTGCATTTCAAATAAATTAAATACTGCCATTAACTTTGTTTTTAATGGGCTGGTCCCATGGCCTGTTGATAGTATTTTGTGAGATACGATGAAATCCAAGTTAAATTTTTTGATTTGGAGATTGCCACCTGGAAAAAAAAACCACTCTAATGACCTCCGCCAACTGATGAAGGATCAGTGTTCATCATGCTCCCCAGTATGCTAATTTCCTGCATGGCAGCCCCAAGGGCTGCTGCTGTTACACTTACTAGATGAGGTGGCCAATGTGAGCCTGAGAAGGAGCCAGAATTTACCAATGTACCTTACTAAAGAGCCACAGTAATACATCAGCAGCCCACCATCAGCTCCCACACCCCGCTCCCAGCGCCTCCCACCCACCCCTGCAGCCCTGTCGATCAGTGCCTCCTGCTCCTTCCCCGCACCTGTTTCATGACATGCAGGAGGCTTGTGTGTGGGGGGGGGGTGGCAGGTGAGGAGAAGCGAGGGCACTGCAGGCTCAGGGGAGGAGGCAGGAAGGGGTGGAGTGAGGGCAGGGCCTGTGGCAGAGCCAGTGGTTGAGCAGTGAGCCCCCCTTGGCACACTGGAAAGTTGGCGCCTGTAGCTCCAGCCCCAGAGTCGGTGCCAAAACAAGGAGCCGCATATTAACTTCTGAAGAGCCACGTGTGGCTCCGGAGCCACAGGTTGGCCACCCCTGTACTAGACCAACCAGTATTTGGTCATTTTACTATAAAACATTGCATTTTGTTTAGATTTAGGTTATATTATTTGTAAAACAGAACCTTCAGAGATTGAAAAGGATTTAATATTTGGATTTATGGGGCCTAATTCTCATTTTCACAAAGGTCCATTTACAGCTCTTTGACAGTATAAAGGGGCCTTAAATTGGGAGTAAATTATATTGCCAGAGCAGAGAAAAGGGGGCTACTCAGTGTAAACCAGACTCATGCCATTGATGTCCAAGTGGGATATATATGCTATGTCATAAAAAAAAAAAAAAAAAAGCAGCTGAGCTAAGAGGGAAACAATGAAATTAGAAAGGAAATTTAAAAGGACTGAACTGAAGAAATAAAATGTTAGTGGAAAGAAAACCAGCAAGACTAGGAGGAGTGATCATCACATCTGGGCAGTGAACATTGCTCCAGCTTCTAAAAGGCCTGGCCAGTCAACTTGAGTTAACAGCTTTTTAGACTGTATATCGAAATCCAGGGATAGTCAAATTAACTTAGCAATTATTTATTTCACATCTTTGTTATTTGTTGTGCCATTGTTATTAGGAGATAGAATATGTTTCTTTAATATTAGGTTAAATGTACAAAAAGTAACTATTACACTTTTGGGTATTTTCTTTCCATTTAATAGCCCTTTAATCTCACTGAAATTTTCTTTTATATGTGCCAGTTTCCCAACCTGGTGATACTAGCCAGATAAGATTGTTATAGAATGTAGATGATTGGAACAGGGACCTGTGAACCACATATTAGCAGTGTTTTTTTATCTAACACTGGACATCTCTCAACTTGTTTTGTGGAAGAAATGAAATTTCACTTCCTCTGTTGTCTGGGTCCACAACACTCGCATAAGTGAAAATCCTTCATTATGTGATCATTAGGATCTTTATTACAATAAACTATTGCATCACGTATCATCATGTACAATTGATCAAAGTACACAAGCAGCTATTCACACTGAACTTCACATCACAAGCATTTAACTACAAGTATGAAGCTATGTGGCTATAGGTTTTTTGGGAGCCTAGTTCTAGCACATACTTGAATATTTCTATAAGACTATTATGTCTAATCAGGTCACTTTTCAGGTGTTACTCGAAGATGCAATAGTAACTGTAGCTCACCAAGAACCCTACACGTGGCCCTGCTGTAGGCTATTTTGCAATACGCTGTCCATTGTGGTGTTACAGGAGCTGATGCACAAGTAGGAAATTGGAGGTCCCTGTCAATAAACAATCATGCTCTAGTTTCAGCACAGAGGAAGGAGGCAGAATTGAGAGCTGCCTTGAAAATTGAAGAGAACTCAATCCATTTTAAGCCATGCCTAAAATGCTTTCACACATCAGTACAATTGAGAGAATTACTGCTGTAAAATCAATTTGCAAGGACTCTTCACCCACACCTTCTTTATACCCTGCAAATCTCTTAAGGCCCAATTCTGTCACCCTTACATTGAGCAGTCCTTGATGCTGCAAGCAGTCCCACTGACTTCACTGAGATTATGAATTGAGTAAAGTACTGCTCAGCTTGCATAAGGGTGGCAAAAGCTGGCCCTACACGACCAGGAGCTGCAGGAATGTCTCTCTGTTTCAAATAGAAGATGCGAATGAATTTAAAATTATTAACAGAAAAATGAAAATATTTGAGGACAGTTTTAATGGGATTGATTGAAGGGTGGAAAGGTATTTTGAACAGATCAGAAAGATAACTTTTTGTCAAAAACATGTGGTTTGTTCAAAAAGGTAAGAAATACGATTGCAAGAAATTACAAGATTTTGAATTCCTCTATTCATTTTAGAATTATTTTAAATTCTACTGAGTACCACTTGAAAAAAGGAAGCAAACAATTTGGAAAGAAAAAATTACCTTAATGGAAGGCTTGCACCCAGGAGATACAGTAATGTTTGAGAATATCAGCAAAAGAGTGGATGAATGAGTTATGTTTTATTATTTACATTAAATAATTATGACCAAATTATACTCTTAGTTACATCAGTGTAAATTACTAGTGACCAGCCTATGGCTTGGGCAACCACTAGTGGCTTTTACATTATGGTTCTTGGGAGCACCTGTGTTAAATTGTTTTGGATTATGAATTTAAAATCTGCTCCCTGAGCAGCACCTTGCAATATTTAAAATTAACTATTTGAATCACCCCCATCACTACAAAGAGATGGTAGGAGCCAGCTTCCCCCCAGCTGCCTCCTGCTGCTTCCCCTGAAGCCCCAGGACCATTTCTGATCTGACCTAGGTGTGCTCCAAGCAGCTGTGCTCCCTTTCTATTCTAGCTTCTCACCAGCTCCCTACTGCTGCCTGTTGTCTCTCAGGGGAGAAAGAGGAGAGGAGCAGCACTGTTGCTTTATCACTTGCTTCCCCTGAGGGATATGGAAGTCCCAGGGAGAGCAGGATATAACCTCAACTGGCTCTGCCTGAAGCTAGGGGAGAACCCAACAAAGGATGGCTCCCTTCTCCAACAAAGCCACCCAGGCACCACAGGAAAGGGGAAGAATACAAAAGTGGTGAGAACCAACTTCCAGTTTTGGCTCCTGATTCTGTGCTCCAGTCCTGGTGCAGGTTAAAGCAGCCTGGGTGGCTGCTCTATCTTGTGCTAATCAGCTATGATCTCCAAGTGACCATAAACTAGCTGGTAGCAGCCACAGTGCAGCATGCTCCTACCATTCCTCCTCCTCACTCCTTACATTAGAGGTGCAGGGAGGGAGTCAAAGGAGTCAGATACATACCCACTGAAGACTCCACAATGCCAGAGAAATCCCCTGCAGGGGATTTCTGTTCCCTTTGCGCCAACTGACTGTTACAAAAGCAGTGGAACGGGGCAAAGAATCTGATCCAAAGTATTGACTATTGCCCCTTTTTTTTAAACATAAAGCTTAGCCCTTGTGCTGAAGTGGTTTTATGTTAGTGGTGTAACCCTTTCACTTTACTGTGCAATTATACTATCTGATAGACCATTGATAGGGCCCAGTCCTGCATTTTTATGCATCAAAAACTCCCACTGATGTTCATAGACTACATGAACAATTTAATATTTAAGGATAACTTCTTATCTGTAAATATTAAATTAACTCATCACAATATTTTGCAAACATCCAAAAAGTGGAAGAAGTAATCAGAGGGGCAGCCATTTTAGACTTGATTTTGACCAACAAGAAGGAATTGGTAGCAAATCTGAAGTTGGAAGATAATTTGGGTGAAAGTGATCATGAAATGATAGATTTCATGAGTCTAAGGAAAGGAAGCAGTGAAAGCAATGGAAAGCAGTCCTTAACAAACTCAGAGAACTTGTAGGTAAGGTCCCATGGGAAGAAAAATCTAAGAGGAAAAGAAATTCAGGAAAGCTTGCAGTTTCTCAAGGAGATAGTAGTAAAGGCAAAAGTGCAAAACTATCCTGATGTGGAGGAAAGATAGGAAGAATAGTAAGAGGCCAATATGACTGGATCAGGAACTCTTTAATGAACTGAAAATCAAAAAGGAACCCTACAAAAAGTGGAAACATGGACAAATTGCTAAGGAGAAGTACCAAAGAATAGCACAAACGTGTAGGAACAAAATCAGAAAGGCTAAGACACAAAATTAGGTTTCAGAGTAACAGCCGTGTTAGTCTGTATTCGCAAAAAGAAAAGGAGTACTTGTGGCACCTTAGAGACTAACCAATTTATTTGAGCATGAGCTTTCGTGAGCTACAGCTCACTTCATCGGATGCATACCGTGGAAACTGCAGCAGACTTTATATACACACAGAGAATATGAAACAATACCTCCTCCCACCCCACTGTCCTGCTGGTAATAGCTTATCTAAAGTGATCATCAGGTTGGGCCATTTCCAGCACAAATCCAGGTTTTCTCACCCTCCACCCCCCCACACAAATTCACTCTCCTGCTGGTGATAGCCCATCCAAAGTGACAACTCTTTACACAATGTGCATGATAATCAAGTTGGGCCATTTCCTGCACAAATCCAGGTTCTCTCACCCCCTCACCCCCCTCCCAAAAACCACACACACAAACTCACTATCCTGCTGGTAATAGCTCATCCAAAGTGACCACTCTCCCTACAGTGTGCATGATAATCAAGGTGGGCCATTTCCAGCACAAATCCAGGTTTTCTCACACCCCCACCCCACCCCCATACACACACAAACTCACTCTCCTGCTGGTAATAGCTCATCCAAACTGACCACTCTCCAAGTTTAAATCCAAGTTAAACCAGAACATCTGGAGGGGGGGGTAGGAAAAAACAAGGGGAAATAGGCTACCTTGCATAATGACTTAGCCACTCCCAGTCTCTATTTAAGCCTAAATTGATAGTATCCAATTTGCAAATGAATTCCAATTCAGCAGTTTCTCGCTGGAGTCTGGATTTGAAGTTTTTTTGTTTTAAGATAGCGACCTTCATGTCTGTGATTGCGTGACCAGAGAGATTGAAGTGTTCTCCGACTGGTTTATGAATGTTATAATTCTTGACATCTGATTTGTGTCCATTTATTCTTTTACGTAGAGACTGTCCAGTTTGACCAATGTAAATGGCAGAGGGGCATTGCTGGCACATGATGGCATATATCACATTGGTGGATGTGCAGGTGAACGAGCCTCTGATAGTGTGGCTGATGATCACTTTAGATAAGCTATTACCAGCAGGACAGTGGGGTGGGAGGAGGTATTGTTTCATATTCTCTGTGTGTATATAAAGTCTGCTGCAGTTTCCACGGTATGCATCCGATGAAGTGAGCTGTAGCTCACGAAAGCTCATGCTCAAATAAATTGGTTAGTCTCTAAGGTGCCACAAGTACTCCTTTTCTTTTTGCACAAAATTAGTTACATCTATCAAAAGACATAAAAGGCAGTAAAAAGAGGAGTAAGAGAAAGATGAAGGAAAGTGTAGATTCAGTACTTAGCAGGGAAGGAAAGCTAACAACTGATGACATCGAGAAAGCTGAGGTGTCAAATGCCCATTTTGCTCAAGTCTTCACTAAAAAGGTTATTGGTGACCAGATGCTCAACATAATTAATATTAACAACAAGGGGGAAGGAATGCAAGCCAAAATAGGGAAAGAAAAGGTTAAAGAATATTTAGATAAATTAGATGTATTCAAGTAGGCAGGGCCTGATGAAATTCATCCTAGGGTATTTAAGGAACTAGCTAAAGAGATCTCAGAACTGTTAGATAATTGAGAAGGGCAAACATAATACCTATCTTTAAAAAGGGGAACAAAGATGACCCAGGGAATTATAGACCAGTCAGCCTAACTTTGATACCAGAAAAGACAATGAAACAAATTATTAAACAATCAATTTGTAAGCACTTAGAGCATAATAGGGTAATAAGGAATAGCCAGCATGGATTTGTCAAGAACAAATTGTGCCATACCAACCGAATTTCCTTCTTTAACAAGATTACTGGCCTAGGGGCGAAAGGGGAAGACAGATATGATATATCTAGATTTTAGTAAGGCTTGTGACCCAGTTCCACATGACATTCTCATAAGCAAACTAGGGAACTGTAGTTTAGATGAAATTACTATAAAGAGGGTGCACAACTGGTTGAAAGACCATACTCAAAGAGTAGTTATCAATGGTTTGCTGTCAAACTGAGAGGGCGTAATCTAGTGGGATCCCTCAGGATCAGTTCTGGGTCTGGTATTATTCAATATTTGTATTAATAAATTGGATGATGGAGTGGACAGTATGCATATAAAGTTTGCAGATGACATCAGGATAGGAGGCTTGCATGCACTTCGGAGGACTGGATTAGAATTCAAAACAATCTTGACAAATCGGAGAACTGGTCTGAATTCAACAAGATGAAATTCAGTAAAGACAACTGCAGAGTACTTCACTTAGGAAGAAAAAAAAGAAATATACAACTATGAAATGGAGACTAACTGGCTAGGTAGTAATTCGGCTGAAAAAGATCTGGAGGTTATATTCAATCAAAAATTGAATATTGACAATATGATGCAGCTGTAAAAAAAGGCCAATATTCTGGGGTGTATTAACAGGAGTGTCATATGCAGGGCTCCTAGTTTTTCCATGATAAAAAACCCAAAATTCTCCAATAAAAAAAACATAAAAATCTGTGTTTTTCCATTATTACAATGAAGCGCTGAACTTTAGTTTCCATAGCCAAAATATATATAAAAAGAAAAGGAGTACTTGTGACACCTTAGAGACTAGGTGTTACTGTACTCTGAAACCTGTCAAAATATATATAGGTATCAGTTGAACAAAGTGTTTTATTGATACAGTTGAACCCCGTTGATTCAATCTAATTGGGACCAGAGCCAGACTGGATAATCAAAAATTTTGATAATCTGGAGAGCTTCAGCCCTGAGCCATAGGGCTCAGGCTTCAGAAGCCCGAGCCTTGCCACCTGGGGCCAATAGCAGGAGACCCATCACCAGGGACTTGGGCTGTCAGCCCTGATTTGGTTAATATGGAGAGCTGGATAATGGAGGCTTGGATAAGATGGGTTCTGATGTGTATGTTTTTATTTTTTCACAAAATGTAAAAATTAAAGATTCTTTGTAAAAATGCAAATTCCGAGTTTTTCCATGACAAATGGATTTCTAGGATCCCTAATCATATGTAAGACACAGGAAGTAACTGTCCCACTCTACTTGGCACTGGTGAGGCCTCAGCTGGAATACTAGGTCTAGCTCTGGGCACCACACTTTAGGAAAGATGTGGAACAAATTGCAGGGTCCAGAGCAGAGCAACAAAAATGATCAAAGGTTTAGAAAACCTGACCTTGGTTGAAAGGTTAACAAACTGGGCATGTTTAGTCTTGAAAAAAGAAGACTCAGGGCAGGATGGGGGCACCCAATAACAGTCTTCAAATATGTTAAGGGCTGTTCTGAACAGGACTTGTATCAATTATTCTGTGTGTCCACTGAAGGCAGGAGAAGTAGTAATGGGCTTAATCTGCAGCAAGGGGAAATTTAGGTTAGATATTTAGGAAAAACTTTCTAATCTATAAGGGTAGTTAAACTCTGGACTAGGTTTCTAAGGGAAGTTGTGGAATCTCCATCATTGGAGGTTTTTAAAAATAGGTTTAATAAACACCAGCCAGGGATGATCTATGTTTACTTGGTCCTGCAACAACACAGGGGGCTTGACGTGATGACTTCTCGAGATCCCTTCCAGCCCTAGATTTCTCTGATTCTTTGACTAACCAGTAGCTCTGTCTCCAGTAGGCAGGCAATGCCACCACCATTCTTGATGATGACAATATTTTCCACTGCCATTTGTTGCATTGTGTGGCTCGCATCATCACTTCAGAGTTCATCAATTGTATTATAAGAAGAGATGGGCTCAAATTGAAACCCTGAAGCCGAAACTCCACAAGCTGTAGAGAGTTCAACCTCCAAATATAGATTCAGATCGGTATTGTGCAAAAGGCCCTGTAGTGGTGCAGGACTCACCCCAGCGCTGCCTCCTGCTGGTCTTCCAGGGAATTAGTGTTCCAGCCTCTGGAGTGCCCTCTGCAGGCCGATGTCCCACTTGCTGCTGGGCCTCCGAGTCCCTCTTGGACCCCGGTGCCCCCTTTCACGTCGGGGTGCTGCCACCTGCAGTACCTCACACAGATCTGGGTCTCCCCGCCCCAGGGAACCCCCAACCCTCTCCCCCTACCTTGCCTCAGTCTATGGCCACTGCCAGTCATCACCTAGCTAGCCCCTGTTCCCTGGGGCCAACTGCAGTGTAAGCACCACTCAACATAGGCAAGGGGGGTTTGGACCTGCTGCCTTTGCCTGCTCCCTGCAACCCCAGTACCTATTTGGCCTTACTCTAGGCCTGCAGCCTGAGGGGTTTCCTGTCCGGAGCTCCCCCAGCTCCTCTGGTCTTCCCCTAGTCCTACTCCACCTCAGATACTCTTTCAGCTTCCCAGCAACCAGGCCCCTCTCCCTCAGCAGCTAGAGGGAGAGTTCTCTCAGCGCCTGGCTTCAATGGCCTTTATAGGGCCAGCTGGGTCTGTTTGAGGCATGGCTCTAGCTGTGGCTGCTCTGCCAATCAGCCCAGCTTTTCCCCTGCCCCAGCCCTCTCCCGGGGCTGTTTTAAGCCTGGAAGGGCCAGAGCAGATGACCACCTCGCTACCGGAAGGAGAGGTCAGTGTGCTTGGGCTATCCTGTTGGCTGGACCTTTCTCCCTCCCTGGGCTGCTGCTGCTGTTTGGCCTATTGGCATTTTAATAACAGCTTGCTGGAGGACGTGGGCTTCGTGGCATCCTTCCGGGAGTTCTGGCTGGCCTGGCGGGGCAGCGGCATGCCTTTCCCTCGGCGAGGCGGTGGTGGGATGTGGGGAAGGTGCGCGCACGGCTCTTCTGCTGTGACTACACCCGGGGCACCACCCGGCGGAGGGATGCGGTGATAGGGCAGTTGGAGCAGGAGATTTTAGAGCTAGAGAGGCATCTCGCCTCCGGCCCCGAGGATCCACCCCTCCGCGCAGCATATTGGGAGAAGCGGGAGGAGCACCAGGCCCTGGAGGACCATTGAGCCCAGGGCACTTCTGTTCAATCCTGTGTAAGCAGTGTCAGGATGAGCTCCACCCTGACATCTGGTGGTGAGGTGTGGCAAGTTGTGGAAAAGAACTTCAGGGGCCGATCTCATTTGCATAGTCACAGCCACCCCGCCTAGAATGAGGCCATAGCTGCCCAAATGGTCACTTTGGCTGCTGTGGGATCTCCAGTGTCTCTGTTATTGGGGCAGGAAGAATAAATTGTTATTACGCTGATTATGGGAACTGTGCTTGGAACTGTACTTGGCCTTTTGTTATGATGGAGGGACTCACCATCAACTAAGTAGCACTCGCTAGGCAAGGGTCTTGGGTTCCAAAACTCTGTGACTTGAGAGAGGTTGGGGACAAGTATTAATACTTGGTGGTATGGGCCCCTTGGTGAGGGCCTTACATGCTAATTGCACTTCCTCCTCTCTCCACTGTGGAATATCAGAGCTAATTTTGATTTCATTAGGAGTCTAGTTACATGCTGCTGAGCTCACTTTGGGCTAATGGTGCACCAGCACTGAGGTTCCTCGACTACAAGCTGAATTCACCAAAGAGCTGAACTGACTAAGAGCTAAAATCACTGAGCGTTGCGTTAAGTAGTGGGGGAGCCTGAAGATATAGCGTGGAGAAGTTTGCGGGATGGCTGGAGTGCCTTGTGGTCAGGCTGGTGGAACAGTTCATGGGACGGCGGGAGCTGCTGGTGGGACACGGAGTGGAGCAGTTTGTGGGATGGCAGGAGTTGCTTGTGGGCCGCGGAGCGGAGCTGAGTGAAGCAGTTCGTGGGGTGGCTGGTGGAGTGGAGCAGAGCGAAGGCCTATGGAGCTGTGGGGCGGTCAGCTTCAGATCATGTAAGGTGCCTTTTACCCCCGCCCCCATCTCGACCCAGGTTGGGAGGTAAAGCTGTGCAGATAAACTTTTGAACTCGGGGGCTGCCCTGACCAGGGACAGATACTTTTGGGTCATTGGACTTTTGGGACTTTGGGTGATTTGGGCTTGCTGGACTCAAGAACCAAAGGGAAAGGCATGCCCCAATTTGCTTGGGGTGGGTTTTTTTGCTCATGGGTTGTGTTATGAATCCTGTTGGTGGTGTTTCCCCAACATAATGTCACATTGTTTCTCTCTGTTATTAAAAGGCTTTTTGCTACACTCAGAGTAGGTGCTTGCAAGAGGGGAAGTATTGCCTCTGGGAGATGCCCAGCGGGGGTGGTATATATTTGTCCCAGGTCACTGGGTGGGGGCTCAAACCAGTTTGCATTGTGTTATTGGAATGGATCCCCTAGATATTGAACCCGGCCCTTGTTGCTGCCAACTCTGACGGGCAGAAGGGTTACACCCGCATCCACCTCCTTCGGGAGATGGATCGCGGCTCCCGCTTCTTCTATGCCCTGGAGAAAAGGAGGGGGGCCAAAAAGCACGTCACCTGCCTCCTGGCGGAGGACGGGACCCCCTCATGGATCCGGAGGAGATGCGTGGAGGGGCCAGGGCCTTCTACGCTAACCTTTTCTCCCCAGGTCCGACTGACGCTGATGCCCACAGGGTGCTCTGGACCAAACTCCTGACGGTCAGCGCGGGTGACTGAGCTGCCTCTCTCTCTGGCCGAACTCTCAGAAGCCCTCCGTCACATGCCCACTAACAAATCTCCAGGCATGAACGGGCTGACCATGGAGTTCTATCGCATGTTCTGGGATGTCTTCGGCCTGGACCTTGTCATCGTCTGGCCTGAGTCCTTGCAAAGCGGGGTCCTCCCTCTCTCATGCAGGCCAGCTGTGCTCACCTTATTGCCGAAGAAGGGGGACCTCCGCGACTTATGGAATTGGTGTCCCGTCTCGCTCCTTAGCACAGACTACAAGGTCATAGCGAAAGCCATCTCGCTGCTGCTGGGGTCCGTGCTGGCAGACCTGGTCCATCCCAACCAGACCTACACCGTCTCGGGCCGGACCATCTTTGACAACTTGTATTTGATCCGGGACCTCTTGGAGCTGGGGTGTAAGGATAGTCTGTCATTCGCCCTCCTGTCCCTGGACCAGGAGAAGGCGTTCGACAGGTTGGACCATGAGTATCTCCTGGGCACCCTGTGGGCATTCGGCTTCGGGCCCCAGTTTGTGGGCTTTCTCCAGGTGCTGTACGCCAACGCAGAGTGTCTGGTCAGACTCAACTGGACCCTGACCGAGCCAGTCAGCTTTGGGCGGGGAGTACGGCAGAGGTGCCCCCTCTCGGGCCAGCTGTATGCTCTGGCGATCGAGCCCTTCCTCCGTCTCCTCCGCCGGAGGTTGACGGGGTTGGCGCTTCGGGAGCCGGAGTTGCGGCTGGTCCTGTCGGTGACATGCTCCTCGTGGTCCAGGACCCGGACGACCTGGTGTGGGTGGAGGCCTACCAGGCCGTTTACTCGGTGGCCTCCTCCGCCCGGGTCAACTAGGTCAAGAGCTCTGGCCTGGTGGTCGGGGACGGGTGGCAGACGAGCTCCCTCCCACCTGTGCTTCAAGCCATCCGGTGGAGCACAGGTCCGCTACTCTATCTTGGCGTTTATCTCTCTGCCACGCATCCTTCTCCACTGGAGAACTGGCAGAATTTGGAGGCCAGGGTGGGTGAGCGGCTGCGGAGATGGACAGGACTGTTCCGGTGTCTCTCCCTGCGAGGGAGGGCGCTGGTGCTGAACCAACTGGTCCTGTCCATGCTCTGGCACCGACTCAACACCCTGAGCCCAGCCCCGAGGATCCTGGCCAGGCTCCAGAGGATGGCTCTGGAGTTCTTCTGGCCGGGGCTGCACTGGGTCTCTGCAGGGGCTCTGAGTCTCCCCCTGGAGGAGGGAGGACAGGGCCTGATTTGCTTGCGCAGCCAGGTCCATGTCTTCCGCCTCCAGGCCCTGCAGAGGCTCCTTTACGGTGCAGGTAGTCCAGCATGAAGCATGTTGGCGCACGCCTTCCTCCGCCACCTCCGAGGGCTCCGATATGACCGGCAGCTCTTTTTTCTCCATCTGAGAGGCCTTCCGTGAGACCTCTCCGAGCTGCCAGACTTCTACCAGGACCTCCTCCAGACCTGGAAGCTTTTTTCGGCGACCAGCTCATTTGTGGCCACCGAGGGAGCGGACCTCCTCGCGGAGCCCCTGCTACACAACCTTGATCTCCATGTGCAGGTGGCAGAGTCTCCCTCGGTGTGTCGGAGGTTGGTCCTGGCACAAACCACCAGAGTCGGAGACCTCCTGGACTACGACAGGGGGAATTGGGTGGAGCCCTGTGCGCTCGGACGACACATGGGGCTTTCCTTCCGACCCGTAGGCACGTACTCCAGAAGGTGAAGGCTGCATTGTCACCCAATTCTCTCGCTTTCCTGCTGCGAGCCCTGCGAGAGGGCGTTCCCCACTCACCCCTGGCCCTCCGGACATTTTTCTTGGGCCCCTGTTCCGCAAGCGTCCCCAGCCTCCCTGCACCCACACTCCAAGCTGGCTGCTTACCCTGCAGCTGGTCCAGTTTCGAACCGAGCCCAGAAACCATCTGTACACGCTCGTGCTCCATACGTTACATTTCCTCACCCTCGTGTCCCGCCCCGACACCAAATGGTGGGACTATCTTCCACCTAAAGAGGGTGAGGAGACCCGGTGGGCCAGCCTTTATTCCACCTTGATCCCACGGCCCGCCGGGGACATTAGTTGGCGGCTCCTTCACGGAGCCTTGAGCACGGGCATGCACATGGCGCGGTTCACCCCTCACCTGAGGCCTGCCCCTTTTGCGGTGTGAGGGAGAACCTGGCGCACACCTATCTCGAATGTGCCAGATTGCAGCCCCTATTCCGGCTCCTCCAGAACCTCTTGTTGAGGTTCTGGCTGCACTTTTCCCCACACTTGTTCCTCTTTGCACACCCTATCCATGGCCCCATGAAGTTGCGAGACCTCCTCGTCAACCTCCTCCTGGCTCTGGCCAAAGTCTCCATCTACAATACCAGGTGGAGGATGTTGGACGAGGGGGTGCTCTGTGACTGCGGGGCCTATTTCTGTTTCTCCCTAGTTTCACGCATCCGGGCAGAGTTCCATTGGGCAGCGTCCGCTGGCTCCCTCGACAGCTTTGAGGAACAGTGGACTAGGCTGGGGGATGGGCCTTTAGCAGTGGGTGGGCTTGCACCCGCCCACCTCCCAGGTTTTCCAATACGACCCCGCTACAGGCCCCTATCTTTATAAAGGGCTTTTGAAATTCAGATCCAAATTTGGTGGCTTGAACTCATCTCTAGTTATAATGTGTAACATGATGGATTAACATGTAATACGCTCTCTTTCCTTTGATAACAAAAAAAGTAATTAAAGAATGTTTGATTGAATCTGGCATGAGCTTCCCATAGGAGAAACTTAAACAGTATTCCATTGAGACTGTTGATTTAAATGCATCACAGTTACGAATGCAATAATACGATCATGGAACATTTTAAGAAGGGTCAATAGCACATACACCATGGCAATACTAAAACAAAGCACAAAGATTAAGATTTAGAAATGTAAGTAATGTGGTTAAATAAAAAAAATCACTCTTTTTTTCCATTTGATTTTGGAGAGCTCTTTTTAACACGAGAGAAGAAGCTTGCCCTTTTATTTTATTTTTTTGCTAATAAGATTTGATGAGGTATAAGAAGAGGGGGGAGGGAGAATTTCACTGTTCCCTTCCCTTCAGCAAAGCCCCAGCATTAAATGAGAAATCAGCTTGTTACTTGCTGCTCCTTCTCCTATCATCTGTTTGCAGAAGTTCATGACTTAATTCCCATTCATATCGCCTCTGTGGAGAATAACAGGCTGATGACATTTCAGTTAATCATAATCTTCCTCTTCTGTGACAGCCAGCCAGCAGCCTTTTTGAAAATAAACTTGCAGAATGAAATTTTTTAAAAGAAGGATTTTTCTCTCTCAGAGGGAAAAATTGACAAGATGAATACATGAGAATATTACACAAATGAAATAATTTCACATAGGCTTATTACTGCATATCTCTCTCAACATTTTCTATGCTATGCTGTTGCCAGTCATATTTTTATTGACATAACTTTACACTCACCTCTTATAATATGATACCTCTTATCTACAGCATGCTTAGTAGCAAGCAAGATGCCTTAAGTCTCCATGCATTGACTTTATATATCAACTGGTTATGGATGCACTAGTAAAATGATAAATTTGGGCGGGAAAACTGAATTTGATCTAGTATATAAGCAGTTTATAACCCGAGAAACTTGTGCTAAGATTTCAAGCCATTGCTGGTATCCATCTTATATGAGAGTCAGTATAATAGATCAGTTATAGTAACCCAATTACATTACCAAAAGATGAATATGAAAGAGAGGTGAATGTAGAAAAGCTGTTTGGGGTTGGGAAAGCCACAGAAAGCTTCAGAGAAGGCTTACTGGGGCTCCAGCAAGGAGAGAAGCCATTGGATGTAGGTCAAGGAAGGTTTGAGACCTGAATGAAGACCACAGAAACCCAAGGCAATAATGAGGGCTTGTGATGGGGTATACAAGCTGGACAACAAGAGTTTATAGAACTGTTCTGGTCTCAGTGAGCTCCAACCCAAGGATGTGCAAGGCAGGCACAGGCTGGAGGAGGAACTTAACAGGGGAGCAAAACAGCTCACTTGTTAGCAGACCAGGGGAAAGAACAGATCTTCAACCCTGAGGAAAGCCCTTATGGGCAGGAGCTTCCCAGATGACCATGGCCTGAAGGACGGATCCAGATAACATACTGAGAGGGAGTCATTCCCCCTCTCTCTTATTCTCTTATGCATTAATCCCCCTTGCTTTTTGTTCTCAGGCTACCCCAAATTTGATGTGATCAGGCCAGAGGGCCAAGTCACAGGAAGAGGCAGGCCACTGCAAGGTGGAGCAGACATCAGCAGGAGACACCCAGTGGAGAGAGACCTGTTATACCATGCCTGGCCACAAGGAGGTGCCAGTGGTAAGTCAACCCCTTCATAGGACCAGATAAGCCATTGGTAATGTTCTGTGTTTTCATTTTTTATTTATTAAAAAAAATTCTGGGAATCTTCAGTGTTCATTTTTCAAACATTAAAAGTTGGATGAAATCAGGTTAAAAATAATTCTTAAAAAAATCTGGAAAAATTGGGGAAAAAAGAAAAACAAAAAAACCTTTCCTAATATGCACATGTAGTATAATTGAAACTTTTTTTATGTACAAAGTTATTATTTGTCTTTCTCAGAGGTAGTAGTTTTTCCAGAAATCCTGTTTGCCTATGCTCGCATATTTTTCTTCAAAGTATCCTCACTCATGTTGAGCGTCTTGCTGTCTTGGAGGTAGTCCAACTTTGAAAATAAGCACTCTGCATCAATAGATCCAAGGGGTAGACTCAAAGTTTGCCTGTGCCATTTTGCTGAAGTTGGGAAGTGTGTCTTGACTGTTCCAAAAAGCCAGCACATCCAGTTTCACATTGTCAGGGTTTGACATGTTCATGTAAGTAGTAAATTCCCCTTTCAGATTTGAAGTTTCATCTTTAGTGGCAAATGGTTGAAACCATCTGGCATCATGGTTGTAGTGTGCTGCAAAATTCACCTTGAGGAAGTGGTGCAACCTCTGGATGACATTCCAAAAAGAATCTTTGGCACCAAACACTTCAGGGTTCGCTGAGCATTGGGTTGAAGGTTTTGAACACTTTTTTGCTTCTCTCGTGTTCTAGGGTCAGAAGGATTTCCAGAAACAGCTGGGTTTTCTTGCCATATGTTTCTCCTACAGCTTTTGTGCTCAGTTCAGCTGAGATTTTGGTTGTCAGGATCCGGTAAACGTCTGTATAGGCAGTAGTCGGAGAAAACTCCGCTGTTTGTGTGTGTCACAAGTTTTCAACAATGAACATTACCTTGGTGCACAGAATCTGGCATTCATTTTGGTAATCTGTCAGTCTCTTCAGAGTTTCTGCTTTAGAACCAACAAACTTGGGATGGTCTAGGAGACACATTAGCACAGTCCACGTCTTATTTACATGACAAGCAGCGAAGTACAAGCTCATCCACCAATGTGGATCAATGGGATAGGTAATTGTCAGTCAGCTCTGCACTCATCTCACACTATGTAAAACAAAGCCTTCAACTTGTTCGCATGCTTAAAAATGGGCCAAATCCAATGATGCAAGATTTCACATCTTTCATTTCTTCTGTATCAGTAGCTACTGACAACACATTAATTAGATGAACAGGACAGTTTCTGGTTGAATTTAATCTCCAGTGCAAACTTAGCCATGTAGGAAGCAGAATCTGTGTTAGTTGTGACCACATTTTCCCAATTTAGTTGGTACATCTCAAACATGTCAGTTATTGCTGCGTCAACAAAATGGCTGTGAGCAGAGGTGATGAATGTCACGTCAGCAAAAAACAATACAAGTTTATTCGCTTTGAAATAAAAAAAACAAAAACTAAAGTCTAAGAATTGGAGGGTCAAAAACATCAGGAGACTAGTAAAAATATCAGATTAAACACCATACTAAAGTATTGTCATTTTGTTTCAGATACTTACTAGTGAGATTGTCTGCATTGGGAAGGGGGTTTGCTGCTGGACAGTAATGTTGCACAAAGTCACCAATAGGCCACTCTGCAATTAACAACAGTTGTCCGGCAAAACAAAGAGCATGGACAAATTCATTGACACAATTTTGCTGTCCTCTCTTTCCTCTCCTGATATTGACTGTTTGTTCTGAAGCTCACTTTCTTCTTTAAGCTTCTTCTGCTGCTTGCTTTCGACATGCTCCTTTATTCTGTCAGCATGAGCGCTGACCTCAACGCTGCAGTACTTGCAGTGCAATGCATCCTCTTGACTCCCATCTTTACTTTTCTTTAAAATTTCTAAGTGCTTATTTTCTTGCTGGTACCCAGGCACAGATTTGCATTTTTGTCCCATGTTTACCTTATCTATCTTTATCTGTGGAAGATTATTTAAACTCAGTGCTGCACTAAATGGATGAAAAGAATAGGAGGGCAGCATCTCCTTGTGAACCAATCATAGTGTGATATTAACATTGTTTTATTTTCCGACCTCCATTGTGTATGTGTTCTGCTTTTTACACTGTTGTCGTACTGCTTCAATCTCAGAGTTGCAGGACACAACAATCACATAAAGCATTAGTATTTAACAAAAATAAGTAGCCCAAAAAATACTGAGTAGGTTGATAAACGGGTGTAACTCAGTAAAAACCAAATTCTTTTAATTAAAAAAACTGGTAATTTACCAGTGAAGATCAGTAAAAATAAAAAATGTGGAACACTAGCCACAGGCCAATAGTTTAACTGAGGTAGTGAAAGGCTTATGATACTGGAGAGAAAACCACATAGCAAAAGTTGTTGGAGTCACAGTCCATCAGCCAAATTAAAGATGGGAAAGCCTCAGGAGGTTGGAGTGAAGACCACGGAAGCCCAAGGTAACATTTAGGGCTACAGACGCAAGCCCACAGGACAGCAATATAAAAACTAATCAAAGGTTGCATTATCTAAAACAACATGTTTTTTGTGTAAGTTCTAATGCTATCAAAGTCATCACCATTTGTCCAAGACCACAAAACTGAAAATGATCAAACACTTAGCAGCATCCCACCTTGTACATGGTTATAGGGGACACAGATTAATGAAGGTAAATATGTAGAACAGTGTAGCGAGGAGACATGGCCTCTCTCAGAGAGAGACCACAACATGCCCCCTGGTGGGCTGAACCAGGAGAGCCACGTCTGCCCCACCGGAAGCAGAAGGGCAGGACAGGAAGGGGAAGTACAAAAGGCGGGCCCTGCAGCTCAGTTTTGGTGGAGCCACAGGAGATGGACGCATCCTGCCTGCTGCTGGAGCCTGCAGAGGAGCTACCCGGGTTGCCTCCTGAGGACTGGCCAGAGCTCCCAGGACTACTGGCTGACCAACACGCTGAGGAGTTGCTGGGACTGCCACCTAAGAACTAAGATCCGCAGGCTGATCGAGACACTGGGGAACTGCTGGGGTTGCCGCCTGCAGACTGGCCAGAGCTTCCCCGTGATCACAGAAGCAGGTACACCTGAGGGAGAGATTAGGAAGCAGTCCAGGGAAACCAGGCAACAGTCTGGTTGGGAGCTGGCCTGATACAAGGTCAGTGTGTTGTGGGTGGATCCCTGCTGATCCAGAGGCGGACCACTCCGCCACTGTTAGGGCCCTAGGCTGGGAGGCAGCGGAGTTGAGTGGGCCCACATCCCCCTGCAACCCGACCCCTGGGGTGGCACTACTCCCCCTCCTTAGGCCAGGAGTTCCTGTGCTCCTTGGGCAACTTTTAGAGCCCCGTAGACCGTTCTTGGTACTCAACCCTACTGGAGCCCCATAGACTTTAGTGGTGCTCACCCTGTACCTGAGCCTCTAGGCTCTACGGTGCTCACCTCTACTGGGACACAGACTGCCTAGCTGCTCTGCCCTGATTGCAGGCCAGAGCCCATTCATTGCCTTGCTCTGACTGGGCCTGGGGCTCATACACTGCCATACTGTTCTGCCCAGCCAGACGACTGGAGTACTAGAGAAAGCTAATTCCCCCCCTTTGAGCACCCTTACAAACAGAAAGTCTGACCTTTTTGTGAACAGTCATAATTTTTTGAGCTGTGAGAGCCTTGGACTAAAATCTTTAGGAAGCCTCTTGGAGACCTACCTGCAGTAGATCTCCACAGAGATGCAGGATGCTTTAAGTTAACCATTCAGTTTTTAGATCAAGGCATGTCCAAGGGAACTCCACCACTCCAACATACTCAGAACTTGTTCAAACGTATCAAGGGCCACTTGCAGATCTATTCAAGTCCACTGTGAGCATATAAATAAAACAGAGGACTTATAGAAGGAGGAGAGTAGAGGGAAAGAAAGAAACAAGCTGAGTGGGAGGGCCATTGGGAGACAAAGGCAGGAACAGAACCAGTAGGTACTGAAGAAGGCACTCACAGGAGCAGTGAGACTGAACTGAAGAAGCCGTGGTGGAGTCTGTAACTGCCTTCCTGTAAAGGCCCCTTCCAAGCCAGTGCTTCCTGCCTCTGCAGAGTTGGCAGCCTATGTAAACCAGTTCTGAACATACTATAGCATCTGTAGGAGAGTCAACTGATTAACATCAGAGTTCTTGCCAAATAGAAGGAGCTCTTTGTCAGCAATTTATTTGTGACAAGATAGAGCTTTAGAAAGACCCTGCATGTGTTCTATGGACCTTACAGCAAGTTATGCCAGTGGTGTAGTCCAAGACCAGAGGATAACATCTGTGCCTGGACTCTGGCATGGGGAAGGAGATAACAAGTAACTGTGTTAAGGCTCCTGTCCTGAGGGCTGGGAAGCTTACAGTGATTGCAAGCAACAGAATGCACATTACAGAACCTCAAGTTCAATGAAGAACAATTTGCCACAGGTCTCTGGTTCACCGAGGAGTGAGGAGGACATTTACTCCTCATGGTTCATGAACTTGAGCCTGAGGTAGAAGTTCTGTGCACAGAGACAGAAAGGCCTGTGCATGCAGGGACCTTGAAGTCCAGGTGGCAAAGATAAGACTGTATATTGCTTGTGCCTGGTGAGGCTGGGAATGTGATTCTGACTCCCTCCCCCTATATGAGACTCAGAACTGGCCTAGGATTTGTGCTGGAGGGTGTGCTAGGGTAGGTGGGATTGGGGGAGACACTCTGTGGTTGAGCAAAGTGTATGTGAAATGGTGTATGGGGTGTTTATGATACGTTAAACTAAGGGGAATATTTTGGCTGGTCTGGGGAATTTTGGGGGTCCGGGAACGTTAAAGAATGTCATTGTAAAAAGAACTAAGAATACAAGAGTTTTTTCTCCCTGAAAGGAAGGTAGGTGTGCCACAGGGTCCCTGGCCCTTGGGAGTAGAGCTGGGCCCAGCTCCCCTGTGTCAGAGCAGAAGAGCCCATTCAAGCCATCTAAAGGGAGCTGGGCAACTCCTGAACCTATAAAGGGCAGGAAATGAGAGATGGAGGAGAGGGGTATCTGAGACAGGTGGTGTCTGGGGAAGGGATGCCACAGTAGAGTGGAGCTAATGCCAGTGGTGGGTCCCTGGAGCAAGGGGCCAGGTGCTCAGGGAAGCAGGCCTGGGGTGCTGATCCAGTAAGGGAGCAATGCTGATTAAAACTGGGAAGCTGCCAGGAGCAGGAGGGTCAGAAACCCCTGGGAGGCCCTGAAGCCTGACACAAAAGAGTAAGTAAGACTGTTTACTGCCTGTTCTAAGAAAATAAATGGTCTTAAAGGAGACTGGATGTGGCAGTGTGTGCTTGGAAGCCAGGGAGAAGCCCAACCTTGTGACAGACACCAATAAAAATAGATAGTGTCAAGTTTTGTCTATTATAAGGAGAGTTTATTTCTTGGCAGATGCCTCTTCATGACCAAAGACATCCTGTAAAATTACAGCCATTTTTAAATCCCTGTTTCTATAAGCAAAGAGAACAAGGAGTACTTGTGGCACCTTAGAGACTAACAAATTTATTTGCGCATAAGCTCAAAAATTAGCATGGGAAAATAGTTTTTAGTTTGTGTAATGATTCATCCACTCCGTCTTTATTCAAGCCTAATTTAATGGTGTCCAACTATTTCTCCAGACTAATTTTCCCCCTACTGTTACTCACATCTTCTTGTCAACTGTTTAAAATGGGCCATCCTGATTATCACTACAAAAGGTTTTTTTTTCTCCTGCTGATAATAGCCTACCTTAATCGATTAGTCTCGTTAGAGTTAGTATGGCAACCCCCATTTTTTTCATGGTGTGTGTGTGATATATATAAAATCTTCCTACTGTATTTTCCGTTGCATGCATCCGATGAAGTGGGCTTTAGCCCATGAAAGCTTATGCTCAAATAAATTTGTTAGTCTCTAAGGTGCCACAAGTACTTCTCGTTCTTTTTGCTGATACAGACTAACACGGCTACCACTCTGAAACTGGTCTGTATAAGTCGTTATTAAATGGTTCATATGTACTTAAACCATGTGAGTAGCAGAGGTGCTTATGTCATCTCAAATAACATTCATAACTTCACTTAACACAGATCCCATAACGTTTGCAAAATGATATTCTAAAATAATTGTCTCCCTTGCAACACTCAGTATGTTTTAGCTTGTGAGCATAAACTAATTCCTCTCTTTATTCATGAAGAAACATTATTGTACAGAGAATTCATCACTTTTAAATTGCTTTTTACAAAACAAACTTACTTGAAATTATCACAAGTAACTTTATAAATTGTCACCCTGTCTTCCTTTAATTTGGTGTTGGGAGGCAGGGGGTCATAATTTAGCTTTTACTGGTCTCATTTGACAAATCCAGATGTTTTCTAGAAAAACTATTTTAAAGGCTCGATCCTTTCAAACACTGGAGGTTGTAGTGCTTAGTACCAGGAGTAGTCCCCATTGAAGTCAAAGGGGAAACTAACATGCAGTATGACTGGTAATGTGTTTGGAAGAATAGAACCTTAATTGGATCTTGTGATCATTAGGAAAGTTCAAATGTTTATCTTATAATAAAATGCAATAGTTGTAGAAGCCATTCTTGCTCTGTCATCTATACTTAGATCTGATTCAAGCCACCATAACTCATCTGGAGAAGTAACGACTCTCACAAGTAGTTCTGGTGAGTTTGATGTGAATACTCCCCCTGAGTAAGTTTACCAGAATCAAGATCCAGTTCTTTACAAGAGACACAGAACAGACTGCAGCATAATTTTAACCATGTAAAAATGACACCCTGTCTTAACATTTGCATTTTTAAATCATCATTTCATTAAAGCCCTCACTGAAATTAAATTATAGGGTTATAAGGTTATAGGACCATGGTAAAAATCACACTTTGCTATGAGTAGGGCTCTGTGTCTGTCATGGAGGCTGCAGAAGTCAGATTCTGTGACTTTCTGTGACCTCTGACTTCTGCAGTGGCTGACCCCAGGGCCACCCAAGCAGCGGCTGGTGCAGTTGGCCCCAGGGACCGCCTGAGCAGCAGTCCTGGGGGTGGCGGGAGCGGTGGCGGGTGGGTGGCCAGAGCAGCTGCTGCTCGGCAGCCACCAGCAGCTGGTGCTGCTGGCCCCTGGGCCCCCCCAAGTAGCAGCCTCTCATCTGCCCCACCCTCCCAGAGCAGCACCACCTCCTTTCCTCCCCAGAGCAGTGCCCCCCAGCTAAGATTTAGTCAGGGGTATATAGGACAAATCATGGACAGGTCACGAGCCGTGAATTTGTTTGTTGCCCGTGACCTGTCCGTGACTTACTAAAAATACCTATGACTAAATTGTAGCCTTACCTATGAGTAAAGAAGCACAAATGAATGGGTGGGTAGAAAGAGCTGGAGGAGGCTTGTAAATTCCAAATACTTTACAACAGTTGTAGAAATACTGTATTGGTCGTGGAGCACTTTAGAAGGATTTAGAGGATTTGTTAATGCTTTAACACTTTTTAAAAATCAAAAATGATTGAAAATGCAATAAAATTTGGCTGTTCTTACAAAGAAGAGCACTTTACACCTTGAAAAAAGAAAAATGAAGAGAAAACACGAACCATAATTTCAAAACAGTTGGTCTTCTACGTCAGTATGTGTCAGTTTTGTAGAGATTGTTCTTTCAGTTATCACTTTATTTTATTCATTTTAACCTCAGCTTTATTTAGGTTTTCCCCTTTTTCTGTTAGAAATGGACATGTATCAATACCTTAGTTCCAACTCCCTGACTCCATCCCCTGAATGTGAACTCCAAGGAACTGAATTTTGCAGCTCAGACTCATTTCTGCTTCCTAGAAATGTCTCCTTTTAATTCCCTTCCATTTTTAAAATTAATCCTCAGTTTTTCTTTTTTATTTCTCAGTTGTTTGATTTTCATCACTAATATTTTATCCCCATCAGTTCTCTCAGCTTTTATTTTCTTTCTTTTATGCACATGCTCCTTTTCTCTTTTCTTTTTCTCTATTTCAGACACAGACAGACAGAGTGTATTTGTTGTATTTTTACCACTTTACCCTTCATCCCCCTTTTAAACCATGTTTTGTTACGCAGAAATTGTCCGCTATGAAGCTACGGGGCTAAATTCTGGGTCTAGTTTCCAGATATGTGCTAGGAGCCGTGGAGAAGGTGGAGCTGTAGTGGTTCAGCAACGGTCCAGGAACCAGTCTATTTGTACTAAGCAGATGCAAGCGGAATGTCTCAGGGACCCTGGGGACAGTGTACATTATAGTGTTCCTTATGTCTGGCTACCTCCAGTACCTGCTACTAGATGCCAGCAGGCATACAGGGTGGACAAGGTCCTGGACAACCCCTCTTGAGGCTGAGAAGCATCAGCATGCTCATTAGCGAGGCCCCCCACTTAGCACTCAGTGGAACATTTAGTTACCATTCTGCCTGGCTTTAGTGTGGTTGTACTGTGTGGGGTTAAAAGTTTCAGGCATCTTCTTCCAACCTGCACACGCACATATGACAAGGCAGGATGTAGCCTACAGAATGGACCAACTGTTTCAGCTTTATAACAGATTTCCAATGGATGCCCAAGAAGCCATATATTTGCCTGGTGGGCTTGTCTCTATGGGTATGTCTACACAGCAGCTGGGAGCGTGCTTCCCAGTATGGGCAGACAGACCTGCTTGAGCTCGCACCCTGAAAATATCAGTGTGGCTGCAGCAGTACAAACCCGCCTGAACCTTGCAGTACATTCTATTCCGAGCTGCTGCCTCCAGTGCTGCGGCCACAATGCTATTTTTGATACACCAGCTTCAGCAGAGCTAGTGCATCTGTCTACTGGGGCTGGGCTGGCATACTCTAAAATCTGTCTCCAGCAATAGGGTTAATCTGCTTCCTCCAGAGGCAGGGAGTGTCTGCAGTCCTGCCCTAGCCAATCCCGTATTCTTATAAAACGTGCCATATGATATTTTAATAGCCACACAGAACCTCATTTTTTAAGAGCTCATCCAAAAGACACCCTTCCCCCACCACTTACGCAGAGTAAACTCAGTTTTATTTGCCTACCAAGAACAAAAGACACAGGTAGTTGACCCTGCCAGGATTAGAACCAGTATTCCCAGAGTTTCACAATCAATTCACAGACCCTTAAGCTACCCTTTCAGCTAATCCCTGCAAAGGCACATCATCCTGTGTCTGAAGCGTCACAGTCACCATTATTTCACTTTCATCATCTTAATGTTCATTTAAATACAGCGAACGGATGATTGGCATGGCTGTGCCTTTTTGCATTCAGGAACAGTGTGCTTCAACAAGTATATGTGCCTTCTCTTTGGTTTAGGAGATTATGGGGATATAGCAGGCAGGATGCTATGGATCTCTCTTTCTCTCTCATTCACACTCCCCCTCTCTCTCCCTCCGTCCCTCCAAATCACCAGTTACACACCTGAATAATTCCAAATTAAAAAACAATAAGAAATGATTGAGTTAAAAAGAACCAGTGATACAGATAAGCTATTACCAGCAGGACAGTGGGGTGGGAGGAGGTATTGTTTCATGATCTCTGTGTGTATATAGAAAAGGAGTACTTGTGGCACCTTAGAGACTAAGCAATTTATTTGAGCATGAGCTTTCGTGAGCTACAGCTCACTTCATCAGATGTATACCGTGGAAACTGCAGCAGACTTTATATACACACAGAGAATATGAAACAATACCTCCTCCCACCCCACTGTCCTGCTGGTAATAGCTTATCTAAAGTGATCAACAGGTGGGCCATTTCCAGCACAAATCCAGGTTTTCTCACCCTCCACCCCCCCACACAAATTCACTCTCCTGCTGGTGCTAGCCCATCCAAAGTGACAACTCTTTACATAATCAAGTCGGGCTATTTCCTGCATAGATCCAGGTTTTCTCACATCCCCCCCACCCCCATACACACACAAACTCACTCTCCTGCTGGTAATAGCTCATCTAAACTGACCACTCTCCAAGTTTAAATCCAAGTTAAACCAGAACATCTGGGGGGGGGGGGGTAGGAAAAAACAAGAGGAAACAGGCTACCTTGCATAATGACTTAGCCACTCCCAGTCTCTATTTAAGCCTAAATTAATAGTATCCAATTTGCAAATGAATTCCAATTCAGCAGTTTCTCGCTGGAGTCTGGATTTGAAGTTTTTTTGTTTTAAGATAGCGACCTTCATGTCTGTGATTGCGTGACCAGAGAGATTGAAGTGTTCTCCGACTGGTTTATGAATGTTATAATTCTTGACATCTGATTTGTGTCCATTTATTCTTTTACGTAGAGACTGTCCAGTTTGACCAATGTACATGGCAGAGGGGCATTGCTGGCACATGATGGCATATATCACATTGGTGGATGTGCAGGAGAACGAGCCTCTGATAGTGTGGCTGATGTTATTAGGCCCTGTGATGGTGTCCCCTGAATAGATATGTGGGCACAATTGGCAACGGGCTTTGTTGCAAGGATAAGTTCCTGGGTTAGTGGTTCTGTTGTGTGGTATGTGGTTGTTGGTGAGTATTTGCTTCAGGTTGCGGGGCTGTCTGTAGGCAAGGACTGGCCTGTCTCCCAAGACTTGTGAGAGTGTTGGGTCATCCTTTAGGATAGGTTGTAGATCCTTAATAATGCGTTGGAGGGGTTTTAGTTGGGGGCTGAAGGTGACCGCTAGTGGCGTTCTGTTATTTTCTTTGTTAGGCCTGTCCTGTAGTAGGTAACTTCTGGGAACTCTTCTGGCTCTATCAATCTGTTTCTTTACTTCTGCAGGTGGGTATTGTAGTTGTAAGAAAGCTTGACAGAGATCTTGTAGGTGTTTGTCTCTGTCTGAGGGGTTGGAGCAAATGCGGTTGTATCGCAGAGCTTGGCTGTAGACGATGGATCGTGTGGTGTGGTCAGGGTGAAAGCTGGAGGCATGCAGGTAGGAATAGCGGTCAGTAGGTTTCCGGTATAGGGTGGTGTTTATGTGGCCATTGTTTATTAGCACTGTAGTGTCCAGGAAGTGGATCTCTTGTGTGGACTGGACCAGGCTGAGGTTGGTGGTGGGATGGAAATTGTTGAAATCATGGTGGAATTCCTCAAGGGCTTCTTTTCCATGGGTCCAGATGATGAAGATGTCATCAGTATAGCGCAAGTAGAGTAGGGGCTTTAGGGGACGAGAGCTGAGGAAGCGTTGTTCTAAATCAGCCATAAAAATGTTGGCATACTGTGGGGCCATGCGGGTACCCATAGCAGTGCCGCTGATCTGAAGGTATACATTGTCCCCAAATGTGAAATAGTTATGGGTAAGGACAAAGTCACAAAGTTCAGCCACCAGGTTAGGCGTGACATTATCGGGGATAGTGTTCTTGACGGCTTGTAATCCATCTTTGTGTGGAATGTTGGTGTAGAGGGCTTCTACATCCATAGTAGCCAGGATGGTGTTATCAGGAAGATCACCGATGGATTGAAGTTTCCTCAGGAAGTCAGTGGTGTCTCGAAGGTAGCTGGGAGTGCTGGTAGCGTAGGGCCTGAGGAGGGAGTCTACATAGCCAGACAATCCTGCTGTCAGGGTGCCAATGCCTGAGATGATGGGGCGCCCAGGATTTCCAGGTTTATGGATCTTGGGTAGTAGATAGAATATCCCAGGTCGGGTTCCAGGGGTGTGTCTGTGCGGATTTGATCTTGTGCTTTTTCAGGAAGTTTCTTGAGCAAATGCTGTAGTTGCTTTTGGTAACTCTCAGTGGGATCATAGGGTAATGGCTTGTAGAAACTCGTGTTGGAGAGCTGCCGAGCAGCCTCTTGTTCATATTCCGACCTATTCATGATGACAACAGCACCTCCTTTGTCAGCCTTTTTGATTATGATGTCAGAGTTGTTTCTGAGGCTGTGGATGGCATTGCGTTCCGCATGGCTGAGGTTATGGGGCAAGTGATGCTGCTTTTCCACAATTTCAGCCCGTGCACGTCGGCGGAAGCACTCTATGTAGAAGTCCAGTCTGCTGTTTCGACCTTCAGGAGGAGTCCATCTAGAATCCCTCTTTCTGTAGTGTTGGCAGGGAGACCTCTGTGGATTAGTATGTTGTTCAGAGGTATTTTGGAAATATTCCTTGAGACGGAGACGTCGAAAATAGGATTCTAGGTCACCACAGAACTGTATCATGTTCGTGGGGGTGGAGGGGCAGAAGGAGAGGCCCCGAGATAGAACAGCTGCTTCTGCTGGGCTGAGAGTATAGTTGGATAGGTTAACAATATTGCTAGGTGGGGTGAGGGAACCATTGCTGTGGCCCCTTGTAGCATGCAGTAGTTTAGAAAGTTTAGTGTCCTTTTTCTTTTGTAGAGAAGCAAAGTGTGCGTTGTAAATGGCTTGTCTAGTTTTAGTAAAATCCAGCCACGAGGAAGTTTGTGTGGAAGGTTGGTTCTTTATGAGAGTATCCATTTTTGAGAGCTCATTCTTAATCTTTCCCTGTTTGCTGTAGAGGATCTTGATCAGGTGATTCCGCAGTTTCTTTGAGAGCGTGAGGCACAAGCTGTCAGCATAGTCTGTGTGGTATGTAGATTGTAATGGATTTTTTACCTTCAGTCCTTTTGGTACGATGTCCATCTGTTTGCATTTGGAAAGGAAGATGATGTCTGTCTGTATCTGTACAAGTTTTTTCATGCAGTTGATAGATTTCCACTCCATACGGCTAAATGCAGTGCCTTGCATAATGACCGGTTTCAGAGGAACAGCCGTGTTAGTCTGTATTCGCAAAAAGAAAAGGAGTACTTGTGGCACCTTAGAGACTAAGCAATTTATTTGAGCATGAGCTTTCGTGAGCTACAGCTCACTTCATCAGATGTATACCGTGGAAACTGCAGCAGACTTTATATACACACAGAGAATATGAAACAATACCTCCTCCCACCCCACTGTCCTGCTGGTAATAGCTTATCTAAAGTGATCAACAGGTGGGCCATTTCCAGCACAAATCCAGGTTTTCTCACCCTCCACCCCCCCACACAAATTCACTCTCCTGCTGGTGCTAGCCCATCCAAAGTGACAACTCTTTACATAATCAAGTCGGGCTATTTCCTGCATAGATCCAGGTTTTCTCACATCCCCCCCACCCCCATACACACACAAACTCACTCTCCTGCTGGTAATAGCTCATCTAAACTGACCACTCTCCAAGTTTAAATCCAAGTTAAACCAGAACATCTGGGGGGGGGGGTAGGAAAAAACAAGAGGAAACAGGCTACCTTGCATAATGACTTAGCCACTCCCAGTCTCTATTTAAGCCTAAATTAATAGTATCCAATTTGCAAATGAATTCCAATTCAGCAGTTTCTCGCTGGAGTCTGGATTTGAAGTTTTTTTGTTTTAAGATAGCGACCTTCATGTCTGTGATTGCGTGACCAGAGAGATTGAAGTGTTCTCCGACTGGTTTATGAATGTTATAATTCTTGACATCTGATTTGTGTCCATTTATTCTTTTACGTAGAGACTGTCCAGTTTGACCAATGTACATGGCAGAGGGGCATTGCTGGCACATGATGGCATATATCACATTGGTGGATGTGCAGGAGAACGAGCCTCTGATAGTGTGGCTGATGTTATTAGGCCCTGTGATGGTGTCCCCTGAATAGATATGTGGGCACAATTGGCAACGGGCTTTGTTGCAAGGATAAGTTCCTGGGTTAGTGGTTCTGTTGTGTGGTATGTGGTTGTTGGTGAGTATTTGCTTCAGGTTGCGGGGCTGTCTGTAGGCAAGGACTGGCCTGTCTCCCAAGACTTGTGAGAGTGTTGGGTCATCCTTTAGGATAGGTTGTAGATCCTTAATAATGCGTTGGAGGGGTTTTAGTTGGGGGCTGAAGGTGACCGCTAGTGGCGTTCTGTTATTTTCTTTGTTAGGCCTGTCCTGTAGTAGGTAACTTCTGGGAACTCTTCTGGCTCTATCAATCTGTTTCTTTACTTCTGCAGGTGGGTATTGTAGTTGTAAGAAAGCTTGACAGAGATCTTGTAGGTGTTTGTCTCTGTCTGAGGGGTTGGAGCAAATGCGGTTGTATCGCAGAGCTTGGCTGTAGACGATGGATCGTGTGGTGTGGTCAGGGTGAAAGCTGGAGGCATGCAGGTAGGAATAGCGGTCAGTAGGTTTCCGGTATAGGGTGGTGTTTATGTGGCCATTGTTTATTAGCACTGTAGTGTCCAGGAAGTGGATCTCTTGTGTGGACTGGACCAGGCTGAGGTTGGTGGTGGGATGGAAATTGTTGAAATCATGGTGGAATTCCTCAAGGGCTTCTTTTCCATGGGTCCAGATGATGAAGATGTCATCAGTATAGCGCAAGTAGAGTAGGGGCTTTAGGGGACGAGAGCTGAGGAAGCGTTGTTCTAAATCAGCCATAAAAATGTTGGCATACTGTGGGGCCATGCGGGTACCCATAGCAGTGCCGCTGATCTGAAGGTATACATTGTCCCCAAATGTGAAATAGTTATGGGTAAGGACAAAGTCACAAAGTTCAGCCACCAGGTTAGGCGTGACATTATCGGGGATAGTGTTCTTGACGGCTTGTAATCCATCTTTGTGTGGAATGTTGGTGTAGAGGGCTTCTACATCCATAGTAGCCAGGATGGTGTTATCAGGAAGATCACCGATGGATTGAAGTTTCCTCAGGAAGTCAGTGGTGTCTCGAAGGTAGCTGGGAGTGCTGGTAGCGTAGGGCCTGAGGAGGGAGTCTACATAGCCAGACAATCCTGCTGTCAGGGTGCCAATGCCTGAGATGATGGGGCGCCCAGGATTTCCAGGTTTATGGATCTTGGGTAGTAGATAGAATATCCCAGGTCGGGTTCCAGGGGTGTGTCTGTGCGGATTTGATCTTGTGCTTTTTCAGGAAGTTTCTTGAGCAAATGCTGTAGTTGCTTTTGGTAACTCTCAGTGGGATCATAGGGTAATGGCTTGTAGAAACTCGTGTTGGAGAGCTGCCGAGCAGCCTCTTGTTCATATTCCGACCTATTCATGATGACAACAGCACCTCCTTTGTCAGCCTTTTTGATTATGATGTCAGAGTTGTTTCTGAGGCTGTGGATGGCATTGCGTTCCGCATGGCTGAGGTTATGGGGCAAGTGATGCTGCTTTTCCACAATTTCAGCCCGTGCACGTCGGCGGAAGCACTCTATGTAGAAGTCCAGTCTGCTGTTTCGACCTTCAGGAGGAGTCCATCTAGAATCCCTCTTTCTGTAGTGTTGGCAGGGAGACCTCTGTGGATTAGTATGTTGTTCAGAGGTATTTTGGAAATATTCCTTGAGACGGAGACGTCGAAAATAGGATTCTAGGTCACCACAGAACTGTATCATGTTCGTGGGGGTGGAGGGGCAGAAGGAGAGGCCCCGAGATAGAACAGCTGCTTCTGCTGGGCTGAGAGTATAGTTGGATAGGTTAACAATATTGCTAGGTGGGGTGAGGGAACCATTGCTGTGGCCCCTTGTAGCATGCAGTAGTTTAGAAAGTTTAGTGTCCTTTTTCTTTTGTAGAGAAGCAAAGTGTGCGTTGTAAATGGCTTGTCTAGTTTTAGTAAAATCCAGCCACGAGGAAGTTTGTGTGGAAGGTTGGTTCTTTATGAGAGTATCCATTTTTGAGAGCTCATTCTTAATCTTTCCCTGTTTGCTGTAGAGGATCTTGATCAGGTGATTCCGCAGTTTCTTTGAGAGCGTGAGGCACAAGCTGTCAGCATAGTCTGTGTGGTATGTAGATTGTAATGGATTTTTTACCTTCAGTCCTTTTGGTACGATGTCCATCTGTTTGCATTTGGAAAGGAAGATGATGTCTGTCTGTATCTGTACAAGTTTTTTCATGCAGTTGATAGATTTCCACTCCATACGGCTAAATGCAGTGCCTTGCATAATGACCGGTTTCAGAGGAACAGCCGTGTTAGTCTGTATTCGCAAAAAGAAAAGGAGTACTTGTGGCACCTTAGAGACTAAGCAATTTATTTGAGCATGAGCTTTCGTGAGCTACAGCTCACTTCATCAGATGTATACCGTGGAAACTGCAGCAGACTTTATATACACACAGAGAATATGAAACAATACCTCCTCCCACCCCACTGTCCTGCTGGTAATAGCTTATCTAAAGTGATCAACAGGTGGGCCATTTCCAGCACAAATCCAGGTTTTCTCACCCTCCACCCCCCCACACAAATTCACTCTCCTGCTGGTGCTAGCCCATCCAAAGTGACAACTCTTTACATAATCAAGTCGGGCTATTTCCTGCATAGATCCAGGTTTTCTCACATCCCCCCCACCCCCATACACACACAAACTCACTCTCCTGCTGGTAATAGCTCATCTAAACTGACCACTCTCCAAGTTTAAATCCAAGTTAAACCAGAACATCTGGGGGG
The DNA here is from genome assembly GCF_965140235.1 of Caretta caretta. Classification (NCBI taxonomy): domain Eukaryota; kingdom Metazoa; phylum Chordata; order Testudines; family Cheloniidae; genus Caretta; species Caretta caretta. The sequence goes on along the minus strand of NC_134211.1, from coordinate 64,991,361 downwards.
GGGGTAGGAAAAAACAAGAGGAAACAGGCTACCTTGCATAATGACTTAGCCACTCCCAGTCTCTATTTAAGCCTAAATTAATAGTATCCAATTTGCAAATGAATTCCAATTCAGCAGTTTCTCGCTGGAGTCTGGATTTGAAGTTTTTTTGTTTTAAGATAGCGACCTTCATGTCTGTGATTGCGTGACCAGAGAGATTGAAGTGTTCTCCGACTGGTTTATGAATGTTATAATTCTTGACATCTGATTTGTGTCCATTTATTCTTTTACGTAGAGACTGTCCAGTTTGACCAATGTACATGGCAGAGGGGCATTGCTGGCACATGATGGCATATATCACATTGGTGGATGTGCAGGAGAACGAGCCTCTGATAGTGTGGCTGATGTTATTAGGCCCTGTGATGGTGTCCCCTGAATAGATATGTGGGCACAATTGGCAACGGGCTTTGTTGCAAGGATAAGTTCCTGGGTTAGTGGTTCTGTTGTGTGGTATGTGGTTGTTGGTGAGTATTTGCTTCAGGTTGCGGGGCTGTCTGTAGGCAAGGACTGGCCTGTCTCCCAAGACTTGTGAGAGTGTTGGGTCATCCTTTAGGATAGGTTGTAGATCCTTAATAATGCGTTGGAGGGGTTTTAGTTGGGGGCTGAAGGTGACCGCTAGTGGCGTTCTGTTATTTTCTTTGTTAGGCCTGTCCTGTAGTAGGTAACTTCTGGGAACTCTTCTGGCTCTATCAATCTGTTTCTTTACTTCTGCAGGTGGGTATTGTAGTTGTAAGAAAGCTTGACAGAGATCTTGTAGGTGTTTGTCTCTGTCTGAGGGGTTGGAGCAAATGCGGTTGTATCGCAGAGCTTGGCTGTAGACGATGGATCGTGTGGTGTGGTCAGGGTGAAAGCTGGAGGCATGCAGGTAGGAATAGCGGTCAGTAGGTTTCCGGTATAGGGTGGTGTTTATGTGGCCATTGTTTATTAGCACTGTAGTGTCCAGGAAGTGGATCTCTTGTGTGGACTGGACCAGGCTGAGGTTGGTGGTGGGATGGAAATTGTTGAAATCATGGTGGAATTCCTCAAGGGCTTCTTTTCCATGGGTCCAGATGATGAAGATGTCATCAGTATAGCGCAAGTAGAGTAGGGGCTTTAGGGGACGAGAGCTGAGGAAGCGTTGTTCTAAATCAGCCATAAAAATGTTGGCATACTGTGGGGCCATGCGGGTACCCATAGCAGTGCCGCTGATCTGAAGGTATACATTGTCCCCAAATGTGAAATAGTTATGGGTAAGGACAAAGTCACAAAGTTCAGCCACCAGGTTAGGCGTGACATTATCGGGGATAGTGTTCTTGACGGCTTGTAATCCATCTTTGTGTGGAATGTTGGTGTAGAGGGCTTCTACATCCATAGTAGCCAGGATGGTGTTATCAGGAAGATCACCGATGGATTGAAGTTTCCTCAGGAAGTCAGTGGTGTCTCGAAGGTAGCTGGGAGTGCTGGTAGCGTAGGGCCTGAGGAGGGAGTCTACATAGCCAGACAATCCTGCTGTCAGGGTGCCAATGCCTGAGATGATGGGGCGCCCAGGATTTCCAGGTTTATGGATCTTGGGTAGTAGATAGAATATCCCAGGTCGGGTTCCAGGGGTGTGTCTGTGCGGATTTGATCTTGTGCTTTTTCAGGAAGTTTCTTGAGCAAATGCTGTAGTTGCTTTTGGTAACTCTCAGTGGGATCATAGGGTAATGGCTTGTAGAAACTCGTGTTGGAGAGCTGCCGAGCAGCCTCTTGTTCATATTCCGACCTATTCATGATGACAACAGCACCTCCTTTGTCAGCCTTTTTGATTATGATGTCAGAGTTGTTTCTGAGGCTGTGGATGGCATTGCGTTCCGCATGGCTGAGGTTATGGGGCAAGTGATGCTGCTTTTCCACAATTTCAGCCCGTGCACGTCGGCGGAAGCACTCTATGTAGAAGTCCAGTCTGCTGTTTCGACCTTCAGGAGGAGTCCATCTAGAATCCCTCTTTCTGTAGTGTTGGCAGGGAGACCTCTGTGGATTAGTATGTTGTTCAGAGGTATTTTGGAAATATTCCTTGAGACGGAGACGTCGAAAATAGGATTCTAGGTCACCACAGAACTGTATCATGTTCGTGGGGGTGGAGGGGCAGAAGGAGAGGCCCCGAGATAGAACAGCTGCTTCTGCTGGGCTGAGAGTATAGTTGGATAGGTTAACAATATTGCTAGGTGGGGTGAGGGAACCATTGCTGTGGCCCCTTGTAGCATGCAGTAGTTTAGAAAGTTTAGTGTCCTTTTTCTTTTGTAGAGAAGCAAAGTGTGCGTTGTAAATGGCTTGTCTAGTTTTAGTAAAATCCAGCCACGAGGAAGTTTGTGTGGAAGGTTGGTTCTTTATGAGAGTATCCATTTTTGAGAGCTCATTCTTAATCTTTCCCTGTTTGCTGTAGAGGATCTTGATCAGGTGATTCCGCAGTTTCTTTGAGAGCGTGAGGCACAAGCTGTCAGCATAGTCTGTGTGGTATGTAGATTGTAATGGATTTTTTACCTTCAGTCCTTTTGGTACGATGTCCATCTGTTTGCATTTGGAAAGGAAGATGATGTCTGTCTGTATCTGTACAAGTTTTTTCATGCAGTTGATAGATTTCCACTCCATACGGCTAAATGCAGTGCCTTGCATAATGACCGGTTTCAGAGGAACAGCCGTGTTAGTCTGTATTCGCAAAAAGAAAAGGAGTACTTGTGGCACCTTAGAGACTAAGCAATTTATTTGAGCATGAGCTTTCGTGAGCTACAGCTCACTTCATCAGATGTATACCGTGGAAACTGCAGCAGACTTTATATACACACAGAGAATATGAAACAATACCTCCTCCCACCCCACTGTCCTGCTGGTAATAGCTTATCTAAAGTGATCAACAGGTGGGCCATTTCCAGCACAAATCCAGGTTTTCTCACCCTCCACCCCCCCACACAAATTCACTCTCCTGCTGGTGCTAGCCCATCCAAAGTGACAACTCTTTACATAATCAAGTCGGGCTATTTCCTGCATAGATCCAGGTTTTCTCACATCCCCCCCACCCCCATACACACACAAACTCACTCTCCTGCTGGTAATAGCTCATCTAAACTGACCACTCTCCAAGTTTAAATCCAAGTTAAACCAGAACATCTGGGGGGGGGGGGGGTAGGAAAAAACAAGAGGAAACAGGCTACCTTGCATAATGACTTAGCCACTCCCAGTCTCTATTTAAGCCTAAATTAATAGTATCCAATTTGCAAATGAATTCCAATTCAGCAGTTTCTCGCTGGAGTCTGGATTTGAAGTTTTTTTGTTTTAAGATAGCGACCTTCATGTCTGTGATTGCGTGACCAGAGAGATTGAAGTGTTCTCCGACTGGTTTATGAATGTTATAATTCTTGACATCTGATTTGTGTCCATTTATTCTTTTACGTAGAGACTGTCCAGTTTGACCAATGTACATGGCAGAGGGGCATTGCTGGCACATGATGGCATATATCACATTGGTGGATGTGCAGGAGAACGAGCCTCTGATAGTGTGGCTGATGTTATTAGGCCCTGTGATGGTGTCCCCTGAATAGATATGTGGGCACAATTGGCAACGGGCTTTGTTGCAAGGATAAGTTCCTGGGTTAGTGGTTCTGTTGTGTGGTATGTGGTTGTTGGTGAGTATTTGCTTCAGGTTGCGGGGCTGTCTGTAGGCAAGGACTGGCCTGTCTCCCAAGACTTGTGAGAGTGTTGGGTCATCCTTTAGGATAGGTTGTAGATCCTTAATAATGCGTTGGAGGGGTTTTAGTTGGGGGCTGAAGGTGACCGCTAGTGGCGTTCTGTTATTTTCTTTGTTAGGCCTGTCCTGTAGTAGGTAACTTCTGGGAACTCTTCTGGCTCTATCAATCTGTTTCTTTACTTCTGCAGGTGGGTATTGTAGTTGTAAGAAAGCTTGACAGAGATCTTGTAGGTGTTTGTCTCTGTCTGAGGGGTTGGAGCAAATGCGGTTGTATCGCAGAGCTTGGCTGTAGACGATGGATCGTGTGGTGTGGTCAGGGTGAAAGCTGGAGGCATGCAGGTAGGAATAGCGGTCAGTAGGTTTCCGGTATAGGGTGGTGTTTATGTGGCCATTGTTTATTAGCACTGTAGTGTCCAGGAAGTGGATCTCTTGTGTGGACTGGACCAGGCTGAGGTTGGTGGTGGGATGGAAATTGTTGAAATCATGGTGGAATTCCTCAAGGGCTTCTTTTCCATGGGTCCAGATGATGAAGATGTCATCAGTATAGCGCAAGTAGAGTAGGGGCTTTAGGGGACGAGAGCTGAGGAAGCGTTGTTCTAAATCAGCCATAAAAATGTTGGCATACTGTGGGGCCATGCGGGTACCCATAGCAGTGCCGCTGATCTGAAGGTATACATTGTCCCCAAATGTGAAATAGTTATGGGTAAGGACAAAGTCACAAAGTTCAGCCACCAGGTTAGGCGTGACATTATCGGGGATAGTGTTCTTGACGGCTTGTAATCCATCTTTGTGTGGAATGTTGGTGTAGAGGGCTTCTACATCCATAGTAGCCAGGATGGTGTTATCAGGAAGATCACCGATGGATTGAAGTTTCCTCAGGAAGTCAGTGGTGTCTCGAAGGTAGCTGGGAGTGCTGGTAGCGTAGGGCTTGAGGTTTCCATGGTATGCATCCGATGAAGTGAGCTGTAGCTCACGAAAGCTCATGCTCAAATAAATTGGTTAGTCTCTAAGGTGCCACAAGTACTCCTTTTCTTGATACAGAACTGTTTCTCTCTTACTGGTAATTCGAAAGAAATCCTGTAGAAAGGTGACTATAACAGATGTGAAAGAAAATGCCAGGCACACGATAGTTTGGGATTGTATGTACATTGCTGCATGCATACTATAATGTCAATGAAAAACGTTTCCATGCAGATGATGATGAAACTACATTTCTTTGTGATTTAAAGCTCTGATGTGACAAATCATGGCACTTGAGGTTGTGTTAAAAGGATTGCTGAAAACAGAAGTAGACATGTCACTGTAATAATGCAATTGTAACAGACCTGCTGTTGGTACACAGCGTACTGTTCAATGAAAGAACAATCATCAAGGTATTTACTAAATCTATATCTGACATATAAAGTAAATATACTGCGTGCATACATTTATTTCTATTTGGACAATGTGCCTACTGGTATTTCCACGCTCTAGGCACATGAGTGATTAATAATCTTTAACACACACACACAAACATTCCCACAATCCAATGCCAACAGTGAGACACTCTCCACTGTAATGTTTTCCATACACAAAGAGCAAACCATGCATTTTCAGTCCTCTCACAATCCTGCCATGCAATGGACAGGTCAGAGCGCTTTTTTATGTTTAAAGGTCCAGTATACAGAAAACTGGATCATAGGTACATACACCACACCCAGACAATGAAAACTTAGATTCTCCCTATTCAGTGCACTAAATCCCTCAAAGAAATTATGGGTAGATATAGAGGCTTTCCCATGAGTGCTGAAGGCCAGTGGAGATTTCACAAAACTACCTCTGCTTTGGCCCATTGTTAGTAATTATTTGCTTCGAGGCTAAAACTAGCAGGCACTTTAATGGTGTACATCTTTCTGATCCTACAGATACTAATGAATTCCTGGATACATGTGACCTTAGGACCAGTACCTTTTGTTTGTATACATTTTAGTTATGATTTTCAGGATTTTAAATTATGTTTACAGTATTTTAAATAACACTAATAATGAGCAGAAATTCCTTACAAAATTGTTTAAGGCTGACCATAAGAGAAGTATGCAGACCAACTACAACGGAGAAACATGCCATTCTCTTTGTTTGGGTGTGTGAGGGGGTAATAGTAAGTGCAATGAGAAACTTAATTTCAGCAGTTTGCTCTTTGTGGTAAATTGGTTTAAAGCCCAGGCTTTACTTCATAGTCACAAAACAAGGTCCTGATTCTCATTCTTGTATCCCTGCACCAGCCTCCTTTGAGCTCCTCATATTTTTGGGGCAGCTAGAGGCTTGCCTGCCTGGCACCTGGTGCAAATTAGAGCAGCACAGTGTGCTGTGGCTATGTCCCTTCTTTCCTTTGGTGCTCCTGACAAAGCAGGGACTAGTGGATTCATTGTGGCAGTTGGATGCAGGCTACAGAACACCCCCTTAGGCTGGAGTTGTTTCCCAGTGGGAGATTTGCCAGCCCAAGGAATGCAGAATCAGGGGTTAAAAGAGGATCTTTTTAAAGTTAATTGCATAGCATAGCATTCTTGCTGTGAGATGGAGTCAAGCCAAAAGGCTTGGATCAAAATCTGTATCCCAACTTTTCATTGCTTAGAGATGTTCAGATCTGGGGTTTTGGTTCACCCCATTATAAAGAAAAGGGAGACTCTCCACTTAATATTAAGAAAATCCTTTAAAAATATGAAGAAATCCTTAAACATACTAATCAGTGGCAGCACAAGGGTCTAGGAAAAAATTGCAAGGGCTATAAAAGCTCTCTCAGAAATTCTCTGCATTATGAAAGAGACCCACAAATTCTTCATTCTTGAAAGAAAGCACATGTTGAAATTCCTTGGCTGATCAGCCAAAATGAGCAGCGTAGTTCCTATGCTCTCTCCCAGGAGAGGAAGTACAACATGTCTTTTTTCCTCATCCTGAGGATATCTTCATTTTGCTGCATTCTTAGTAGAATATTATATACTGTTATACGAGGAAGTTGTTAATGATCTCTTCTAGGCTTCAAAGGACAAAGTCTCAAAAGAGCTTTGTGGCTAAATAGTTTGCACCTCTACAGACTTCCATCCAAGAACCTCAAAAGCTGTTCAAATTCCTGTGGAATAAACTCTTGTCTCTCATGTGAAGGAGATATTTGTGTCCAGAAGTTGGCAAGAAAGGAGTTAACCCTCTCCCTCTGTCTAGAACATGAACCAGTTGTCTGTGCTGAGCATGGGGATTTACAGGGTAGTAGGCCAGGGTGAGCTGTAGGAAATTAATCACCCCTGGCACTTATCTATGGGAGGGATGTGCTGTGGGGAATTGGGGTGTGGGTTTAGCAGGTTGGAGGGGGCCAGATCCTGCATTACACCTGGCACCTTGTTATTCCAGTGAAAAGTGGGTGTAAAATGCTACCAAATCGGATTGGTAACAATTTACATCAACTCTGCCCTAGTGTAAATGACTGCATGAGGTGTGGGACAATGGAGCTCAGAAGAAAACCAGGCTCCCCCACCTAACTTTTCTATGGAATTTGGCTAAAATGAACTACATCTTATTCCTTTCTTTTGGACATGGCTGAGGGATAGATGACCTACTGCACTAGGTTTGGCTCTTAAAGAGACAGGAAAGATTTTACATTTTGTTTCATAATAAAATGCAGGGCAAAGGTATTAAAACTCCACCAAGAAGTGCAAAATCCTTTTGTGCACCAACCAGCCTATCACAGTATCATCTCGTGTTACAGACTGAGAGTTTAATTGACTCATCCAAGGTCACATAGCAAGTCCATACAGAGGCAGGAAAAGAATTATTCCCTTGTACTTTAACCACCACACCACGCTGAAGGAGCAACTTCAAACTGATGTGATTGTTTCATTTATTTTAACAAAAAAGACCAAGGAGAGATGGAAAAGCCCCTCATGTACTATGAAGCTTCCCCCCAACCCACACATTTGCCATTTAGTTTTCTCTTATGGCTCTCCAATCTTTTGGATTTTGGATTCCAAAATTGATTAAAGGATGCAAGAAGAGCTACAAAGCTTCCTGACACACTGCATTTCTCCTCACTCCTTTACATCTCCTGCCCCAGGCATTGCTGCTGCCTGACAGAATATTGTGCTCTGTCCCCAGCACAAAAGTGTGTGTTGGCAAAATGTTCAAGACAAGAAATGAATCCAACAGCAGCCCTATTTTCCATTCAAATTAGCCTGTGAGAATCATCAGGATAACAATAGAAAGCATCAGTCAAACACTCCTAACGGTTTTTGGCTCAGGAAAAGGCAACCAAATCAGAGATGGGACTCAAATTCCACATGTGGTGGTGTGATGCTATTGTACCCCTAAACTACAAATCGCACCAACTAATGCACCTTAATTAGAGGAGAGGCTTAAAGCTCCATGGATCAAATTGACCCCTCATGAAGCCCTTTATTGGCAAGTGGTTTCTGGGAGCAACAGGATCATATGTCAAACAGACATGTTCCAGCTGCAAGATTCAGATCCAAGACTGTTCAGACTTGGGGTTTTAGATCAAATCTGTCTCTAGGCTTAACTGTCTCAAGCAGGAAACCCGATTGATTTTTTAGGTCACAGAAAAGTCCAAAGAAGCAGAACCGTAATAAATCAGAGTTTTCCTGATTAATGAGGAGTCTCTTTATGTCATTTTGCCAATAAGAAAGATAGACATGATCTCTGGAAGCACCTGCTGTGTTATTGCCAACACTCCTCAGACTGTTACAGATAGGCATTACACAGAGAATAGCAAAAACTTCTCTCAGCAAAATGGGGAAACCAACACTGTGCTGGGCAGTTAATGAAATGCTGCTGGGGGGAACAGAGGAAGGTATGAGGCATGACCAAATCCAGGCACTGCAGTTGAAAGGAAATGAATTAGCCCAGACAACTGAGAGAGAATACTCAAAGGTCATTGAGGTAGCTAAGCAACAGGGAGGAAAAATCCTCCATCATGGTATTTCCAGTTGGAAATAACACAAGAAACGACATTTCTATTTAGTTGTAGTATGTCTAGTGGTTAGATTATGTGACTGGGAGTTCTATTTCTGATCCTGTTGCAGAGTTGCTACATGATCTTGGGTAAATAAATTAATTCTTCTGTGTCTTTCAGTTACCCCGTCTTGTAAATGCATATAATAGTATGTCCTTACTATGTCACAAGAGCATTGGGAGGCTTAATTCAGTAATGTTTGTAAAGCATTTTGAGACCCTCAGATAAAAGGTGCTATAGAAGTTCAGAGTAGTTTTTTGTTTATTTGTAACATGTAGACACACAACGGGAACCATTTCAACATGTGTTAGTGTAGGTGGGAATGACGCACTTGGCTGGCTTCTAAGCCAGCCGCTGCTACAGTGCTAAATAAATTCCATAAAATAAATCTTGATAAATAATAAACAATGAATCTTCCTACCTGCTACTATGAAACCCAATATATTTCATATTTAATATACAAGTATGCATACATGTATGTATAGCTACCTATGTAATGGTCATCTTAAAATGTCAGTTGCCTTGTATAACTCCTCAGATAATTAAGGGGAACATTCTTTCCTGGAATCACAAAAGTATGCTGGAGGATGTAGAATTTCTTGTGATGGATCCTGCATACTGGAACAATAGCTCTGTCATCCTTTTAGAGGACTGCCTGCTCCTTGGCCAGATGGCAATGCAAGCTGAAGTGCAGAAAGGCATCAGGTGTTTTTACACCATAGTTTACTACTGTCAGAGGAAGCCCAGGTGACCTGGTGTCAACAAATGCCTGAGCCCATTCTTCAAGCTTTTAAGGCTGTTCACTATATCGGGGGTACTCGTGCATTTTATAGAATACATTTTACTAGTGCAGACAAAACCTTAGTGTTAAAGCACAAGACTAAGAATCCAGGGATCAAAGTTCTATTCCTATTTCTGTCATAGACTCTCTGGGCCTAGTTCTCCACTGCCTGGCACCTTGTGTAGTCACACATACCCGGGCAAAGTGGATGTAAAATGCTACAATTCTAATTTGTAGCTTTTACACTTTGCACGAGTGTCAAATACTACAGAAGATACAAGGCAGTGGAGAATCTGTGTGAGAGAACTAGGGCAGAGGAGACTCTCTATCCCTCAATTTCCCCTTTTTAAAAAATCCCTTGCAAGGATGTTGTGAGGCTGATTTTGAAAATCTTGGATGGAAGCTACTAGAACAGCATCATAACAATAAGAGTTTGCTGGTTTGGTACATCTGTTTGCAGGTTTTTCTTTGGATATGTCTATACAGCAAAGAAACACTCGTGGTTGGCCTGTGCCAGCCAGCTTAGGCTCCTGGGGCTCAGGCTGCAGGGCTGTTTCATTGCTGTGCAGACTTCCGGGCTCTAGGACCCTGTAGGGTGGGAGGATCCCGGAGTTCAGGCTCCGGCACAGGTCCCAAGTCTACACAACAATGAAACAGCCCCTTAGCCTGAGCCCCCGTCGGCTGGCATAGGCCAGCCGCAGGTTTTTCTTTACTGTATAGATATACCCTTATTGGGCTTAATAGTTTTCAGCACATATAGCATTTTATGTCACAAATCATTGTGTATTATAGTTACAAATATGTGGCACTTTGACAGAAAGTGAGAGAACAGGTAATATTACTACTAAGCTAAATGAACAATCAAAAAAATATTACTGCCAGCTCAAAGTTTCTCTTTACTCCCAACATGCATATCAACTCTTGCCCACTCGCCCTCTTTCTCAATCTCTCTCTCTTACAGACACACACAAAGGAAGACCAAAGTAACTGTTAAGAATCAGTTTGTGAGAGCTCTCCTGATTATAATCAAAATTGGAGGTGTAGAACAGAAAATTTCACTCAGTGATAGTCTGGTTTAAACATCAAGCCCTGACATGTCCTTTAGTTAATTTACTGAATTAGCAAAGATATTTGAAAGTTTTCCAGATATTAAAGGAATCTCAGTTATTGTGAAGTCCTGCTCAGAAGCCCTTATTGTAACTCTAACAAGTTTTACTAATCCTCCTTTAGAAAATGCCAGTGTGTTACAATAGTCAAGAGTAGATGCAGCAAAAGCCACTAAATCCTTTTTCAAACTGTGCGTGAACCCACTACCAGAGATCCCCAAAGCACTATACTAGACAGATCTGCCTCCCTTTTTCCAGACTAGGAAAGGTCAATACTGTTAATAGTATGTCCCCAATTATTTTATCAGTTTCACACTCTTCCAATGCCAAGCTTCCCAGCAAAAAGTATACGGATTCCAGCTTCCCCAGCTAAGATTTCAGAGAGGGGCTCAAGTTACATAAATTGAATCCAAATTTTGCAACTTTTTTAGCTATTTGTATAGCTCTGGACACCACAGTACTTTAAGGCCAAAATTTTAAAAGGTATTCAGGTGTCTAAAGAGGCAGATAGGCACCTAGTGGGATTTTCAAAAGCACCTCGATGTCTCACTCCCATTGAAGTCAATGGGAGGTGCCTGTTTGCATCTTTAGGCACCTAAATACCTTTAAAAATCTGTCCTTAAGTGCTCAAATTGAGATTCCAACATGCACACTCAGCGGTACTCAAATCCAAAGTTTTGATTCAAAGCCAACTCTAAAGAAAGAGAGAGACCATTTGCAAAATTCAGAAGCAGTTTTAGATTCTGAATACTCCCAAAATTAAAGGGTGATCTGATAAAAAGTTTGTATTACTAACTTTTCTGCCACACACATGCATCCTAAAGTATTTTCTATTTAAAATAAGTCAATACCACAGTGGCATCTTGAAGGATCCTGATCCTCACTACGTTATTTCAATCTGGGGCAGTGCAGTTAACCCATAGTACACCAATGTGTGACTCGCTGTAATAAAACTGATGTCCTTGAATAGGCTTACTCTGACCTTTCAGGAGATGGGCTATGCTTTAAAAATAGAGGAATTTGGATTCTCTCTTAAGCATCCAGATAGATGGAGTTTGAGGCACTCGCATTATTTCTTCAGCCTGTGTTTGCCTTCCCAGAAAGATACATAAAGGGGATCATGCCAGGAAAACAGTGGTGTTCTCTCCAATAATCTGGGAGCGTTAAAGAGAGAGAGAAACTTTATAAATAAAAGTATCCCCAGTTGGAAAGAACAGATTTGTACTGAGAAAATGCAGTGTGGAGAAAGATTGCTAAGCTTCTGCTGCAAAACAGAATGAGAAACACCTGCAATGTATCTCCCCTAGGAGAGCAATTAAATGAGAGAAGTTCTAATAAGCACCAATCTATCAGACTCATAGCAAAATTAAGGTACTATTTCTTCTATGGAGGATTTGGAAGCAATTTTAAGGAAGCATATTTTGCCTCTGTGATCAACACTATTATCCAGTGAAAAGAGGAAATGAATGACAGCTAGAGCTCCTGGCTTGTATTCCCATCTCTATTTATTATTATTTGTATTATGGTAGCACAGAGGAGCACTCCAATAATGAAACAGGACCCCCCCCCCTTCTACAAACAAAACAAAACGACAGTCCCTGACCCAAAAAGCATAATGACTTAATGTAGGACCTTGGGTGAATCACATATGGCTTGATTCTCAAAGATGGCAATATGCTAAATTCTGCACACATAAATACCCAATGTGCACAGTCAGATGTTTAGCTGCATGTCTAGCTGGCCACAGGAGGAGACATATACTGGTTTTGTGCTCACAAGTATGGAATTTGCTTGTGCACAAGCCTTATTTGTAATCATACTAACCCATCTTTGTAAATCAGGCTCTCTGATTCAATTTTCCTGGTGAATGTACCTACCTCATGGGGTGCAGTTGTTATTTAGATGGCAGTGGTGCCCAGTATGCTGGGTACTTTCCAAACACAGGGGACTATGGTCCTTGCCCTTTAGGGGTTAATAGGCAAAGACATACAGACAAGAGAAGAAAAAAGGGATGAAAAATACAAGAGTGATCAACGTGATAATAGGCATATATTTAGAATCATAGAATCATAGAATATCAGGGTTGGAAGGGACCCCTGAAGGTCATCTAGTCCAACCCCCTGCTCGAAGCAGGACCAATTCCCAGTTAAATCATCCCAGCCAGGGCTTTGTCAAGCCTGACCTTAAAAACCTCTAAGGAAGGAGATTCTACCACCTCCCTAGGTAACGCATTCCAGTGTTTCACCACCCTCATAGTGAAAAAGTTTTTCCTAATATCCAATCTAAACCACCCCCACTGCAACTTGAGACCATTACTCCTCGTTCTGTCATCTGCTACCATTGAGAACAGTCTAGAGCCATCCTCTTTGGAACCCCCTTTCAGGTAGTTGAAAGCAGCTATCAAATCCCCCCTCATTCTTCTCTTCTGCAGGCTAAACAATCCCAGCTCCCTCAGCCTCTCCTCATAAGTCATGTGTTCCAGACCCCTAATCATTTTTGTTGCCCTTCGCTGGACTCTCTCCAATTTATCCACATCCTTCTTGTAGTGTGGGGCCCAAAACTGGACACAGTACTCCAGATGAGGCCTCACCAATGTCGAATAGAGGGGAACGATCTCGTCCCTCGATCTGCTCGCTATGCCCCTACTTATACATCCCAAAATGCCATTGGCCTTCTTGGCAACAAGGGCACACTGCTGACTCATATCCAGCTTCTCGTCCACTGTCACCCCTAGGTCCTTTTCCGCAGAACTGCTGCCTAGCCATTCGGTCCCTAGTCTGTAGCTGTGCATTGGGTTCTTCCGTCCGTATAGAACTCTGGATCTGTAAGATAAATGTAGCTCACTGTAACTGTCTCTTCCCACCACCCCCTCTCCTTAAGTGCAGTTTGGGGGAGTGAGGAGAATGCACAAAATTCTTTCTCCCTGTGTGGCAGCCCATCCCAGCAGAACCATTTCTGTTCACCACAACTGTAAAAGATTCATTGCTGAGAACTGCTTGTTAAGTGTTATTCTCCATCTCTTAAATCTCTCTACATAACTTAATATATGAAGATAGCATCTTACATTATCAACCAGGCACAGCAAACTAGACATTCCTTTGTAGTCTGAGCAGCAGTGACATGAGGAGCTCAACACTTTTCAAGCCCAAGCAAGATCAGGAGGAAGTAGGAAGGGTGGTTTGCATTAAGAGAAGAGCAAAGAAAAACACGCTTTTATGCTTCGTCTTATTCAAACCCAAACAATACAGGCCCAGTCCTGCACCCACTGAAGTCAAAGGGAATTTTGTCACTGACTTCAGTGGGTGCAGGACTGGGCCAGCAGTATTTTGCACCTCTAATTTGGACATTTCTTGTAGCAGTTGACCACATTCAGATGACATTAGGTCTCCCCTCACGCCTGTGTGGAACATTCTAGTTCCTTCTTCTATGAGGTATATTGAAACCTAATTCAGGGAGCTTTCTGCTACTTCCTGCTGGGTTTACAAACTCTGGAGTAAATGGGCATGTCTACACTGCAATTAAACGCCCACAGATGGCTCGTGTCAACTGGCCTGGGCTGTTTAACTGCAGTGTAGAAGTTCAGGCTCGGGCTGGAGCCTGGGCTCTGAGACCCTCCCCATTGTGGGGGCTCAGGGCCCAAGCCCAACTATGTACATTGCAGTTGAACAGCCCCATAGCCTGAGCTCTGTGAACCTGAGTCAACTAATATGGGCCAGATCTGTAGATGTTTAATTGTAGTGTAGACATACCAAACACTTGTTGGCCAAAGCACCCCCTCTTGTGGGAAAAAGCTGGAGGAGGGTGTCAGAAAAACTCTACCAATTCCCCCAAAGGATTCTATCAGGGAATTTTGAACCCATTCTCCTCTCCTCTACAGAACAAGCAGCGTTACAGCCCAGGCCTCCAATGGCACTTAGCTGTCATGATTTCCCCTACTGGTTGTTTCTGCTTTAAGGGGGTTATTCTGTTGGGTAGAGTGGCCTTTATCCAGCAGGTAAGGCTGGAGGGAGGAAAGGGAGGCAGACAAAGCTTCTGGCATGCAGGGAAGGGTGTAATGGAGGTGCACCCAGAGCTTCTGGCACGGGGGTGAGAATGGTAAACCATGCAATGGGGGAGAATGGGGTTCACACAGAATCCCTGCTATGCAGGGGAGAAAGGGGCACCCTACTGTGGGGGGGCACATAGAGCCTCTGCCATTGCAGGGAGAGAGTGGCAGATATACGGAGCCTGAAGCATGAGGGAGGCGGTTGGGGGAATTGCAGGGAGTCCCTGAAATAGAAAGAGATGGAAGGGTGGCATGAAGGGAGCTTTGGGGGTGGGAAATGGAGGAGTGCAAGGAGCCCTGAGCCCTGGTCTACACTAGGAGTTGAGGTCGAATTTAGTAACGTTAAATTGATTTAACCCTGCACTCGTCCACACGACGAAGCCCTTTTTTTCGACATAAAGGGCTCTTAAAATCTATTTCCTTACTCCACCAGCAACAAGGGGATTAGTGCTGAAATCAGCCTTGCTGGGTCGAATTTGGGGTACTGTGGACACAATTAGACGGTATTGGCCTCCGGGAGCTATCCCAGAGTGCTCCATTGTGACCTCTCTAGACAGCACTCTCAACTCAGATGCATTGGCCAGGTAGACAGGAAAAGGCCCGCAAACTTTTGAATTTCCATTTCCTGTTTGGCCAGCGTGGCAAGCTGCAGGTGAGTGCAGAGCTCATCAGCAGAGGTGACCGTGCAGAGCTCATCAGCAGAGGTGACCGTGATGGAGTCCCAGAATTGCAAAAGAGCTCCAGCATGGACCGAACGGGAGGTACGGGATCTGATCACTGTATGGGGAGAGGAATCAGTGCTATCAGAACTCCGTTCCAGTTTTCGAAATGCCAAAACGTTTGTCAATATCTCACAGGGCATGAAGGACAGAGGCCATAACAGGGACCCGAAGCAATGCCACATGATACTTAAGGAGCTGAGGCAAGCCTACCAGAAAACCAGAGAGGCGAACGGCCACTCTGGGTCAGAGCCCAAAACATGCCACTTCTATGATGAGCTGCATGCCATTTTAGGGGGTTCAGCCACCACTACCCCAGCCGTGTTGTTTGACTCCTTCAATAGAGATGGAGGCAACACAGAAGCAGGTTTTGGGGACAAGGAAGATGATCGCTCACAGCAAGCAAGCGGAGAAACTGGTTTTCCCAAAAGCCAGGAACTGTTTCTAACTCTGGACCTAGAGCCAGTGCCCCCTGAACCCACCCAAGGCTGCCTCCCGGACCCGCCAGAAGGAGAAGGGACCTCTGGTGGGTGTACCTTTTAAAATAGTATACATGGTTTAAAAGAAAGCATGTTTAATGATTAATTTGCCCTGGCATTTGCGGCTCTCCTGGATGTACTCCCAATGCCTTTGCAAAAGGTTTCTGGGGAGGGCAGCCTTATTCCATCCACCATGGTAGGACACTTTACCACTCCAGGCCAGTAGCACATACTCGGGAATCATTGTAGAACAAAGCATTGCAGTGTATGTTTGCTGGCATTCAAACAACATCCATTCTTTATCTCTGTGTTATCCTCAGGAGAGTGATATCATTCATGGTTGAAATAGGGTGCTTTTCTTAAGGGGACATTCAGAGGTGCCCATTCCTGCTGGGCTGTTTACCTGTGGCTGAACAGAAATGTTCCCCGCTGTTAGCCATGGGGAGGGGGGAGGGGCTACCCACGTGGTGTAGGGAGGCAAAATGCAACCTTGGAACGAAAGCACATGTGCTATGTATGTAATGTTAACAGCAAGGTTTACCGTGAAAGAGTGTACCCATTGTTCTATGAAATATGTCTTTTTAAATACCACTGTCCCTTTTTTTTTCTCCAGCAGCTGCATGTGTTTCAAGGATCACAGGATCTTCTCCTTCCCAGAAGCTAGTGAAGATTAGAAGGTGAAAAAAACGCACTCGCGATGAAATGTTCTCTGAGCTCAGGCTGTCCTCCCACACTGACCAAGCACAGACGAATGCATGGAGGCAGACAATGTCAGAGTGCAGGAAAGCACAAAATGACCGGGAGGAGAGGTGGCGGGCTGAAGAGAGTAAGAGGTGGGCTGAAGAGAGGGCTGAAGCTGAAAGGAGGCGGCAGCGTGATGAGAGGAGGCAGGATTCAATGCTGAGGCTGCTGGAGGATCAAACTAATATGCTCCACCATATGGTTGAGCAGCAGGAAAGGCAGCTGGAGCACAGACCACCGCTACAGCCCCTGTGTAACCAACTGCCCTCCTCCCCAAGTTCCATAGCCTCCTCACCCAGATGCCCAAGAACGCAGTGGGGGGGCCTCCGGCCACCCAGCCACTCCACTCCAGAGGATTGCCCAAGCAACAGAAGGCTGGCATTCAATAAGTTTTAAACTTTTCAAGTGCTGTGTGGCCTTGTCCTTCCCTCCTCCACCACCCCTCCCAGGCTACCTTGGCAGTTATCCCCATATTTGTGTGATGAATTAATAAAGAATGCATGAATGTGAAGCAACAATGACTTTATTGCCTCTGCAAGCAGTGATGGAGGGGAGGGTGGTTAGCTTACAGGGAAGTAGAGTGAACCAAGGTGCGGGGGGTTTCATCAAGGAGAAACAAACAGAACTTTCACACCGTAGCCTGGCCAGTCATGAAACTGGTTTTCAAAGCTTCTCTGATGTGCACCGTGCTCTCCTGTGCTCTTCTAACTGCCCTGGTGTTTGGCTGCGCATAACCAGTGGCCAGGCAATTTGCCTCAACCTCCCACCCCGCCATAAACGTCTCCCCCTTACTCTCACAGATATTGTGGAGCGCACAGCAAGTAGTAATAACAGTGGGAATATTGGTTTTGCTGAGGTCTAACCGAGTCAGTAAACTGCGCCAGCACGCCTGTCCAAATGCACATTCTACCACCATTCTGCACTTGCTCAGCCTGTAGTTGAACAGCTCCTGACTACTGTCCAGGCTGCCTGTGTACGGCTTCATGAGCCATGGCATTAAGGGGTAGGCTGGGTCCCCAAGGATAACTATAGGCATTTCAACATCCCCAACAGTTATTTTCTGGTCTGGGAATAAAGTTCCTTCCTGCAGCTTTTGAAACAGACCAGAGTGCCTGAAGATTGCGAGCGTCATATACCTTTCCTGGCCATCCCACGTTGATGTTGGTGAAACATCCCTTGTGATCCACCAGTGCTTGTAGCACTATTGAAAAGTACCCCTTGCGGTTTATGTACTCGCCGGCTTGGTGCTCCGGTGCCAAGCTAGGGATATGGGTTCTGTCTATGGCCCCACCACAGTTAGGGAATCCCATTGCAGCAAAGCCATCCACTATGACCTGCACATTTCCCAGGGTCATTACCCTTGATATCAGCAGATCTTTGATTGCGTGGGCTACTTGCATCACAGCAGCTCCCACAGTAGATTTGCCCACTCCAAATTGATTCCCAATTGACCGGTAGCTGTCTGGCATTGCAAGCTTCCACAGGGCTATTGCCACTTGCTTCTCAACTGTGAGGGCTGCTCTCATCTTGGTATTCATGCGCTTCACGGCAGGGGAAAGCAAGTCACAAAGTTCCATGAAAGTGCCCTATGCATGCGAAACTTTGGCAGCCACTGGGAATCGTCCCAGATCCGCAACACTATGCGGTCCCACCAGTCTATGCTTCTTTCCCGGGCCCTGAATCAGTGTTCCACCGCATGAACCTGCCCCATTAGCACCAGGATGCCTGCATTGCCAGGGCCCATGCTTTGAGAGAAGTCTGTGTCCATGTCCTCATCACTCTCGTCACCGCGCTGACATCACCTACTCGCCCAGTTTTGCTTTGCCAGGTTCTGGTGCTGCGTATACTGCTGGATAATGTGTGTGGTGTTTAATGTGCTCCTAATTGCCAAAGTGATCTGAGTGGGCTCCAGGCTTGCCATGGTATGGTGTGTGCATGGAAAAAAGGCGTGGAACGATTGTCTGCCGTTGCTCTGATGGAGGGGGGGCGACTGACGACATGGCTTACAGGGTTGGCTTGCAGGGAATTAAAATCAACAAAGGGGGTGGCTTTACATCAAGGAGAAACAAAAACAACTGTCACACAGAATGGCCCCCTCAAAGATTGAACTCAAAACTCTGGGTTTAGCAGGCCAATGCTCAACCCACTAAGCTATCCCTCCCTCTGGTATTTCAGGCAGGACTGAATCTCCATTAAAGTTTTCAAGGTGTTCCTGACAGACCTCACCAAAACGATTGTCAGCCGTTGATTTCACAGAGGGAGGAAGGAGCAAATGAATACAAAACAGATCTGGTCTATTTCTTGATTTGATCCACTCCATCTATCTTTTACATCTTTGGCTGGCAGCAGACAGTGCAGTAGGACTGCAAACCATCCACATCTTCTGGCTGCCCGGCAGAAGATGATGCAATAGGACTGCTAGCCATCCTCATCTCCTGCCTGCTCACCATAAGATGGTACAATAGGACTGCCTGCAGGACTAAATAGAATGATCTGGTCGAGTCACTCCTAATTTAGTCCCTGCGCCCATATCTGCCCAGGTGTTCCTGACCAACCTTACCGAGGCAGCCAGGAGCACCTCGGACACGATGAGGATGGTTTTCAGGCCTATTGCACTGTCTGCTGCCACAAGGCAATGGGTTGCTGCTGCTGTGTAGCAATGCAGTACCACGTCTGCCCAGCACCCAGGAGACATACGGTGACAGTGAGCTGAGCAGGCTCCGTGCTTGCCGTGGTATGGTGTCTGCACAGGTAACTCAGGAAAAAAGGCACGAAACGATTGTGTGCCGTTGCTTTCACAGAGGGAGGGAGGGAGGGCCTGATGACATGTACCCAGAACCACCCACGACAATGTTTTTTGCCCCATCAGGCATTGGGATCTCAACCCAGAATTCCAATGGGCAGCGGAGACTGCGGGAACTGTGGGATAGCTACCCACAGTACAACACTCCGGAAGTTGACGCTAGCCTCGGTACTGTGGAAGCACTCCGCCGAGTTAATGCACTTAATGTACTTAGAGCATTTTGTGTGGGGACACAGACAATTGACTATATTAAAAAAGATTTCTAAAAAACCGACTTCTATAAATTCGACATAATTTCGTAGTGTAGACATACCCTGAGTGTGTGCAATGAGCTCAACCTACACAAGCCATGAAGCATGCCATCCTCTGGTATTTAATTATGATACCCATAAAAACTCAGTTTTATGTGTTTAACTATAAATAAAACACCCCAATAGTAGTTTTTAAGTGAATTTAGTGCTGGTTTGATAGATGGAGGACATCAGTTTGTTACTGGCTTGAGTGCATGTTTAGCAAGGCAAACCTCCCTCATACTGGCCTGTCAACTTGTTTTAATCATGAGCTGGAAAGGCCACTGCTGGGATGAGAGGTGAGCTTGCTTCCATGGTCCATTTAGTCCATAGTCTTTTCAATGAGACTGTCGGTAAGGTTGACAATTGTGATAGTGTTACCTGTCCATCATAACAGGAGTAATACCATTAAATAGCAATCATACAACTGTTAGTATCGACAGTAGCTGGATTTGAATGAGTGGCTTACAAGTGAGACTGGGTATCTTATTATCAGTCCCCTGAGCAATTTAGCTCCCACCCAATAAAGATTCTTTTTGAATTTCTTTTCCAGCAAATTAATATACTAGAGGCTTTTAGCAGAGGCACTGTTCTCAGTGGGAACATTACATGAATTAAAAATCAAGCCCTTTATAGCTGTGGAAAGATGTAAATGATATTAGGTTACTCGGTAAAATAGGATCTTTCAGCAATCAGACCTCACTTGAAACGCTGCAGTTTTGTAAAATGGAGCTCTTTCCAAAGGTCTCTGAGGAAGACATCCAATTCTAGTAATGAAAATCTGCTTCCAGCAAACAAATTAGAGCCTCTGTGTTGCTGCTGCTGTTGCTGTGAATCATGGAAATAAGTGGAAGTTGTGGGATGGTGCTGGTGTACAAAAAATAAAAGAAAACAAAACTAAAGTAAGACCTCTAAAAAGAAACTAGATTAAAACCAAGTAAAGGTGGGAAATTGGCAGGGTTCATGGCCTTCTGCTTAGTATGGAGGCACTGGGACCCGGTGATGTCTCATCTTCCCCACATGTGGCTTTGGAGGAAAAACTGACCTCTTCCAAACACCATGCTTGAGTAGCTTCTTTGGAGCTGATATGGAGTCCCTTCACCAGGGTGTGTAGGTGATGCAGAGATGGTACTGTGCCCTAACCACTGGACTACAGAGTCATTCTCTCTCTTTGTCTCTGTCCAATGCATCTTTAACTATACAAAGTGGAACAGTTTCAATAAGTGAGATTGAGAAAACCCACCTCAGAATATCCCATAGCTCAGTCATTAGTGTATTCACCAGAGGTGTAGGAAACCCCTGTTCCAAACCCTTTTCCTCATCATGCAGAGTGGGGATTAAACCAGGGTCTCCCAGCCCTGGGTGAGTTCCCTATCCACTGGGCTAAAAGAGAGTGCCAGATGGTAGGGGCAGAAGAGACCAAAGCAGGGACCTCTGGTCATTCAGATAACCTACTACAGTGTTGACTAGTTTCAGAGTAGCAGCCGTGTTAGTCTGTATTCGCAAAAAGAAAAGGAGTACTTGTGGCACCTTAGAGACTAACAAATTTATTTGAGCGTAAGCTTTCGTGAGCTACAGCTCACTTCATCGGATGCATTCAGTGGAAAATACTAGACATTCTATGCCTTGTGCTGATTGGGTGTTTGCTCCAATCCTTTCCTCCCTTACAGTTATTTCCCTTTAGCTTCACTCCACATCTACCCCTCTTACCCTCTACTTTCCATTTAGCTGATCCCCACTTAACTATTCCTTAAATAATAATAAAGGAACAAACATGATGTTAGCTACCATAATTGATCACTCTGCTTGTGTATTCTGCCTTTTGGGTGTCTTGTCTGTTTAGTTTGTAAGCTCTTTGGGGGCAGGGACTATGCGTGTACAGTGCTTGGCACAATGTTGCCCCATTTGTGATTGGTCCTTAGGCGCTGCTGTAGTAATAATAATAATCAATGACTTCATACCCGGTGGCAGGCCCTGTGGCTGCAGTCCAGCTCAAGACATGAATCCAGTGACCTCTTCCAAATACCACTCTTAGGTAGCCTATTTGGAGTTGACATGGAGTACCTGCACCATGGTGTGTAGGGTGATACATAGACTCCACTGTATAGCCCCTTCTTTCCCTTTCCTGGACCCTGTAGAGCAGTGGTGCCCAAACTTTTCTTGTCATGCGCCCTCCTTACTAGTAATGGAATCTATCCACGCCCCACCTCCCTCCATTACTGCTCAGTTTGCTCAGCAGAGGAGCTTGAGCAGAAGGCGGAACTGGGGAGGGGGGAGGAGCTGGCCGGGGAGGAGAGGGAATGAGGGCTGGGCTGGGGGCAGAATAAGGGGCGGAGTAGAGCTGCAGCAGGGGCTGTAGCCGGATTGGGGGCAGAGCAGAGCTGCAGCTGGGGCCAGAGCTGGGCTAGGAGCAGAGCAGGGGGTGGAGTAGAGCTATGGTTGGGGGTGCAGCAGATTTGCAGCTAGGTCCAGAGCTGGGCTGGGGGCAGTGGTGCTCCCTCCCTGCCCCCTATGGGAGCTGGCCTGGGCCCCACCATGTGCCCCCCGAACATTTTTCCATGCCCCTCTAGGTGTGCACCCCCCACAGTTTGGGGCCCACTGCTGTAGACCCATCACAGGGCTTAAGAGATATAGACTTATGGTGTACAGACCGTCCACAGAGGAGTGAATTTCACTTTTACTGTTACCATTAATTTACTGAGGTAACATTTTTAAAAGCAGTTAAGTGACTTCGGCGCTGAAGTCTCATGGAAATTCAGTGGCACTTTGGCTCTTAAGTCAATTAGTCATACTGATTTTTCTATGAGACTTTGGTTCCTAAATCACTTGGATGCTTTTGAAAATCTTGCATGGGGGCTTTGTCACATTTCAAGGGACTTACAATTTTAAAAGAGAAAAAAGCAAGATGATTTCCATTTATTTTTGATGGGAGATTTACTTCTCAAGTGACATCACTCCATTAATCACAAGTGCGGACATTTGGAATGACCGTAGGCCAGTAAAGTACTAAAGTAGGCCAGTACTGAAATGTATTAATGTCAGATGATATTTGCTGGCAGTTAAATGAAGAAGAAAAAAACAGGATATTAACTTTTGGATCAAAATCAGAAAGATCATGTCAACAAATCCTATAGCTTATAAACAAGCAAAGCTGACAAAAATATATGCATTGTTTTCAGTTCTTTTGTTGCTGCCTGTCCATTTCTGGAAAGTAAAGCAACAAGCATTTTGTAAGACATTTATGGGGCATGGTTTTCTTTGTGATACCACCTTGCATAAAATATTCCTTCAAATTTATTTTTAGAATATTGTCAACTTGCTCATTACAAATAAATTGGAACATAGCCACTGCCTGCACCAACCAACCCCCCCCCCACCCAAAAGGGGGGAGGGAGAAAAACCTGAGTCATACTTTTATCCTCTTGAAAACACTTGAATCAGATGTTATGCACTAGTGATTTAGCAATGGAAAAATGTAGTTAATCTGTCTTTAGGCTAGTTAGTATGGCATTGAATTGCTAACAAGTTTATTCAGGGTCCAGCTGAGAATCACTTTTAGGTAAGAGTAATATAACCCACACCTCTTTATAAGCAAGGATGTCTGGTATTGATTCCAGATAATTCATCTTCTTCCTCTGTAGTCTGAAGCACACGTCACCTTCAACTAATTCAGGAACAGTAAACATTTATTCATTATAATGAAGAGGATTGCCTCCGGCAGATAAATTGCTGTTAGCTTTTCCTCCTCCCCCTTATGAAACACTGTTCCTTTTTTCTAGATATGTTATTCTGGGACTTCATCCAAGCACTCAGTAGGGAGGAAAGCACACTAGACAGGCTTAAAACTCCAGACCCCAGTGCTCCTGATTTTTTATTATTATTATACTATTTACTGCTCAGATTAATAAATAAAATGCATTACACAGCTATGGTTTCATGGGGATGGATCCCACTCTTTGCAGTCACATTTGCAGGATCTTCACTATATTGTTAATTTGAGTCATCTGTACTGGAAGTACTCCTCTCACGTTAGGCTAGTTTGAGTAAGAGTGCCACTGTCATAAATATAAAGGGAAGGGTAACCACCTTTCTGTATACTGTGCTATAAAATCCCTCCTGGCCAGAGGCAACATCCTGTTACCTGTAAAGGGTTAAAAAGTTCAGCTAACCTGGTTGGCACCTGACCCAAAGGACCAAGAAGGGCACAAGATACTTTCAAATCTTGGGGGGTGGGGGTGGGGGAAGGCTTTTGTTTGTGATCTTTGTTTACATGGTTGTTCTCTCTTGGCACTGAGAGAGGCCAGACAGAAATCCATCTTCTCCAACCCATCCTAATCCAAGTCTCCAATATTGCAACCAGTATAGGTAAGCCAGGCAAGGCGGATTAGTTTATCTTTTGTTTTATGTGAATTTTCCCTGTGTTAAGAGGGAGGTTTATTCCTCTTTTCTGTAACTTTAAGGTTTTGCCCAGAGGGGGATCCTCTGTGTTTTGAATCTGAATACCCTGTAAAGTATTTTCCATCCTGATTTTACAGTGATGATTTTTACCTTTCTTTTTTTTTTTAATAAAATCCTTCTTTTAAGAACCTGACTGATTTTTCCATTGTTCCAAGATCCATGGGTTTGGGTCTTTGATGATTTTGTAACAAATTGGTTAGGATATTATTCTCAAGCCTCCCCAGGAAAGGGGGTGTGTAGGGCTTGGGGGAATATTTTGGGGGAAGACATCTCCAAGTGGACTCTTTCCCTGTTCCCTGTTTAAAACGCTTGGTGGTGGCAAGCATACTGTTCAAGGACAAGGCAAAGTTTGTACCTTGGGGAAGTTTTTAACCTAAGCTGGTAAGAATAAGCTTAGGGGGTCTTTCATGTGGGTCCCCACATCTGTACCCGAGAGTTCAGAGTGGGGAAGAAACCCTGACATGGTGGCAGAATCATTTTGAACCAGAGATTATTTTGAACCAAAAGCACAGACATGAAGAGGGTGTCTGTTTTTTTTGTTTTTTGCTTTTTTTAAGCTGAGAGTAGCTAGAGGGTTTTCTGTCTATTTGCCTGGAGACAGAGGTGTTAGTTTTTTTGCAAAGGGATTTTTCTTTTTTGAGCTGGAGTTTTCTCTACCTAAAGGTAGGGTAGTTAACCTCCTGCAGGGAAATTAACAAGCTTTTTTTTTCCTTCCTAACTCTCAGGTATAGCTAGAGTTAAGCATAAGAAAGCAGGAAAATGACTACCAGTGAAGCAGCTAATAAACTAGAGCTGGCCAGATCCGAAGCTGAAGAGAAACAAAAAGAGCATGATAGACAGATGGCCTTAAGGCACTTGGAGATGGAGGCAGAAAAAGCCAGGGTGGAGGCAAAGGAAGCTGTAATCGAAGTAGGGGAGATTGGAGCCAAATGGGTGGAGGTGGCAGAAAAGAAAAAAACTAGTAGCAGTTGGGGCAAATATCAGAAGGGGCAACGCAAAACAAAACCCTATCACCGGGGGCAACCCAAGGCCCCACCTGCATCCCAAGGAAAACCCCAGACACCTTATCGTCCCACCACACCATTCTCTAGCAACCCACCTTGCCCCAGTGACCAGTCAACTGCATGATGTTTTAAATGTAATGAGCTGGGGCATGTGAAGGCCAACTGCCCCAAGAACCCCAAGAGATTACGGTTCATTGCACCGGGGTCACACCAAAGGTCCTCAGGCCCAGATGCCTCCTAGATACCCTTAGAGCGAAGGGAAACTGAGTGTGGGCGGGAAGAAGGTTACAGCGTGGAGAGACACTGGAGCACACATGTCAGCTATCCATCAGTCCTTAGTGGACCCCAGCTTAATCAGCCCAGAGGCCCAAGTGACGATTCAACCCTTCAAGTCCAACTCTTTCGATTTGCCTACAGCCAAGTTGCCTGTCCAGTACAAGGGCTGGTCAGGAATGTGGACTTTTGCAGTCTATGATGATTATCCCTTTCCCTTGCTGCTGGGGGAAGACTTGGCCAACCAGGTAGAGCTGGACAAGAGGGTGGGAATAGTCACCTGCAGCCAGACTAAGCAAACTTCCACACCTTCCTGAGCCTTCCACCAGGGCCCCGTCTGTGTTACCAGAGACCCAGATGGAGGTGGTGGAACTGGATCCCCTGCCAATGACTGCAACGGCCGTGGTGGATCCAGTCCCAGAGACCCAGCCAAAGCCAGTCCCCGAACCGAAACTGGCAAAGCAACCAGCACCAGAACCATTGCCAGCACTGAGTCCAGCGCTTGCAATCCCATCTACAGCTCCAACACCACCGAGCCTGCACTGGCAGCAGCAGCAGATGACCCTAAACAAGAGGTTCAGCCAGATCCTGAAAAACCCCATAGAGCACCAGCGGAGAGTGGTTCACCATCAACAGAAACAGCCCCATCACCTGCATTGCTTCCAGAGGGACCAAGGCCAGGTCCACAATCCAGTGAGGAACTGATGTCTCCAGCATCAAGGGAACAGTTCCAAGCCAAACAGGAAGCAGATGAAAGCCTCCAGAGAGCTTGGACTGAGGCACGGAGCAACCCACCACCTTTCAACTCTTCTAATCAATCCCAGTTTGTTGTAGAAAGAGGACTTTTAATTCAAGGAAACTTTCTGGTGGGCACCAGGAAAACTGGCATCCTCAGAGACAGTTGGTAGTTCCAACTAAGTACCAGGAAAAGCTCTTGAGCTTAGCCATGATCATCCTAGTGGCCATGCTGGGGTGAACAGGACCAAAGACCATTTGGGGAGGTCATTCCACTGGGAGGGAATGGGCAAGGATGTTTCTGCCTATGTCCAATCTTGTGAGATATGCGAAAGAGTGGGAAAACCCCAAGACCAGGTCAAAGCCCCTCTCCAGCCACTTCCCATCATTGAGGTTCCATTTCAGCGAGTAGCTGTGGATATTCTGGGTCCTTTTCCAAAAAAGACACCCAGAGGAAAGCAGTACATACTGACTTTCATGGATTTTGCCACCCGATGGCCGGAAGCAGCAGCTCTAAGCAACACCAGGGCTAAAAGTGCGTACCAGGCACTAACAGACATTTTTGCCAGGGTAGGTTGGCCCTCCAATATCCTTACAGATGCAGGAACTAATTTCCTGGCAGCAACTATGGAAAGCCTTTGGGAAGTTCATGGGGTAAATCACTTGGTTGCCATCCCTTACCACCATCAAACAAATGGCATGGTGGAGAAGTTTAATGGAACTTTGGGGACCATGATACGTAAATTTGTAAATGAGCACTCCAATGTTTGGGACCTAGTGTTGCAGCAGTTGCTCTTTGCCTACAGAGCTGTACCACATCCCAGTTTAGGGTTTTCACCATTTGAACTTGTAGATGGCCGTGAGGTTAAGGGGCCATTACAGTTGGTGAAGCAGCAATGGGAGGGGTTTACACCTTCTCCAGGAACTAATATTCTGGACTTTGTAACCAACCTACAAAACACCCTCCGAACCTCTCTAGCCCTTGCTAAAGAAAACCTACAGGATGCTCAAAAAGAGCAAAAAGCCTGGTATGATAAACATGCCAGAGAGCATTCCTTCAAAGTAGGAGACCAGCTCAGGGTCTTAAAGGCTCTCCAGGTCCATAAAATGGAAGCGCCATGGGAAGGGCCATTCACGGTCCAGGAGTGCCTGGGAGCTGTTAATTATCTCATAGCATTCCCCACCTCCAACCGAAAGCCTAAGGTATACCATATTAATTCTCTAAAGCCCTTTTATTCCAGAGAATTAAAGGTTTGTCAATTTACAGCCCAGGGAGGAGATGATGCTGAGTGGCCTGAAGGTGTCTACTACGAAGGGAAAAGTGCTGGTGGCATAGAAGAGGTGAACCTCTCCATGACCCTTGGGCGTATGCAGCGACAGCAGATCCTGGAGCTGTGCACTAGCTATGCACCGACGTTCTCAGCCACCCCAGGACTGACTGAACGGGCATACCACTCCATTGACACAGGTAATGCTCACCCAATTAGAGCCCAACCTTACCGGGTGTCTCCTCAAGCTAAAACTGCTATAGAACGGGAGATCCAGCATATGCTACAGATGGGTGTAATCCGCCCCTCCCACAGTGCATGGGCATCTCCAGTGGTTCTAGTTCCTAAACCAGATGGGGAAATACGTTTTTGCGTGGACTACCGTAAGCTAAATGCTGTAACTCGCCGAGACAACTATCCAATGCCATGCACAGATGAACTATTAGAGAAACTGGGACGGGCCCAGTTCATCTCTACCTTGGACTTAACCAAGGGGTACTGGCAGGTACCGCTAGATGAATCCGCCAAGGAAAGGTCAGCCTTCATCACACATGTCTGGCTGTATGAATTTAATGTGCTCCCTTTCGGACTGCAGAATGCACCTGCCACCTCCCAAAAACTTGTAGATGGTCTCCTAGCAGGATTGGGAGAATATGCAGTCGCCTACCTTGACGATGTGGCCATATTTTCAGATTCCTGGGCAGAACACCTGGAATATCTACAAAAAGTCTTTGAGCGCATAAGGGAGGCAGGACTAACTGTTAAGGCTAAGAAGTGTCAAATAGGCCTAAACAGAGTGACTTACCTTGGACACCAGGTGGGTCAAGGAACTATCAACCCCCTACAGGCCAAAGTGGATGCTATCCAAAAGTGGCCTGTCCCAAAGTCAAAGAAACAGGTCCAATCCTTCTTAGGCTTGGCTGAATATTACAGGCTCTTTGTACTGCAATACAGCCAAATCACCACCCCACTGACAGACCTAACCAAAAAGAAACAGCCAAATGCAGTTCAGTGGACTGAAGAGTGTCAGAGGGCCTTTAACCAGCTTAAAGTGACACGTCTGACCCTGTGCTAAGGGCCCCAGACTTTGACAAACCGTTCCTAGAAACCACAGATGCGTCTGAGCGTGGGGTGGGAGCAGTCTTAATGCACGAAGGACCGAATCAAGAGTTCCATCCTGTCGTGTTTCTCAGCAAGAAGCTGTCTGAGAGGGAAAGCCAATCAGTAAAAAGGAATGTTGTGCCATTGTCTATGCTCTGGAAAAGCTATGCCCATACGTTTGGGGACGGCATTTCCACCTGCAAACTGACCATGCTGCGCTACAGTGGCTTCATACTGCCAAGGGAAATAACAAAAAACTTATTCGGTGGAGTTTAGCTCTCCAAGATTTTGATTTCGACATACAACACATTTCAGGAGCTTCTAACAAAGTGGCTGATGCATTCTCCTGTGAAAGTTTCCCAGAATCAACTGATCCAAATCTTTGTTTAAAATGCTTGGTGGTGGCAGCATACTGTTCAAGGACAAGGCAAAGTTTGTACCTTGGAAGTTTTTAACCTAAGCTGTAAAAATAAGCTTAGGAGGTCTTTCATGTGGGTCCCCACATCTGTACCCTAGAGTTCAGAGTGGAGAAGGAACCCTGGCAGCCACACTGCAAAATACCTTTTGAGCTCCTGCATCTGCATGGTTGCTGAGCTTATTTGTGTGGTGGTGAGGATATGTCTACACAGAGATAAAAGATCCATGGCAGCAGTCTCGGGCTTGCAGGGCTTGGGAACTAAAAATTGCTTTGTAGACACTCAGGCTCAAGCCCAAGCCCTAATGTCTACACAGCAATTTTTCAGCCTGGGAGCCCAAGCCTTGTGAACCTGAGTCAGCTGATCTGGGCCAGCAGCAGGTTTTTTATCCCTGTGTAGATGTACTCTGGCCTAAGACTTCTGGAGGCATATCTCATGGTTCTTAGTGCTGCAGTAAACTGCTCTATGAAATGTTTTGCAGTGCATTGTGGGAGAACTTGCCAGTCCTTTCTGGTCAGATGAAGGAAATTGTGGGATGGACGTTAATAGCTGATGAGTTGTGATCACTGGAGATACAGCCTATAGGTCAGATGTGGGCAAACTATGGCCTACGGGCCACATCCGGCCTGCGGGACCATCCTGCCCGGCCCCTGAGCTCCCAGCCGAGAAGGCTAGCTCTCCTGCTGTCACAACCTCCCTTGCAGTTATGCCGGCGCATGGGCAGCGCTCTGGCCCACCACTCCTGCTGAGCAGCGCTCTGGGCGGCGGGGTTGTGTGCTCCTGCCGAGCAGCGCGGCAGCGTGTCTGGCTCTGGCCAGGCGGTGCAGCTGCCAGACATGCTGCTCCGAGCAGCATGGTAAAGGGGCAGGAGGGTTGGATAAGGGACGGGGGGGGGGGGGAGCCTCGAGGGGGCAGTCAGGGGATGGAGAACAAGGGGGGGGTTAGATAAGCGTGGGAGTCCTGGGGGGGCCTATCGGGGGCAGGGAGCAGGGGGGTTGGATAGGTGGTAGGGTCCTGGGGGCGGTTAGGGATGGGGGGTCCCAGGAGGAGGCGGTTAGGAGACAAGGAGCGGGGGAGGTTGGATAAGTCGGGGGTTCTGAGGGGGGTGGATGGGGCCTGTTTGGGGAGGCACAGCCTTCCCTACCTGGCCCTCCATACAGTTTTGCAACCCCAATGTGGCCCTCGGGCCAAAAAGTTTGTCCACCCCTGCTATAGGTCCACATAGGCACCGACTCCATGGGTGCTTCAGGGCTGGAGCACCCATGGAAAAAAATTAGCAGGTGCTCAGCACCCACTGGCATCCAAGCTCCTTTCCCTCCTCCCCTCCCACCAGCGCCTCCCCCTGCTAGCAGCCCTGCTAATCAACTCCTCCCGCTCCCTCCCAGCGCCTCCTGCACGTGGCATGCAGGGGTCACTGGGAGGGAGGGGGAGGAGCTGGGACAGGGCACGCTCTGGGGAGGGGGTGGAAAGAGGGAGGGCGGGGTTGGGAAGAGGTAGTGTAGAGGTGGGGTGTTGGGGGAAGGGGTGGAGTGGGGGCAGGGCTGGGGGCAGAGCGAGGGCAGGAAGAGACAGGGTGGAGGTGGGGGCTTAGAGGAAGGGGTGGAGTGTGGGTTGCGGTGGGGTGGGGGGGTCGATCACCCCTGGGTAGAGAGGAAGTCAGTGCCTATGTAGGTCCAGATCCACAAAGGGACTTAGGCATTGCAATGCCTAAGTTTTAGGTGCCTAGCAACCCAGGGGCATTCACACACCCTGTCTTAGGCACTTACACTTCCTATACAATGCCTGGGGAGAGAGAGACACCTGAGAGTAAGACCCACAAAAGCTAGATGGCAGGGAGCTATCTAAACTAGGCAACAGCAGATGCTGATTGTGGAACTCCTCCCCAGAAGAGAAGCTCACTTGCTGTCTTTAGGGATCTCTGCAAGTCCTGTTTATTCTTGTTGGTCTATCCTAAACTTTTTATAGTCCCTTGCTGTCTCCCCTACACTTTTTGAATGGAGAAATGTTGAGAGGAGGGGAATCCCAAGCCCTGCCCTTCTCAGGAACTTAGATGCCTAAATCTGGGCTGAAGGGAGGCAACTATTTTACTTGAGATGGACAGCTGGAAACCCTCTTCTGGAGTCAGGCACCTAAGCTATTTCTTGCAAGAACAGTGGTGGTGCATGCCTAATTCCACACAAAACAGGGATGAAGGAGGAGGAGAAGAGGATTTCCTTATATCCTTTAGCCCTGTGGTTAGGGAGCTCCCCTAGGATGTGGAAGACCCTGCTTCAATTCCCTTCTCTGTCCAATGAGGAGAAGAGACTTGAATATGGGTTTACCACCTCTCAGGTGAGTGCCTTCATCACTGAATTACAGCATTGTTCTCTCTTTCTCTCTGGCCCAGTGCATCTTTAATTATACAAAGTGGAACAGTTTGAACAAGAGAGATTGTGAAAGCCCCACATCAGAATATCCCATAGCTCAGAGATTAGTGTATTCACCAGAGAGGTAGGAAACCCCTGTTCAAATCTCTTTTCCTTTTCATGCAAAGGGGGGAATTAAAGAGGAGCCTTCCACAACCTGTGAGTTTTGTAACCACTGGGCTAAAAGTGGCCTTCCCCCTTAGCTGTTTTGTGTGGAGTGGGGGGCTTGCTCTGAGCATCCTCCTGGATTGGGCCCTGGAGGCAACCTAGCTGGGACTATGCCTATTTTCACCCAGCTTCAGGATCAGAAAGGGACTTAGGCGTGATACAGGCACCTGGTTGCCTGTCTGCAGTAGCAATGCACATGCCCAGATGCAGAAACGTAGGTAACTAAGGAACTTTTGCAGCAAAAATGTTTATACTTCTAGGCGAGGGGGCTGTGGAGCAGGTGTTTTGTGGTTTGTTTAAATTCCTTAGTGAATTTAAAAAGGTGTTTAAATTCCTTAGTGAATTTAAAAAGGTGTTTAAATTCCTTAGTGAATCTGGCCCATACCACCGATGAGCCAGCCAACTCAACTTATGCATACCACTGCATGCAAGCGTTTTCATCTGTGGGTGGGAATTGAGTTAATGGCAACAATAGAATTAACTTTGAAGTGAAGACAAGCCATTAGAGGTAGTAACTAAACTAGGTTTAATTTGAGAGGCTGTATGGCCTAATGATTGAAACAGGGACTGGGAACTAGGGCTTAAATGGTTTATTCCCTATTCTGTCAGTGACTTGTTTTGGCTTGGGATCTATACCTGGGCAATCTTTTCACCTCGTAGAAGTGACAACAGATCTGCTTTGCTGAGGCTTCAGCAGCCTAATAGGTAGAGTAGTGTCAACAGCCATAGTGCAGGTCCCCTCCACAGGGTGTGGAGTGGTGAGGGAGGGGGAAGGGAATGAGAGGATTCATGAAGTGGATGGCCCAGAGACCCCATAGCATTGGGCTTTGCACTGGGAGTGCACACACCTTGTAAGGCTCCTCCCCTGCTCTTCGTCCTTACGCAGCAAAAGCTCACCCATTTTGCATGGAGCAGGCCCTCCTCACCTGCAGAGGCATAAGCAGTAGTTCCTCTGCCTTTTGGGGGATGGGGGAGGTTTCTAGCACCTCAGCTTTGGATGGCTCAGCAGAGGAGCCCTGCGTTCCTGTGCAGGATCTCAGGAGGTGTCACACCTCTAGAGCAAGGTGCATCCCTGAAGGAATAACAAAGGTCTGCCATTTACAATACAGAATATTGGCTTGTAGAGGCAGCACACTTTTTTCCTGGGGGTGTTAGAAGCATACCTTGTAGATCTCTGTAGCAACCCCTTTCTGCATTGCCCAGGAGTGGTAATGACAAGCTTAGATGTGTTCGCATATGATTATTAAAGAGAAATAAGGGGATCTGCAAGGATCTTTCCTACCTCCTGGGGGGAAAAAACCTCAACACCCTGCAGAATATTTGAAAGGTTAAAGTGTTACCGCAGATCACTGGAATCAAAAAAGGCTTTCACCTTTCAACAAGCCATCACCCCACAGTAACTGCTGCTGGCTGGACTGCATACAGTCTTGTGCCCGATGTCAATACAGATGCTTCTCTTTTCTGGAAAAGATGATTGGCAAAACCATGGGAGAAAAAGACAAACACCTTTTGATATAAATTAGAGCTCTAGGCACTGTAGGCTCATTTACTAGAGGGTTTCTTCAAAGGTGTCTCTCCTTGTGGGGTTTCTTTCCAGTAATCTATGTGGAATGCCCATAGCATAGAAAATGTAACTGAAAATTTCCAGGTCACAGTGGAGCCAATGGCACTAATTGTGCTGCATTATAGATGCCTGAAGTGACTTTTTGGGACATCTTATTGGATGGCAGTGTTATTTTAGGAATGATGAAACCAAATATCAGTTGTAGCCTCTATATCATGACTGAGGTGATATCTTTCTGAGACAAGGAATTTTCCTGTGAGTGTCTGAATGTTAAAAATCTTTTTTTTAAGCTGATAAAAAAGCCCAAGCGTATATTTCAGAGCACTAGTATTTTGCATAGTACAGTGCTATTTCAGCCTTTGCTGTTTACCATCCATTTTTCCTGATAATGTGCTTCATTGAGCAGTTATCTAATGGACCTGCTTTTCCTTTATTGGTAAGATTATAGTTGTGAGGGAAAAGAAGGGAAGGCAACATTGTTGATCTGAGGCCTGAGGAGGAAGAGGATTATGGGGCATTTTCTCCTGTTACCCTAGCCCTGTTTGGAAGTACAGCATCTATGGTTCCAATAAAATTATCTCCACTATTTTATTCTGAAATGTATCCCTTTCCTCAGTTGGCTTAGAGGAGTTTGTTATAGCTGCTTATGAAGGAGATGTTTTATCTCTGCATTTCACAGAAGCTACAGTATCTGGTGTGCCAGTTCAACCCTATGGGGCAGTAAGTAGGCAGACTGGTTACGGCAAGGGAAACATACTCTTTCTGTTGTGTTTTCCCCATATATAGAAGGCAGACCTATAGAGACACAATTCATGGTCTTAGTATAGCTCCTACTCTGTGCCTCAAATACTAGAGTGATCAACCCCAAGCTCTGATCCTGCCTTGAAGCTCTGGCTGGCTTGAGCAGGTCTGCTCTCAGTTCTTATGTTCAGTCAGTGCTGGGATGGGTGCAGCATCTTGTGGTGAAGGGTCTGATATTGTGGAACTCCTCCCCAGAAGAGACTTCACATGCTGTCTTTAAGGCTCTCTTTAAGTCCTATTTATTCTGGTTAGCCTATCCTAAACTTTTTGTAGTTCCTCCCCATCTCTTCCCCTCTCCCACCCTCTACTTTTTGGATGGATGGATAGGGCACACCCAAGTTACTTCCCCCTCCCCCTTTCACTTTCTCCTTTGTACCAGGGGGAAATAGAACCCTTTAATTGATGGTTTATGGCTTGCAGGCTACTGTGTCTTATACGGGCATCAGAAACCAGGAAAATAGTACATCTGCACTGGATGGTTATTTTGATTTTAATGGTTTGTATTTTGGCTTTCATTGAATGGAGTTGCCTTATGATACTGTAGATGAGCCAAATATATAAAATAATAATTGTGTCTTGTGCCAGGGGTTGGGAAGGAGGATTTTGTTTATTTTGATCTTTATCCCAAATAACCTTTTAAAGTCAAATTAGGGCAGTTTAAATGCATAACTGGCCAGCTTTGAGCTAGTCTTAGACTATTAAGAGATAGCAGTCATGCCTTATGTCATTGGAGATGTCAGGTGTAGTAGGAAGAGAGCCTGAGACATAAGGCCTTGTATCAGAGGCCTGGTATGAGGCAGGATGTGCTCACAGAATTTGGCAAGAACAGGGCTGATATTGCAGAAATACACATTCCTAAGTGCTAGTCACAGAGTGCTCACGGAAACACATCCTGATATCAAATGGTACCAGAACATCTTGATATCAAAGATGGTACAAAAACATTCCCCAAGGATAATAGGAACACACTGACCCCTCCTAAAAGATAAGGTCAGGATGACAGTACATAATAGAGATGTTTTCATCGAACTAACATGTACAAGATGATGGGTGATAATTAGCAACATCCAGGGGCAGTAACTAACTATGTAAGAGGGGCAGTACTAACTTGTTTGTATTGGGGTATAAAGATATATCTCAGAGGGAGTATCTTTGCTTAACCTAGGGAGGAGTGGAAGATCCTGCCTTTCACGGAGCTGGTCTGTTGTTACAGGCATACATATATTAGCAGTCCGGTAGAGTCTGCGGGATACTAGTACTGTGCTTTGTTGACAATGAACCTGGCTGGGTGTCTTCATCCCTTAAAGGATCTTATGGTCATTGGGTGATTCGCTTGAGGTCTGCTGTGCCAGCTGTCTGCGCAGTGCTGGGAACTTACAGAGGGAACACACATGCAGCCAAACATCTATCAACATCTAGCCACATCATCTTCTATAGATTTGCAATAAGATTTCTCAGGTGGGTGTGTCTGCACTAATTTTAGAATAATAGCTGAGCCATGCACAACTGTAATATTTTCTACCAATTTTATATTTGTTTGATTATGACTCTCATTAGTATAATAGCCATCTACAATAAAATATAGTCACAAGAGTACATTTTTGTACAGCTGGTATGGCCAAAATTTTGGACCTCTAAAAGTTGGGGTGAAAGACTCAATTTTGGAGGCCATTGTAGATAATGGGAGCTGAAGATTGTCAGCATCTTTGAAAATCAAGCTCAGGGTTTTCAGAACAGGCACACAAACATTGAAGCTTCTAAAATCAGAGGCCACTTTTGAAAATTTTGACCCGAATGACATTCAAGGA
Organism: Caretta caretta; assembly: GCF_965140235.1. NCBI lineage: Eukaryota > Metazoa > Chordata > Testudines > Cheloniidae > Caretta > Caretta caretta. The sequence continues at coordinate 64,955,661 of NC_134211.1, read as the reverse complement.
CACACACAGTCATCCCATGGATGGGCCTGGAATAGAACCCAGGTCTCTGACTCCCAATTACAGTGCTTGAAAAAGAATCAAAAAGTGACCTGTGTGTTTTACATAAGTGCTATTGTTGATGGATCTTAAATAATTTTTCGACTGCTGAAAGATTATTGGCTATTGGCCAAAGTAATATCACCAAAAAAAGAGAAAACAAAAAACCTGAACTGTACAAGAGAGAAGAAAAGGGACTATAGTTGTGTTGCCTTTAATACTCTGTCTCAAAAGGCTTACTCTCAACCCTACCCTCAAATTTCGCTATAATACTATCAGAGAAATACAAGAGAGACGTGCACATGCAAAAAGCACCACTGAGCTGGAGAAAGTGAAGAACAGTAGAAGACAGCCAGGTAGAAATAAAAGGTCAGAGTTGCTGTGGTTATGTGGTAAAGAGAACCGATAAAGGAGGAGACCATGCTGAAAGCACAGGACAGCCTCAGAATGGTCAATCTTTTGTTTTCAGCATGGGTGGGAAGCACAGGTGAGATGCAATCCTACTGTTCACTAACCAATATAATACACTACAATGGTGATCATATTACACAGCAATAGGACCGGAAACATGATTATGGTGTATTCTTTTATTTTGTTTTTCAGCCAGATAAAGGCCAAGTTCTGTATATTTTTGGAGCAGAACAGTGACGTCTGTTGGTCAGTTAGGTTGATAGCAAGTAAATGGCGCATACCATACTTATGGTTAACAACCAGGGCTTAAATTCAGCTGGAGCTGTTCAGACCAGAGTCCGGTAAATATTTTCAATCCCCTGGAGTTTTTTTAGCATGTGGGGGCAGGAGGACTGGGAAGCTCCAAGAAATACTCTGAGAATTTAAACCCTTTTCACAACAATTAGCCTAATGGTATCATCATTGTTTTTGTTATACTCAGGCCAAGCTAAATAGTAATCACATGCTAAATAATTTACCTGATGAACTTCACACACCCCTAAAAGCAAATTTAGTATCCTTACCCTCCCCGAGTCCTTGGTCTGATGATTCTGTCTGTACAGTCATTTGCATAGTGCCAACCACCTGGTATCTAGTGGCACACTCACACCTGAGTCTTGGCATGGCACCATATGCATATGTTCTGAAGAGCCTACTGCCAGATCCAGTGACCTGACCCCTCATAGGACTCATACATACCTTCATATTAGGATGTTACTCTCCCACTCTCTTCTCCGTCCATCTAAAGGAGAGCAGAGCCAGCCTGTCAGCATCTCTGTGAGGTACATACAGTAAATGACAGTTCCTCCATTTTTACCATCAGACAGGACTCAAATATGACAGCCTAGGGTGGAACATCATTCTGCCCTCCAGCTCTCACCTATTAAGCCTGTGGTCGTTCCCTTAAACAACATGAACTACAGACAAATTTCTCAGGAAAATTCTCTTTTCTCTCTACAGAATCTCTCACAATCTGAACTTACCACAGCATGTTCCAAATACATGCCTGCCTGCTAGACACCTTCACTTTATTGGATTTTTCTGTTTGTTTGCGTGTGTGTTTTTGATATGTTTCCATTTGGAGTGTAATTGAGCCCAGTGCCTTGTGCAAATCCCCTGAGACGAATTGTCATTCTTACTCATGGCAGAGCTGAGGTAACTGAAGGAGAACTCATCTGCTCAATTAATCAGGACTGTTGATAGAATCTGCTGCATGTCATGACTTTGGGTTTAAATGACATTTCTGACAGAAGAAGAAAGGTGGGTTCCCCCATGTAATTATCACATCATATTACATGAGTCTCAGTAGCGCAGCAGCTTACACACACGCTCTCTAGTCTCCCTAGCAATTATTCTGTAAGTTATTTCTCACTTCACTGGGGCTTTTTGTGTGTTTTAACAAATGTCTCACAGCTTTGGTGTTTTTCTTTACACATTGAAAGAGAGAGAGTGAGTTTAATCTGGAAAAGATAAAGCTTGTGACTTTCAGGATTTATATTTTATTTTACATTTTAATCTCACTTTTTTGAAGAATAGACTGCCACACACATTTATTTTTGTGTTCTTTGAGCAAATAAATCATTTTGTCCTTTCCATGCTGGGATCAGAAGCTGCAACCATGCTGTAGCAGGTCCAGCACCATTTTCATCACTGAAACAGGCGCATTTTATTCCCCCGGGAATCCTTTTAGCCTAACTGCTTTAGACCCTTCCCCAGGATGCTTATCATTCTCAGGCTAAAAAAAATTATCGGCCCATACTTTGCTAAAGTTTGGGTGTTTCTGGATCCAAGGTTCTTGTTCAGCCCTGCTTTACTTGTAACATTTTCAAACACCGCTCCTTCAGTTAAGAGAGCAGATCCTCATAAATACATTACCATCAAAAAAAGGGCCACGTTTTCTCTGTTCCCACTTTCTCTTCTCTTCCCAAAGCCACTACTCAAGGAGCCAAGTGCAGGGCTAGTGACTTACTACTTTTTTCACTATTAGCATTAGGAGGAGCAGTGGGTGTACTTCATGCACTTGCTTTCACTACTGGAGACTTGCCTTTAGAGTTTTCTGTATCTAACTTGCATAGAAAAGGATAGATTGTTGTGATTAATTCACAGTGAGGGCAGGGTAAGTTCAAGAAAACCTATGAAGATATCTTGTTGAGTCATTCCCAGTGCAGGTGTAACACTGACAGACCCTGGTTGTTAGCAGGCGGAATTGAACCTCAGACCTTTGAAACTTAGTGCATGAGCTTCTACCGCATGAGCTAAAAGCCAAGTGGCTGTTAGCTAATGCTGTAGAGCAGGGTCATTAATTGCTCTCTCTTTGAGTGGTCTTGGTGCCACTAGATGGGACAGAACACCACACCCAGAAGGTGTGTGGGTTACACAAGGCCCCAGATGTAACAGGTAGCTTTCTCCCTATCACTTGCACTAAACTCTAAGCCAGCCCATCTTGGGGGAGGGAGGTTGTTGGTCCAGGTGGACAAAAGTAATAGGGCAGAAGGCAGTTGGTATCTCTCCTTTTCAGAGTCTGTCAAGGGCTAGAGTGGCCCATAGCACAAGTTAGGGCTACCCAACTTGTGATTCTACTTCAAAGGCTCCTACTATGGAGCTTAGCAGGGGAACAGAATACCTGGGGCACATGCCACCTCCTTCCTTCCTCCGTGTCCCATTGTAGAACACACCTGAATGACTCCTCCTGGCCTCTTGTAGTGACACAGACCTGGTGGAGCTAGATCAGGAGTGGGCAAACTTTTTGGCCCGAGGGCCACATCTGGGTGGGAAAATTGCTTGCAGGGCCATGAATGTAGGGCTGGGGCAGAAGGCTGGGATGCAGGAGGGAATGCGGGGTCTGGGAGGGGGTGCAGTGTGCAGGAAGCGGCTCAGGGCAAGGGGTTGGTGCAGAGAAGGGGTGCAGGGTGTACAAGGGGGCTCAGAGGAGGGGGTTGGGGTGCAGGAGGGGATGCCCAGTGAAGGAGGGGGCTGAGGGTGGGGGGTTGGAGTGCAGAAGGGGTGCGGGGTCGGGGAGGGGGGGGACAGAGAGCTCCGCATGTAGCCCTTGTCTGTGGGTATCTCTCTCGAAGCTCCCATTGGCCACAGTTCCCCGTTCCCAGCCAATGGGAGCTGCGGGGGAGGTACCCACAGGCAAGGGCAGCGCATGGAGCTCTCTGACCCCCCTCCCCCAGAGGCTGCAGGGATGTGGTGCTGGCTGCTTCTGGGAGCGGCACGGGGCCCGCAGCACCACGGGGGTGGCAATCCCGCAGGCCGTATCCAAGGCCCGGGCCATAGTTTGCCCACCCCTGAGCTAGATCCACACACCAAGCATACGGTCCCCCTGCACTGAGAGAGGAGCTATTCCTCTCGGGACCTTTATTTCTGTTCTGTGGTCTCTTAATGGCAGCGTAGCTGACGTAAAGGGGATATAGCACAATGATAAATTGCGTGGGTCCATAATGTGCATGTGTTTGTGAAGGGTACTTAGAAGAACAGGAGAGGGAGGCTTCCTTGTAAATAGAGAAGGAGGGGAGAGAGTCCAGAAATCATGTAAAATTCAAACAAATAAAGGGGTTCCAAATACATGAATAAAACAGGGAAGGAAATGAAATAGCAGGGAAGGAATAAATATAAGAATATCATGAGTGGATCTTATCAGCCTCTAACAGATACTCAAAGGGTCTGTCATGCCCCATACCATCCACTTAGGCATCACTGGTAAACCTTGTTATGCCAATAAGGTCTCATTGAATTGATCCCAGCCCCGTTCTTTGTCTTCAACATTCAGAATCTTCATTTCAAAGCACTTTTGGATTTCATCAGTCTGGCTTCACAACCCTCCTTGACACCTTTCTAGAACCCTGCTATCCCCAATGTGGAAAGAGTTGGTCTGGTGAGAACAGGGTCAAAATACCTACACTGCTGGGAACATGGATTCAGATTGCAGCAGGTTTGACTCAGATTTTCATCTTCCGGAGGTATTCTAGGGCTTGGCTACACTTACATTTTATAGCCCTCTAACTTGCTGGCTCAGGGGTGTGAAAAATCACCCCCCTGAGCACAGCAAGTCAGAGCGCTTTAAAGCGCTAGTGTAAACAGGCTCCGAGCGCTGGGAGCTAATCCCCTCATGGAGGTGGATTACCAGGAGCGCTGAGAGAGCTCTCTCCCAGCGCTTTTGCGCGACCACGCTCGCACTTCAAAGCACTGCTGCGGGAGCACTTTGAAGTTTCCAGTGTAGCCATGCCCTTAGACAGAATACCATGCGTAGGGGGTGTTTCTGGGGTTCTGAGTGGACAGTAAGGATCTCCTGGCTCTTTTTGGAAGAGAAGGGATTTGTCCTGCTGTCTTTGGCTAGAATTTCCTTTCCTCCCTGCTCAATGTTGTGCATCAGTTAGTAGCAGTATTTCAGCAGTCCTATCTGTGTACGTTAGAGTGCTGTGAGATAAAAGGAGCTATATACACGCTGATCATATACTTTCTCAGTTAAGTAACTTATGAGAGCCTTAGTAAGAACATATTGAGCAGACTTGGTGATTCACAGTGCTATATAATGATTGTGGGCTTCCTTTGACTGTCCTTAATATGAATCTGCTTGTTGAGGTGTTGATTCCTAGGAGAGATGTTTATGCTTTCTTATGCCCCTCATATGCATGGGCAGGAGGATGCTGCCAGCTGGAACTGGACAGGTTAAACCTCTCTGGGAGCAGCAGAGGAAGTGGCAGGGACCAGTTGGGCCAACCTGCGCAGATACAAAATTTGTATCTGCATCTGATCTGCAAACATGACTCGCTCAGGGACATATCTATGATTCACTTCTGCCAAACAGCACAACTGGAGCACCTGACTCTGGAGAATATCCAAAGGCTCTACCAAAATCCCCTCCCCCTCTTGCTATCACTGAGGCTCACACTCCTCTCCATTTGCTTTATTCACTTCCTTGTCCTCCCCCCGACCCCTGCTTAGTCTTTATCTCATATCCAGCCTGACTTCTCCCCTTTTTGGTTCCTCAAACTCATTCACAAATTCATTGTCCCCCATTTCCGTTCACCAAGTAGATATACACACATTAAAACAAAAAACATTCCCTCCCTCCCCAAAAGAAACAAACCCTAAAAACCATTAAGATGTATTTATCACCCAGATCAGTTACATTGTATGTTGTATCCCTTTCCTCCACCATCTGTCTTTCTCTTTAAATTGTAATTTTTTAGGGCAGGGGCCATGTCTTCCAATGTATTTCTATAGCTCCTAACAGAACTGGCCCCAATCCTTATCCTTTAACTGCTACTGAAATCTAAATCAATAACAGAAGGAGTAAAAGGCAACAGCACAAGCCTCCATCCACCATGAACTGCTCTAAAATGTGCAAAGAAGGAAACAGCAAAAGCAAAGGAAACAAGCAGAACAAAATAAATGTCAATTCTTTAGCATTAGTCACCAGGGTTAGCAGGAGGCCTCAGGAAACTGTTCTATGGGAGACACTGTCTCCATACCCTATAGAATAGATGAGCTTGGAGTTGTCTCATGTACCTTTTAGGATATTCTGAAGTTTACTGCAGCACACCCAGAATTTAGGGACTAGTGCGAAAAAACTAAATGCTTGTTTTCATTCGGGGGTTAACCCAAACTCAAATCCCATGTGATATTTTCTGTACCGAAATTGCCAAGAATGTGCTTTCAGTCTGAATGATGTTTATTTCAGATTAAAGAAAACAATAAATTAAGGCTTTACTCTTGGAAATGCTTACGCAAGTGCTTAACTTTACACATGTGAATAAAGTTAAGTGGGTGTGTAAATGGTTGCAGGATTGGGGCTAAAGAAAAGACAAATACAAAATTTATATTTAAGAGCACAGTGTGTTAGTTACTCTAACAGTCGTCTTGAATTAACTTGCAGTACTTCCTCATAGCAGACAGGCAGAGACTCCTTACATTTAACAGGTTCCACACACAGAAAACAGAATCATAATATACTTGCATTTGATAATTACATACTGTACACCGCACGTTGGGTCCAGACTTAGTTCTCATCTGAATCTTAATCATAATTAGTATAGGGACAGCTAAACTCCACCTGTTTGCTGGTATTTCTTCTTTCAGTTGTAGGACAGATTACTCTGCTTTCTCTTTATGCATTTACTTACCTATTATGAGATATAATCACAAATAAGGCTAAACTACACTAGTGTATCACAAACCAAATAAATAAACAAACAAGATGAATCTTTGGCTTAATTTGTATTTCTTTATATACATGTTAACTTGTTCTACTTTATACCTTCTCTAGGGCTGGGAGCACCATTTCTGCAGCCCTCGCTGATCTTGACAACATAATGCTAGTGCAGAGCATTGCCACCAGGGTTGGCATGCAAGTCAAATATTAAAATAGCAGTAAGATACTTCAGGGCATACAGAATTGTCATGCGATTGTATTCCTCTAACAGTTGAACACACAGATCTTTTGAGCCTACTTTTTCCTCACAACTAGAGATTTGGCTGAACTGCAAAATAGGTTTTGGATTTCCACCTCCCCAAAGTTCAGGGTTGGTTGTTTTAGTCTGTAATAAAGATAGGGCTATTAGCAAAATTGTGACCTGGGTCTAGATTTCACACACACATAAAATTCAAGGGCCCTCCCTGCTGAGGTTCTGGTTTGAGCCCATTTCTTGTCACAGCACATCTTAGGTGTGTGATTGTGGGATAATAGTAGACATTATGTTGTGCCTTATTATATTGTGGCAAGAAACAGAGTTAGCAGAGTGTGACAAAGTAGGAATGTTCTTACAGTTTTCTCTGAATACTGTGTGTGTGCCTCAGTTTCCCCTATGCATTACTAAAGTATCTAGGTAGTGGGATAAGGATGTGTTCAGAGACCTCTAGAGGGCAGGTGTCACTGTTGACAGGCTGCAGAGAATGGCTAACACACTGTAGCCTGGCAACTGATGGTTGGGCCCTGTCAAGGTTCCTCCCCCACTCTGAACTCTAGGGTACAGATGTGGAGACCTGCATGAAAACCTCCTAAGCTTACTTTCACCAGCTTAGGTTAAAACTTCCCCAAGGTACAAATTAATTTTATTCTTTGTCCCTGGATCTCCACTGCCACCACCAAACTCTAACTGGGTTTACTGGGAAACGTAGTTTGGACACATCTTTCCCCCCCAAATCCTCCCAACCCTTGCACCCCACTACCTGGGAAAGGTTTGGTAAAAATCCTCACCAGTTTGCATAGGTGACCACAGACCCAAACCCTTGGATCTGAGAACAATGAAAAAGCATTCAGTTTTCTTACAAGAAGACTTTTAATAGAAGTAAAGAAATCCCCTCTTTAAAATCAGGATGGTAGATACCTTACAGGGTAATTAGATTCAAAACATAGAGAATCCCTCTAGGCAAAACCTTAAGTTACAGAAAAGACACACAGACAGGAATAGTCATTCTATTCAGCACAGTTCTTTTCTCAGCCATTTAAAGAAATCATAATCTAACACATACCTAGCTAGATTACTTACTAAAGTTCTAAGACTCCATTCCAGGTCTATCCCCGGCAAAAGCAGCATACAGACACACACAGACCCCTTGTTTCTCTCCCTCCTCCCAGCTTTTGAAAGTATCTTGTCTCCTCATTGGTCATTTTGGTCAGGTGCCAGCGAGGTTACCTTTAGCTTCTTAACCCTTTACAGGTGAGAGGATTTTTCCTCTGGCCAGGAGGGATTTTAAAGGGGTTTACCCTTCCCTTTATATTTATGACAGGCCCGCTCCTCTGCAAGAGTAGGTGTTGGTGCAGATCTGGTGACGTGCTGGCACAGGAAAGAGACAAAGGAAGAGGGGCAACAAGCGTAACTGAGGCCAGGCAACTGAAAGGAGTCAGTCTCCCAATTTGGGACTCGGGTGGCAGAGCCCACAGCTTTGGGCTCTGGGACCCCTGCTCCAAGATGGACTCTGCTGCAGTTCCTGATTTCTGTGCTAACAAGATCTGTTTTATGCTGTATTCCCGAGGACTAATAAACCCTTCTGTTTCACGATGGCTGAGAGTCACTGCAGTCTAGAGATCGGGAATGCATTGCTCCCTCTGGGTGTGGAGGCCCCCTGGGGTTTCAGAGCAAATGGACTCCCTGCGGGGGCCCACAGCAAGAGACAGATGTGCTGGAGGCCCAGAGAGGTGCAGGCCCAGGGCTTAACCCTGACAGAGAGTGGACCCCCAGAAAGGGCTGTCACACTGAAGGATGTACCTTCCAGGGACCTTAAGGAGCCAAGAGAGCACAGGCACTGTATGTCCATGACACAGAGTAATCAATTATAAGGCCCAAAGGGACTGTTGTGGGTCCTGAGCCCTGCATGTTCTGGGTCTGGTTCTATTCAATATATTCATAAATGATTTGGATAATGACACAGAGAGTACACTTACAAACTGTGGATGATACCAACCTGGGAGGTGCTGCAAGTGCTGTGGAGGACAGGATTAGAATTTAAAATGAGCTGGACAAACTGGAGAAATGGTCTGAAAAAAATAGGATGAAATTCAGTGAGGACAAATGCAATGTTTTATACTTAATGAGGAATAATCAATTGCACAGATACAAAATGGAAAATAACTGTCTTAGAAGGAGTACTGCAGAAACGGCTCTGGGGATTATAGTGTTTCACAAACCAAATATGAGTCAACAATATAATACTGTTGCAAAAAAAGCAAACATTGCTCTGGGATGTATTAGCAGGAGTGTTGTAAGCAAGACACAAGGAGTAATTTTTCCATTCTACTCAGCACTGATAAGGCCGGGATACTGGAATACTATGTCCAGTTCTGGATACCATATTTCAGAAAAGATGTGGACAAATTGGAGAAAATCCAGAGAAGAGGAACAAAAATAATTAAAGGTCTAGAAAACATGACTTATGAGGGAAGATTGGGAAAAATTGGGTTTGTTTAGTCTGGAGAAAAGAAGACTGAGAGGGGACATAACAATCTTTAAGTACTTAAAAGGCTGTTATGAAGAGGAGGGTGATAAATTGTTCTCCTTAACCATTGTGGACAGGACAAGGGGTAATGGACTTAAATTGCAGCAAGGGAGATTTAGGTTGGACATTAGGAAAAACTTCTTAACTGTCAGGGTAGTTAAGCAAAGGAACAAATTGCCAAGGGAGGTTGTGGAATCTCTCTCACTGGAGGTTTTAAAGAACAGGTTAGACAAACATCTGTAAGGGATAGAGAATACTTAGTCCTGCCTCAGTGCAGGCGACTGGACTAGATGACCTATTAAGATCCCATCCAATCCTACAGTTCTATGATTCTGTGACCATCAAAGTCTGACCTCCTGAACTTCTCTGAATTAATTCCTGTTTGAAATTTACTGTGGAATAATCCTTACAAAACATGCATGTAACAAGCAAATTAATAAGCCTTCTGAAAGATAGTAGTCCTGTCCAACCAGAGTAATACTTATTTGATTTTATTGGACAAATCAAACCCTTCCTTATATAGTTGTACTGGGTTGTTATGCCTGTGCTGCTGTGTGCTTTAAATAAACTAATTTATGTCACTTACAGTTTTTGTAAAGGTACACTTGAGTCATTGGGTGGATTGTGTGAAGTGCGGTGGTGGGGCTCAGTCCATTTCCCATTGGATTGGAATAAACATCACAAACCAGCTCAAATCACTCCCCTATTGTCAGTCTCAAGGAGAAGACCAGGGACTGAAGGGGGTCAGAGATACTGAATGCCCTCATTAGAAGAGGCCCCTGTAGCAGAAGTTTGATTCGCATTGGATAGAGCCCTTTGGTCTGACATTGTTCACCAACTTTAAATTAACACTATTTTTAGATTACATTTGGGAAACAAATGTTCTCATTGCTTAATTACACCTTATTACCTTTAAAAAAGGTTTAGGAACTAAAATGGGCTTGCTCTGATAGCTAGGAATTGGATTGTTGTTTTTACTTTTATCTGCAGACTATTTTAAGGTGTTCTACCTTTCCTGGACTACCCAAGAGGAATTTTGTGCACTTGTATTACCTGATGCTGGGAGCTGTCTGTTATGCTATTCTGCTGTTAGAAATACATTTCTTGAACAGTTTAAAAATAGCACACTATGAAACATTTCCATCTTCTCTCTCCTGCAGTAGAAATGAGTGGGAGTTAACTTTTTCCCTTCGCTGAAATAAGATGCCTAGCAATATTCAGTAATATCAGTTCAGGTCCTCTTGTGCTGGTGTGAGCTACCGATGCACAACATTATTTACCTTCTTGTATTCTGTGCTGGGGGAGGCAGCACGGCTAAGGCACAGGGTCAAGAGTCAGAACTAAGGTCTGTTTCTATCTCTTCCACTGACTTGCTCTCATAAGCGCCGACTCCATGGGTGCTCCAGGGCTGGAACACCCACAGAAAAAAATTAGTGGGTGCTTAGCACCCACTGGCAGCAAAGCTCCCTCCCTCCCCCCAGTGCCTCCTGTCTGCTGGTGGCCCCGTTGGTCAACTCCTCCCTCTCCGTCCCAGCACCTCCTGCACGCCACAATCAGCTGTTCTGCGGCATGCAGGAGGCACTGGGAGGGAGGTGGAGGAGTGGGGATGTGGCGTGCTCAGTGGAGGGGGTGGGAAGCGTTGGGGTGTGGCCTTGGGAAGGGGTGGAGCGGGGGCAAGGCCTGGGGTGGAGCAGGGGCAGGAAGAGGTGGGGCGGGGTGGGGGCTTGGAGGAAGAGGTGGAGTGGTGTGGGCCTGGGGCAGAAGCCCCCCCCCCCCAGCCAGGTAGAGAGGAAGTTGGCGCCTATACTTGATCTATTGTGTTGGGCAAGTCTTTTGGGCTCTTCCGGAGAAACGGAGTTAGAAAGTATAGCTCAGTCTGCTCTATATTTACACTTCATAATGTTTGTACCACAGACATTGTGTCATCCAGAGTTTCAGAAAGCTGATCAGAATAGCCAGAGTTTGACCTTTTGGTCAGAACCTGCCCCCAAAAATAGATACAAAATACAAAAAACCTTAAAGTTAAGAAAAATTGCAGACATCTTGCTTCTGAAGCCGTATAAATTAACAGGTACCCTCACCCCAGTAGCATTGTCATCATTTTATAGACCGACAAACTGGGGCACAGATAAGTTTCATGATTTGCCTATGGTCTTACAGGAGGACAGTGATAGAGTCAGGAATAAGACCAACTTCCCCAGTCCTTCACTTCAATCCTGTGGTCCCCAGCCTTTTTTACTGGGGATCCCCTTGCCGTGATGGATTAACGGCTGGGAGCCCCTCTTCAGTGTCCCTTTGCACTGCCATACCACACTTTTATCTCTGTCACTTTTTTGGTTCATTTCCTTTATCTCCTGTCTTTGTTTTCCTTGTTTTGTTTTTTCTTTTGTGTTTTTTTCCTTTCAGTTTTCTAGCCCTCTCTCCCCCTCATTTGTTTCTCTTTGCTCCCCCATGCCTCTGAGCTCTCCTTAAACAGCTACTTCTCCCTCTCCCACTCTTCATAGGGCTGTATACTGTTCTTGATGGGCTGTCAATTGATACCACTCTTTCCAGCACCAGAGGGAAGCTTGGGGTAGCCGCCTACCATACATGTGGGTTGTCTCTGCATCTGGTTACATTAGGGGTAGGATGACCAGATAGCAAGTGTGAAAAATTAGGACAGGGGGTAGGGTTGGGTGGGGGTAAAAGGCGCCTATGTAAGACAAAACCCCAAATAGTGGGACTACCTATAGAATCGGGGCATCTGGTCACTCTAATTAGGGGTCAGTGTGGGAGAGAGGGAAGGTGAGGGGCCTTCTTGGAGCTGCTTGATATTTTAGCCACAACAGCAGAAGCTATTTAGGGCTAAGTGATTGTGACTTGATTACATTTATAATGTGCAAACAGAATAAAGGTCAATCAAGTGTAAATAAATAAATATTATGTGTGCTTTAAAAGGGCCAATTTCACAAAGCTGAAAACAATTATGAGCCAAATCTACTGGGAGGAAAAATTTTATCAGAAAGAAATTAATGATAATTGGGAATTGTTTATAAGCACTTTACTACATCCCTAAAAATCTACAATCGAGGGAGAAGGCTGTGCTGATTTTAAAAAACCAACAACCTGGTTTAGTGGGTCAGTGAAGGCAGCTTAAAAAATAAAAATATCTGTAACAAATGGAAGAAAGGGGAAGTTGACAGTAATGACTATAAACCAGGAGCTAGGAACTGTAGAAAATTGATAAGGGAGGCAAAGATATACAAGGATAAATCTATGGCCAGCAGAGTTCAGGACAATCAAAAGGAATTTTTAACTATGTTCGGACCAAAAAGAATCCTGACAATGGCATTGGTCCCGTACCAGGTGGAAATGGTAGAATTATGAATAATAATACAGAAAGGCAGAAGTGTTCAACAAATATTTCTGTTCTGTATTGGGGGAGGGAGTGAAACAGATGTATTCTCACCATGTGATGATGACTCTTTCCATTCTGCTAGTATTTCAGGAGGATGCTAAACAGCAGCTACTAAAGTTAGGGCTGATTAGGGTGACCAGATGTCCTGATTTTATAGGGACAATCCCAATTTTTGGGTCTTTTTCTTATATAGGCTCCTATTACTCCCCATCCCCGTTCCGATTTTTCACACTTGCTGTCTGGTCACCCTAGGACTGATCTACACTTACAATGCTGCAGCCCCTGCTGCCTCCTTACCCTTCATTGCCCCAAGCTCTGTTCTGCAGCTTTGCACGCACTCCAAGCAGGGTCCACTGCTGAGCTGTGGTAACTGTGCCTGCTGCAAGCCTGGTCTCACTTCCCTGCTCTAGGTGCCACTTTGTGGGGCTCAGTGCCAGTGCCTTTCCCAAGCATATCCCTCTCAGTTGTGCCCAAGTCCCACCCTGGCAGAAATCTGGGGAGGGATAGGGGGAGGCATGGGACCCCGTGTACCTCCTCCACGTGTCAGCTATGATTTCATTGTAAAAGTTACCTTGGTGCCTTTGTTTCTGCCTTTGGGAATGCTCACTCTGCTTCCCTCTAGGCAGTGGGCATCCAAACGGCCATCTCCCTGTCTAAGCCCCAGAGTGATCCACAAACTGGGGGAAAATAGGCATTCATCCTCTTAAATTGCATGTGGGGCCCTATCCAGTAGCCATGTTCAGAGGCTGCCTACCAGATTGCTCTAACCACTGGACAAAAAGTTATGAGGTGGACAACACACGTCCACCTCCAACCATTTTGTGTGGAGCAAGGCAGGTGCTTCACTCATTCCTGCAAGAAATGCATTAGGCAACTTAGGTGCCTGACTCCTGGAGAGGGGTTCCCATTTGTGAAGGTAGGTGCCTATCTTCATGAGAGGTGTGGGACTTAGGACACACTGCTCTCGTTGGTATTTCCCATTGACTAGCTTAGGTGGCCCCCTGCCTACTGTGCTGTCTTTTGTGGGTCACATTCTAAGGTGCCTAACACTCCCCCTTCATTGTCCAAGTAGTCTAGGCTTTGTGAATAACTCAGGCTTTGTGGATTACAGTGTTGTTTCTGTGATTTTCTAGGTGCTATGCCACTCACCATTGCAATTCCTAAGTCACTTCATGGACCCCAACCTAGTACATTCACCTCTAGTGCTGAGGTCTGGCTGTAGAACGTGAACATAATGCATTTGAGTGCTGCCTTGCTCTAGAATCCAACCTCAATAGCGGTTATCTGGGCTCAGAATTGCCATTGCCCCTTTTCCTCATCTTTCTGAGATGACTCCAGTTGTACTTTATTTGCTTCTTAATTTCAGTGTAACACTGGCGAAATTCCATTTTTCCACTGTAGTCTTCACCTTGTAACCAGAACAGAGTGGTGAAGGCCTTTGTACATGTGAGTATTCCTAGCCAGAATAAATGCCTTCCGTAAATCATGGTTCCCTTTACCCTGCTCATCCCTCAGGCATTCCCTGTCAGTACAGAGGTTCCAGCACAGTAAAGCCACAGTGCAGCTTCTGTATCTGGTAAAAGTTTATTCTTTGAAGGTTTTATAAAGGAAAAAAGGCATCTCTTCAATATAATATTTCAACTATTTAGCAGCTTGTAACTGAAGAGGAAAAAGTACTTTTCATTTTTAAAAAAGTGTCAATATTAATGTTAATTTGCATAATTTCTGAAAGACTTTAGTTCAACTGCTCTATGACTGTTATAGCAATGAACTTGTGTCATAAATATAAAGGGAAGGGTAAACCCCTTTGAAATCCCTCCTGGCCAGGGGAAAGCTCCTCTCACCTGAAAAGGGTTAAGAAGCTAAAGGTAACCTCGTTGGCACCTGACCAAAATGACCAATGAGGAGACAAGATACTTTCAAAAGCTGGGAGGAGGGAGAGAAACAAAGGGCCTGTGTGTCTGTCTATATTCTGTCTTGGCCGGGGATAGACCAGGAATGGAGTCTTAGAACTTTTAGTAAGTAATCTAGCTAGGTACGTGTTAGATTATGATTTCTTTAAATGGCTGAGAAAAGAATTGTGCTGAATAGAATAACTATTTCTGTCTGTGTATCTTTTTTGTAACTTAAGGTTTTGCCTAGAGGGGTTCTCTATGTTTTTGAATCTAATTACCCTGTAAGGTATCTACCATCCTGATTTTACAGGGGGGATTTCTTTATTTCTATTTACTTCTATTTTTATTAAAAGTCTTCTTGTAAGAAAACTGAATGCTTTTTCATTGTTCTCAGATCCAAGGGTTTGGATCTATGCAAATTGGTGAGGCTTTTTATCCAACATTTCCCAGGAAAGGGGGGGTGCAAGTGCTGGGAGGATTGTTCATTGTTCTTAAGATCCAAGGGTCTGGGTCTGTAGTCACCTAGGCAAATTGGTGAGGCTTTTTACCAAACCTTGTCCAGGAAGTGGGGTGCAAGGTTTTGGGAAGTATTTTGGGGGGAAAGACGCGTCCAAACAGCTCTTCCCCAATAACCAGTATTAGTTTGGTGGTGGTAGTGGCCAATCCAAGGACAAAGGGTGGAATATTTTGTACCTTGAGGAAGTTTTGACCTAAGCTGGTAAAGATAAGCTTAGGAGGTTTTTCATGCAGGTCCCCACATCTATACCCTAGAGTTCAGAGTGGGGGAGGAACCTTGACAACTTGTCTCAATATCTGCTTATTTACATTTATTTATTCCATAGTAGCTGTGGGGTTTTTTGTTTTTTTTAAGTGTATACAGTAGAACCTCAGAGTTATGTACACCTCGGAAATGGAGGTTGTTTGTAACTCTGAAATGTTCATAACTCTGAACAAAACATGGCTCTTTCAAAAGTTTACAACTGAACATTGACTTAATACAGCTTTGAAACTTCACTATGCAGAAGAAAAATGCGGCTTTCCCTTTATATTTTAATAGTTTGTTTAACACAGTACTGTACTGTATTTGCCTTTTTTCTACCTCACTGTGTACGTCCGGTTCCAAATGAGGTGTGGTTGACTGCTCAGTTTGTCAGTATTTGTAACTCTGAAGTTCTATTGTAATTATGTGCTTTAGCAATGCTTAGTTTCATTCCAAAGTTTTTTTTCTAGCTGTAGAGTCACCCTGATCTCAGAGTTCTGGTGCCCCAAGTGATGCTTTATAGCACTCTGTGACATGGGCAGTGAAATTGCCTCCTCCCTTGTGAAAAATGGGTTAACCTCAACTTCCTCACTTCCTTGCACAGGCACTCAGCATGAGAAGGACTGCTGGAGTGGCTCCTTACAAACAGGCAGGGAGAGAGAATGCTTTTAGAAAGGTTGAACTTCACACCAAGGCCATAAGAAGGCTAGCCTGCTGGACTGCGACTGGAACTGAGGATATTTGGGCTCAATTCCTGTAAATTTCTTGTATGACCATAGGCAAGACCCACTTAATCTACTCTGCGCTTCAATTTCCCATCCATAATATAGGGATGATGATGTTTATCTATCTTACAGGGGTGTTGAAAGGGTAAAAAAATCCACAGTAAAAAACAATTTTTATCACAGTAATTAAACTGTGATGTGCTCAGGTGCTATGGTGATGGGCTATATCAGTACCTAAATAGACAGACAGACTGAGTTAAACCACGCACTGCCTTCTGTTCTCCCTCATTATGTTGACTTATTGTGTTTTTTGGTTATAAACACTAATAGCTTGTGGACTGCAGCTGTTTTTATTCTGCTGTGTTACTTCACCAGAAGACATATACTGTAAGTGGGTGCAGACATAGGAGTGGTCCAACTCATGGGTCCTGTGGCTAAATCTGCTTTCGGTCTTTCCAATGGCTGAGTAAGGACAAAGCTGATCAGCTTTGGATTTTATTACCCATGAATTTAAGCAACAAGCAATTTCTATTCATTTGTCAAAACAAAATATTAGTGTTACAGGTATTTCTTTGTTAAATAAGGATGTACATGTACATTCAATTTAGCCCTCTGGCTCCAGACAAGTTGCGAAACTAGCCTGCAGTGTTTGGGCACACTGAGACTACATCTTGGTATCACGTATAGGAGGAGTCGCAGGCACCGACTTTTCAAAATGCCAGTGGGGTGCTGGACCCCCCGGCCCTGCCACCACGCCACCCCTTCCCCCAAGGCCGCACCCCACCTCTTCCCACCCAGTTCCACCCCCTCCCCCGAGCACGCTGTGTCCTCGCTCCTCGCCCTTCCCTCCCTGCCTGCTGGGAAACAGCTGATTACAGCAGGCTGGAGACGCAGGGAGGGAGGGGGAGGTGCTGATTCACGGGGCCCACTGGTGGGCGCGAGGCGCTGCAGGGGTGTGGGGGACCTGATAGTGGGACTGCAGCACCCACCATTTTCCCCCGAGGGTGCTCTAACCCCAGAGCACCCATGGAGTCGGCACCTATGGGAGGGGTGGCCTGTCTTCATATCGAGAGAAAAGATGGTCGTGTGGTTAAAGGAGAGGACCAGGAGACCTGGGTTTTGTTCCCAGTTCTTCCACAGATGTGTTATATGCCTTTAGCCAAATTGCTTTAATCTCTGTGTCTCAGCTTTTCAATCTGTATAACTGTGCTGGTAATGGCAACCTCACAAGAGTGCCAGGAGGCAAAATTCAGTGTTTGTAAAGCACAAATAGAAGGTCCTAGGACAGCATAAATTACCATCTTCTTTCTCTTATTGGTGCTCACAGGAACAGTTAATACTGGATTTGGGAGAGGGCTGATAAATGACAAACAATACCAGGGTTATCTTAAACAGATTATTATAGTTACAAATCATTCTTTCAGTTTCTCCCTTTCTCTGTTGCACATGTGGCAGCTTCTCAAGCATGACACCCTTCAAGATATCTGAGTTACTGAGAGACAAGAAACTCATGGCCCTTTTAGGGAAAAATTCACCTTTTAAGGTTCAAGGAATGTTTAGCTTTAATTTGCAATAGAATTCTAGATGCATAGATCATTGCTTTAAGATTGCATTGGTGCTGAAATATATCTGTGATGGCAATTGGCCAGTGTAAATAGGAGGGTGTAAATCAAAAGAAGTACATGATGTTGTTTCTGTGCTGCTTACTGTTCTTGTTTTAGCACTAACCCAGCCTCTTTCAGATGGGGGGGCTTAATGTACTTCACTTAAACTACAGCCAGAACAAGGCAGCATAGAATAAGCCCACCACTGTAATTTTACTTGAAAGGAAACATACAGAAGCTATAGCCCACCACTGTAATTTACTACCAATAGTGGTCACAGGGTGAAAACTATAGAAGCTATAGCCAAGTCTTCATCTGGTTTCTTGTTTTTTTACAATAGGAAGTTAATAGAACAGAGAGGCCCTTTCAGCTGCAGAGGGAGGTTATTTCTGCTCCAAGACCAACTGCATCATTCAATTTATTTGAGCATAAGCTTTCGTGAGCTGTAGGATTTCAGTGGAAATGCATCAGATGACGTGAGCTGTAGCTCACGAAAGCTTATGTTCAAATAAATTTGTTAGTCTCTAAGGTGCCACAAGTACTCCTTTTCTTTTTGCGAATACAGACTAACACAGCTGCTACTCTGAAATCTGATAGTTAAGTCAGTCTGCAGTCCTCGTGGACCCTCACTGCTACTGAATACTCAGGTACCATCAGCAGGTAAGAGAACCTTCTTCTGCCTGTGGGTGGCCTGTTGTCATCTCCCACTTTCATGACTACAGTGTACTGCACCTAGAAGTGAAGTTGGGGTTTCAGAAAAAACTCATATGAATCAGAACTCAGCAGCCCATCTGCTCACCCACACAGACTGCTGTGAACATATCACTCTGGTGCTATGGATTCACCATTCAATACCAGATTAGGTTCAGGGGCCTGATTCTGAACTTCAAAGCCCTCAAATAGACGGGGACTATACTAGTTCAGAGAGAGAGAGAGACACATCAGTTGCATTCACCAGGAACAATGAAACTGTCTAGGCTAGACTGAAGCTTGAGTGAGTTTGGGACAAGGTGCTCTCTCAGCAATGGTGCCATCACTATGGCATTGAATTTCCTTTCACAAGAGTTGAGAATACCCATAGATCTTACTATTAGGACTAAATGCAAAACTCCATCTTTGCATCCTAGTTTATCACCCCTATCTGACTCCCAAAAAACAAACAAAAGACCCTAATAATGAATAATCAGTGCCTAAAATCTCTAACAGTGGAAAGAAAGATGATCAGGGATCTATCTGTTTATATAATCTGTGCAAGGTGTTCAGGTAGAATGGTGATGAATACCTTGATAGGTTTACTGCATTACAAATTCAATGTCATTTACCATTTATTATCACTAAGGTCTAGATTTTTAAAGGTATTTAGGCATCAGTATAGCAATGCCTAATTGATTTAGGAGTCTAAATCTAATTTTCAAAAGGGATTTATGCATTTAGGAGCCCAAATCCCATTGACTGTCAATAGAATTTTGAGACCACATTAAAGCACATTAACAAATTGTTAATGAGCATCAGCAGGGACTACATGGACAGATAGTTCGTGACAGGCTAGTCGGGGGTGGATTCAAACCCCAACTTGGCACAAAATGAATGTTTGTGAAGACAAGCCCTAAATCCCTTTTGAAAATGACAGTTAAGCTTCTAAATTATTGCTGAGCACAGCAGTGCCTAAATACCTTTAAATCTCTGGGCCTAAGTCTCTTTCAGCATTACTACTTTCTAGCTATCATCCTCCCAATGAATAGCCATGTTTGGCAATTGCCTTACATTTTTCCAAAATGAATTTCATTTTGATATTTTCTAGACATGTTATTTCTCTGTGCTCACTGATGTTTATACCACCACCTCCCAATTCGGTATAATTTGTGAGTATCAGTAATATAACATTTACTCCCTCTCCTAGATCATTAATAACAATAGAGCTAACCTAGATTCCTGCAGTATCTCACTAAACTGAACACCTCACCCCCGCCTCCAGCTGATATTTTGCCATATTGTTACCTGTTTTTACAGACCTTCAGTTAGTTTTTATACTCAGGTGTCTTTGTCATATCCAAGCCAATTTAAATTAATTTTGAGGTACACTGTCAAATCCAGATATATTCCATTTTTTAAATGTGCTCCCTTCATCTGCTGATTTTGCAACTGTCTGATTGATTTATTTAAAATTCATCTTACTATGGCATATGCAGGTTTATTTGAGAACACATGACTGCTGTTCCCATAGTCTTGGTAAACTACGTTTTAGGCAATCTTTTTGTTGCTGAGAAGTCTAAAGACCACAGGCAGGGAGGGTTTAGTTCACAGGAAGCCCCTGAGGTGGTTTTGTCATTAAGGGAGATTTCATCTTTTTGTCGGCAGGATTCAAACTTTATACTGCTCTTTTTTGGGTTACAAAAAGCCCTCTAGAGACCTTTTTTCTTATCGTATGAAACTGCTTGCTGGGGAGATCTAGTTTAAAATCCACCTTTTTCCTGTTATGGAATCTTACAGGGGTGCCTGGTCCTCATTCTCTTTATTGATGATTGTGGTAGAACTCCTGTCAAGGTTCCTCCCCCACTCTGAACTCTAGGGTACAGATGTGGGGACCTGCATGAAAACCTCCTAAGCTTACTTTTACCAGCTTAGGTTAAAACTTCCCCAAGGTACAAATTAATTTTATCCTTTGTCCTTGGAATATCCACTGCCACCACCAAACTCTAACTGGGTTTACTGGGAAACGTAGTTTGGACACGTCTTTCCCCCCCAAATCCTCCCAACCCTTGCACCCCACTTCCTGGGAAAGGTTTGGTAAAAATCCTCACCAGTTTGCATAGGTGACCACAGACCCAAACCCTTGGATCTGAGAACAATGAAAAAGCATTCAGTTTTCTTACAAGACGACTTTTAATAGAAATAGAAGTAAAGGAATCACCTCTTTAAAATCAGGATGGTAGATACCTTACAGGGTAATTAGATTCAAAACATAGAGAATCCCTCTAGGCAAAACCTTAAGTTGCAAAAAAGACACACAGACAGAAATAGTCATTCTATTCAGCACAGTTCCTTTCTCAGCCATTTAAAGAAATCATAATCTAACACGTACCTAGCTAGATTACTTACTAAAAGTTCTAAGACTCCATTCCTGTTCTAACCCTGGCAAAAGAAGCATATAGACAGACACAGACCCTTTGTTTCTCTCCCTCCTCCCAGCTTTTGAAAGTATCTTGTCTCCTCATTGGTCATTTTGGTCAGGTGTCAGTGAGGTTACCTTTAGCTTCTTAACCCTTTACAGGTGAGAGGATTTTTCCTCTGGCCAGGAGGGATTTTTAAAGGGGTTTACCCTTCCCTTTATATTTATGACAACCCCTGGCAGCAGTCATCAGTTTAACAACAGTTTAGATGGGATATACATAGGGGAGATTAATAATAGGGTATGTTTTACAGGGATGGTTCACTAATATATTTTTTTAATCACAGAGGGGCCTTGCATCACACTTTTTAAACACTCAGGACTTTAAGAGAATGCTTTGGACTAGCCATAAATTGGTGCAAAAAGAATAAATTATTCAGCATTGCTAAAATAGCTTTGTTATTCCAGAAAGCAACTCAGTACAAAAAGTTCTTCAAGCATAAAGACCCATGAAATAAATATCACAATGGAGGTGAATAATATAACTTCAGCTATAAAATTCCTACTTACTGAAACATGTAAATGTTTCAACAATTGGATATGGTTACTCCTGACAATCACTGGTTAGGAATGTGTGTTAAAATGGCAACATTACATAGGTGCAGACACTAAGGGGTGAGAAGAACATGTCTCCACTGAACTTGTAGATGCCCTCATTAATCCCATTTCATTTCAATCCTGATCCTCACAACAATTCTTATGATTGCACCTCTACACCATTATCCAAATATATATATCTCTTTGGATCCCTAATAGCTTTACTGTTTGTAAATCACTTGAGATTCTCAGACAGAAGACTCTTGAGAAGTCCAAAGTATTATACAAAGGAAAACTCCAGTGTGAGATAAGTTAATCTTCATTGTCTCTAATTACAGAGAATAAAAAACACTTGTATCTTAACTTTAATAAAAACAAGCAATTAATCAAAGCTGTCACCTTGAGTATAATATTCAATATTTATTATCTAACATACTAAAACAAATCATGGAAGTCTGCCTTTTAAATCGTTAAACTTCATTATAAGTTCTTTTCTTATGCCAGTTTTGGGAGATCTGTTTACCCAAATAACCTTATTGTTAGAGAAGGAAAGTCACTATTACCCAGTTTTATGAATGGCAACCTAGCACTTTTACCCAGTTAACCAGTTTATGTATTCCCTGATACGATTCACCTCTATCCCAACAAACAAGCCAGATCAAACACAAGTGGGAGACATCTCACCTCAAAACATTCTGCAAGAACTTCCTAAAATTGTTTCAAAATGAGATATTTGTATGTTAACTTAGAGTAAAAATATGGAAGGAAGACTTCATGCTGTTGGGAACCATGAACGGATAAGAACATAGGCTACCAGTGTGTTTACTCACAGCTACTGACTGACTTTTAAGAAATTGCTTTACAAAATGAAGATTAGTTCTGCACAAAGGCATCTCATCACAGAGCAGGAAGGTAATAGTCCTTCTGAACAAATCTCTGGTGTGACCAGATGGCGGTGTAGTGCATTTACTGCTGGACATTGCATTACTTACAGATATTAACAATTTATAGGGAGTACAGTGAAGAGCCCATGTTTCATAGTCTACAGGATAGACTTACAAGCCTATGTTAAATGCCTACTGCTTCTCTTATTAAAGCCAGCGACAAAACTTTCATTGTCTGCAAGAAGAAATGGATCTGACCCTAAAAGGATTAATACATATAGCATAGCTAAGTGATAGCTGGAGGGATATAAAAAGGTGTAAACACCCTGAAGAGAGAGGCACTACTGAGCATAATAAAAGAGGGTAGGACTAGAATTAAAGGATGATGTTATGGGAGGAAAACATAGCATATCAGAAAGGACTTCCTGGAAGTGAGATCTGTGGAATTATTTCACAAGGGTGAAATTGTGGAAGCACCATCACTTGGCACACTTAAAGTTAATTTGGACAAATGAATAGTCAGAGTGGATAAAAATTGATGATTTTTAAGAATTTTTTAAAAATCCTTTATATTAGATTTGTAAAATTTAAATACCTTTTTAAAAACCCTATTTAAAATTTAAATTGACAACCTATGTTAGTCTAAATTTGCTGTAGTCTATAAACATAATATAAATTAAATAAAAAGATTATATTAAAGCAGTATATATTTGCTGCCAATGTTGTATAGAAAGTCAAACCACTGAACTGATGGAAGACGCTAGCTAAGTACCTGGAACTAGAGTTTGCTGAAGTGGTAAATCAGCTTTTGAGAGCAGTAGTCTCTCCTGCAGGTACAGACAAAATACTGTCTTCATTTCAGTTTATTCAGATAGTGCAGTACAATGACTAATTCAAAAGTTGGAAAACTCATTGGTAGTGACAAAGCAGAAAAGTTGGTTTTCCTGTTCCAAACTATAAATAATAATCAGGTTTGAGGACAACATCTGTCACCAGACGCAGCTCTCACTCCTGCAGGTACTGGTTCACCTCCCACAATCTTTGCTAATTTTCAAGCACGGTCTGGATTCGCCCTTGTTGCTTATCTATCCCATTTGCTGGAGGTGGCAAGTCTGGAGTCCAGCCTGGGGGTGTTTTGCTGCCCTCTGCAAAGAGTGCCTCTGCCCAAAGCGGCTCCATAGTCCTTTTCTCTTCTCCCCTCACCTCAAGGGTGTCTGTCCTGCACTGCACCACAACCTTCCCTTATGTTGGGATGACTGTGCTATATAGGTTCCTTCAGTTCCCTTTCCTCGGGGTCAACTGCCTCATGCAATCCTTCACCCAGTGCTCAATCCTTCACACCATCCCCTTACTTCAGGGGCGATCGATTGCCCGCGTTCTCCATCAAGTTGTCACAGGGTGCAGCTCTCACCACTAAACTGGTGCCTCTTCTTGGTCACTCTGGAGGTTAGCTCAAGGCAGACACCCTCCTCTGTGATCTGCACATTGTCACTCTCTCTGATTCTGCTTACAGCCCCTCTCTCCATTTCAGGAACTGCAGCATCCTTCTTCCCAACTCAACCCTCCGGCTAGGGTGCCAGCTGTGTTTCCCCCTTCTGATGGTGTGTTTCTCTGTCCAACAGTCCAGTCACTTCCTCAGTGGCAAGTGGGGGATGGACCCGGGCCCACCTACTACTCTGGGTCCTGACCCAGAGACCCTGTAAACAGCAGCCTCCTGCTGCACCTCTTTAACTCCTGTCAATGCTGCTATATATCCCTGGGCCATTTCCCCATGGCCCCAGCACCTTCTTCACCCTTACCTCAGGGCATTCAGCTGCTCTGCCCCGCAGCCAGCCAAGAGCTCCCTCTTGCTCCTTTGGTCCCTGTTAGCAGTTGCTCTGTCCAAGGTGCTTACTGTTCTCTCAGCCCTCCAGGGACACAATCCTTACTCCCTGGCAGCAGCAACTGACAACCTCGGTCCCTACAGCCCTTTTTATGTCAGCTTTCTGGGCCCTGATTGGCTGCTCCTTGCAGCTTCTCTCCTATTAGCTGCTTCCTGTGCAGTCTCCCTAGGACTTTATTAACCCCTTTTATGCTAATGTAGGGTAAACAACCCATCACAACATGTACTGGTTCTGAAATTTTAAAGGACATATGGCCAGATTCTCAAGGATACTTAGGCTCCTAAATTCCGTAGAAATCACTGGAAGTTACGAGCCTAAATACCTTTGAGGATCTGGGCCAGAGAGACCAGAACAAGCAATTCAACTCACTAACTACGGATAATACTTCCTTTGTTTAATAAATCAGTTAGTTTAAATGCAAATATTTTTATAACAGAGAAAGTAAGGTAATGTATCACATTTAAGATTGTTTATGAGTTAAATAAAACTATTTAAAATCCTGTTTTGTGCATTTTAATTGAATTCCAATTTCCATCAAATGCAGCTTGACACAAATCACGAGTAAAAAATTAATCCTCATCTAGTAAATGTCATTCATCATTTTCTAATTTAAAAATTAAGAATCTGAATAAATGTATATCAAGCTATATACTTGTGTAAATGTGTACACATACCAAGAGCCATGGTGGATTCTCCATTATTGACAATTTTTATATCCAGGTTGGATGTTTTTCTAAAAGCTAAGCTCTAGGAATTATTTTGGGGAAGTTCTGTGGCCTGTGTTATACAGGAGATCAGACTAGATTATCACAGTGATCCGTTCTGTCCTGGGCATCTATGAAAAATATAGTGTATCTGCCTGATTAGCAAAAAGTAGTACCAACTTATACAAACAAAAAAGAATAAATTTTTTTTAGGAAAATAACTAAAAAATGCAAATGTAAATCAAGGTTAAAATAAATTATTTCAACCCAGGTTTTTTGCTTGCTGATTTAAATCAAGATTAAAATGGATTTAAATCAAAGTGATTTAAATCAATCCACTATGGCAATAATGAATGTACAATAAGGGACAATCGTACTTTGGCAGGGTGATGAATTAAATAAGTCTTTTCTATCTCTAGATTCTTTGATCCAACTGTTTGCAAGATTTATTTACAAACAAATTAAGATTATTCAAACAATATCAAGGAGAACTGAGACATGCCTATACATTTTCCCAACACAGGCTATTATAAAACATTTTTCAAGATAGAGCTAGAGAGAACTAATATAACCCTGAAAAAGGTATTACAGAATGCATTTTAACTCCTGCTAAATCCAATAAACTCCATCTCACAAATGCACTATTATCTCTAAAAAGTAGCCCAGAGATGGACCTGGTGGAAAGAGGAGTTTGAGCTGTCTGCAGACCTGGCCGTGCAGGATGACGACAACAGCAGGAAAGTAACATTTATTTTACTTTATTGGAGAACAAGTCAGAGAGCTCTGCGCCACTCTGAAGCTCACAGCAGTCCAGTTCTAGAGCCCTGGAGACCTGTTGCTCCCCAAAGCAAAACAAAACTGTGAAATGACACAGGTTAGTCACTAGAGACCAATCCAAAGGGGAGGGGATAGACTTCTATGTTACTGCCTTACACACATTGGCTGCTACATACAATTTTGGGTGTTTGACAGGATAGTCTGTGGCACTTGAGAGCACTACCTGTGGGAGAGGTTGCTCCAGAAAGGCTGTCTCTCATTAGACAGATGCTTAGACATTGGTCGTGCAGTGGAAACCTCAAGGGAAAAGATGAAAGCTGTAGGAGGCACAACACCCCCTGAAGTACATGCTGTGAGATAACACCAAAGGAGAGCAGTGGTCAGGGTCCCAAACCCATAGAGAGATGCATTTACTACGGGAGGCAGCATATATGGGTAAAGGAGAAGTGTCCTGCACTAAGATAGCATTGGAAGGAATATGGCATGCTGAATCATTTTAGCAGTATGCACTAGAGTAGAGGAAGGTCCAGAATGACTGACTTGTACAAGACAGCTGTGGCACATCAGATAGCGGTGATGACATCATGACTCTCTCTTTGAGTCCAAAAGTATATCAGATTCAGGCTGTCAGGACAGGAAAGCAACAAGGGACAATGTTGCATACATGGAGGTTGGTAATGTTAATAGGGAAATGCCCTATGGATAGCAGGGTGTCCTGAAAAATGATTCTTCAGGGTGAATTGGACTCAAAACACATGCATTACAAAGAGCAGGCACAATCTGATAATATGCAATGAGAGCATAATGCAGCCCCTGGGAAAATCTGACCTCATAGTAACTAACCCAAAAAATAACAGCCAGTACCAACTGAAGTTTGTAGTGATGGATGGTAATACCACAGACCGTACAACCCATGAATCTGATCAGGGTGTAGCATTAGAATTTTATAGCTGTAGTGTTAGAAGCAAAAAAAATAAATAAATAAAAAAGGGAGTTCCATAGGCAATGGAGACAATTTTCTAAAGCGTATAGGGATGTTTTCAAAGGTGAGGAGTTCCTCAAAGGAAAGCTGTGACTGTTAAGACCCCGCAATGAAATCGGTGTGCTTACCACTAAGGAAAATTCCAGTGGCACTACATAATCCAGTACAAAAGAAGATCAAAAGTCTGTAAAGTTGGGGTATCATAGCCCCTGTGGAGGCCAGTACACTCTGGGTAAGCAGCATGAGAGTGGTAAAGAAGCCATCAGGCAAATTAAGCAGCTGCATAGACCCAAAGCCACTGAACCAGGCATTAAAAAGATGCCACTATGCACTGCCCACAATTCATGACCTCTTTCCAGAACTTTCCAAAGCCAGAATTTTTATGGTCTGTGATGTGAGGAATGGATTTTGGCAAAAAAGTGTAAATGAACTTTGCAGCACCATTTGGTCTCTCCAGATAGTTGCACATGCTGATGGGCAGAAGCCCACCATCAGAGGTGTTCCAGAGAAGATTCACCCAAGCTCTGGGGAAGGACTGTGTTAGTTGAAAATAATGGCTGGTGATGTCATCATTGTAGGTGACGGGAGCAATGATACAGAAGCTGAACGAGACCATGAGAGAAAACTACAAGCTTTTCTACAGAGATGGAAAGACAAGAATATAAAACTGAACTCAGAAAAATGTGACCGAGTGAAGTGATATGCATTGGACATCTGCTAATAGCTCAGGGACTGAAACAGATCTCAACAAGATCAAGGCAGTCAGAGAGATGCCAGTTCCAGTGCATGTGAAAGGGGTACTAAGTGGCTCATCTGTAAACAAAGTGTCGGGGATGGAGTGTTAACTGTCCTGTCTTCCTAAAAATTAGACACTTCAGATCATGGTTAAGGCACACTGGCAAAACACAGGGGATGGATGCACTGTGGCTACCTGTGTTGTACTTGTTCTGTAGCGAAGTAGACAGCTCCATGACTCATATTCCAGCACTACTTTCACACAAACACTAAAGGCTTATTTACACTGAAAAATTCATTCAGATTAAGGTAGGGTGTGACTTTAAAGCAGAATAGCTATTCCTGATTAACTCCTTGTATAGATGTCCTTATTCCAAATTAGCTTAATCCACTGGGGCTGCTCTGACCTTTACAAATTTGTAGTAGTCCTCAGCCAACACAGCCACTTTCATCCTACTGTAGTCCTACTGGGTTCTCCCACACTGGAAAAGAAGGGGGAGTGGGACTGGGAATCTGTCTTAATACGTTTTATGATCGATAAATCATTAAACATTAGGAATAAGAACATTATATAATCTCCACATTTTCAGCTCCTAGACTCAAATTTCAAATGGTTTAATGCTCATAATTAAGAATTAAAAATAAAGAAATCCATTACAGGGAAAAATCACAGGGCTATAACAGGAGAAATGGGATGAAACCAAAATATTCCCTGAGCATAGTTCTGTCTAACGAGGAGAGCTGCTAAACTGTAGAACAGTCTCCAGATTAAGGCCCTGTCTACAGTGGCAAGTTTCTGCGCAGTAAAGCAGCTTTCTCTGTTGTAACTCCTGAGGTGTACACACTGCCAAACCACTTAGTGTGCAGAAATTGTGCAGTTGCAGTGTTGTAAAATAACCACCCTGATGAGAGGCGTACAGCTTTCTGCACTGGAGGTACAGCACTGCAGTGCCAGTGTAGACACCCTAGTCAATTACAGTGCTGCGATTGGCCTCTGGGAGGTGTCCCTCAATGCCTGTTCTTGCCTCTCTGGTCATCTGTTTGAACTCTACTGCCCTGCCCTCAGGTGACCAACTGTCATCCCCACCCCATGAATTCTGTTGGAAAGTTGGAAGTCCCCTTCCTGTTTGCTCAGTGATGCATGCAGTGGTCTCAGTGCATCTTTCCAGGTGGCCATGCCTGCTCCACACACCAGGTGATCCTCCGCTTGGAACAGTGCCGAGCTGCTGAACCTCATCAGCATTTGGGGAGAGGAGGCTGTTCAGTCCCAGCTGCACTCCAGCCGTAGGAATTATGATACCTACAGACAGATTTCACAATGCATGACAGAAAGGGGCCATGACCAGGACACACTGCAGTGCAGGGTCAAAGTGAAGGAGCTGTGGAATGCCTACCACAAGGCGTGGGAGGCAAACCACCACTCTGGTGCTGCGCCCATGAGCTGCCAGTTCTACAAAGAGCTGGATGCAATACTCGGTGGCAACCCCACCTCCACTGCGAAGACCACTGTGGATACTTTGGTCGGTTGTGTGCCAGTCGAGAGGGGACCAAGCCAGGAGGAGGAAATCTTGGATGAGGATGTGGAGGGTGGGATGGGACCCAGAGGCAGAGGACGACTTGGAGGTCAGA
Source organism: Caretta caretta (assembly GCF_965140235.1). NCBI lineage: Eukaryota > Metazoa > Chordata > Testudines > Cheloniidae > Caretta > Caretta caretta. The sequence goes on along the minus strand of NC_134211.1, from coordinate 64,926,554 downwards.
GATGCATGCAGCCAGGAGCTCTTTCCTACCCCGGAGAAGGCTAGCCAGTCACAGCTGTCGGATCTTGGTGAAGCACAAACAGGCGAGGAGGCCCTTGGTAAGTGGATTTGATTTTGGGAATCGCTGAAGTGAATTGTTGGAGGCAGGAGGGTTGCAGAAAGCGGGCTTGTGTCTATATGATGCGCACACCACCACATAGAATCATAGATGCCTAGTCTGAGTGGTGGAACAGGGTGTTGACTGACTCCCTCACTTCACAAGAATCTGCCTCAGATCTCCACCAAGCTCTCACGGAGATACTGGGCAATCCACTGTAGTATGTTCTTTGGCAGAGCTGCTTTGTTTTTTGCCCCATTAATGGTAACTTTCCTGCACCACTCTGCTGTCACGGGGGGAGGGGACCATTACTGCACATAGGCGAGCTGCATAAGGGCCAGGGAGGAAGCCGCAGTCTTGGAGAAGACCCTCCCTTGATTCCCTGCTCACCCTCAGCAGTGAGATATCTTCCATACTGAACACAGCCTGTGGAAAATGTGGGGACAGGAACGATTATCAGCCCCCCCCCCCCCCCCAGTGCTAGCTCTCCCCAAGAGCCACATGCCCAGTGTACAGTAGGGTCTGAGAACACTGATTTACCCTGCCCCTGTGGCTACTCACCATTTTGGGGGGTTTGTGGCTCATGTGCTTGCCTGGGGTTAGCCAGTTAGTGACAGGAATGTGAATACTGGCTGTGTTTTAAATCACTGAATTAGTGTTCTGTGCTTCACAGAGATGATCTTGGGAGCCCAGCCTCCCTTTGTTATTGCCGGCTGAAGGACTGCACAGAATTAGAAAGTGGCCATGAAGAACTAAGGGGGACTTTCTGCATGATGTTATGATGCAGCCAAAAAACAGGAACTGAAGGAGTGGCGGGACAGAGAGAAGCGGGACCGAAATGAGCACACAGCATGCCAGAATGAAGCCACAGAGTGGCTCTCAAACATTATGGAATGCCAAGAGGACACACTCCAGGTGATACTAGCACTGCAAATCGAGCAGCTCCGCACCTGCCCTCTCCTGCAGCCGCTGTCACAAATCTCTTTCCCATGTGCCTCCCAGACACTTCCAACACACTCTTATCAACCCTCCTGGTTCCAGTCTGTACCCATGGCATTCCACTCCTCCCCCATCACAGTCCAGCACTGCGGACTCCCAGTACTCTCTGCACTCAACACCCATCCCTCTGCAGTTTGGCCCTGCTGAAGTACAATACCCACTGCACTGTACTCCAAAGGAGAAGATTGGATATGATTCCTGGACATAGACAAGTCTTTAACTGTCCTGGGACCCCCACTTCCTCCTGGGACCTTCCCTTCCCCCATCTTCCTCAGTGCTGATATGGTTTTTTTTGTTTGTCTCTCTCCTCCAGTTGTTGTTTTTTTTTTAATAAAAAAAATGTGTTGGTTTGAAAGCAAACAGAACCCCGGAAAACAACAGACAGTTATCTTAAACCTTCATATTGCATCATCTGCACCAATCACAATCACCTCCAAGCATTATAAGCACAGCACTCCCAAGCATAGCAGCAAATATTAGTCTCTGGCTGTTCAAATTCAGCCTCCAGGAACTGAGCCTCAGCAGTCCAGCCCTGAGTGAAGATTCCACCCTTCCCTTCACAAATATTATGGGGTGTACAGTATGCGGCTATAAGCCTAGGAATGTTGACATCAGCCAGGTCCAGCTTCCCATATAGGCAGCACCAGGGGGCCTTTAAATGGCCAAAAGCACACTCAACAGTCATTCTGCTCTTGCTCAGCCTGTTGTTGAACTGCCCCTTGCTGCAGTCAAGGTGCCCGGTGTATGGCTTCATAAGCCACTGCATTAAGGGGTATGTGGGGTCTCACAGGATCACAATGGGCATTTCGACTTTCCCTGTGGTGATCTTCTGGTCCGGCAAGAAAGTCCCTGCTTGCAGCTTCCTGAACAGGCCAGTGTTCCAAAAGATGCATGTGTCATGCACCTTTCCGGACCAGCCTGCGTTAATGTCTGAAATGCCCATGGTGATCCACAAGCACCTGGAGAACCATTGAGAAATACCCCTTCCGATTAATGTACTCAATGGGTAGGTGGTCTGGTGCCAGAATTGGAATATGCGTGCTATCTGTCACCCCTCTGCAGTTAGGAAAGCCCATTTGTGTAAAGCCATCCACAATGTCACGCACGTTGCCCAGAGTCACGGTCTTAATGGCCCTGCACACTTCCGTCAACACGGTCGACTTTCCCACTCCGAATTTGTTAGGGACCAATCGGTAGCAGTCTGGAGTAGGCAGCTTCCACAGTGCAATCACCACGCGCTTCTCCAATGGCAGGGCAGCTCTCATTCTTGTGTCCTTACACCGCAGGGCTGGGGCGAGCTCATCACACAGTCCCATGAATGTGGTTTTCCTCATCCTAAAGTTCTGCAGCCACTGCTCACCATCCCAGACATGCAGGACGATGTGATCCCACCACTCAGCGCTTGTTTCTGGAGCTCAAAAGCAGCGTTCCAATGTAGTCAGCACCTCCGTGAATGCCACTAGCAATCTCGTGTCGTAGCTAGTATGCATGGCAAGATCAATGTTGCACTCCTCTTGCCTTTTTAGCTTAAGGAATAACTCTACTTCCACTTGTGACGTGTTAGTCAGAGTGAGCAGCATACTGGTCAACAGTTCGGGATCCATCCCTGCAGACTGAAGAGGCAGAGCACGCAGTACACAAACCATTGAAAGATGGTGCCAAATGCGGACAGAAGCACAGGGATTGCTGGCATGCGAAGCAATGCATCACAGGGCATTGGGACAGGACCCAGGATGCCCTGCAACCCCATCCGCCTTCCCACAGCTCTTAGTGGCAGAAGAGGAAGAGATGCTCTGTGGGATAGCTGCCCAGAGTGCATCATTGCAAGTGCCGCAAGCGTGAACATGCTATTGCGCAGGCAGCTAACAGTGTGAACGCACAACAGCGGTTTCCCTTCAGTGCTCTCTGAGCGGCGCTCTAACGGCCAGCACTATAACTCTGCCAGTGTAGACATACCCGAAGTAGAGAGAGCCCAGTTACTTGAGTCATTTAAAATTAAACTGGAGAAAGTATTGGAAAATATATGATTGGGAACGAGCCTGCAATGGGCCCAGAGGGAAAGTAAATAACGGTACAGAAATTAGCTATTAAAAACCACCCACTATTTTGACTTTTTTTAACCTTCACAAAGCTTCACACACAGAAAACCAAATGTCTTTACAGTGGTTATTTTATCTGTGCTTTTCTATATAGATCATCCTGGTTGAAGATTCCAAGGTAGCAACTGCTATGTAGTTTGTGGGACTCTCAAGGCTGAAAGATTACAAACAAATACGCATTTATCTCATGTATTTTTATATTCTTATTACTTCGCTATTCATCTATATGCCTTATTACCTCTCCTTGCTAAAGTGTTGCTTTCTTCACCTAATAATTGGTTCAAATGTGTGTTTCAAATTACAGTTTGGCCTTATCTTGCCTCTTTCAGTGTTTATGAAAGGTGATTTAAAAACAAAAAAGTTGATATCAAGTGAAGTCGGAAAGAAATTCATCTCAGATTTTATCTTAATGATCTTTCGAACATCACCTTTATATTTAAATACTCCTGCAATAGTTAGGACTCCCCACTGATTGTCATTTTCTTTTGGTGATATCTGTGCCTCTGGGCAAAGTTTTGATTCAAAGATTGTTTGAATATTCCTGAAAGAAGAAAAGCAGCACATACTGGAAAGACAGGCATCAACTTCATTCACTGAGGGAGGCATACATCCCTCTCCTGTGAAAGGGGGTTGCCCTCACCTTCATGAAAGCGAGCCTTTACCAAAGCTGTAATAGACCTGTTGTGCAACTGAAACACTTACCTAAAAAACTGAAGGGCCTTTAGAGGACCGAAAATCCAGACCATCTGTCTTTGCTGGTACCTCATGTTTCTAGAAGCTTCAGGTAGAGAAAACCTGAAATCATGAGCAGAAAGACTTAATGAAAACATCTGTCCAAAAAGGCAACTAGCTACTGAAGACTTGATAATTAAACAAAAACAATTTGTGAGGAACTCAAAATTAATATAAATTTGCTCTGATTGTGTGACACTACCACTCCTTCTGGATAGAATGCTGGTCTGTTTGGCTTCTAGCCACTTGTCATTTAAATCCCTCCTGAAAACTCATTTTTTCATCAGTCCCATTATAAAGGAACCTACAGCATTCACTGTTATAATCATCATCTTTATCTTTATAGATTTAAACATAAGAAACGTAAGAATGGCCACACTGGGTCAGACCAAAGGTCTATTCAGCCCAGTATCCTGTCCGCCGACAGTGGCCAATGCCAGGTGCCCCAGAGGGAGTGAACCTAACAGGTAATGATCAAGTGATCTCTCTCCTGCCATCCATCTCCACCCTCTGACAAACAGAGGCTAGGGACACCATTCCTTACCCATCCTGGCTCATAGCCATTAATGGACTTAACCTCCATGAATTTATCTAGTTCTCTTTTAAACCCTGTTATAGTCCTAGCCTTAACAGGGTTTAAAAGAGAACTACATAAATTCAATTCTTCCTGTCATCGATTAAGTTCCTTGCTGACTGATGGGTGCTATAAAAATAATAATAATTAATAATAGAGTGATTGGTGTCCCACAAAGAACTAAGACACTGACAGACAAAGGTGTGCGTAACTCTCTCAAGTTGAGTGCATGATCTTCTTGGCTTCCTTCTTAAAACCTCTTCTTGTGTTGTCATCTTCTTGTAGTTATCGTAATTTAGATTGTAAGCCCTTTGGTGAAGGGACTCCATCTTTATATATTTTGTAAAGAACCATGCACATTCAGTCCAGTTCAGCAGGTATAAATTGACATAGCTCAACTGAACTCTAAGGATCTGTCCCTATATAAATAATATCTAACAATAGGTACACATTCAGTGGAAAGATCAAATTGAATTGAACTACTACAGACACAAGGGCAGGTATTGCATCTAACAGAATGTGGAGAACCAGGAGCACAGACTTACTGATTAAACAAGTAAAAGTGCTCTGATGAACAGAGAAGCGCCTAGTGCTTCCATCAGCAGTTCATCTTGGACAGGCTCTCAATGCATAAGTAAACAGATGACAGATGCCCTCATAGCAATGGTGTGACATCAAGAAATATTCAGGTGATGGATAGACATTTAAAGCATTCAGAAAAAATAATTTATTTTGCACCATTTGAGAACAGAAAAGGAAGTTTATCTATTAAAAAAAGAGCAATAGGCATTCTTGCAATCCCATCCACTTTCAGCCCATTTTAGTTAAACAGATTTTAGCCAAGTTCTGCACAGGGTGAAGAGACTCATTTAATAACTTCATCTTGGCCAAAAGGGCCAAGACTCTCAGAAATGGATCAACTAATGTGATATAACTCAGACTTTCCCTCTAGTTACTGTATAATTACACTCTAGTGTGTCACTCTTTGGTAGAATTCCTAAATTGGATAGCTGGATGGATGAAAGGCAAACAGCAAAAATTCCAATATTCTGCTCCTAGCAAGAAAACCTCTGCTGTTTTTTATTAAAATAATCCTTAGGGTGAACTTGGTACCCACAACTGTTGCATTAAAGCACCTCTAGTCTCACCTGTTGCATTGCCGGGCTCCCACAGTTGTTTCTACGTACTTCCATCTTCACTTCCTGCATCCCTTGCTATTGCAGCACTAGTCACTCTCTTCAACAGAAACTAGCAATAATACTAGCGTGGGATTTTTAGTTTGGTTTGGTTTGGGTGGTTTTTTTGTGCATGAAGTATAGTAGATAAATGCCCAGTAAATATGAGGATTTTGATCATTAAATTCACCCTACATTAGAGGGGGAAAGACTAGTGCATTAATCCCACTGCATCATCAAGGCTTACCAAGGCATTTTTACCAGGTTTTGTTTTTATTTTAGTATCAATACTTTATAAATATTTATTTCTGAACAAGTTAGAGCAGCACTTGATGTAATATCAAACCAACTGTTACCTTTATATCTTCTAAATCATTGGTTCTTTAGACTGACTGTATTTAAAATTCTGTATCATTCCGGCTGGGGTTATCTTTTTACCCAGATATAAAACCAATGGATGCATTCATTATTGCTACTTCCTTCATGACCGTAGTCACCTAACCTGAGAGAACCAGAATTATCTTTGGTGCTGGCAAAGAAAGTTACATTTTCGGTTACCACTAATGTGAATTTCACAGATGTCAATGAATCATCTCCTTTTTTATTAAAACTTAAGTTCCTAAGGAAGAAAGCTGGAACAGCTGTGAAATTACACCTTTGGTATATATCCACTGGAGAATGTCAGCCCAGATTTCTAACTGGCTCTCACCTTCATGCAAAAGAAATAAAATAAAAAACCATTATAATACAGTAAATAATTGTCTGAAAACATTCAAACTGGTACGTGAAAGACTCACTGATATCCAGTAGAAAGTTATGTATATAGTGACAATGCATCTCACAGGTATTTCTCTTCCCCTTTGTTATTTTATTACAAAGTTCATTAGCAAGGACACAGGGACTTTTCCCCCCATTGTGACCCTGATCCAGCAAAGCACTTAAGCATGTCCTTAAATTCATCCCTGTCTAGCAAAGCACTTAATCACGTCCGAGTCCCACTGACAATTTAGGTCACTGGTTGAACTGGGGCTTGTACCCACTTAACTGTGAACACTAATACTCATATGAACTAGGCAGGTGATGAATTCTCCAATGGTATTAGGTTTGTTTTTGCATTGAGCTATCTGGAAGGTATTAGAATTAATCAATTTTAAGATGAATCATGAACAAATTATGAGAATATAGAATTTAATAATTTATTAAATAACTTTTTACAAAAATTCACCTAAGCTGTTTAAAATTTCTAATACAAATCCCCCCTCCCAAATATGTGCAAAATTACAATCTCTTGAATAGCAGAGTGATATAAACGTTTTCACAAAGTGCTTTCTCCTTTCTGCCTCTGCCTGCAACTAATGTGTGCATCTGTATTTTACACACACATCTACATGTGTATTACATAGAAAATACTGTGTTAAATGAACATTATTTAGACTGCAAAGTGAAACACTCGAAAGTTACGAAATGCCAGATTTATGGTTTCCCATGCAACCGCGTTTCTGCTCCCGTGTGTGTCCATGAGGCAAAGGGGTCTTGTGGAAAAAAATCAGTATATGACTATGTAATTAAACGAAAGTATCATAACACATACATGGGGGGGAGGGAGACAGAATTTAGACTTGAACCCTAAACCTTCAGCATTCTAGCACTGATTATTACCACCTGAGCTATAAGACTAATTATATTATCTGGCATCATTGGGTCTGGTGAGTAGTTGCAGCCTGGCTTCTCTCTCTCTCTCTCCTCTGCATGGGAGTTAGGGAGACCCAGGTGGTGCTCCCAGATGGGGTGGGACTAGACTTCCTGAGGCAGGTGCAGAGTTTGGTGGGGGAGAAGCCATGCCTGTCTGTCTCTCTTGCAGCGGGATACAGGAGGAGAGGAGAAGCCAAAGGCAACCTTGCCCCTGCTCTCTCCCTGCTTATAGCAGCTTTGGCAACTGCCATGTGTGTGGCTGATGCTTTGAGGGTGATGTCAGCCCCCACCTAAGAATGCTCACCTTCAGTTATTGTTTTGGCATGCTGCCAACGTTTTTATTGAGAAACACAAGCAAGAGAAAGGAAGTGGTGATTGTTAAAAATCTCTGCAAAAGCTTACTGGAATTTCATGGAACAAAGAAAAGGCACTGCTGTAGCCTGAAGGCTATCCCCTGATGCATATCAATTGTCACCTGCAAACAACAGAGCTGTGAACTTCTCAAAGAAGTTGTCATAAGACTCTTTTAGAATGGAAATTATTAGGCAACCAAAACATAGGGGTTGCTAACAGCTTCCCCCTCTAATAAACACATTTCCTTCTAAAATAGCATCAAGACCCAGCCTGCTTAAAGTTTTTACAAGGCATCATGATTTTTTCTTGACTGACAGGGTTTTGGCTGGTGCTGGAGCCAGTGGTGATTCAAGAAGCTCCAACCCTCTAGTGAATTTGAGCCCTCTGATTGATTGGCTGCCCTCCCCACTTACTTGCCTACCTCCTAGGTCACAATAACCAATCAGAGCTGCTGCAGGTAGACCTCTTTTCTCCTACCCATAGCAACCCAAAGCCATTCTTGAGGGGGTGGAGGGAGAGGGGCAGGAAGAGAGCTAAAGAACCGCACAGCTCCACTCCCTCCTCTCCTCCCTCTCTCTGAGCTATGGGGACAGGGCAACACCTCTACTCCTCGCCACTCTCTTCTCCCTCTCTGCAGCGCCTGGGAAGGGGCAGAGTGGGATGAAGAGCAGAGCTGCCTCTCCCAGGTGTGAGAGAGTGGGGTGAGGAACCCCAGAGTTGAGGTTGGGTGGGCTGAACTGATGGGTGTGCAGTCTGCGCGGGAACCTAATTAATTGTCAAGCAGAAGTGGTGAGAGCTCCTTGTGCTGGGGCCAAAATCACCTTCGGAGAGTGTGCGTCACTAATTTTCCAAACACATACACTGGGAATGAGCAGAGAGAGTTCAGAAATCAAAAGATAAAACAGAAAACGGCAGTATAATCTTCAAAAAAAACCTCATGATTTTTGGAGTTTGACTTGTGATTTTTGAACTTTTAAGGGGGTCCAACCCCTGAATTTTGATCTTTGGATGTTGGCAATATTGCAGTTGTCTCCTCTTCCCTGACACTTAGAAGCCATCCAGAAATAGATGAAGATGAAAAAGTTCACAGTAAATTAGAGCAAATTTGCTGGATAAAACTGAAAAGAAACCTCAGTGCCCCATTCCATCAGTTTTTTGCACCAACATGAGCATCCTCAGCATGTGTAAATCATTCATATATTCTGTGCTCTGGCTGCCCAATGGATTGTGGATGCAATTTCATACTGCTAACTGCCTGGCAAATCCCATCATTCTAGCATGGCCTCACAATACCTCTAACATGCAAAGATTTTAAAAGTTAGGCTAGTGTGACTGTGTGTATATGTTTTCATGTGCCTAACGTATGTGAACAAATACCTCATGGGTGCATGCAGATCTGCTATTTGAAAACCACATGGCCCATTTAAGTGTCTAACTGGCCATGAGCACATACTTGACTTGCATGCTTAATTTAGGTGTACTCAGGTGTGTTTGTGAGTGCGAGAGAAAGATTGGGTGCACCCCAATGAAGACCTCAATGTAGTATGTGTTATTTAAATACTGTTAGTTTTTATTAGCTATTATACTGAAGAGCAAGAAAATAAGTTAATCATATATTTCAAACAATTGTATGCAACAATATACACTGTGGACAAGCTCTCACTGATAGCTACTACTATTTTATTATTGTACCATAGCTCCCACAATGCGTACAATATATTAAGTCGGGGTGGGCAATCTACAGCCCGTGGGCCAGATCCAGCCCATTAGGGCTTTAGATCCAGCCCGCGGGATTGCCACCCCTGTGGCGCCACGGGCCCCATGCCGCTCCCAAAAGCGGCCAGAGCCACGTCCCTGCAGCCCTTGGGGGAGAGGGGGCAGAGGACTCCATGCACTGCCCTCGCCTGCAGGCGCTGTCCTCCACAGCTCCCATTAGCCAGGAACAGGGAACCGCGGCCAATGGGAGCTTCAGGGGAGGTGCCCACAGGCGAGGGCAGCACGCGGAGCCCTCTGCTCCCCCTCCCACAGGGGCTGCAGGGACGTGGTGCTGGACGCTTCTGGGAGCAGGGTGGGGCCAGGGCAGGCAGGCAGGGAGCCTGCCCTGGCCCTGGTACGCACCGCTGTCACCCCAGAGCCCCTCCAAGTAAGCGGCGCCGGGCCAGAGCCTGCAGCCCAAATGCCTCCTGCACCCCAACCCCTTGCCTCATCCCTCGCCAACCCCCGCCCTGAGCCCCCTGCTGCACCTCACACCCCCCTGCACTCTAACCCCATCCTGAGCCCCCTGCTACACTCCTCCTTGCACCCCTGCCCTGAGCTCCCTCCCGCACTCCGCACCCTATCCTGCAACCTTTTCAGACTCGCGCTGGAGCCCAAGCTCTAGGACCCTGCGAGGTGGGAGGGTCCCTGAGCTTTGGCTGCAACCCGAGCCCAAACATCTATGTGCAGTTAAACAGCCCCTTAGCCTGAGGGCTTGTCTACCCTGGCAATTTACAGTGCTGCAACTTTCTCGCTCAGGGGTGTGAAAAAACACCCTCCTGAGCATAGCAAGTTTCAGCGCTGTAAAGCGCCAGTGTAGACAGTGCACCAGCGCTGGGAGCCGCGCCCCTCGTGGAGGTGGGTTTTTTAGAGCACTGGGAGAGCTCTCTCCCAGCGCTCTGCCACAACCACACAAGCCACGTTAGCGTTGCCAGTGTAGACTAGCCCTGAGCGCCACGAACCTGATTCAGCCATGGGTGTCTAATTGTAGTGTAGACGTACTCTCTGAGTACATTTCCCAGTCCTGAAGAAGAGCTCTGTGCAAGCTCAGAAGCTTGTCACTCTCACCAACAGAAGTTGTTCCAATAAAAGATACTACTTCACCCACCTTGTCTCTGTTTTAAGACATTATGTAAAACACTTGCACTTGATTTAGTTCATATTTAGAAGAGCAATATAATTTTGGAATAATCTTTTTACTTGTACTTGTGTTCCCCTATTGCAACAACACTAATTTTTGGAGGCAACAACCTTTAGCCCTTCAGACAATTCTCGTTCTGTACTGCCTTTTGGTAGAAGTTTTAAATCCATTTAATAACCACACTGGCATCTAAATAGCAATGACAATGCATATCAAGTGAATTTTAACACAGACTGAGTGTTTATGGTTTATAGCTTTTGTACACTCCTGAATAGCTTAATTAGCGACATAATTTCCCGCAGACCTCACTGCACTTGTGGGAACAGAGAAGAATTACAATTACAGTCCTGGGTGGTGGAAAGCAAGGGACAGCAGAGGGGGAAGAGAGAGAGAGAGAGCGCGCGAGAGGGAGATGCACAAAACCATTTCTCTGTAAGTGACGGTCATAAATATAAAGGGAAGGGTAAACACCTATACATCCCTCCTGGCCAGAGGAAAAACACTTTTACCTGTAAAGGGTTAAGAAGCTAAGATAACCTCGCTGGCACCTGACCAAAATGACCAATGAGGAGACAAGATACTTTCAAAGCTAGATGGGGGGAGGGGAACAAAGGGTCCTCTCTGTCTGTGTGATGCTTTTGCCGGGACCAGAGCAGGAATGCAGGTCAGAACTCCTGTTTTCCACAGTATGCATCCGATGAAGTGAGCTGTAGCTCATGAAAGCTCATGCTCAAATAAATTGGTTAGTCTCTAAGTACTCCTTTTCTTTTTGCGAATACAGACTAACACGGCTGTTACTCTGAAACCTGTAAAAAGTCAGTAAGCAATCTAGTTAGATATGCGTTAGATTCTGTTTTGTTTAAATTGCTGATAAAATAAGTTGTGCTGAATGGAATGTATATTCCTGTTTTTGTGTCTTTTTGTAACTTAACGTTTTGCCTAGAGGGGTTTTCTATGTTTTGAATCTGATTACCCTGTATGGTATTTACCATCCTGATTTTACAGAGGTGATTCTTTTACTTTTTCTTTAATTAAAATTCTCTTTTAAGAACCTGATTGCTTTTTCATTGTTCTTAAGATCCAAGGGTTTGGGTCTGTGTTCACCTATGCAAATTGGTGAGGATTTTTATCAAGCCTTCCCCAGGAAAGGGGGTGTAGTGCTTGGGGGGATATTTTTGAGGGGAGACGTTTCCAAGTGGGCATTTCCCCTGTTTTTATTGTTAGACACTTTGGTGGTGGCAGCGTTTAACCTAAGCTGGTAAGAATAAGCTGAGGGGGTCTTTCATGCAGGTCCCCACATCTGTACCCTAGAGTTCAGAGTGGGGAAGGAACCTTGACAGTGGCATAATGAGGAAATGGCACTGAGCTAATGCAGACATATGGAACTGTTCACAGCCATGTTGATAAAGGAATCATGAGTTATCATACGTGCAGCATCAGGGAAGGTATCTGTTTTGCATAGGGAGAAATGACATGTACTGTAATGAACTGGCTAGTGTCGGTAGCACTAGGCTATACTTCCTGGAATCAAAGCTTCTCAACTGTATGTCATAGATCCTATGCTGTCGATGGAGATTCTCTTTTCTAGTAGCTGAGGTGGAAGAGACCTGTACTTGTGAAGCAGGAGGATCTGAATTATATCACCACTGTGTCTGTGAAATTTGAATGGCTACTGCAGTATTAGCAGAAGTATTATGGTAACATTCAAAGGCACAATTATTTTAGGTGCTGTACAGTCTCACAAAAAACCCAAGATCTTTGCCCTTTCAATTTAATTTAAGTCAAGGTGCAATGAGAGAGTGTAACAAAGAGGAGTCGTCATGAGGGGAAGGACAAGGGCAAAGGTAATAAGGTCACATAGTCACTTAGGTTAACAGTGTGTACAACCTGAGGGTTTGAATCATATAAAGCTTCTTCCTTTTACAAATAAATAAAATCAGCTATACCTGACTGGAGATCAGCATGCTTGTCATTAGCTGGCGATTTCTTAAAGGCATAACAGCAGAAGTGTCATGAGAGTGGCAGTAGCCTAATGGACCTGTTCAAGGAGGGCACTAGATGTGTAAGGGGCAGAAAACATGGAGACATTTGTGGGAGAAGCTGAAATATGGGCATCATCAAGGCGGATATCACTGGTGGAGAGTGGGGTTTGGAAAGTGACCCAGAAAGAGACAAGAGCAGCACTGAAGAGCAGTGACATCCATGAAGTTCTTAGATGGTGATAAAATTGTTAGAGTATCTTACAGGCTGCATTAGCTTCCTTTGTACTAGTTTAAATGAATTCTTAGTGGGACACCTTTAAACTTCTCCTGGCAAATTGGTGAGCTTTTCCGGTCATTCGCATTGAATTTAGCCAGCTCTTGTCTTTTTAATATGTATGGTCAAATTGCTATGTCTGGACATTTTGTGTAATGAATTACCTTGACTAACTTGATAACAGGAAGTTATTTGACAAGAAAGAGTTAAGAATTAGCAGTTCTGACCCTTTTTGATTTATCCAATTTGACAGGCTTTTGAATTTCAGACAGTATCTCTCTTAAAATGCAGTTTGTTTCTGGGTGGTTAGCTGTATTTACATTCTCTTCCTCACTTCCCTAGCGACTGAATGTAGAATGAACATTTTAGCTCAGGGTTTGCAATTCACTTGTTAAATGACCCTCAGGCATTATTTTCTTTTTTTCCCCCTCACAGACACACTTCCCACTTTTCCTTAGAAAAATGTCCAAGTCCTGCTTCCAGTACTCTCACAGACAACTGGACTTACCCTAGTATCAGTGTTTGATGCATTTCACATTTACATCACTCTTGCTCTAAAAGCTTTATTCCCAATCCTCACAAAACACTCTAGTGGAAGAGCGGCAAAGAGTCCTGTGGCACACAGTCTAGTGGAAGTAATTATCTGGCCTTATACAGAGAAGACTCAAAAGTTTAGATTCAGATTTAGATTTAAGGGTGTGGGAGTATTTGGGCACAGGATTTTGGTTTAGTCCATTTTAAAGAAAGGTCAGATTTGCAAAATTCAAGTCCTGATCCTGGTGTGGGTTTTTAACACTTTTACGTTCAGCAGTATTCAGATCAGGTCTGGGCTACTTTCTAGTTTTGTGTTGAATTGCAACTGCTCAATTTTACCTTTAAAAAAAAACATACATAGAGAAGCTTCTTCAGAGGCAACAGTAATACTTCATATATATTGGCTGCTATACAAGTACTAATGGCCTCACAACACCCCTCTCTCATATGAGGTAGCTAAAAATGTTTCCACCTGTTTTCCAGATAGGTAAATGGAGGCACAAAGTGTTGAAACAACCTTACCCAAAGTCAAACAGTAACAGAACTTGGATTGGAATCCAGGATTTCTGTGGTCCCGTTCCCTGCTTTAATTGCTACATAAAAACTTTCACCCAACATTTATAATCAATCCCTATCTACACATTGTAATGCTTCCTGGTGAGGCACCCCACTAGGGTTGTGAGGCACCCCACTAACACCTCCCCTTAGCATGAGGAACTCTTGTCTGTGCTTGCTGTGGGTCACCTCCCCAATTCCAGCAGCCATGGGCAACATAAGCCCTCCCCTATAGGCTTTGCAAACCCTGCTGTTACTTTACAGGTTAGCGATTACACACTCCAACCCTCCTCAAGCCCTGTAAGCATCTACCTTGAGTGTTCAGCTCCTGGTTCACTGGGCACTCTCAGTATTCACAGATCAGCTGCTTTCAAAGAAGCAGTATACCCAAGCTCACCAGTTACACCAGATCACCGCTCCGCTCAACACAGTACTTAGATAATGTTTATAGTGAAACTAGGGGATTAGTTTATTTAACAAAGCATAGAGCTTAACAAGATACTCTCATTTCTAACCAAGTATTGCTCACCCAAAAGTCCTTGAAGCAGTGTACAGCCAAGCTGACTACGATCCTCCTTTCATGAGACAAGCACTCTGTCAGTTTGCCTCCTTGGTGAAGGACCCATGTTTCCTTACATCCAAAGATACACCAGAATTAACCTTTGTCTTTATTCATTAACAGGATCTCTCCTCCCAACTGTTCATTTTTTCATGTAGATTTTCTTTTTTGTATCCAATATCTTATTCTGCTTGTGGCTCAGTATACAAACAGACATACATTTTGAGGTATACAATACACAGATGACCAGACAGGGAGATGAGTGTCTGTTTCCTCCTGCCTCAAAGAATGTTTTCCAAGGTATGTCACCTTCTGGTGACCTGCTTTAACTCCTGGATCTGAAGAACATTATTTCTAGAATAGATACATAACTTCTTAAATATTATCTGTTCATACATTTTGCAGTGATTATGATGACCAATCTCAGTAGAGACCTCACACAACATCTTTCGATAAACTGTTAAGCATAACCCTGGGATCCCAGTAAAATTCTATTCATCCCCTGTGCCCTCTGCCACTTGGCATCAAGGGGTCCCTGGATCACACACATTGCTACCTAAGTCAAAACTAATACTTTAGGCAATTTTCTTTCAAGTGATTATGGTTTTGGAAAGAGCACTTGTAATTGTCCGCACACAGGAGGCATAATTTCACATTGTAATAACACGGCCATCATTTTTGGCCTTTCAAACCTAGTATTTAATAAACTAGTGAGGGGAAAAAAATTTTGAGGAAAAGTGGGAAGTGAGTATGAGAAAAATGAAAGTAAAATAATGCCTAGAGGGATTTTTAAAACGTGAATTGCAAAAATAAAATGTAAATTTATTTAAGCTCAAAAATATGTGCTGAATGCCCATATTACATAGGTTGAGAGAGGCTTTCGGGCAGGAATAAGTTATAGCTAGCTTTTCCTTAACTTTCTCTCCTCCTCTGAAATTCTCTGGCACTTCCTCCTTTACTAAAGACATCCCAGAATGCATCTTTTTGCGACATCGATACCAGATACCATAATTCTCATGTCACAGAGTAGTGTACTCTGAGAAGTTTTTACCAAATCAAGAAGTACCAGGGGATTATGCAGGGAATCATTAACTTTTACAAAGATTAATTATCGCTCATTTCTGTCTGAGTGCCCTTCATAGCCAGGTTAGTGGGGACAGTCAGTCTGTATTTCTTATCTTAACTCACTTTTCATTTTAAGCTTTGCAATTGTTGGTTGACCTGTAACGGAATACAGATTAAAAACCTGAAAATACTTTGGGAAGCACTAATCAAAGGTTATGGGGCAAAGTCATTATTTTAAATAAAAGATTTCTCACCTGGAGATTTGGGTAGATCTATGCAGCATGCTGGCTAAATGACCACGTGTTACCAGTGCTCTCTATTGGATGTTTCAGTGCAAATGGTGATTCTCCTTTAGTTCAAGGGGTAAAGGCTTGGGGCTTTTGGTATAAGTAGGCTATCCAACTTTTCAAAATGCAAAACTGGGAGAATGGTGGCGAGGATAGTGGCCAGGGTAGTGTGCAAGAGAGAGCGTGGTGGCTGGGGAGAGAGAGTAAGAAGTGCCTTCTCCTCAACCTATACCAAGTATCATCCCAGTGCATTCTCTGCCATTTCAGAATGCAACCCAGGAAATATGACAGTAAAAGTTGGAAGAAAACTATTTGCCCATCTGTGTCCCCTTTATTGTTTTCTTCCTGTGTCTGCAGACCCAGCTCCTTCTAAAAAACTCACCAGCACTGAGTTCCTATCATATGCCATGCTCGTCTTTTTTTTCTCTACTCCCAGCTCTTGCTGGGTTTTCTGTTCCTATACTTTAGTTTTCTCTTTCCCCCACATTCTCCTTTGTTTCTTCCTTTCTTCTCTCTCCATCTTTCAGTCTATTCCTCCTCCCCTCTTCCCTTCCTAGATTTCATTCTCCTGGCTCACCCTCTCAATCTTTTGAATCCCCATCAAAAACGGGCTCCCATTTGTCTTCCTGTGCCTGCTGCAAACTGGTGATGCATGGGAGGTGAGGAGAAGCACAGCCACCTGCCTAGGCCAAGTCAGTAGTTTTTGCCTGCAGTCTGTAGACTCACTATTCATGTTAACTGGAGTCAGACAGATAGATCTGCAACTCTCTATTAATTTGACTTTGTATATAGGGAGGCCTACCTCAAATACTCATTGGAGTTCTCATAGCTGCCAAGTTGTGGGCAGCTCCATTTTATGCACATTATTTAATCCATATCTATAAATTAACATATAAAAAAAATCTCAGTTTATGATCAACACACTCTGCCCCAAGTAGTGTGTGTGGGAGGAGGAGGTAGGACTTGGAGTTACATAAATCTTGGTAGCTGTGGCTGAAGATAGCGGAGGAAAGCTGGTGGTTGTCTAGGGGAAGCTGAGGGGAAAGCTAGGAGGGTGCTGCAGTAGTGGCAGCTACTGTGTTAATGTATTTTTTTGCCATTGAATTTCCTCGATTTATGAACAGGAAATGATATGTTGTTGGTGTGAGTTAGTAATCACCTAGACAGTTGTACATATAGTGTCCCGCAATTTGCGTACCGAGCCAAATCAGCCTGTAAGCAGCAATCTCCATGTCATGGTATACTCCTCGGTCTTCAGCAAACTTCTGCAACCTTGTGATCCAGGAATCACCGGGAATCCACATGCTGGCAACACTGGCAGTGTACATATTTATTTCTCCTCAGTGGTTAAGGTACCTGTGCTGTCAACTGCAAACCTCAGCATAGTGTGTCTTTGGAAACACCACATTAATATACCCCAGGAGCAGAAAGTAGCCTTTCCCTCTCCTCTCCCCCAGCCTTTCTCCAGGGGCTGGTAAAATACAGATTTTCCTCAACCAACCAACTAAAGGTTTGCCTATCACCCATCCTCATTGCCCAAACCCTCCGCAGCCACAGTCCCTCTGCATGCCCCTTCCTCTCCCCAAATCCTCTGTCTCCAGCTCCTTCTCACACAATCTAACAAATATTTTGGTTGACCGGCTGTTGACTATCCGGCTCTGTTCACAGTAAACCTTCCCATAAAATAAAAACATGTTATAACAGAGACAATTTATAGCAAGCAACATGAGCTGTACAAAAAAAAGGTTTGGACTAAAAATGTCTGAGGTGGGATATCCCTGAGGGCCAATGGTGTCAGCACATTCCCTTGAACTACCTGCACAGAAACCCTCTCATGGTTTTTTTCTTTATCAGAGCATGTGCACAATGAGACTGTGCATATCTATGCACATGAAGAAGTGAACATGTTCTTAAATACCATTTGCAATCTGGTCCCCTAAACATTTAGTGGATGCCATGCACTACCTTGTCTAAAAATTGGCCAGCTGAGACCCATTGCAGTAATAGTTTGATCTCTAGCTCTGCGGAAAAAAACTCCATCTGGAAACTTTTTGAGCAATTGCTACTTGGGGAGGGGCTTATATTTCTGCGCATGTGCCCCCCCCCAACTCAAATGACTCAAAATTTGGGTCACTAACCCTACCCTGCACCCTCCTGAGGCACACCAACTTTTAAAGAAATCCAACCAAGCATGTAGATTTTAGAACAACTCAGGTCAACCTTTAACCAGATGTCATGATGCTACCTTAATTATAAAAAGAAAAGGAGTACTTGTGGCATCTTAGAGACTAACCAATTTATTTGAGCATAAGCTTTCGTGAGCTACAGCTCACTTCATCGAATAGCAAGCTGTAGCTCACGAAAGCTCATGCTCAAATAAATTTGTTAGTCTCTAAGGTGCCACAAGTACTCCTTTTCTTTTTGTGAATACAGACTAACCCGGCTGCTACTCTGAAACCGACCTTAACTATAGTGATACTGCCTTGCCACTATAACCACAGTAAATAAGGCAGGGAACAGGGGACACTCCTGTATTTCTTGGACAAAAGGACCCAAACTCCATCCCTGTTTATAACCATGACATCCTGTAGAGTTAAGGCTACAAATTAGTCACAGAGGTCACGGCAGTGACAGATTCTATGACTTTACTGCACCTCTATGACTTCTTCCACTTTAGCTATCAGCAGCTGAAGCTGGGGCTGGAGGTGGGATTCTGCCTCGCAGCCCTGCAACTGGGACTGGAAACGGGACCCTGCAGCGGCAAGGAGGGGCTGCAGCCAGGCTGTGCACCCCCTGTGGCTGCGCCCCCCTAATGCGCCTCAGCCCAACGGGTTCCACCAGGGTGCTGCAGCTGGGCCACACACCCCTGCCCTGTGGCGGGGGCTGAGAGTTCCCCTTGCATCCTAGGGCCATGCACCCCTGTTCTGCAGCTGCAGCCAGCTCCAGAGCAGGGGCTGTGCGCCCCTCACTGCGGCTGCTGGAGCTGGGGCTGTGCCCCCTGCCCTGGCAGGGGTCTCGGCCTGTCAGCCCCTCCCCACTACTTAGTCCTGCCCCTGGTTATTTTTAGTAAAGTCACGGACAGGTCACGGGCTCCTTGAATTTTTGTTTATTGCCCTTGACTTGTGCGTGACTTTTAGTAAAAATAACCATGACAAAATCTTAGCCTTATGCATAGTCAGAACTGTCACACCAGCTGTATATTTCCAGCTTACTGGGAGTAGACACTTTATGGTGGCAAGTCAGTAATTTCCACAGAAAAGGTCTCACTGCATCTCTCTCATTTCAGAGCAAACCCTTAGCTTCTTCTGTACTTTTTCTCTCTAGATATATTCGCAAACATTTCATCCTTTATTACTGAATACTGCTGCCTGCCTAACAACAAAAAAGAGGACTTGTAACTAGGGATCGTGGTTGGTGAAGCTGAGGAGTGCTGAACTAGACTCTCAGTGAAGTACTGACCAGTAATTCTCTTAGTATTTTTTATCCTTATTGTAAAATTTTGAATTCAGCAAAGGGCAACAAACACAAAAATCTGTGAAAAGCATCACTCAGAGTTACCTTTCCAAGGAGATTTCTCAGTGGCAGTTCAGCCATCATCTATACATCAACCAAGAAGAGATTAGTATTTTCCAGGGAATCGTTGGCACATCTCTAGGACAGTTAAAATTGAACTGGATGAAGCAATTGAGATTATAGTGTAGGAATAGATACTTCATGGTCCTTGAGAGAGATGATTCTGTGATTCTATGATTTAATTGTTTTTTTTCAATCCAGGGGCAGAAGAGATCCATTATAGCAAAACTGAGTGAATAGAGGGAAATACTGATCACGTATATTTCTCTGAATTCTAGGAACACATTTCAGTTCAGCTGTTTGTGGCTGTGATGCTTGCTGAACAGAACAGTGCAGTATGTGAACTTTGACTATTTACAACCAACTATTTGCACATTATGGGAAAGGCATTTTAAAAGAAATTAGTCAATAATTGAGTAATTATATTTGAAAATACTGTGATCTACTTGTAACCATTTCAAGAGAGAGAGGAGGTGAAACTTGACACCCTTTGTTTTGTAAATAAATTATTTGCTTAGCACACTTGTTAGGTCATGCACCCCATCTTCCTCCTAATACAAGATAGCTCACTACATTACATGTTCTGATGTTGTGTCCAATCTAGGTGTAAATATCCCAAGCAATGAAGCTTCCACTGCCACTCTTGGGAATCTGTTTCACAGGCTAACACAGTTCAATGTCAGGAAGTTACTCACAATAGTCTCTCTTTCTTAATAGCATCCCATTACTTTGACCGAAAAACAAACAGGAAAAATAGACATTGAGGTCTACCATATTTAAAGAAAACAAGTTTCCTGCCTGTGTTACGTATGCGACCTGAGATTGTTAAAAATGAAATGATTAAAACAAAACCCAGTTTGCCTTTTGCTCTACATTCACTATAGACTATGAAAATACACTGAGCAATTTCTAGTCACTTTCACCTTTTGGTTCTTTTGAAATAGCCTTATTACAGGAACCTACATAATCAATTTCCTATGTAAAAGAAATATGTGAGTAGCAGTGGTCACTTATGGAATGGAACTGTAAATATAGTCTGTTCTTTTCTAATTTAATTACCCCTTAACATTCACAATACTAATTTCTATGTATTTAATAAACAAAATAATTTCATACTTTGGCTTTATGTAGTGTCTTTCTTCTGAGAATCTCAATTCACTTTGAAAACATTCGTGGGCACATCCTCAGCTGGTGTAAATTTCCAGAGAATTTACATCATTTGCAGATCTGTCCCTAAGTGTCTCAAACTCCTGCACGGTAGATCAGGATTATTATCCCCATTTTGACAATAAGAGAACTGAGGCATAACAAAAAGAGGTTAAAGAACTTGCTGAAAAGTTGCACGGCAAGTTAGTGGTAGAGCTGGAAAAGAACCCAGAACTCCTAACACCTAGTCCCCCATGTTCTTCTCTGCTGCTTTAGGGTGTTGACAATTTTTGGCTGTTGTAAGGGGTAAAAAGTACTTGGACCTTGCAGGAAGAACTGTTTCTCCCCAATTTTCTTTGAAAAATACATTCATTTACATTATTTGTTTATTGTCTGAGATGTAATACAGCTTTGCAATGCCATTTTAATGTAGGAATTTATTTCCCTGTCATGAAAACTGATTATGTCTAAAACAGTTAGAAGATCATGCACCATAATGTAATGTACAGATGAACTAATAATCACAGCCAATGTTGAATTCTGAACCAATTATTCATTTCAGAGGCCACTTCCATTCATTATTACACAAGAGATAGATTTTAAAATGCAAAGCAAGAAACTGGAGACTGCTGTAGAATGTGCCTCTCATAAGTGATCAGTCAAGGTAACCATCCTACATACAGAGAATTCTCCAAAGAGAAAGTCCTGTAATAGCTGGTTAAACAGTAAACTGGAGGCAGTGGTGAGGCCTAAGCCAACATTTACAAGGATTTCTTCCACTAATTTGCTTAACAGCAACCAGCTGTTTAGAAGTGGCTATGTTACAAGCCCAACAATAGATCATGAGACATCGTATATCTGGAGACTGTCTTCTACTGCCATTAAGTACCATCCTTACTGATGCATCTGCCCACCAGCCTCACTGAGGGCTTTGAGATCTATGGATGAAAAGTGCTATATAAGAGATAGTGATTATTATTAATTATTATCCAAAAACAAGCTCAAGGGTGGAAGTTACCCCTCAAACCCTCACCCTTGTCTGTAATCTCCCCATAACTTGAAACATAGCCCCCATCTTTAGGGTTTCAATTTGACTCAGATGTAAATCTTTGATTCTTCAAAAGCAAGTCTCCTAGTCAATGGGTCAATGGGGAAATACTGGAGTGTATCTTACCCCACACACAGTTTTCACCAAAAGGGTGATAGGGTACTGAACTGGCACACAAGCAATCAAGAGTTCAAATCTCAGTCTTGTCTTTCTGCTTGCAAGCAGGAGATAAGAATGAGAAGGACTTTAAAGTAGGTTCAAAGGGGGCAGGTGACAAAAATCCATAGTAAGCATAAAAAAGGTGATCTGTTAAAGAGAGTTAAATGTTTCAAGGGACATGAACAACTACAGCAGGGTCACAGAAGCAACAAGAGGGAAATCAGTAAGGAAATCTGCTCAATATCTTAGATGTTTGTACACAAAATCAAGGAGTATGGGGAATAAACAGGAAGAACTGGGAGTATTAATACAAAAGCTAAAGTATGACTTACTTGGCATCACAGAGAAATAAAGAATATATACACTTGTTCTGAGGTCCAGAAGGAGGCCAGTTGAAAGTCTCCAGGTAAGATAAAAGGAGAAAAAATAGGGGTGACCTCATGGTAGGGATTGGTTCTACTATAGATCACCAATCAGGAAGAGAACAAACAGAAGTATCTAAAAACACAAGACTTGGTAGTAATGGGAGACTAAACATCCAGGCATCTGTTAAAGAAGTAATATGGCAAAACACAAAAATTCCAATAAATTCTTGGCATTCCAAGAACTGGGAACAACTTCCAGAAAGTGAAGGAAGTAGCCAGGGGGACAAACATTTTAGACTTCTTTGTGACCAACAGGGAGGACTTAGTAAAGAATCTGAAGGTGGAAGGCAATTTGGATGAAACTGATCATGAAATGATAGCTATCACTATTCTAAGGGAAGGAAGGCGTGAGAGCAGCAGAATAAGGACAATGGAATTCAAAAAAGCAGACTTTAAACTCAGACAACTGGCAGAAAAGGTCTCATGAGAAGAAAATCTGAGGGCTTGTCTACACTGGCACTTTACAGCGCTGCAACTTTGTTGCTCAGGGGTGTGAAAAAACATCCCCCTCCCCCTAGTGCAGCAAGTTTCAGCACTGTAAAATGCCAGTATAGACAGTGCACCAGGCCTGGGAGCTGCACCCCCAGCCCTGGTAGCTGCGCCCCTCGTGGAGGTGGTTTTTTTAGAGCGCTGGGAGAGAGCTCAACCAGCGCTCTGCCGCGACTACACATGCCTCGTCAGTGCTTTAACATTCCCAGGGTAGAGTAGCCCTAAGAGATAAAGGAGTTCAGGAGAGCTGGCAGTTTCTCATAAAGACAGTATTAAAGGCACAACTGCAAACTATTCTGATGTGAAAGAAAGACAGGAAGAAAAGTAAGAGGCCAGTATGACTCCATCAGAAGCTCTTTAATGACCTGAAAATCAAAAAGTGGAGACATGGACAAATTGCTAAAGAGGAGTATAAAGACTAGCACAAGAATAGCACTTAGGGACAAAATCAGAAAGATTAAAGCACAAAATGAGTTACGCCTAGCAAAGGGCATAAAAGGCAATCAGAAGAGGTTCTTTAAATACATTGGAAGCAAAACAAAAGAAAGTGTAGGTCCCCTACTTAGCAGGGAAGGAGAGCAAATAACTAAGGCCATCAAGAAGGCTGAGGTGTTTAATGCCTATTTTGTTTCAGTCTTCACTGAAAAGGAAAATGGTGACCAGATATTCAACACAATTAATATTAACAGCTAGGGGGAAGACACGCAAGCCAAAATAGGGGAAGAACAGGTTAAAGAATATTTAAGTAGGATGGATGTATTCAAGTCAACAGGCCCAATGAAATTCATCCAAAGATACTTAAAGAACTAGTTGAAGCAATCTCAGAACCTTTAGCAATTAGCAAGTACAGTATCTTCGAAAATTCATGGAGGACAGAGGACTGGAGAACGGCAAACATAGTACCTACCTTTAAAGAGGAGCACAAGGAGGACACCAGGAGTTAGACCAGTCATCCTAACTTTGATACCTGGAAAGATACTGGATTATTAAACTATCAGTTTGTAAGCATTTAGAGGATAATTGGGTTTTAAGGAATAGCCAGTATAGATTTGTTAAGAACATGCCAAGCCAATGTAATTTCTTTCTTTGATGGGGTTACTGGCCTGGGGGAAGCTGTAGACTTGTTATATCTTGATTTTAGTAAGGCTTTTTGACACAGTCCCACATTATATTTTCATAAGCAAACTAGGAAAATGTGGTTTAGATGAAATTACTATAAGGTGGATTTCACCTGGTTGAGTAGTTATCAATGGTTCACTATCTAACTGGGTGGGCGCAGGGTCAGTCCTGGGTCTGATACTATTCAATATTTTAATTAATGATTTGGATAATGGAGTAGAAGGGTATGCTTATAAAATTTGTGGATGCCACCAAACTGGGAAAGGTTGCAAGCACTTTGGAGGGCAGGATTAGAATTCAAAAGGACATTGACCAATTGGAGAATTAGTCTGAAATCAACAAAATGAAATTAAAGAGAGACAAGTACAAACTACATCACTTAGGAAGGAAAAATCAAATGTACAACTACAAAATGGGGAATAACTGGCTAGGTGGTAGTACTGCTGAAAAGGATCTGAGAGTTATAGTGCAGAGGTGGCCAAACTTACTGACCCTCCAAGCCACACATGGCAAACTTCAGAAGTTTGAGAGCTGGGGCACACCTGCTGGGGCTTTGGCAGGGGTGGGAAATAATATTCACATGGGGCCACTCCATGAGTTTTGGTGAGTTGTCATGGGCCACACATTTCTACTATATTAATGAAATTTTTAAATTCTACCCCTCCACTGCAGTGCCACATAATAATTTGTGCAAAAACTGAGGGGGCAGGAGAGGGTCCGGGGTCTGGGAGGAAATTTGGGTGCAGGAGGGAGCTGCAGGCTGGTGCAGAGTCTTGGGGTGCAGGAGAGGGTGAGGGGTGTAGGCTCTGGAAGGGAGTTTGGGTACAGGAGGAGGTTCTGACCTGGGGCAGGGGTGGGGGTGCAGGCTCTGGCCAGGAGGTGTTTACCACAGGCGGCTCCCGGCCGGCAGAGCAGCAGGGCTCAAGCAGGCTGCCTGCATGCTGTGGCCCCACACCGCTCCTGGAAGTGGCCAGCTGCAGGCACGTCTCTGTGCGTTTTTTGGCGGGAGGGGGCCAGTGGGTCTCTGTGTGCTGCCTGTGCCCACTAGCACCTCCCCTGCAGCTCCCATTGGCCGGTTTCCAGCCAATGGGAGCTGTGAGGATGGCACTGGGGCAGCACACGGAGCCACCTCCCCTAAACCTGGGGCATGCAGAGACATTCCAGCAGCAGCTGGCCACTTCCAGGAGTGGCGTGAGGCCATGGCAAGCAGGCAGCCTGCCTGAGCGCCCCGCTGTGCTGTGGGACTTTTAGCAGCCTGGAGATCATGAGGACAGAAATGTTAGATGGGCCAGATCCAGAAAAATCTTATTTTTCCCACCACTGGGCTTGGGGCTTCAGCCCCCTGGGAGGCACCTTTTAGGGCTTGGTGCTTCAGCCCCATTCCTGCTGAAGCCTTGAGCCCTGGGAGGTGCGCCCCACGGGGTTGAAGCCCTGAGACACTCCCCTCCCTGCTGAGCAGAAGCCTCTATCCCACCACCTTGCTGCAAGGCAGAGGTCCTGAGGCTCCAAGAGCCACACCTTAATGGTAAAAGAGCCGCATGTGGCTCGCAAGCCACAGTTTGGCCACCTCTGTTATAGTGGACAATATGATGCAGTTACAAAGGCTAACAACATTCTAGGGGGTATTAACAGGAATCTCATATGTAAGACATGGGAGGTAATTGTCCTGGGCTACTTGGTGCTGGTGAGTCCTCAGCTGGAGTATTATGTCCATTTCTGGCCACCACTCTTTGAGAAAGATGTGAACAAATTAACGATAACCTGACTTGTGAGGAAAGGTTTTCTAACAAAACTGGGAATGTTTAATTTTAAGAAGAGAAGACTGAGGCGGGACCTGATGTTAGTATTCAAATATGTTGACTTATCAAGAGGAGAGTGATCAATTGTTCTCCATGTCAGCTGAAGATAGGACAAGAACTAATGGGCTTAATTTGCAGCAAAGGACATTTAGGTTAGATATTAGGAAAACGTTCTAATTATAAGGGGTAGTTAAGTTCTGGAATAGGCTTCTAAGAAAGGTGTGGAATCCCCGTCTTTGGAGGTTTTTAAGAACAGGTTAGACAAACATCTGTCAGGGATAGTCCAGGACGGTTTATTTGATCCTGTCTCAGCCAAGGAGCTGTTCTTGATGACCTCTCTAGGTTCTTTCCAGCCATTCATTTCTATTATTCTGTATTGGAGGAGAAGAATATATGCACCCCAGGTACAAAAGAATTCACACATTACAGCCTTATTGGCTCTTTCAAAGACGAAACTGTGTCTACCCAAGGAAAACAGGATTCTGCCTTTGGTTGCTGTATATTATAAGAGCATGAATAGGGACTAGTATGATCATTCTGCGCACAATCAACAACAGGCAACCATTTGTGAGGAGGGTAATTTGCTGCATCTCATGAGAATACAATATCAGTACCTTAGAATCTCTACCATGTGGAGAACCTGGTTCTCAGATGAACCTCACTGGTGATGGGCAGAGAAGAGTCACAGAAGAAAACAAGAGACAGTGGTCGTGATATGGTCAGATGGAGAAGTCTTAGCACAAATGAGGCCACGTCAAGTGTCTGGAATGCAAAAATTATTAGGTTTATTCATTAAGTGTAACTATGCCTACTACATTTCAAATCTTTTGTCTCTCCCTTTACCCATTGTAAGAGGCAACCTCAAGTGTCTGTTTTCCATAAGAAACAGAAGAATTTTTACCTTGTTGGTTGCACCTGCCAGCCACTCCCCTGAGTGAATCTCCAAACCTGCTCCATTTGACTTAAAGGAAACTTGCGGTGGTTTTTACCACTCTCAGAGAGCACAACAGAAAACGTCACTTTATCAGAAAATGCAAGTTAAGCAAGGAAACAAGAAAGCAGTATTACAAGATACCAGAAAACATTTCAAAACCCTGAGTGCTCTGAAGTGGGCAGATGGGCAATCCTTGGGGGCTACTGACAGAAAATGCAGACTGACGTGTGTCAAGACAGGAAGAACAGACACAGGAAGTAGCTTTTTCTAAGCACTCATTTCCAGGGGAACATTTCAAGTACAGATATAGCTCAAGGATTCTCAGTCAATATTTCTGAGGCATGTTACCTGGGCATATCCCAGCAGACGCTGAAGGAAAATTACAAGCCAGTAGTAAGATTCACTCAGATAATAACGTTAAAATTTAAACAAGTGATAACAGGTATAATGAAAACTAGACAAGTTGGCCTTACATGTCACAGACATCCAAATGTCTTGGAAAGTAGGTGGGATACTGGAAGAGTGTATGTTCCCTCCAGTATCACGTCTCTTTTTATGAAAGCAATTATTCTAGACATTAACCAACTCATATTAACCATTTACATAACACCCATCCAATCTTAATCAGACATTCTGAAGGTCTAACAGAGCAGCTGGATACACAGCTTACTTCCCCAGGGATATAAAACAGCATACACTAAATAACAACAACAACAAAAATATTTAGCACTTATATAGCACTTTTCATCCATAGATGTCAAAGCACTTTACACCTCAATTTTATTGATGGAGAAAACTGAGGCATAGACAGTAGGATGTTTTTCCATTAACACCTATGACCCAAAGCCATCCACATAATAAAAGGCTCTGGGTGTTAAATCTAGCAGTTCCAGAAAGTTTAGAGTAATGACAGAAGGAGAAATAGAAAAGGAGTACTTGTGGCACCTTAGAGACTATCAAATTTATTTGAGCATAAACTTTAGTGAGCTACAGCTCACTTCATCGGATGCATGCATCCGATGAAGTGAGCTGTAGCTCACGAAAGTTTATGCTCAAATAAATTTGTTATTCGCATCCGATGAAGTGAGCTGTAGCTCACGAAAGCTTATGCTCAAATAAATTTGTTAGTCTCTAAGGTGCCACAAGTACTCCTTTTCTTTTCGTGGATACAGACTAACATGGCTGCTACTCTGAAAGAAGGAGAAATAGTTAGTGCCAGACACAGGTGGACTAGATTCAGTTTAGCCGTAGTGGAGGAAATATCACCACTTCCAGTTGCCGCCTGGTTAGATGTGCACAAGATGTTTTGATGGAACAAAATGCACCATTAATAACAAACAGTACCCAACTAAGAGTGACACAAAAGGTATTTTGTAATTGCTTCTAGTACATCAGAGTGCTTGCTCTTCCAAAGAGATCTGCTGTCTTATAATTCACATTGGGATGAGCAGCTAAGAATCTTGCTTTCTTCACAACTGAATTAATGTGCAACAACACTCAAGCAGTGAGAAACATTTAGAATGTATTAGGCTTCTTCTCAGTGGGTGTAGGTAACAATAAGGGGTAATCAGTCAAAGCTCTGGTAAATATGAAATGAACAAGAGAAAAAAAGTTAATGTACCATGGCAATTACATTGCTTGGGCTGGGGGAGGAGAGGAACAGGCTTGCTTCAAAACCCTGAGGTTTCTATGGTGAAGGAGGAAGGAGACTGGAGTAATTTCTGTTCATGGAGAATTTAATTTCAGACTCTCTCTCCTTCATCCCCTTAAAATAGCTTGTAAAATGTGCCAGATTGACAAGACTGGAAATTGTCCTTTAAAAAAAAGTGTTTCTCTTTTTATTGAGTACAGTCTTTTCCCTGTGATTTTGAGAAAGTGTGTGTTTGCACATGTGAGGAAAAGACTTTTGAATATCAGCTATATGAAGAAATATTTTGGCTGCAAGGAGGGGATTGGAAGTGGCTGATGTGGCTGTGAAACGGTGATGCCTTTTTCTGTGTATTGTACCTTCACATTTCTAAGAACTCTGCCTGCGTGCAAAGACGGCAGCCATTTTATTCTCAGTGTTACTAAGTATATCTTACAGAGGAGAGAGACCCAGTGCTCTCATGGAGATTTTACTTAATAGACTTTTCTTGTTTTCCTTAATGAGAAGTAAGAAGCCATTTAGAATGAAAATACATCACAGTATATGGGAACATTACATGGAAGAAGCTGCCTTAGAATTTTTTTTTGTTAAACATAGCTCTAGTTCCCAGCAAGGTGAATTGATTTAAATCAGAATGATTGAACTCACCAATTTTAATCTTGCTTTAAATCAGCAAGCAGGAAACCTTGATTTAAATAATTTATTTTAATCATGTTTTGCCTTTATATTTTTTAGTTATTTTCCTAAAGAAGGGTTGATTCCCATTGGCTGGTAACCATTAAAACATGTTAATTTGTAACTAAATATAGATTTTACATGAACTTTGGTGCTTCTCTTTGCTGACCTGGAGGATACCCTATATCTATATACATTTATTTAAGCAATTACATAGCTTAAATTTTTACTTGTGATTTGTTGTCAAGCTCGATTTGGATGGAAATTCCAGTTCAAGTAAAAATGCACAAAACCAGCATTTTATTTGTGTTTATTAAATAAAACTGTGTTGAACTATGAACTAAGAAAAAATTTTTAAATGCAAAACATATTTTGATAAACTAACTGATTTATTAAACAAAGGGAAATATCATCTGTAGTTACTGAGTTGAACTGATTGTTATGGCCACCGTGCGCTTACGAGTCTAGAAATAGTAGATCTCATCCTCTCACACATAGTTTTTTCCCCATAGATCAGAAGAAGAAAACAAGCTTTCCTGCTTTTTCAACTCCGAAATGGTTCCTTAACTTTGAATGAACTAGTCATTCAACTGAATTAGTTGAATAAACTGAAGAGGAAATATTCTTTCTGCACCTGCAGAAAAAGCTACTGCTATCGAAAGCTATTTTAGCACTTCAGCAAACTCTGGTCCTGGTCCTTAGCCAGTGACTTCCACTAGTTCAGTGGTTTCAGTTTGGCAGCAAAAAGTAGTGCTTAATATTATTTCTTATATTTCATTTGAATTATTTTAATAGCTGATAATAAATGTAAGCCTGAATGTAGACTGGCAATTTTAAATAGGTTTATTTAAAAAATAATAATATATGACTATTTAATTTAAATTAAAAATCCAATTTAAAACAATCCGTCTTTTTAAAACCATAAAATTTTATACACTCTGGTTCTCTGGTTTGAGAGCTCCTAAGGTTATTTAGCAGGAATGAATGGGCCATTGCTGTAGCAGCATTGTATGCAAGGTCAAATCACATATTTGGGGCGTTCATCTCTAAACTCTAAAACAACATAGTTAATGGAGACAATGCAGAGGGGATCCTTGTGAGGGCCACCCCCACTTAACTCCACTCTGTTAGAAAGATGAGGAAGAGGTTGTTTCTCTTCCTTTGCATGTCTTTTCCCTATTTCACTCTTGTTTGTCTTTTCTTCTGTTGCTATTTTTGTCTCTGTTCCTCTCTTCTCACTCACTACCCTGTAACAGCATCATTAGGAGCCAAGGCTTATTATTATTGTTATGATTAAAGTGACCTGCAAAGAGGAAAAAAACGGATTTGTGCCATTTTCCCTTTTTGATATATGAAGAAGGCCTGAAAGTAAATTTGTGGGCTTTTTCTTTCTTCCTTTTATTTTTTTATTTTTTATTTTTTTAAAGTCAGCTTCTTCTTTTTCTTATTTGAAATTCTGGTCTTTTCTACCCTGCTTTCCCTGGAAGACTAAGAAGAACTAGAAAACTGGTAGATTTATGACAGAGAGACCACACAAGTGAAACCTAATTAATGGATGGCGAAAAAGTCAAGCCTCTGGCCCTTCAGCACTGAAACCTCCAGCCAACCCTCCACTAAAACCAGAGAAGAGCAGACATGACATCCCTGCTATTTGTAGGATTATGAGACGCAGCCACACAAACTCTTTTTGGGGTAGAGGTGAAGGAGAAGTCACTTTCAGGCCTTTACAATCTGTCAAAGAAGCAAAAAGAGCACAAACCCCATGTTTTCCCTTTACAAGTCATGGTTAAGTGTTCACATGTGATCACTGCTGTATAGGACATAAAAAAAGACAAGGTTCCCAGCCTAAGAAACTTACAAAGGACTAAGACTGAGCACTGAAGTACTTTATGTATTGAACCAATTGGGTTCAGAAACTAAACCCCCATCTACACTCGAAAAATAATCAGTGACACAGGATCCCCTCAACTAAAGCAGAAAACAGTCCATCCATTAGTATAAACTGGGCCAAATGGTTTATAACACTAGTCACAGAAAGCCCATGGTACAACAAGGTATCTAGAATTTTTTTTGCTATGACAAATGTTAGAGTTATACTCATATCTACTAATGGCCAAATAATTTTCTTTCATTGTTTACACAGAACAGAGAGGCCTGCAAATACCCATTATTATAGGGTATAATATAAACACCAAGTATAAACACCCCCTACTAATGCACAATCCTAGTCAGTTTACCTTTTTAGCCCATTCTGTTGATAAGGCAGTATTGGTTAAAAAACTAATCTGGTTTACAGGGGAAGTAAAGGAAACTATAAAAGTATCTAACAAATGGGAGAAAGGGGAAGATGATAGTAATGAATATAAATCAGATTCTAGGAATTGTAGAAAATTGATGAGCGAAGCAAAGGGACAAGGAGAAATCTATGGACAGCAGAGTTAAAGAGAATAAGGAGTTTTTTAAAAAAGAATTCTGACAATGGTATTAATCTATTACAAGATGGAAATGGTAAAATTATCAATAATGCAGAAAAATGCAGAAAAGTTCAGTAACTATTTCTGTTCTGTATTGGGAAAAACACAAATGATATAGGCATATCATATGATAACTCTCTTTCTTCAAGTGCTTCCTCATGTCCATTCCAATGTAGGTGTGCACACCCTGGATACATTGCTGCTGGAAAGTTTTCCCTCAGTAGTATCCATCAGGTTGGCTCTGGTGCCCCCTGGAGTCGCACCCTCATAGTGCCGGTATATAGGGGGTCTGTGGCCTTGCCACCCCTCCAGTTGCTTCTTATTGCCCGTAACGGTCGCTGGAACTTCAGCTTGTCTCTTGCGTTTCACAAGTGTTTCTTCTCAGTGGACTTTTCTGTAAAATAATTGTAAATAGTTACTGTTAGTATTAGATTAGTTCTTAGCTAAGTAGTGTAGTATAATTAGTAGCATTCCCCACTTAGTGGGACTAGCCCACTGTGGGCACCAGGGTATGCCTCGGTCCCCAGGGTTTAAACTGTGTGCAGCGTGCCACAAACCAATGCCTGTTAGTGACCTGCACAAGAGTTGCCTTAAGTGTCTTGGAGAGGCCCAGGTGCAGGAATGGTGCAGGATCTGCAGGAGCTTCAGACCAAGGACAAAAAAGGACAGGGACACTAGACTGAAGTTCCTCTTTATGGAGGCAGTACTCCATCCCCCTTTGGCACCGACTCAGGTGAAATCAACATAGTGTATTTCTAGGTCAGTAAGAAGTGCCCCAGTGTCTCTGAGGGAGACGCAGTGCCATTCTGCGTCCCCGGCACCAAGAAAGGAATCCACACCGATGGTCCAGGATTTATGACACTGACATGAGTCCTCGATGCCAAGGAAGTCAATTCCAGCACTCACCATCGCCAGTGATGAAGAAAAAACAGAAAAAGATGGCACTCTCTAACCCCAAGGTCTACAGGCCATAGGGATGCGGTCAGTGTGACCCATGCTGAGCCACTTAGAGGCAGCAATGGGGCATGTGGCACTGTCAACTCCGGCCCCAGGAAGGACGCGTGAGTCTGGTACCTTCGGACTCCCCACCTAGGGAGAGCCACCACAGGGTGACAGCCCTGACTCTACTGTCGACATTGAAGGCTTTTGAGACAGCAAGAGACTTCCTTTCCATCCTGGTGCCACTATCCCATACCATTTGAGAGATGTCAGCAGCAGCATCAGAGCTGAGGGATACCATGGCACTGAGGCCGGTACTGGCAAAGGGTAAGCTAGCCATGATAGTACAGCATAGATCCCCTCATTCACAGCACTGCTCTCTGCAACTGCCCCGGTCGCCAAGAAGCAACTCCTTGGCCTCTGAGTCAGAAGCAGAGTCCTGCGCAGGCGCAGACATTGCTCCAATCAACGGCACCCTGTGGCGGACATGAGCCAGGGCATGCTACCAGTGGCCATTTTGGAGCCCCTGGGAATTCCAATCTATCCAGGGATCCCAATCTAGAAGATTCTTCTCTGCGATATCGGAGGCATGAGCTCCCCTGCCCATCTCCCTCAGAGCGGGGATTGGTCCCTGGTGCCGCGCCTGGTAGCAAACCGTAGGACTTCCCCTCAGAGGACTCATCTGGAGCAGAGGGAGAAGTACAGGGCCTTGTGCCTGTACAGGCCTCATCATCTTCCTCCTCCACTGAGGCAGTGGGGCCCGGGGGGCGCTTGCGGACAGCTATGACGCTGACTCAGGATGATTATAGAGCACACCAGGAACTCATGCAGAGGGTAGCCCAGACCGTGAGCATAAAACCGGAAGATATCTCTGAATCCTCCCATGGCTTAGTGGATATTTTAGTGACCTCAGGACCATCATGCATGGCCCTGCCATTGAATGATGCCATCCTAGAACCTATAAAATTGCTCTGGCAGACCCATGCATCCCTCCAACCTACTGCCAAGAGGATGGAGAGGAAATACGTTGTCCCTCCCAAGGTGTATGAGTTTTTGTATTCAACCCCCCACTCCCACCCCTCAGGCTCGCTGGCCATTTTGATGGCACATGAAAGGAAGAGATAGGGGCTAAAAGGGCTGTCCCCTAAGGTCAAAGATGCCATAAGACTTGACTCTTTTGGCAGAAAGGTCCACTCTACAGGTGGCCTCCAGTTAAGGATGGCCAACAACCAGGCTTTCCTGGGTCGGTATGACTAACTCCTGGACTGCAATGGCAAAGTTCAGGGAGCTCCTGCTGTTGGAATCCAAGGGTGAATTTTTGGTCCTGGTGGAGGAAGGCAAAGCAGTAGCCAAAGCATCCCTCCAGGTGGCTCTGGACATGGCAAATCCTGCAGCCCGCTCCATGGCTTCTGCAGTGGTCATGAGGCAGAGCTCCTGGCTTCAGTCTTTGGGACTGCCCTATGAGGTCCAGCAAATGATCTAGGACCTGTCGTTTGAAGGCAAATTGCTCTTTTTAGAGCAAACTGATTCAAAACTCTATAGTTTGAAAGACTCAAGGGCTGCTTTGAAATTCTTGGGTCTGCATACACCAGCCCCCATTAGGAAGCACTATAAGCCCCAACCAATGGTCTGCATTTATCCTCCACAGACCACAGCAGAGGCAGGAATACAGTAGGAGAAGGAACAGAGGCTACAAGAGGAGGCCCCCATCCCAATCCTCATCTGCTCCCTTGAGACATTTGGCAGGGTCTAAGCAGGCCTTTTTAGAGTGTGCCTGAGGACAGCTTACCAGGACAGTGTCTGGATCCTATGTCCCCTGCATCTGTGGACTGCTTATCCCACTTCTGTCAGGCTTGGGCCCTCATTACCACAGATCACAGGGTACTGTGCACAGTAGAAGTGAGATACACCCTTCAATTCAGTTGTTCCCCTCCTTCCCACCCTGCCTCCCTGTCCCTCTTTAGGAATCCTTCTCTTGAGAGACTTTTAGCTCAGGAGGTGCAGTTGCTCCTAAGGGCAGGAGCAGTGGAGAAGGTTCCACCAAAGCTAAGGGGCTGGGAGTTCTACTCCAGTTACTTCCTAATCCCAAAGGTGATCTCAGACTGATCCTGGACCTGCGAAACTGCATCAGATTCATGAAGAAACTGAAGTTCCACATGGTATCCTTGGCCTCCATTATCCCCTTTCTAGATCCAGGGGACCGGTATGCCACCCTCAATTTAAAGGATGCGTATTTCCTGGATGCTGAAGTTAGACATTTTAAAATCAGTAGTTCCAAATAGCTTGCATCCAAGAGTTTTAAAAGAGCTCAGTGGACCATTAATGTTGATTTTCAATAAGTCTTGGAACACTGGGAAAATTCCAGAAGACTGGAAGAAAGCTAATGTTGTGCCAGTATTTGAAAAGGATAAACAGGATAACCAGGGTAAGCATAGGGTTGTCAGTCAGACATTAATCTCAGGCAAGATAATAAAGTGGCTGATATGGGACTCAATTAATAAAGAATTTAAAAAGAGAGTAATATAACTAATACCAGTCAACATGGATTTATGAAAAATAGATCCTGTCAAACTAACTTGATATCTGTTTTTTGAGGAGATTACAAATTTGGTTGATAAAGTTAATAGGGTTGATGTAATATAGAGTTCTGTAGTGCATTTGACTTGGTAGCGTAACTGATTTAAAAACTAGGTCAATATAAAATTAACATGGTATTAAACGTATTAAAAGCTGACTGACTGATAGATCTCAAAATAAAAATGTAAATGGGGAAATCATCATTGAGCATGTGTGTGTATAGTGGGGTCCTGCAGGAATCAGTTCTTAGCCCTGTGCTAGTAAACATTCTTATCGATGACTTAGATGAAAACATGGAATTATAACTGATAAAATTTATGGATGACACAAAAATTGGGGTAGTGGTAAATAATGAAGATGACAGGTCACTGATACAGAGCGATCTATGTTGCTTGGTAAACTGGGCTCAAGCAAACAATATGCATTTTAATACAGCTAAACATAAACATATAATCTGGGAAACAAAGAATGTAGGCCATTGTGAAAGGATTGACTCACTGCTAGCACCTCCTTGTAGCCAGAACTGGTGTAGTAGCTCTCTTCCTGTTGGGTACCCCCTGCCAATGGTCGCTCTGCCTCTGCGGAGATCTGCCTCTTCCTGCAACTTGGCCCTCCAGCAGGTCACTGAAGTCTCTCCTCTTCCAGGGTAATCCATGAACAAAAAACAAGGGGAATTACTGCAAATAAACTGAGCTAACAGGAAATAGAGGGGAATGATTCCCTATCAAGGTGTGTTAGAATCTGGCACCCCCTTCCATCAGGGAGCAACCATTGGGCAACAGCCACCTGGGAAGCGCCTGCTTCAGTCAGCCCTTTCCTTGAGAGTGGAGGGCCAAAAATCTGTTTGCTTCCCTGTTCTACCAGTGAGTGAGCTGCTCTGCTTCCCTTTTAGAGTCCTCCTCTAGTCTATGCATGCATCATGCATGGTGGGGCAGAGCTGCCTGAGCCCAGAGCAGCTCCTTAATCCCTTGTTGTCGAGTGTGGGCTTTGTATACCTCACCACAGTTATATTTACAGGATGGGGACTCTATCCTGGGAAGCGGTGGCTCTGCAAATGCTTTAGAGGTGGTGGTGGATAATTGGCTGAACATGAGTTCCCAGTGCATTGTTGTGTCAGAAAGAGCTAACATGACCATTTGATGCATAAATAAGATAATCTCAAGTAGGAGTAGAGAGGTTATTTTACTTCTGTATTTAGCACAGGAATACCATGTCCAGTTCCAGTGCTGACAATTCAAGAAAGATGTTGATCATCTGGAGAGGGTTCAGAGGAGAGCCATGAGAATCATTAAAGGATTAGATAACCTGCCTTATAGTGACAGACTCAAAGAGCTCTCGCGCTATAGCTTAACAAAGAGAAGTTTAAGGGTGACTTGACTATAGTCTATAAGTACCTCCATGGGGAAGAAATACATGGTAATGGACTCTTCAGTCTAGCAGTGAAAGGTATAACACGATCCAATGGCTGGAAATTGAAGCTAGACAAATTTAGGAGTGGAAATAACGTGTATATTTTTAACAGTAAGGATAATTAACCATTGGAACAATTTACCAAGGCTAGTGGTAGATTCTCCATTGCTAGCAATTTTTAAAATCAAGACTGGAAGTGTTTCTAAAAGCTCTGCTCTAGAATTACTGTGGGGAAGTTCTATGGCCTTTGTTATATGGGAGTTCAGACTAGATGGTCACAATGGTTTCTTCTGGCCTTGGAATCTGTGAATCTTGAGCTGACCACTAACTGGGACTTCGGAAGTGTCTGCATGCCAGGACACTGCAGGATTACGGCAGGAGGAGAGGAAGGAAAGTATTGATCAGAAAACATCAAGGGACACAGAGACACAGTGGGAGATGATGAATACATGGCTACTCAGCTATACTTTGAGGCACTCCTGGCACAGAATAAGTATAACACAGGCAGTGGAGGTTCCCTCCAAACAGTCACCTTTTCTCGTTTTGGAGAGACCCAAAAAGAGATTTGAGTACTGTCGTCCACTCTCATTCAATCCTTGGCTTCTCTGCTGAGACTACCAACACAATGTTTGCTTGTTTGTTGAAGACCAAGCCAATTCCTACACAAACATTTGTGATAGATAGATAGAACAACATTTGGTTACTACCCCCCGCTCATACCTCTTTATCATCACCAAGCCATCCAGTCCTATCCTTTCTTCCTCCACTCAAATGTTCATGGCTTAAACTAGTTCTCTAGAAGTACCTTGCTTTTTGCTGATCTTACGCAAGACTGTATATAGTTGTTTTTTGGCACCCCCTTGACATGGTTTGTGTTGCATTATGGATTTTTTTTAAATTTAAGAGCATATCCAGTTTATTGAAAACAAATTGTTCTGTCTTCCTATGAGAAGTTTCATAGCCACTCAGTTCATCCCACATAATGTCGAGGACAGCAGGTTGACTATTATTGGCTGTTACAAACAGATAAAAAGGGAAAGGAAGAAGCAGGGGTGGGGAGAGAATGTGTTAGATGTGCCTACCCAGAATATCACCAGTGACCACAAAGGTAACTTCAGCTAAGAAGTGGTTGGATGAGTGTTTATGTGAACATACCAAGTCAGGGTTGGCTTGAGCTGGTTTCCAGATGTATGGGGATTTCTTCAGTGGCCCTAGTGCAGCACTGAGAACGAGCAGACAGCCTGAACTCATAGCTCTGATGGACATGAATAGCCAAACTCATCTCAAACAGGTGATTAATCCTGAAGCCTAATGATGGCAAATTAAATGTGAGCACTTAACTTTACTGCTTATTTTAGCAGTCTGGATATTCTGACTGGGGATCATCTAATTCCTGGAGACAACAGATAAGCAAGCAGAAAAGCAACTTTACAAAATATATGTAAAGATTGCATTTTAATATTCCCTTCATGCCTGGGCTTTGCAATTACTGGGCGTGGCACACACCAAAAAAGTTACTCTGGCTCTTCTACTTCTTCATGCCAAGAATGTAATTTTATGCTAATTAAAAAGAATAGTGTTTATCCTGAAGCCTCCTCTCAAACAAGTTGGGTCAGGCAGGCTGCATTAATCGCATTGTTATTGGCCATTGTTCCACAGAACCCATGCATCTCACTTCCTTCCTTGTTCCAGCACAAAGAGTAGGGTTTTCACAACTAGCTCCCCTAGTATACAGTGCTGTGAAGGCTAGAAAAAAGGAAGCAAAGCAGATGAATCTATTGAGGTCAGATAGGTACACTGCATATAATTTAAATAGGCATCCTCAGGAGACTGCCAGATGTAAGAGAAATCCCTCTCCTATAAGGGATGTATAGATGCTGCCATCTGCTGGCAGGTTTCTAATTTTTAAACCTTTACCTGTGCAAGGGAAGGTGTATAGGATTAGACAAGTTCAGTGATCAGCAAGGACTAGTCAGGTTTCATTTGCATTTAAAAGGTTCCTGGAAAAGTTAGGTTTGGCAAAATGCTGATGTATGAGCACTGGGGGGTGGGGGTGACTGAACAGACAATGAATTCTTCTAGTAATGTCTCTAAAGTCTATCACTATAAGGCATGTTTTCCAGTCCTTCAATCATTTTCATGGCAGGTGAAATTCAATGTTGATAAATGCAAAGTAATGCACTTTGGAATACATAATCCCAACTCTACATATAAAATGATGGGATCGAAATTAGCTGTTAGCACTCAAGAAAGATCTTGGATCGTGGATAATTCTCTGAAAACATCTGCTCAGTGTGCAGCAGCAGTCAAAAAAGCAAACAATGTTGGGAATCATTAAGAAGGGGATAGATAATAAGACAGAAAATATATTGCTTCTATATAAATCCATGGTACGCCCACATGTTGATGTTGTTGCCCAAACTCAAAAAAGTTATATTGGAATTGGAAAAGCTTCAGAAAAGGGCAACAAAAAATGATTAAGGGTGTGGAACAGCTTCCGTATGAGGAGAGATTAATAAGATTGGGACTTTTCATCTTGGAAAAGAGACTATGACTAAATTGGGGGGATATGATAGAGGTCTGTAAAATCATGACTGGTGTGGGGAAAGTAAATAAGTGTTATTTACTTCTCATAACACAACAACTAGGGGTCACCAAATGAAATTAATAGGCGGCAGTTTTAAAACAAATAAAAGGAAGTATTTCTTCACACAACGCACAGTCAACCTTTGGTACTCCTTGCCAGAAGCTGTTGTGAAGGCCAAGACTATAAAAGGATTAAAAAAAGAACTAGATAAAGTCATAGAGGTCCATCAGTAGATATCAGCCAGGATGGGCAGGGATGGTGTCCTTAGCCTCTGTTTGCCAGAAGCTGGGAATGGGCGACAGGGGATGGATCATTTGATGATGACCTGTACTGTTCATTCCCTCTGGGGCATTGACCACTGTCAGAAGACAGGATACTGAGCTAGATGGACCTTTGGTCTGACCTAGCATGGCCGTTCTTATGTTCTCTTCTCATGGCTTTTCTGTGAATTCTCTCCAGCATCCCTTTTGAAGTTCAGGCAGCAGATTCACAGCTTCCCAGAATAGAGGCTCCCATCCTGTAAGTGTAGCCTACATTCTTCTTCCTAGATGTATGACTTTACATTTAGCTGTTTTAAAACATATTGATTGCCTGCACTCTGTTTACTAAGTGATCCAGGTTTCTCTGTATCAGTGACCTCTCCTCTTACTTCTCCCCCCGGCCCCCAGCCGCTTTGTGCTAATTTTAAACCCATTTAATGTGGGCCAGGTTGCTTTTGTGTTGTTCTAGTTTCTGTAATGTGGTATCAAGTCAAATGCCTTACAGAAGTGTAAGTATATTACATCAACATTATCACCTTTGTCAACCAATCTTGTAATCTCATCAAAAAAGATAGTTTGAAAAAATCTGTTGTATATAAACCCATGGGTTTGATTATATTAATCAAGCCCTATGTAAGCCATTCCATCATTTTGTCTGATATCAACGACAGGCTAAAGGCCAACTGCTGTAGTAATCACATTTACTCTTTTTAAATATTGTCCTCTAGAATTTCCCAGTGTCCAAAGACTTTTTGAAAAGTCAAGAGAGCTTTCCAGCTAGTTTTTTTTACAACTCTTGGATCCAGGTTATCTGGACCCAGATTTTAAAATGTCCGACTTTAATAGCTGCTGTCAACATCCTCCTGAGTTACCATCATCTTCCTCTACTGAAATCAGCTACAGGAACACAAACTTAATAGTTACTGAAGGGGCCTTCCCTCTTGGAGAGAGAGATTTTTAGCTTTAGGGAACTGTATAAATTCATTAGTAAAGAAGCCTAGATTTAGCACTAGTATCTTGTGGCAAAGGATAGTGGAATTATTCTGCAGTTAAGGGGTAAAGCCTACATTTGGTTAATATTTGTTAACAGATTTGGTGTCCATAATATACAGAAGTGCCCAGAAACAGTGCTGATGGGCAGGATTTTAAGTGACATACTGTAAAAATAACTATGAAGCAAATGTGGTTGGGGCAACGCTTGTATTAACTAATAGGTAACATCTAAATGTCACAACGCCTAGACAGAGTAAGGGAACTCAGTTTAATATACCAGGGATTCCTTCATAATTAAGGCTACATTTTAGTCATAGGTATTTTTAGTAAACGTCATGGACAGGTGATGGCCCATGACCTGACCATAACTTTTACTATACACCCCTGACTAAAACTTGAGGCGGGAAGGCAGGTTCCCTACCTCTGCTCTGCCCCAAGCCCCGGTTCTGTAGCTCCCATTGGCTGGGAACCACAAGGCAATGGGAGCTACATGGGCAGTGCCTGCAGGTGGAGGCAGCACATGGAGCTAGGAGCTGAGGGAAGGGAGTTCCTGTCACCCTTCAGGGGAGCCCCCCCCCCCCAAGGTAAGCACCGCCCTGCACCCTAATTCCGAATCCTGAGCCCACCCCACCCAAACTCCTGCTGCTGGAGGGCCCCAAAGTTCCCCAGCGGCTGCCCGAGCTGCTCAGGTGGATCCCAGGCCAGCCGCACGGGCTGCTGCAGAAGTCACGGAATCCGTGAACTCCATGACCTCCGTGACAAACATGGAACCTTATTCATAATAAATGGGGAACTGAGTGATATACTGAGGTATAATTTAAAAAAAAAACGGTTCTTTATAGTCATTTGCAAGGTTGGCATCCCATGGAAAATGAAGTGAAAATGCAATCAATAAGAATAGCACAAATGAAAAAAGAAAATTTTATTTCTCAGTGTTTCTTCACTGTCAATACTGTCCTTTTTGATACAACACATTGCAAAAAAATCTCTGCTTTTTCCATTTCAAACAACTACAATATTTACAGGCTGTTTTCAATAACACACACGCAGACACATACACGCTTACAGACACACGCAAATACATGTATCCCTATCCCTGGCAAGATATCTATATGCTGGTAGAGGCAAGGTGTATTTTTCATAGCCCATTCAAAACTCAACCCACTCTCCCTATCTATGTTTTATTCCCCTCCTCCATCAATTTTCTAATCAGCGGCTCATTGTCAGGCCTACTTAGGGTCCTTATGGAACAAGTTAACATTAAGCTATATGATGTCTGTCTATCAAAGTCATGAAATGATTGAATTTACCAGAGGTTATATATTCAAACTGTACACCAGAAATTATTAGATTGCTTGTATTCAAATGTTTGTGACTGAGTGATGTACA
The DNA here is from genome assembly GCF_965140235.1 of Caretta caretta. Classification (NCBI taxonomy): domain Eukaryota; kingdom Metazoa; phylum Chordata; order Testudines; family Cheloniidae; genus Caretta; species Caretta caretta. The sequence goes on along the minus strand of NC_134211.1, from coordinate 64,885,037 downwards.
TATACTCCTGAAGTCTTTTGGAGCAGCCATCTTAAATCATTTTTTCTTGGAAATATAAATATACAACACTGGGGTGAAATAAGTCATGTACTGTAGTTCCCACCAAGGTGTTATGTAACCACTGTTTTATTAAGGCACATAAATACAACTAAATTTCTTACACTGTCTAGCTTCACTGCGTGAACTACATCATGCTATCATGTACTGAGTAATGCCAGACAACAAGAAGAGTTGAAGCCTATATAATAGGTATAAAAGCCCCTTAATAAAATTAGCTACATAAAACCTATGGTGGTTTAACCAGATGTCCAATATGAGTTACTTATATATTTTAATTATTCATTATAAGAAATCCAAGCTGTTCTACTCTAGTTTGTGGAAGGAGAGTCCATTCTCTATTAATAAAGGTCTTCAAAAAGGTGTAAGTTATGTATCTAAAACACTGGGTCATTTAGTCTCTTGGGTCTGGTATCAGTGAAGTGATTCCCAGTTGGATATTTATTATTATTATTCCCCAAGGCAAAACTTTTAGGGCATCTGCCACAGCATATCTATTCTGAATTTTCAGTTCATTACGCACCTAGGGTCTGCCCTCAAAGATCACCATCTGACAGAAAGCAGGATGGGATAGAGGAAGGACTGGAGATGAACTGCAAAGAGCTAATATGAAAATTGAGTCAAGGTCAGAAATGTGCAAGTGCCCCACTAAACAGGATATAGGGCCATTCAACTATTTACCTTTTTAAAAAATCCTTCTCCCCCAACCTCACTGTGAAATCCTCTGGCACTTCCTGGTTTGCAAGAGAGATCCCAAAATTAATCCATCACTCTATGACATCACAGATACCATGAGTTGCATAGAAATTCAGGTAACAGTGGTGGTCAAATGCATGCTGGGATATCATTAGCAAAACCAGGAAGTATCAAAAGATTTCACAGGTAGCTAGTGTGGGAGAGAGGGAATTCAAGAATTTAAGTTGTGTTTTGCTGCTGAATGCCCCTGCAATCTGCTTAGTACAAACATTCAGTGTATTTCTGTACTTGAATATTCATTTTAGCTCAGCGGTAAGCCCTTAATGTATGTATCTATAGATACCGCCTTCAGAAACATCTACTTACAGAAACAAAGTAGATGTGGATCATATTCCCAGAGGCTACAAAGCTAGTCTTAACTGGAATGTCAATACAGCAAAATACCAGCAACACACAATGCTGCCAGAGGATAAGAGTGAAACCCTGCCACCATCTTTCTACATGGCTGAAGTTTCCATGTTGGACTGAGAAAGTTTAAGAACTCCATTCTACAGCCATGACATACTAGTCTGGTAGGACAACAATATGAGAATATTCAGGGCTTCCACTGTCCCCCCAAAATTCTTATGCATCAGTATTAACTCTTAATTGATTACACCACCACAAAAAAGAAAGCATAGCAATAAATTTAAAATAAATCTTGTTGAAGCATGGGCTGACCTAACATATTCGGAGTTAGCAGAATTTGGATAAGTTTTGTCCATTTAATCGTGAAATCAAGAGCCCACTAATTTAGTAGACAATCCAATATAAAATAATTTAGGTAATTTAAGGACTTTATAACCAAGTAACTGAAATATTGGAAGGTGAAAAAGCTAATTTTTAAAAGCCATATGGAAGGGTAAAATTGCAATTAGCTAATTTTCAGTGAGCATATCTGAAATCAGTTAATAGTAATTTATTAGGATTTACAAGCAGTTTTGGTGTTGGTGAAATACAGCTATCTGAATGACTTCACACAGACTTACTAATAATGCTTTCAGGAGAAGCTATTAACCTGTTAACTAACCAAGTTACAATCGGTCTTCAAATGTCAACACAGTGGAAGCCTTAAGATTAAAAATATAGATCCACAAGTCATATTTACTGTTTAAGACATGCCTTGGTTCTTCTAAATTTTACCATTTAACTTTGAAGAATAAAGTGTTACTGTAGTAGTATTTTTATATATCCTCAAAGCATATTATTAGGAATGGACTTGTTGCTAGGAGAAATTCATTATCTTTCCCAAAAGAGAGTAACAGAGATTGCACATAAAAACCATATTTGAAGAGGTGCTTCATCCAAGTTGTGATTTTTTTAAAATGGGGTATATGTATTTACTTTGCTTTTTAAGCATCTGATTCTCTCAAAGCATCAGAACAGTGAAGACCCTTGTATTAATACCAAAATTAGGGTCTATCCCCAGAGAGGATTCTCATTTGTTAGTCTTTGTGAAACCATATTCCAGCTGATAAAGGAAATGGATCTTTTAATTGTCAGCAGAGAAAGGGCATAAAAGTACAAACCTTCATTAAAAATGGCTTCAACTCTAACAGAAATTTTCTTCACTCATGACAGCAAAGCTACAAAACTGCCTATCAAGTCAGCTACTTCACTATGTTTTCAGATAACTAGGAGATAAATTTAACCACACTATCGTGCACATTTGGTAAGGTGTTTCAACCAGACAAATGATTTCCAAGGTGGCAGATTCTGAACTGTGCATTTATGCAAAGATTAAATACTGCATATGTATAAACTGCACAGTAATATGGAATTGTAAAATGCACAGTACATAAAGTGTACACGCTTTGCATCGTATACAACATAAGCAAAGCCCGACAACAGGGCACTAGGAATTGGGTTCATAACTGACCAGACACTAGGCATAGAAGAGACTACTTTTTCATCGCTAAAAGCTTGATAGTAACTTGAGTCAGCATATCAACACTGCTTTGCAGGAGGCATTTGCTTCCTACATGTTCCTTACCCCTTGTAGGTTTACTCTTATATAAGTATATAATGGACTAGATTTCAGTGCTTACAGAGAAATAATTGCAACACATCCCCTGCAATCTGCTAAAACTCTCCCCCAGTTATACTACCTCGGAAGAAGAGGTAATGATGGGGGAGAGAAGATGGCTGCTCTCAAAAGCTAGGACTGCGTGAAGTTCTCTGCAGAACTGACCATAATTCCAGATCAGAGACAGGAAACAATCACAACATGGATTAAGAGAATCAAGTTAGAGGAGCTGCAACTTAAATCTAAACTGCCGTTTTCTCCTCACACCTCCATAGTAAATTTGAGTTTTACTTGTTTCCCTGAATACACACATTTTAAAAAACACAATAAAACCTAGGATATGTAACACATGAATAACTGAACTTCACAGTTATAAATACTCAAATTACAGTTACATAGAATATATAATCATTGAAAATAAAATTCAAGTCATAGAAAAGAATGAAGACTAGAGGGAAAGGAAAGGTGAGATGGTAAAAACGATACAACAGTTTAGGGCTGTGCCTCCTCCATAAGTCCTTTAAAAAAACCAAAAAACAAACGAAAAAAAAACAACCAACCAAACCCCAGTTGTTTAACTGTACTGAATCTGAAAACCTTCAAGGTCGCAGAAAATAGACATGGACCATGGACTAAGATTCACCCCTACCTCCCTCAAAAATCAAGTGCCTCTTCCAGAGAAGAGCCATCAGTATAACTGAGTTAGCTCCAGGTGTAAAGGAGCAGAGAAGCCAGGACTATCTAAGAAAGACAAAGGATGCAAATTAGTGCATTGAGACCCACTTTAAAGCTGAATATGTTGTACAGATGATTGATGCACCACCACCAAAATAGCTTTTGATATAGTTATGGGGATATTCAGGTACATTACTAGATATTTGGTATTTTGCCATTTATTGTGAAAAGGATGCAATGCAATGATATGAAATACAGACTACTGAACCAAACAGAATCCATGGCACAGCTCTTACTGTCAACATGTATATGGAGAGGGAGGGGATTAATCCCAAAGGCAATTTAAATAATGATATTTTATTTATATATAAATAAATGTTCTGAGCAATCTCAGATATTTTAGTGCATTGCTGTAAAAAAATTAGTGCAGTTCTCTCATTAAAGATTTTAGCTCACAAGGAAGAAGATAATCTATACGTCTATACGTCTGCTCAGTCTCTCGCCATACATAAAACCTCTATATGGCTTTACGCTGAACCAAAGGTTTGTATGCTAGTCAGTTTCTTTAAATAAGGTGAATGGACGCCACATGCTCCGTTACAAAACATGGCAATTTTTGGCAAAGCAATTAGAAAAATATGAGGGGCTCCTATTTTAGAACTGAAGTTTGTTGATTTAAAGCAATACACAATGCATAAAACAAAGTTTCAAAACAAAAATGATGTCTCAACAAATCTTTACCCTTCATGCAAATGTTTCCTCAGCAGCTAACAACTTTAAAAAATCCAGCTCTTACACTTCTTTATTTTGGGGAAGGGCCTTCTACAAGCCCCCTGTTTTCAGGTCCTGTCCTATAACTGGACTAAAGTTTCATGCCCTGGGAGCATCCTCTCCTGACCCCTCCTCTCTTCTGAATCTTTGGAGGAGGGGAAGTTTAATTATCAGTGTGGCTCACACTTCAGCCCCAAGTTCTAGGACTCCAGTTTCAACCACAGCAACATATTTGTCTTCAATCTGGACCAGCAGGATGGTTTTATCTATGTGGGACCTACTCCCTGGATCTCTGCTGCAAGGCACCCAGCGGTGAATCACCTGGAGAAGGCAATCATAACAATATGAAAGGTTAGTTCCACACGGATTACTGCCATTTCATGGTGTTGATTTATAATTCTGTACTATAACAGGGCAGAGGCAAAAGTACTGAAAATGTCATACAATCTAACCACACATTTTTCAATGCTAACATATCCATAGATATATTATTCTTGTAATACTTCCTCAAAATCTGCTATAATCTCTTTATGCCAGTAAGGAAAGCCTGGAAATACACTAAATAACTAGAGAAATGCTGTCTGGCACACAAAATCCAATGTAAGGATGACGTATTTTGAGGGAAGGGGCCTATAAAAGATGTAAGACTTTACTTTTCTGTGCTCTGCAGAATCTTAGGTTTTCTTTTTGGTTTTCCTACAACTATAGAGCTTTCTAGTCCTCTAGATACAAAAGATGAAGACAGTCTTCCTACTGCATATTACCGCACCCCTGTGTTTTTGCATCTATAGCAGTAAAGAATGAAAACTCAAGAGGCTTACTTTCTGTCATTCATCTCAGTGGGGTGTTAAAAGAATACTTAAGTCTGTTTAAAAACACACTCATCAAGCTTAAACTATTACATATAAATAAAGAATAGCTGGGGTTGGATTTCAGCAATAGAAATCAAGTTAATCCCAACCAGACCCCATGTAACCACTGCAAACTCAGTGAAGAGCTGGGCGGTGGGGGAAGACAAGGAGGAACTTGGATATGAGGCTCCACTGACAGTGAAAATAAAGAGTCCCAAATTATTTCGGTGCACTGCAGTGAACAAACTGCAATTTAGGTTACAGTGATGCTCTAAATGCTTAGACCAATGAGACGTGAAATATTATACTCCTCCCCAAAAAGAGACTTTCAGAAACACTGGTTTGTTCTCTACCTCTACAAATTATTCACAAAAGATACTACAGAAAGGAACAGGATTTCAGAAGCACTGTTATTTGCTGTCTGTGTAGGAGCTTTGATAAACTGCATTTCTTCAACAAAGAAAATCTGTGCTATTTTGGTATACATTTAACAAACTTTCACAAAGCAGGGTACTGTATTGTATTTAATAGCAAAGCAGAAGCACCACTTAGGAAAGAAGCAGGATGCACATAATGTTGAGAAATTTGAGACGAGTTCAGTTCAGTCACCTTTAAAAGCATAATTAAAAAAAATATATATAATTGAAGGGGCCAACAAAAACCCCTCACTGATCACAGGAGAATTAATACATACTTTCTGAAAGCCAATGTACAGAACATCTCAAACAAAACCCAAGTAATTTCTACACTTTTTTGGAAAAACAGCTTACAAACCAGGTACAGAAGACACACACAGATCTTAGAGCAGAGGTCCCGAACCCTTGTGGGAGCTCTGGTCCTACCCATCTCATGTCCCATCATGCAGTTTTCAAAAACAGATTCTGTCCATTCTCTCTTGAGTCTTCTCTCTCCCCTCCCCACCTTCTCCCCTTTCTTTTTGTTCATTTTTGCTCTGGTTCACTGCTTCTCTCTCTAGTTATTCCCTCTGAAAGCTATTCTCTTTCCCCTGGTTACTCAACAGAAAGCTATGCACTACTTGGTGTGGGGGTGTGCCTATTAGTTGCTCAGTGGTCCAAGACACATGCTCCTGTAGCTGAGCTGGGTGTTTTGAGAGCAGACAGTGCCTTTGGCGAGTAAGCTTTTTCTTGTGTCCCAGTGTGCATGAGCATCTCCTTTGCTAAGTTGCATTAAAAGACTGCAAAAGGAGCAGGAAGGGAAGTGAGTTTCAAGTGAGCTTTACCAACAGCAGCAAGTTTGTTATAGAGAGAGTTGAAGTAGATCCAATGTCATGAAGCTTTTACCACACAACTCCTTCTATGCATACTCCTGGAGGGAGTGCCCTCCCTCTTCCCCAAGCTTAAAAGACACCATCCTAGAGAAAAACCGCTAGCACTATGTTCCAGAAAGGAAGTAATGCTCCAGAATTATTGAACAGAACTATTCACACAAATAAACATTTAGATCAGCAGCTTATTCTAATCTTCAAACTCTCTCTTTTTAACCTTCCTCTCTTTCCTTATCATCGTCAAACAGTGTAGATGCTGGCATCCTGTGACAAGCAAGGCCAGTTAACGAATTCCTTGGAAGCAATTCCCAAGTGATGCTGGCCAACTGCCAAGGAGTATTCAGAATGATATGCATTATCACTAGGATATTCCTTATCTGCAATGGCTAACAAAGTAAGTTCCAAAACTAGAAGGCACAGTATTAACAACCTAGACCCTTAGTTTGCTTATTATGTCCTATATACAATACCACTAACAGCTGCTGTATTAAGTCAAGTTTACAACTAAGATTTAATGCACATGAGCCATAAGAGTGGACTGCCAATGGCAATACAAATTCAGTCACGGACAAGGGGAATTTATTTCCGTGTTCTTCATTCACACACTTAAAAATCCAGTTAGACTCTAGCTGTTCATGGAAGCCAACACTTCTAAGCATAAGACACTAATAGTGGTTAGAACAGAGCACTGGGTGTCAAGATATTCAAGTTCGTTTCCCTGCTGCCACTGTCTGGCCTTGAACAAGTTGTAACTACTCTGCACTTCTCTTCCTTCTCTCTCTTCCCCAATAGGTACAATAGGCATAAGTTTTTACCATCTTCTTAAAACACTTTGAGAGCCTTTGTTGAAAGGTGCTAAAAGGAAAAAGTATGTTGCATTTTTGGCTGCCAATTGAAAGACTGGTTTTTTCCTTCGGGACAAAATTTCCCATATGACAATCCCTACAAGAAAGTTTAGGATGCTTTAAAAAGTCTCCTTAGGCTTCTCAGGGGTGATTGAAAAGAACTGGGGTGGGGTGGATCAAAGATTTTAAAAAATCTCAATACCCAGCCTCCCTGGAATAGCTTCCTGGATGCTTGGGTGGAGTGGAGTGTTATTTGCAGGCTGCAAACACAACCAGTTTATTTTCTAATGCATACCACTGAATGCCTAAGTGGGAAGTCTGAACTGCTAAAGCATTAGAAAGTCCTTGTTCCCAATGCCAGACAATACATGCACACATCATTTTAGAGTAGTGTGTCTTCCCTGGTAGTTCTTATGCCTTTCATATTTAAGGGCATTCTGACTTATTTGCTTGTATCATTCAGCTCTGAATATTATAGTGATCTTGAAGAACACCTCTCTTGGGGCCGAGCACTGATCCAGGAGTGACTAACTGTGTATAAGTAAAATGATGAGATTTCTGAAAGGTAGAGCTGCAGTTTTCTAGAAAGGAAACTATTTCAGTACTTACTAATCCTCTCCACTAGATGCAGTGAAAGGTGAAGTTGCAGCTATAACAGCGGAGGAGGAGAAGAGGGATTACAATTAATAGGCCGCTGGAAAACTGAGTTAGACTAGATCTTTGTTTTCAGTTGAATCTCAGAACTTCCTTTTTATATACAGAAATAAACTGGAGACCTAATTGTGTTATCTCACTACATAATTGACTCAACCCTATCTGCATTATAGTGATTTGATTTAAAGCCAAAATACCATTAACTAAGCAATTCCTGCAATATTAAGGCTGGCTGGTAAATTCATCTTTTGCATACTCTCAGGAGTTCATAATTTTAGGAAAGGAAAACTGAAGGCCGGGTGAATAGTACAGTAATTTAAATGCAATCCACATAAAGGGTTTTGTTTATGTTTGTTTGTTGTCTTTTGCATAGGGCTGTTGATTAATCACAGTTAACTCATGCGATTAACAAAAAAATTAATTGTGATGAAAAAAATTAATCAGTTTTAATTGTACTATTAAAAAGTAGAATACCAACTGAAATTTATTAAATATTTTGGATGTTTTTCTACATTTTCATAAATATTGTGTTGTAATTGAAATCAAAGTGCATATTATTTTTACTACAAATATTTGCACAGTGAAAATGATAAAAGAAATAATATTTTTCAATTCACCTCATATAAGTATTGTCGTGCAGTCTTCGTTGTGAAAGTGCAATTTACAAATGTAGATTTCTTTCCTTACATAACTGCACTCAAATCAAAACAATGTAAAACTTCAGAGCCTACAAAGTCCACCCATCCTACTTCTTGTTCAGCTAATCGCTAAGACAAACAAGTTTATTTACATTTACAGGAGACAATGCTGCCGCTTCTTGTTCACAACGTCACCAGAAAGTGAGAACAGGCATTTGCGTGGCACTTTTGTAGCCGGCATTGCAAAGTAATTACGTGCCAGATACGATAAACATTCGTAGGCACCTTCATGCTTCAGCCACCTTCTCCAGAGGACATGCTTCCATGCTGATGGCACTCGTTAAAAAAAAATGTGTTAATTAAATTTGTGACTGAACTCCTTGGGGAAGAATTGTATGTCCCCTGCTCTGTTTTACCCACATTCTGCCATATATTTCACATTATAGCAGTCTTGGATGATGACCCAGCACATGCTGTTCATCATTTTAAGAGCACTTTCACAGCAGATTTCACAGAATGCAAAGAAGGTTACCAATGTGAGATTTCTAAAGATAGTTACAGCAGTCGACCCAAGGTTTAAGAATCTGAACTGCCTTCCAAAACCTTAGAGGGACAAGGTGTGGAGCATGCTTTCAGAAGTCTTAAAAGAGCAACACTCCGATGTGGAAACTACAGAACCTGAACCACCAAAAAAGAAAATCAACCTTCTGCTGGTGGCATCTGACTCAGATAATGAAAATGAACATGTGTTGGTCCGCACTGCTATGGATTGTTATCAAGCAGAACCAGTCATCAGCATGGATGCATGTCCACTGGAATGGTGGTTGATGCATGAAGGGACATATGACTCTTTAGCTCATCTGGCACATGAATATCTTGCAATGCCGGCTACAACAGTACAATGAGAACACTGGTTCTCACTTTCAGGTGACATTGTAAACATGAAGCCGGCAGCATTATCTCCTGCAAATGTAAACAAACTTATTTGTCTGAACAAGAAGTAGGACTGAGTGGACTTGCAAGCTCTAAAAATGTTACATTGTTTTATTTTTGAATGCAGGGTTTTTTGTACATAATTCTAAATTTGTAAGTTCAACTTTCATGAGAAAGATTGCACTACAGTACTTGTATTAGGTGAATTGAAAAATACTATTTCTTTTGTTTTTTTACAGCACAAATTTGTAATAAAAATAAATATAAAGTGAGCACTGTACACTTTGTATTCTGTGTTGTAATTGAAATCAATATATTTGAAAATGTAGAAAACATCCAAAAATATTTAAATAAATGGTATTCTATTATTAACAGTGTGATTAATCATGCGATTAATTTTTTTAATCACTTAAACAGCCCTACTTTTGCACTAAAGACTCTATCTTGCACCTTTTGGATTGGTTTCAGAAATTTCATGCAGTTCAAGTGAGGACCTAGGCTCCTTCTTCCATACAGGTAGTAACTCAAAAGAACATCTGCTCCACCAGCATATGATCAAATATGCCTTTTGAATGGTGGCTGCACAGTGTTTCAGACTGACCTTTAACAAAGTTGACTCCCCATCCCCCTTTCACAAAATCAGCTTCCAAGTGAAACTTACATGGCCTTCCATGCCTTCCTGAGGACTCCAGTCTTTCCAGCTATTTCTTCCAGCTTTTAGCCGTATCACCTCATCTGGCCACTGCAGCTCCTTCCTTTTAGACATGTTGATCCCTTCCAGTACTTGGCTGGGATCCATTATCTAAAATGAAAAGTAGAAATTGATTTTACACTATTATAGGCCCACCAATTAATGGTTAATAGTGAAACTGTAACTGTTCCCTTAGATGCTACTCATAAAAATGTTGCTCTTTAAAGGACTGATCTTGCACCCACTAGAGTCAATGGCAAAGCTTCAGTGGATTTCAGTAGTGCAGATTCAAGCCCTAAGTTAGCTAAGAGCTGCACTTTAAAAAACTTGAGTGGCACAGGCCTTCAGATTTGGGAAGGCTCAGAGGATTTATCACCAGGCAAAAGAACTAAGTTCCATTTAGGATGCTCAGCAGAGACCAGCCAGTGTTTTGAAATTAACAGGCTTCCTGCACCTGGAAGAGATCAGCAGGAAAGCATTGTGGAAAACCTCCCTCAAGTTGTGAACAAGCAGGGAGCTGCTTAGATACCCACCATCACACTAAGAGTTTACAGAAGGGACATGGAAGAAATATTATTGGGAAAAAACAGTTTTAAAAGAAGGGCACTGAATGTTAGCAGATCTTAGCTGTATTTTACTTAGCTCACCCCTGCCAGCATACAAAAGCTACAAAACTGAGGCCTGCCAAATTTATTCGCAATTGTCCGTGGTTACTGAATGACTACGACCAAGACAGGCTTCAGTATGGCATTAAGTTGTGTCACCATGTGAAGCAAGCTGGATACGACCTTTGTGGTACTGGGGACTACTTCTTCATTTATTCTAGCAACACTCTATTGTAAGCATATACTAGGGTTTATTGAAAGCCACATGAGCTAGAGCTTGTGTTTAGCTTCCAGATTTCAACAAAACCACCAAGGTTTCCCCAGACAACTTAAATCAATGGTGAACTGGCACATGCGCAAAGACTTTGTTCAATTCTTTGTTATTGCCACATACAATGAAAAGGAAACTGACAATATTTTTACAGTGACTACTATAGAAAATTTTCTTAGTTTGCAAATCAAAAAATACAAACTGCCAGCACTGCTGAGGAAGCTGTTCTGGCTTTCATATTACAACCAGTAAATAAAGATACCGCAAGCAAAACTAAGCTTATAATTTTGTTGTTAATGTATGAAGCAGAACAGAATCTAGCCCTCTCACAGCTCTGTGCTAAAATAAAACATGTCTGTAATGTGCGTAGATATTGCTCAGTATTCCAGTAGGCCACTTGTTCAGCAAAATAAAGATGAACCTTTCTAGTCATAACTGCACTTCTGTTCTGCACTGAGAAACTCAAGGACGAGTGTGTGGATAGAAGACAGGGTTAGTGTTCTTTAGTTGCTACAAGGTGTAAAATAATAAAAATGAGAGGAAAAAATAAGGGCTAAAAATGTGTAGATTAAACATGTTCTTCTGGCTGATTCACCTGGATTCTGTAAATAACTTCATCCCTTTTGGCTTGCATATGGTTTGCAGGGCTTGCATTACCACCTGACTGTGCATCAGTTACGTTATTCCCTCCTTCTGTTCCTAGGAAACCCACAAGGGCATGTTGTTTACAGGCTGGGATGCTTTGGCTGGAGCTGCTGGAAGAGGGTAGGCCATGCTGCATGATGACAACGCCAGTCTGGCTAGTGGGTTCCATTTGGTTCACCATGGATAGGCGAGACTGGATGGAGGATGGGAGGTTACGAAGGGATATCTGACTGGTGGAAGAGCGTCGGCAAGGCACAAAGCCTGTAGTGGATGTGCGAAGTGATGAATGACGACTGCTGTAGCAATAAGATGAATGGCTGGCTACCGAGGCACGAGCAGGGGAATGTCTGACAAGGCTTGACTGCACAGAATGGGAGCTGTGACTGGTGCCTAACAAAAAAACAAAAACGGAATCAGGAGAGTTGATAGTTTTAATACATGCCTCCCACATATTTTAGACTTTACACACTTACAAAAGTGTTTTGGCACCTTGATACAAAATTGATGAGCATATCAGAAATGCCTGGAATACTTCAGAGGCAAGATGTCCTTTCAACAATGAAATATTTGAATATGTTCAATTAATCTTAACTGGTTTAAGAAACTGATATTACATTGCTAGGAGAATAGATGCAACAGTGTAAGTGTCCTTGATAAGTATGAACCCAGCTCTTATTGCATTAATGAAGTATTTCGTTAATGCTGAAGAGTTTAGTTTCTCATTCTATGTTGTCTAATTCTGCCAGTAACATTTGCAGTGTTTCATAACCACCAAATATTCTTAGTCAAACATGTGGCTTGACTGGACTCCTAAGTGTGCATCAAAAAGTTTAGTTACTATTGCTGCTATTTTAACTAGTTCTGAAATGTTTAATTAGATTTGAAGTTGGCAAAGAAAAACCATGAGAATTTTAGCTCTTAGTGTTATTTAATGCATATTAATTAATGCTCCTCTCTGGTGCCAGACAGTTGTAGATACCCCATCACAATTATGGACCTTATAATGCTATACGGTATGATAAGATTCAGAAGCTGGTACTAATCTGTAAAATAGTTCTGTTTTTCTTGAAAGGCAAATGAAAGCAACTATACCTCAGGAAACACATATGCTCAATTACCTCCAGTTCCTCACTAGATCACTAATGGCGCTCCTTAGGTACTGTTTAACTGAAACCCTGCAGCAACAGACAATTTACTCCACAGTAGCAGTAAGGTTGTAGTAGCATAAAAGACAGATAGTCACATTTATAAAACACTTGTTATGAGTTTGGTATTTGTGAACACAAGGGAACAGAAGAACTGGTGCAGGTTAGCCATCCTGTAGAGAGGTGCTAAGAAAGGCTATCCCACTCAACTCTGGTCAGCATCTCAATCCTGATCTGCAATCCTCAAACCATTCCAGTAGCAGTCCAGAAACCTGCCATTGTGCTAAACTGCATTGAGATTTTGCGATATGAATCCATTTCCATTGGGAATTAAGATTACAGAATCAAAATTAATTTTGTGCTTGTAGCCCAGCCCTGATCTACAGTGGTGAAAGGCTAGCTGGTATTTATGTACAGTTCCAATATTTTATATAATATACACTTTAGGTTAGTTTTACCTAGTGTTGAGGGGTGAGAAGTGACAGGAGGGTGGAGTCCCACGCCAGGGCCCTGCCCTGTAATTAAATTCCCTCCTCCTTGTGACATGCTGCTTTGCGACTCATTGGCAGCTGCATTGTTACTTGTGCAGGAAGCCCCACCTCCAGCATCTGAATCTTCAATGTTTCCACCACTGTTGCAGCCAGCACCACAACCTTTCCTTAATCTGAGAACAGAATGAGAATCAATTGTATTAGTGAACAGAAAAAAGTGACCAGACATCAGTTTCAACTATATTGCTTTTTCTTCTGTACTATGCTTTCCCCAACTTGTAGGCTGCTCTCTGAGACAGCACTAAAAATATTTTCCTGACAAACATATAAGTGATACTTACTTTTATTTATGTAGTATCAACTGTTTACAAATGTGACTTGGATAATTCATTGGTAATACTTTTAATAACAAATACTAGAATTTATTGCTCTTCTATTTTGTGGTCATATTAGCATCAGAGTTTATGCTGTTCTGTCTATAATGGCTGTCATTTATCTCTAATTTCAGGCTTTTCCTCATACTTTTTCTCTCTTTATGTTTAAAATGAGCAGGAAAGAACTGTTAGCTCTTTTCATCTGTTTCTTTTCTTATCGCTTTAGCAATGGATTTCAGTTATGACATACTTTAGTGACTATGATGTGCTAGGGTTATTTGAGATTTTTATACTGCCCAAGCCAGCATTTGAACATTTAGGTGGGTTAATCCATTTGTTAGCTGGAGCCTGTAAGCTTTTATTTTTACAATGTTGTTTGGAGGGCTACACTTCATTTAGCCTCACTAAAGAAAGCACATTTACTCATCCTCCAGTCCCTAGTACTACTATTGTTCTTCTGTTCTCAGATACATTTCCCAGTCTCTTTGCTTCTTGATCTAGGATTTTGAAGTATAATTAGCTTAGGTCTAATGCTTTGTTATGGTACTGTGACAGGTTTTTCTAGCAATATGCTGGAGAAGTGGTTTGGGGTGAAGAAGAGATATGTAACAGCTTGCAGTAAATACACCACACAATGTTGAGGAAACAGCCAATTTCTACTTATATACTATAGGTGTACAGCATGGTTATACCTACATTTAGTCAAATACTCGTGTAGTACTAACATTTAGAATGGTATGTTGCTTACATATTCAAAGTGCTGTACAAAATCATCAATCTTGAAAGTATTAATGCCTTGCATAATTTTACTCATGAGAGAGTCCCAGTTACTTCAGTGGGACTACTCACATATTTAAGCATATTTAAGACCTGCATGAATCTTCCCCACACCTTTGTGAGGTAGATTATTATACTCCTCTTATGGACAGAATAAACTGAGGCATTGAAAAGTGACACACAAACCCCACAGCAGGTCACTGGCACAGCTAAGATCCCATCTCAAGACATAATGTTTCCACCTAGAATTATTTTTATGAGTTGTTAAAACTGGACACGATATTCTAATTGGCAAAATGCTTGGGATGTTGTCCACGTGGCCTGCTGAACAACACTCTTGCCATAGTAGGGCCATGTGTTGCAATTGTGACTGAAGGGAAAAATACTGAGAGGCAGCCACACTTCTGTGAATTCCATAAATTATGCTCTGCTAAGATGTACTAACATCTTAGCATTGACAGTGATGTTACTGAATAGCTGAGTGCTCTTAAGAACTCATTTCCACAGCTCACCTGTGCCATGTGGACACTATGAAGTTTCTTATATTTCCCAAACTGATAGCACCCCCAAGAAACTCCTTGAGCTGATCATGGCTATCTGAATAGGAAGTAGTCAAAGGTGAGACGTAGATTGGGTATCCAATGGGCTGGTCACAGGAAGAATTGATCATATTCCTCAAAGCCTGCTTTGCATTTTGGATGCTCCCTCTTTCTGGGTTACGGTTACGCAGGAAGACAAGTTCCTGTTGCTGCCCTGCCCAGAGGCCACGTACACACTCCTTATTTACCTGCAAAAGAACAACAAAAACCAAGAAAAAAAAAGGACATCAGAAAACTAGTCAAGGAGAGGAAGAAAGAAAAAAAAAAAAGCTACTAACCTTCCATAACTGTTGTTCTTTGAGATGTGTTGCTCATGTCTATTCCAATATACGTGCATGCTTGCCCCGAGCACTGCTGCCAGAAAGTTTTTCCCTCTGTGGTATTCATCAGGTCAGGTCTGGTGCCCTCTGGAGTTATGCTCTCATAGCGCTGGTATAAAGGATGCTGCCAACCCACTGACCCCTCAGTTCCTTCTTGCCAGCTAACTCCGATAGCGAGGCAGGAGTGGGAGGTTTTAGAATGGACATAAGCAACACATCTCAGAGAACAGCAGCTATGGAAGGTTAGTAACTGTTTTTTCTTCTTTGAGTGCTTGCTCATATCCATTCTAATGTAGGTTACTCCCAAGCAGATGTAAGGGGTGGGTTTTGGAGCTCACTGACAAGCAGATTATAGCACTGCTCTGCCAAACCTAGCATCGTCTTTAGCCTGCTGAATCATGGTATAGTGAGACACGAAAGTGTGGACTGAAGACCACATTGCTGCTCTACAGATATCCTAGATAGGGACCTGTGCCACAAATGCAACTGAAGATGTTTGTGCCCTTGGGGACAGAGCAGGGACTTTCATCATATCATAGCATTTGCGGCTACAGGACATGATCCACTATGAAATTCTCTGGGCTGAGACGGAAAGACCCTTCATCCTGTCTGTAACAGCCACAAAAAATTGAGTCATTTTTCAAAATGGATTTAGTTCTTTCTGTGTAGAAGGCCAGCGTGCGTCTGACATCTAGTTAGTGAAGCCTCTGCTACTGGTTTGTTGGCATGCAGTTTCAGACGGAAGACCAAAAAGAATAGATCTTGATTACTATGGAATTATGAAACCATCTCTGGGATAAAGGCTGGGTGAGGCCATAACTCGACCTTGTCCTTGAAGAATACTGTGTATGGAGGTTCTGAAGTAAGGGCCCTAATCTCGGATACCCTTCTGGCCGAAGTAATGGCCACCAAGAAAGCCACCTTCCAGGACAAATAGAGCAGAGAACGCATTGCCAATGGCTCGAATGGGGAACCCATGATCCTTGAGAACACCAGGTTGAGATTCCAAGGGGTACAACCTGTCAAGTCCCTTGAGAAACCTACTGCAGATCGAGTTTGCAAAGATGGACCAGCCATTCACCCACAGACGAAAAGCCAAAATTGCAGTCAGGTGGACACTAATCGATTAAACCAATAGCACCTGCTCCTTCAGGTGTAGCAAGCAGTCCAGAATGAATGGCACTGATGATTGCATGGGCAAGACACCTTTCTGCACTCACTAGATCAAGAACCTTTTCCAGTTTGCCAGGTACATAGTTCTAGCGGACGGTTTTCTACTCCCTAAAAGAGCTTCTCGAACCAGTCCGGAGCATGAGCTTCCAGGCCATAAGATGAAAAGCCTTGAGGTTTGGGGGACGCAGGGGTCCTGGGATATTAGGTCTGGAACCTGTGGTAGTCAGATTTGCGTTTCTACTGATAGGTTCAAGATTGTCATGAACCAGTTCTGGCGTGGCCAGGCCAGGGCTATCAGGATGACTCCTGCTCTGTCCCACCTGATCCTCAGCAAGCCCTTGTGTATGAGAGGAATGGATGAGAATGCATAGAACAGATGTCCCGTCCAGGGCAAGAGGAAGACATCTGTCAGAGATCCTGGACTGTGGCCCAGGAAAGGGCAGAATTGGAGACACTTCCTGTTGCACCTCGTTGCAAATGCATCTATTTGGGGAGTTCCCCACTTCCGGAAGATGACTTGTAGGATCTCTAGGCGGATGGACCACGTGTAGTGGTTGGAGAAAACCCTGCTGAGGTGATCGGTAAGTTGGTTCTGAGAACCTGGCAATAGGTTTCCTTGAGGTGAATTAAGTGGGCTATGCAAAATTCCCATAAGCAAAGTGCCTCTTGGCACAGGTGAGAAGAGCGTGCTCCGCCCTGTCTGTTGATATAGAACATGGCTGTTGTGTTGCCTTTACAGACTGACATGCACCTGCCTGCTACATGGGTTTGGAATGCCTGGAAGGTCAGGCGAACTGCCCTGTGCGCTCTGACATTGATGTGCAACAAAAACTCTTCTGGAGACCAGAGGCCCTGAGTCCTGAGGGAGTCCAAGTGAGGTCACCATCCCATTGCCAAAGTCTGATGAGAGACTGACAATTGGGGTCTTGAGAAAGGTATTCCTGCGCACACTGTTAGCAGGTCTAGCCACCAATCGTGGGAAGTAATCACCAATGGGGAAACTGTAGTGACTGAGTCTACATGATTTAGGTTTGGCGAGTATTCTGACACCAGCCATGCTTGGAGAGGTATGGGGCTGAAGTCTCTTGTGATGAGCCACATAGGTGCAACACGTGATGTGAACCAGGAGCTGTAAGCAATTTTTTACCATGATGACAGGGTGATTCTTGAGGCTTTCTGTAGGTTTCTTTATTGCTTGGAAGCGTGCTTCTGGGAGAGAAGCTCTGGCCTGTACCAAGTCCAGAACTGCCCTGAAGAATGCTATCCTCTGGACAGGAAGAAGGTGGATTTCTGTGCATTTATGAGCAGACCTAAGTTCTGGAAGGTCGACTGTATTAGTCTCACATCTGTCTTTACCTGGAGTCTGGATCGACTTTTCATCAGCCAATCGTTGAGGTATGGATAAACCTGAACCCCTTATCTCCTCAAGAAGGCTGCAACAACTGACATGCACTTCGTGAATATCTGAGGGACTGCCAAGAGACAGAATGGGAGTGCCGTAAATTGGTAGTTCATGACAAATTTAAGGAACCTTCTGTGTCCCTGAAAGATGGCAATGTGGAAATATGCGTCCTTTAAGTCAAGGACAGCGTACCAGTCCCCTTAATCCAAGGAGGGAATGATGGAGGACAAGGAGACTATGTGGAATTTCAGCTTCTTTATGAATTTGTTGAGGTTTCACAGATCCAGAATCGGTCTGAGACTGCCACTGGCTTTTGGGATTAGGAAATACCAGGAGTAGAACCCTCAATCCCTTAGCTCTGATCCCACTCTTAAGAGTGATTGCACCTCTTGGGTTAGAAGTTGTTTGTGAGAAGGGTCCCTGAAGAGGGATGGGAAGGGTAGGTGGCAAGGAGGGGAACAAAAAAACTGAAGGATGTATCCCACTGCGATCATGCATAGCACCCTATCGAAGTGGGATAACCAGTCCACAAAATCTGAGGAATTTGGATCCATAAACTCTTCCTGGTACATCGTCCTTGAGCGTCCCATCAAAAAGCCTGCTTTGACCCCACCAAGTGTCTGGGAGTGCAGCTACAGATGAAGGCTGTGGGGGAGGTTTCCTGCTGTAGCCCCTGCTCTTCCTATTGCTATAGTCCTGCCAAGCAGGCGGGAGGAAGAAGCAAGTCGTTTGCTGTGGCTATAGCGCTTCCTCACTGGGGCCACAGTATGAAGGCCCAAGGACGTGGCCCTTGACTCTTAAAAACTGAAGTTTGGAGTCTTTCCACTCTGAAAAGATTGACGTACCTTCAAATGGCAGGTCCTGCAAAGTTTGTTGGACCTTCTGCAGCAAGCCCGAGGACAGCCCGATGTGGGTCACACCTTAGCAGCGTCTCTGTGTCCCACTGACCTCAGTGTAGGTGATCAGCCTCTGTTGGTCTTCCTTTGCTTCTTCCTAGGCATCAGTGACAGTGAACGGTGCCTGGGCTCTCTCGCATTCACATCCTTGTTTGGCACCGGGGATGACTGATGGTGCTGAGGTTCCTTAGGCATGGTCGGAGCATCTCACCTTAGTGCTGGATCTGGAGAATGGCACCGGGTGTCCCAAAGTGAAACCAGGGTGCTTCTTACTGAGGCCAACGTACTCGGTGCCGAGTCCAAGTGGCCTTGCTCCAATGGAGGTCAGAGTGCTGCCTCCATGAGGATAGAGTGGAGTCTAGCGTCTCTATTTTTCTTGGTGCAGGCTTAAAATCCCTACACAGCTGAGCTTCTCCATTCCAGCTGCCCCAAGTGTCTGGGGGGTCACTCACAGGCATAGACTTGTGACAAGATTCACAAGGCTTGAAACCTGGAGACTGAGGCATGCCCTGGTTCTGGGAGTGGGCCGGTTAACCCCACTAACAGGGTTCCTAACTAACTAACTTAATAACTGAAACTTAACTAGTAAATACAATCAACTATATACAATAAGAGTAGAGAAAAGTTCACTAAGGAGTACTTGCAACAGCAAGAATGAGCCAAAGTTCCAGCAACTGTTGCAGGCTGTAAGAAGCAATTGGGTGGTCAGCAGGGTCCTTTATACCAAAGCTATGAGAGAGTGACTCCAGGGAGCAGCAGAGCCGACGGATACCACTGAGGTAAAAATCTTTCTCGTGGCGATGCTCATGGCAAGCACACACCTACATTGGAATGGACATGAGCAAGCACTCAAAGAAGAATTACATTATTGTGGATAGAGCATATAAAGTGTACACAGCACTATACAACCAACCATCAAGCATTCACGCTCCCTGCTTCAAAGGACTCAATATATAGGCATAAGCTGCAAACAGTACAGAATAACATGCACAAATACGGAATGACAGGTGGGCCCTCTAATAGGAGCTGGATTCTAGTTTTTGAAGAGAGTGGCAGTTTGGCATATGTTAATTTAGGATTCTCTCACATACCTTTGGGGTGGGGGAGGGGGATACATAGAAAATAAATGGACCTTTTATCTGCTTCATATCAAGAATGACATTTGAGTGGACAAAGGGGAGCAGCAGGAAATATATCTGAAATCCAAAGTTATGGAGAGACCTGGAAGGAAAGCTTAAGCTTTGTTCAGAAGAGGGGGCAGCTGTGTAAATACCGAAGGGGCGGAAGTAAAGCTATAGTCAGAGTAAGGCTACATTTATCACTGTCATCTAAATGTAGATAAATTCAAAATTGCCACCAATAGTACAAGTCACAATATGGATATGCTTTCACGGGGCCATGTTTATACAATAGGAATATTATGCTGACTTTACAAGGTATTAGACACTTTCCAGACCTCATACACATACTGGAGAAAAGGGCAATAAGAAGATAAACAATTAGGTCCAATGAAACTAACATAAAGGACTGCTGAAATTGTGTTTTGCT
This sequence comes from Caretta caretta, assembly GCF_965140235.1. Taxonomy (NCBI): domain Eukaryota; kingdom Metazoa; phylum Chordata; order Testudines; family Cheloniidae; genus Caretta; species Caretta caretta. The sequence goes on along the minus strand of NC_134211.1, from coordinate 64,864,630 downwards.
GATATTGTCACTAGGTATTTTTAGAGATGACATTACACTTATTTTTCTGTCAATATTTAATGTTCATGGAAAGCACTATCTTGATAACCAATTAAGTACTCTAGGACAGCCCAAGCAGTGACCGCTTACTGAGAAAGGTAACGGGTGGGGCTGAAGTAGTAGTTTTCTGTAATGATTAACCTAAATTCTAAAACAGCATGAAGCAGCACATCATATGTCCATTCAATGTGCATATACAATGAACACACACCTTGATTACTCTGAAACTGAGATAACGCTTGTTCAGCATGATGATTTTATATTCATTGGTGCCATCATCCATCACATGGCGGAGGGCAAGCAGGGAGGGAGAGTTGGAAAGGACAGCGCTCCTCCAGGCAGGGTCCCCTTCATGTGCTATAACCAGGTTTTGCTCATGGGACACAATGGCTTCATAGAGGACAGTAGGGTCATCGTATTCATCTGGGGAAGTGAAGTGATCCTGAACTCAAGAATAAAAGCATTATTTGAGAATGGCTTAGTGTCATAGATGCTAAATGAGTAAAAAAAAGTAGAGATTTCAGACCTCAGAAACTATAAATAATGCATTGAACAAAATTACAATAATCAAAAACAGATTCCCACCATTGTTTAGATGAGTTCAATATCCATCACATCAAATGTTTCTTTAAGTTTGGGGGTGCGAAGGATTTATCTAGTACTGGTAACAGTTAGTTATTATAATTTTTATGCTGATTTTATTGTGTATCTAGTCACATTGCCTACGGAGAGGTTTTGGTTCTAGTAAACTACTCCAGAGCTCAGAAGCCTTGAAGTTTAAAGCCAAAGAAGTAAAATACTGAATATTCAGTGAGAGGCTTCTTTTCAACGGTTGGTCTCATTTACAGTAAGAAAAACAAACACATGAATGTGTGTTCAACACCGACCCGCAGTCACACACTAAAAAGAAATCGAGTTTCAGATAAAACATCCTGTATACTTCATCATGCATTCAAAACATCATACTATTGCTAGCCACATATTTACAGGCCTCATTCAGTATTAAGTTATGGCTCTTTCTGATACAAAAGTACAGATTTAAATTCCAAAGGGCGAAGACCATGTTTAGGTTTTTCTTTTTTTTGTTTGCTTGTTTTAGTGCCTAGCACAATGAGGCCCCAATCCTGAGTGGAGATACTTCAGAGCACTACCACAATGCAAATGAAAAGTCACCAGTTATCTGTACTATGTATTAGTTCAAAGGGTTGTGTTTAAAAACATTTATATTTTTATGCATATTTGTGTATATTCACTCATTTCTCCATATTCAGGTGCATACTTTGTAGTGGCCTATGTAATATCTTGAGAATATTTCAGGATTCGTAAATTATAATCCTGCCACTTTCACCACAGAACCATAGAATATGGAGTTGGAAGGGACCTCTGAAGGTCATCTAGTCCAACCCCCTACCCAGAGCAGGACCAATCCTCAACTAAATCATCCCAGCCAGGGCTTTGTCATTTATATTACTTTATATTACTCTACTGAAGTTCTTTTCTGCATTTACACCTACCGTTTCTCATTTTATATACACTGCTAAATTAAGAGAATTCCATGATCTAATGGAACAAGCTAACTCAATTATTGCTATGCCATTGCATGATAGTTTTTGGTGACTTTTGGACATTGCAGTGATGCAAGCATGCAAGACAGCTGCAGCGGCACAGGAGCCAGCAAACAGAACTGTAAACGGGAGTTTGAGTGGGAATTTGTAAGGTGAGTTTGGGGGGGAAGATTAAGAGCCAGGTAAAGGATCAGACAGGCTAGTGAAGGGAATGTGTGGTGTTTTGGTGCTCGTTGGGGGTTTGTTTTGCTGTGGTGTTTTGGTTTGGTTTGTGTTTCCCAGACTAACAGGACTTAGGTGAGACGGCTACGACAGACACAGAGGTAGCAGTGGTAGTGACCCAAGTAGTGGAAGACACAATGAAGATGACTGGATGTAGAAGCTGTGGCATGTATATGATCCTGGAGGGGGTACCTGAAAATAATTTCATCTGCATGAAGTGCTGCCTGATAGGGCTGATGGAAGAGAAGATCTGAGGATTGGAGATGCAGGAGGAGACTCTGGTTGAGTTTAGAAGGGGGTTCGAGCGGATGATGCAGCAAAGACATGAGGAGGCTGAAGGGAAAAGATCAGACTTGCAGATGGAAACAGGACCGAAGAACTCTGAGGGGATACTGCTGGGTGAGGATTCTCATGTGACTAAGAGAACCAGGCAGAGGAAAAGACAGGCAGTGAAGGAGAAACAGAGCTCAGGAACAGTTTTGCGGAAAATGAAGAAGGGGCACAGCAGGTGGCCACTGAAGGTGAGAGGGCAAGGAAGAAGAGAAGAGCAGATAGTCCTTTAGGAAGAGGGCGAGAGTCAATGGAGATAACACCACCAAATATGAGCTCCAGGAGGATATGGTATGGGTTGCAGAGGATTGCAAGGGACAATAGGAATCAAGAGGACTTGCAGCCAGATGAAACAGGGGATAGACTGGAGAATCACACCATCACAGGAAAAGGCAGGTCTACGTGATTGGGAATTCATTACTGAGAAGAATAGACAGGCCTGTAACAACAGCTGATCCAGAGAACAGAAGGGTGTGCTGTCTGCCAGGTGCTAAGATACGGGATGTGGACCTGAGGCTGAAGAGGATCCTAACGGGAGTGGGAAAGAATCCATTGATTATCCTTCATGTGGGAACAAACGATACGGCCAGATTCTTGCTGGAACATATCAAGGGAGACTATGCCAGGCTGGGGAAGACGCTTAAGGAAATCAAGGCTCAGGTGATCTTCAGTGGGATTCTACCTGTTCCTAGAGAAGGGCAACAAAAGTGACACAAGATTATGATGCTCAACAGATGCTCAGGCAGTGGTGCTATAAGGAGGGCTTTGGGATGTATGGCCACTGGAAAGCATTCATGGACAGAGGACTGTTCTCTCAGGATGGACTTCACCTGAGTAAGGAGGGAAACAGACTTCTAGGATGGCAGATGGCACAATTGATCAAGAGAGCTTTAAACTAGGAATTCGGGGGAGATGGTTGGGAGATGTCCAGGTAATCTCCACGCCAGATTTTCTCTTTGAGAGAGAAGAAAACGAAGTAAGAAAGGATACAGCCGTGGGTAGGAGAATGGACATAGGGCAGAAGGGCAGTGTGGATACCAATCTAATAGGTAATATTGTCAGTAGAATGTCTGTGCCCGACATGGGGCACTTAACAAGCGAGGATTTCATGTCCTTAGAGCTATTCAAAACACAGAGAGGGGAAGGAAGAATGATTGAATGAATGAATTCCTAAAAAGGGAACAGGGCCAGTCAGGCAAGCCAATGAGTTTGACGAGGCAGAGATTATACTGTCTTAACTGAACATGGTTTCACCTCAGTTTGATTAGCCCTATAAACATTTAAAACACTGTCTTTAAAAACATATTATAGACTTAGCTAGCTCTACCCAACACACTTATCTTAAACAGGATTTAAAGCTTGCTATGCTGGCCAGGCAAGCTGTGTGGAAAACTGCTCCATATATCACAATTTAATCAATCAGCATGGACATAGCCAAAAAACATACATCCCCCGTTAACCTTATTACCTGATGTAGTTTCAGTGACATGCGTATTCCGGGAACCACCACTTTCCTCAGCAATTCCATGTCAGCAAAGATCCATTCATCTCGGACTGAAGAGATACGGAAGTCGCCCTTAAACAGGGCATGCAGCCCATACAGGAAAGATTCCAAATTACTGTTTGGGATGGAAAGTAACCCCAAAACATTAACATATTTAAAAACCTCCATATACAGCATCCCTTCCTTACATCAGTAGAAATATTGATTTACATAATGTAACACTGAACTATAGAGACAGGTACAGTTGTGATATTCCTCTGTACACATATGAACATAAGAATGGCCACACTGGGTCAGTCCAATGGTCCATCTGGCCCAGTATGTGGTCTCCTGACAGCGGCCAATGCCAGATGCTTCAGAGGGAATGAACGGAACAGGGCAATTATTGAGTGAGCCATTCTCTGTCATCCAGTCTCAGCACCTGGCAGTCAAAGGCTTAGGGACACCCAGAGCATGGCATTGCATCCCTCATCCTCTTGGCTAATAGTCCTCCATGAACTTTTATATATAGGCTTCATGCTTTGAGCAAGGAATGAAGTTCAATTTCAAAACTTGATTAATCCTGCTCATTTTTCAGCAGGTATCATGGACAAGAAAGGCATGAAGGCCCTCCACTTCACCACTCTCAACTTCCATTAGTTAAGGAAGTGAGATGTTCGGCTACAAGTCTTCCGCATCCTTCATTTGCTGAATCTTGGCACATCTTCACGGGATCATCCACAATATTTATGAAGGAGGGTGGCCTAGAGTATCTGTTCATTTTGGGGGTCCATGAAGAACACTGCTTTTGTATGAAGAGTTAGCCATTACCCCAAACCTAATGTTCGCAGGATCCCCTCCTCCAAAATCCTTGAAAAGAAGAGCGTAGTATTACCTAGACATATGATGGGAAGCAGTCCCCAAAGCTCTCCGCCCCAGAACACACAGTCCGTAACAAAGAGTCACCAAGGAGGAGTCTTTATCTGCATCCAGCGGCTGGTAGTAATAAATACATAAAAAAAATAAAGAGTCATGTTGAGAAGATAGGGAGAGATTCATACTATAGCAAAGTGTATGCTGATAGGAGGAGTGACAAAAAGGCAAATACAGAAAGCTACCAGAAATCAACTTCCAGTGGCACTTATGTTAAATAAAAGTGGGTTGGCACTCAGAAGCACCTGAATTCAAATTAGGGGTTCTTACAGTGCTTTGTAAACGGCTGCCTTACTAATGAGATTTGTACAGAAAAGCACTACATTTGCCATTTGAATTAGTTGCAAGCTGAATGAATGTACATACTATCCTGCATGCATACTCTGTTCTGGAATTCTAGGTTTGATTCATAAAAAGACTAGTCTTGATGAACAGAGATGTAACAGGCATATTAATGGACCAGGCATACATCTCTCACTTAAAAGTTAATATATATTTGTGAGTTTACTTCAGAAGTATGTAGACTGCTTCCACTCATCAAAACACCCAGAGCAAAAAGCCATTTGTGTGATGCTTTGTAAAGCAACATTACTGATGTAACACTTCATTATAAAGATAATCCTCTTGGCAGTAAAATGTCGTGTATCCAAGTTATTATATCTGCTTTCCACCACCCCCACAAAATAATTGCCAAGTGATGATCATGTAATACAGGCAGACAGTTTTCTTTGATGGCCATTCTCCACATCTAAAAAAGGTTTCAAATATTATACTTCCTAGAAGAGGCCTCCTTTTAGTCACTTACCTCCAGTGGAGCTCCCCAACTCTAAAGACCCAGGTACATCACTAAATCGAAAAGGATCAGGAGATGCTTTTACCCACTCCCTGAAAGACCACATCTATCCATGGTCAAACCACACATTTGAGAATTTAAATAAGCAGCCAGATGCCAGTGTAATTCTCTAGACACACTTTTGTATAAACTTCCTTAAAAGGGTGCGGGAGGTTTGGAGAGATGACAAAGAGGCTAGGAGATGAAGTGCTCATCTGGATGAAGTGGTCCAGAGAAGAGCTTCAAATTTGACCATGAGGTACCTAGCAATGCTTTGAGCAGTTGATTTTACGTACTATAGAGGAAATTATTTTGCAGTTAGGGTTGTTTTGAACATTAGGGAACCATGGCTATTCTAAGATCATTCTTCTCTGCCTAAACAGAGGCCCAAGCAAGCCAAATTATATTGTGTGATTTGGTCGCCTCTTCCTTTCCCTAGTGCACTTCCAACTACATAATACACTACTTGCAATCTAAGACTAATTTGAACTTTGGTCTCAAGAGATCAAGCTCAAAGCATTAACTCATCAACCCAAACCCAATGTAACACTTTCCTACAAATCAATTTGAAATATAAGTTTCAATAGACAGTTAAATCCAATGCTACCAAAGAACATATGTAAGAGACTTTCCTAGAAAAGTTTAATAGTTCTGGTCACTCAGTCATGCTTACCTTTTCTCTTCGGGAGCAGCAGTACTCTATCCAGTTGAGGTAAGTCATACAGAAACTCTCTCTGGAGACCCCTGCTAGATGGTGGTCATAATCCTCATCAATATTTGGATTAAATGTAGGGTCCACATCAACATAGTTGCAGTCTGCACATGGCTGTAATCCTTCCTGCATTGTCTCATTAGCTAACCATTCCTCCAGCTTGGGGGAGGTTGTGACATAATAGATAATGCCCTGAAATGGTACAAGTTGAAAATATTATGACCTATACTACATATCCAGGAAATAATTTAAATCTAATTTGTTGTATTAAATTGTGTATTTCTCTGTTACACACGAGGATGGAAATAGCACCCCACACTGTTTGAAAGTGCACAGGTTTAATTAGTGCGGGATTTGTGACAGGCCTGTTTGTTTAGTATGTTTTTTAAAAAGGACTGAATTTAATGTTTTTAGTTAAGAAAAAACAAACTTCAAGCTCTTCTGGCAGCAAAGAGCCTTCTAAATGTGAACCATAAGTCTGACAAGTGTTTCAAGGCCAGATTTATTTACCCCTCAGAAGTATGAAATGCATGACAGTGGCCTTCTGCCCCCACTCCTCCATCCCAGAGGTGGCTGAATTTCAAAGATGGTGCCTGTACATACTTAATAGAGAGTTTTGGGATTGAAGAGATCACAAGTGTAATTTCCTATCATTAACACAAAACAGTATTTACTTGCATCCTTTGCAAGCAATGAGAGCATGGCAGGCTCCATACATTCCCCCAGGTTCAAAAAGGCCCATCTTAGTTTTGGATTTGCAATAACTAATTACAGAAATATTTTTAACAACATTTTCCTGCATTCTTACTGCAAATAACCTTAACAAAAGGTGCACTGACCCAGATCTAAAACAAAGAAAATGATTGTTCAAAGCTATCAATCGAACAGCAAGGAGGAGTTTTGGGGTTTGGATATTATGTAGTGGTGGGGGGACGGGACTTTCTTCCTTCTTTGGCTCTGTCCTGGCCAAATTCATATTTGGGTAAATTACCTTCTGTACCCTAAGCTTCCACTGATGTTTCAGTTGGATACAGTAGTCATTCTCTGTCCTAGATTGTGTTACATGGCTGTCCAAATGTGAAAATAGATGTTACATTTACCACAAGGCATGTCTACATTTGGAGCTGGATGCGTGATTCTCAGCTCGAGGAGACATACTCACACTAGCTCCTTGCACTATAAATAGGGCCCTACCAAATTTACGGTCCATTTTGGTTAATTTCATGGTCAGAGGATTTTTAAAATCATAAATTTCATGATTTCAGCAATTAAAATCTGAAATGTTACAGTGTTGTAATTGTAGGGGTCCTGACCCAAAGAGGAGTTGGTGGTGGGGGGAGGTTAAAACGTTATTTTGAAAGTTTAGTTGGTCCTGCTTTGAGCAGGGGGTTGGACTAGATGACCTCCTGAGGTCTCTTCCAACCCTAATCTTCTATGATTCTATAATTGTAGGGGGACTTGCAGTACCGCTACCCTTATTTCTGTGCTGCTGCTGGCGGCAGCGCTGCCTTCAGAGCTGGGCAACTGGAAAGTGGCGGCTGCTGGCCAGGATCCCAGCTCTGAAGGCAGAGCCGTCAGCAGCAGCAGCAGCAGCACAGAAGTAAGGATGGCAGGGTATGGTATTGCCACCCTTACTTCTGCGCAGCTGCCTGCAGAGCTGGGCCCTCAGTCAGCAGCTGCCACTCTCTGGCTGCCCAGCTCTGAAGGCAGCCGCGCAGAAGTAAGGGTGGCATAGTATGGTATTGCTACCCTTACTTCTGCGCTGCTGCTGGCAGGGTGTTGCCTTCAGAACTGGGTGCCCGGCCAACAGTTGCCACTCTCCAGCTGCCCAGTTCTGAAGGCAGTGCAGAAGTAACTGTGGTAATACCGGGACCCTCCTAAAATAACCTGTAACCCCCCAGCAACTCCCTTTTGGGTGAGGACCCCCAGTTTAAGAAACGCTGGTCTCCCCTCTGACACATTTTTCATGGCTGTGAATTGGTAGGACCCTAGCTATAAATCACACCCCCAGCTCAACGTGTAGACATACCCTCAAACCAGCTGTTCTCCTTTGGTGAATGAGAGATTCGTGTATTCATAGCTTATATCGCATTGTGTAATCCTCCACTTGAAAGACACTATATATACACAAAGTGTTAACAGTTCATGCTTCCAATTCCCCAAAATAACATTATGGACAGCTGAATTCCCCCACAGCCGCGATTGCTAGGTCCAGAGCCATACCTTCACATAATAAGTGGTGAGAATTTTCCGAAGATCAAAGACTTGAAGCATAGAAGCGGCACTGTTGTCTGTGATGCTGTAGCCTTCCAGAATATACTTTGTCACAAGCACTTCCCATGCCAGCCAGCGTTGGCCAAAGGTAGTATTGAATGAAAGCATATGTGGGATGTGGCCAGGTTCACAGCAACAAAACCCTTCATCTTCCTCTACCCCCTCAGTGATGGCCTCTACTTCTCGTTGCTGACAGTAAGTGCCTTAGGGGATGTTAAGAAAAGTAAGAATTTAGATGACTAATTTGAAGATAATTGATATTTTAAAAAGTTTGAGACACCAGAATACATCACAAGTTATGTTTCTGTTAATAGCAGGTAAATTAAACTACTGTTTCTAGCTTAACTATTTAATGAAAAAAATTAAAATGGCTTAGTTTTAATTTACCACTCTATATTCAAACATGCAACTTAGGTATAGGAAAAGAGGGTAAGTGTCAATCATTGTACCTGTAATACATTAAAATGTAATGAGAAACCTATATTAGGTCTGTTATAGAACTCTGTGTCCCCTCTTATGTAAGTGAGAGAAAACCAGAGACCCTGAAGCCCAAGTTCAAAGCCACTGGTTTAGAGAACCAAACTGTAAATAAGTTAAACTTTTCAAAAAAGAGTCAATTTGGCAAGTCAATCAAATGGGTAATCAAAGCACAGAACTCTTACCTCTGAATTCAAGCCCCCTCAGCTGGAAGGTGACCAGACCATTTCCTATCTCTATAAGGTGTACTAGTGCATTGAGGTAGTCAGAAGCTAGGATGAAGCAGTCCCCAGTACTGTAGTTCCCCCACCGCCCCAGCAACAGGTCTCCACACAGGCTGTGCTGAAGGGAACGGGTTAAATGCTCATAGAAGATTGAATTCAGGTTGTTATCATCTGAACCTACAGGAAAAACCCAAGCTTCTATCAATTAAAACTTGTACTTTGCCATCAAGAAAATACAGGAATGAATGTAATGTTATTTCAAAGATCTCAATCTCTTTTTATGGAGGCAACTATTCAACTAACTGAAATTCATTCTGAATGGATTGATAGGTTAATCAGTTTTGTTTTTTTGTTTGTGATCTCCAAGCCACTCCTTCCGTTTCACTCACACTACTCCCATATGCCTCACTCCATGCAGTGTTTTATGCTTAAGCACGTAGGCACAAAGGAATCAAGCAGCTATCAGCAGCACTACTTTAGGATGCAACCGCCCTGGTACCTAGACACCCTTTAAGCAGTGCTCCATTCCCAAACTGCCCTTGTTCATAGCACTCAGAAACCCCACAGAAAACAAAACAGCTGTGCGGGTACTGCAACAGGAAGGGGAGAAATAGGTAGGCATAGAAAGAAGAAAAACAAGGCAGAGTATATGGTACACCTCTACCCTGATATAACCTGACCTGATAGAACACGGGTTCGCATACAATGCGGTAAAGCAGGCCTCCCCTACCCCCCCCGGGTCTGGGAGGCAGGAGCTGTGAGGGGGCACTTTTGGGGGCCCCGTAGGCACAGAGTGGCTCAGGTGATTAGCAGGGGGCTGGGAGCAGCCCGCTCCACTTCCCTCACCCCGGCCCGTGCCGTGTCGCTCGGAGGAGGGGGCTTGGCGAAAGGGATCCCCCGCTGCACTCACCGGCAGCAGCGGAAGCGGAGCAGCCCGGCCCCAGCCCGCTCCACTCTGCCAGCTCCCAGCCGCGGCACTACACTTCCTGCCATCGGTGAGTGCGGGGGGCATCCTTTCCCCAACCTCCCCGCACTCACCAATGGCGGGAAGTGTTCTTCACAGGTGCTGTGTATATAAATGCACACAAGTCAAATACTTTAAAAGAAACCCAATTATAAGCTGCGCTACATGTACTACAGTCATATAACATTCAGTGTAGGAGGTGAACCTCACCTTGATATACAAACAAATTTTTATTTCTGTCATAAGGAGTTCCCAGACACAGAATGGAAGTTGATGTGTGTCCCTTTCATGTTAGTAATATCTGTACATGACAGACTCACACCTCCACTCTGTACCATTTCAACCAAAAAGCAGGAGTATTACCTGGATTTCTATCAAGCTGGGAAGCGAGTCTTGTGTTTGAATGGTCCACACGCTTTGTGCTGAAGACAACAAAATTAAAACAAAAACATATTTAAGAGTTTTTCGTACGACAGGAGAATATAGAGAAAGGAGTTGTAAATGATGCTGTACCGAAGAAAAGATTTTTTTAGAATAGCTTTGAAAGCTTTGCCTGCAATTCTTCTTTACATTCAACTTAGAATCCTGCCCGTACATAACAATGCCTTTTAGCCGTAGTAGTGTTAGAATCTAATACACCGAAGCTCTCACCTTTGCCCACAAAAGGCCAATTAAGGTAGATAGTTTCTAAGTTCTGCATGAAGTTTTAGCTATGTTACTTGCATTGAAGTCAATAGAAGTAGCAAAGCTAACACTTGGCTGCGCTCAAAGTTGACTTTTCAGCGTGGCACTAGTAGTTAAGAAGCACAAGTGCTGCTCCATTTTAGTTCTCCTCACCCAAAAACTGCCATTATGTTGGCTGAAGGAGAAACCCAAATTTGTACACCAGGTTTTAAAAGCAAGGTCTTGAAAGTATTCAACTCTGACAAGTGACTATAAATGACACCTAGGTTTCATTGATATTTATTGCCAGTGACTCGACATGAAACTTGCTCATTTTACATGTGAAATGATTTTCCCCTTAAATGCTAGTACTACAAGCTCACCCTGCCATTCCTGGGTTTTTTCTGGCTCAGGTAACATCAACAATAAAAGATTCTTACCACAATGATACCTGCATAACCCCACTGTTTCAGTCTAAGGGAAGGTTTAATTGAAGGTACTATCTTACCTGAAGAATCTTTTATTGGTGGTGGTGCATAAGCCAAGAACTGACAACGACTAAGATACGAGGATGAGTTTTTGGCTTTGGGAGTTAGGAAAAAAAAGTTTTACCTGTAAAATGAGCAAATGTGAAGTGGAGTTACTAGTACAAATAAGGAACCCTCAAATGCCCTTTGTATACAGTCACTTTTCAGACTCAATTTTCCCTTAAAATTTCTGTCATTTTGGAGCTTAAATTATTCAGTGTAGTGTAAATAAAAGCTATATGACAGGAATGAAGTGTAAGCACTGTCAGTGTTGAAACAGCTGCTATGATGTTTCAGAAAAATAATATACTTGTATGAAAGTATTAAAAGCCATGAACAAGTTCTCTCTAAAAAAAAATCATAGCACCTAGAAATACAGCAAAACAAAAAGACCACATTCAGTCACAGCTTTCTCTATTAAACAGAGCTGAGATGGCTTCTTAATGGCTTAACTTCACGCACTTGTAGTCTCTTTCCCAGAATTTGACAGGTCTGACATATGAAGTGATGAATATTGCACTTCCCAGAAAGGGGTTCAGTGGGGTGGAGAAGAAAGCTGACACAGCCGCTTGGACGAACAACATTGCAGAATCTGTGGGGTGACAGGGTTAAGGAAGCCAAGACTACCGCGTGGTTCTTTTGCAATGCCACCAAGCTCTTATGTAGCACTTTAAATCATCAGATCTCAAAACGCTTTACAAAAAGGAAAGTAAGTATCATTATCCCCATCTTAGAGAGGGGAAAGTGAGGCACCGATGTTGGCACCAAGTAAGAACAAAGCAAGTTCTCCCAAATCCCTCATGTATTATATAAAGGAAAAAATTATTCCGCAATAAGGGGCACCATTTTTTTTTTTTTTTTTGGCAAACAGGAAAAACAAGACTAGAACTGCACATGGCAACTCTTATTCTGGAACTTCTGTATTAAATGAGAATCAACACCTGACCCAGGACAGTCAACGAAGTGCAAGTCTCTATCTGCGGATAAGAGGCTTGAAACTATGAACTACAGACTGGAGATAATTGTTGAAAAAAGGGAAATGTTGGTCAGTCCTACAATTTTTCCAATGGAATAACCTGGTCTAGGTCTTTTCGGTGATGGAACTGTTCTAGTTTTACTAGTATATCCAGACGGCAAGTGCATATAGTTGTCAATCACATTCATTAGGCAGGATAACGTATTCTCTAGGTTTAATTAATTAAGAATAATACAGTAAGAGTCAAAGTATAAATAGATGTAATTAACAACAAGTTGGAATCTTCAAAGGATACGCGGCACAGCAAAGGGCTGGGCAAAAGCATGGAAAGCAGATCCCCAGGTGATCTGCCAAGGAGCGATATAAGTATACACAAATCTCAATTTATAAAAGAGTTCCCAAAGCTAGAGAGAAAAGGGGAGAAGATAAAATATATAAATCATTGTGTGACTTAACTAAAATCAGAGTGTTTTACATATGAACTTCTCAACGGAAAATGCATATAATTTTGACTTGCAGTAAGATATACACTTACCAATATAATTTTGTATTAATTTGTTAAAAACACTCCTTTATATAGATATTGAACAATCACTACAGTAAAACAGATAAACATTAAACGAGTCTCAAACTACAGTAAAACATAATTTTGGGAAAAAAGTAAACAGTTTTAGTCATAAAACTAGAACCAAATATTGGGCTAAAACACAGTTTCCCCCATCAATCTCATTGGTTCACTATCAGTGCTTTGGAAAACTACTGGTCTTGTAAGCACTTGAACTGGTCTGCCGAAGTGCATCTAGCCATACTAAATCACATAATTCACATCTTCTCTGCTCCAAGGAAGTGCTGGGACTTTAAAAGAACAGATACCTTAACACATGCCAAGGCCAAAACATTAATACTGGGAAGCAGAGATTCCCAGCTATCCAATAGTATATGGTCATTTATTCATAGCACGGATGACCTGGGAGATTACATAACCACCAGTAGGATTTTCATTCCTTGGATTCTCAAATATGATGATCTGAAATACTCAGTTTCAGGGTGTGTAATTTTGTGTAAAGTTACCTTGCTGAAGAGTATGGACATGAAGAAGAGGTCAAGCAGCATGGTCTCAGAAAAACTTTTGTAGTCAAATGTAAAGAAGAGCACTGTGAAAACAACAGTGACATACTGGCAGGTTGGGTTGCTGAAAGAGGAACGCAACAACTTCAAACCAGCTATGGTGATCATTAAAGCGCCAATCCTACAAAAGGAGCGCAGAAAGAAAAGTTACTCATCTGCAGTCTACTGCTTACCTGCTGTTAAGCAATTGCAATTTCTTCACATTCAATGCTTAATAGACATGTTAATGTTTCTTTAGGTTATGACTATAGTCTCTCCTTCATTATTCTGAATTCAATCAACATTCTACAATAACAATATTAGCACAGTCTGTGGGATAGTCTTCCTAAGAGATCTAGCAAAAAACCCACGTGTGACAGATGTGGAGCTGATATGTAATGATGTCATGAATACTGAGAGGCAATAATTTTATGAACACTGTGACAGGGTCAAGGAAGGAACGTTTATTGTGCACTGGTCATTAGAATTTGCTGTATGATACTGGACTAACCTATATTGGGGTGATGGAATATCATACACCTATAATGCTCAAATTCAATGAGGTTTGTGTATGAAGATGAGACAATGGCTTCCCAGACAAGAGCTCCCCAGAAAACACTTGAAAGACAATGAGAAAAGCTGTTAGCTTCAAGGATCCAGACTCCAGTGAGTTGCAAACCATTTTCTGCAAGAACTGGGAGTTACTCAATTAAAGGGCTACAAACATTTCAAGTGTTATTTGATTCCTACAAAACTAAGGAGGCAACTGGCTGACATGGAGAGATTCTGCAGAGGGAATTTAAAGAAGTTAAGTCTTCCCAGATCCCCAAAGCCTTAGGGAAAGACTAGATATGCATACAATCAGTTTTGTTGTTTTAAGATCTGTTTTCTCTAAAAGGCTGTTGTTCTAAATAAATATCATCTTGCTTTAAGGAGGCCATTTGGTCACTGTATTAACCTTTGATATATCTCTCTGAGGGACCAGAGCCAAAGTCAGACCTGCTGGAATAATCACAGTGCCAACCGAGTGCAGTAAAGGCCAGTCTGACAGCAGAACTCCTCTGTGGTTCCAAACGGTGCCATATGACAACTAAAGGAGAGGTGAGAGGTGCATTTAGCCTAGTAACTATGACATCATGGCTTGGGTTTTTTTTTTAAGATTTAAATGGACAAAATACCAGAGGGATTATTTCTGCATTGGCATGGATAAGCTGGATGGTAAGAGAACTATTCTATCTCCGATATCTTCAATTTGATACATTTCCAGAAAATTCTGTGGCTTGAAATCTGCATAGCATTTGACATGACCTGAGGGGTCCTTTTTAACAAATCAGAAAACTCAATTTTATGATTTCTGCATTTAAAAAGTTTACATATTCATTCAGTACAAGCCATATGGTGATCCAGACATATACGCTTGCCAGGTACTGACACTAGAAACTAGTTATTACTACTTTGCTTTAATTGCAACTCGTATTAACTATACTTCCACTGCAGTTGTCAATTATGACGCCCTTTGCCATTTTCTTCCACCATATTGGGTACACTCAAGTTACTGACAATCTTTTCTACTTACTCTGTGTCCAGTTTCTTTGGACTAGCAATGTTCTTGGCACTGCTGCTGAGCTCATTGAGGACTATCAGTGGGTAGATAACATTCTTCTCCACAAAGAGGAGCCACACATGAAGTTTCTCAAACCACATTACATGGGCAGCATCTAACAGGACAGCAAAAGAGGATATCACAGACTATACTAGGGGCCTAAATAGCTCAGGAGATTTGTAATAGGACGCAGTTCATTTCGGCTCCAGATCAGTGGTTCTAAACCAATCTAGGTCATCTGACACCAAAAGTACTGGCCCTCTGGCAACTGTCAGGTGGCATACACAAAGATTTGGTAATCTTTAGTAGTGAGGCAATACGTGAATAACTGCTCTCTCCCTGCCAGTTTCAGCAGAGAAGCCAAAGACTAATAAGGATTCTCAGACTGAACTACCTTCTCATCCATAAAAGCAATCCTTCCAAGTCATGGCTGAATGTCATCGGAGAGAAGCTTGCACTACCGTATCTGTATAAAGTTGTCCATAGTTTTGGATTTTGGTAAATGTTACAGTTTCTGCATATCAGCAAACATGAGTTACTTTTCTGAAGGGATGGAAGCTGTTACCATAGCTACTGATCAAATTACATTTCATTTTGATTTTAAAATGTTTTTCCACCCATATTTGAATTAAAATGCTTCAGACACATGTTCCTACAGTCTAGAAGAATTTAATTATCCTGCAATTATAAACTGACAACTAATAGCCTCTTTTGATCTTTTATATTAACTGCAAAAAAAAAATAATACAACATTGTTATTATTGACAGCAACACACACACACACACACAGAGCTATGGGAAAAAAATCAAGGTTATAGGACAGCACACACAGAGGCCTGGAATCAGCTCTGGATTATGTCAGTTTTCAATTATGCCCCTCCCTCAGTGATATCAAATCCGCTGGGAAGAGGCTGCAGAGGTACTAGGTGGCCACGACCTCCCCATCACCAGAGAAGTCCACAGGGGTTCACAACAGTCAGAAAAGTGGGAGGCACTAGCCAGGAAATGAGTGAGGATAGCTGAGACCTACTGATTCAAACACATTTCCACTGCAGCCTTTGGTAGCAAGGCTTCTTTGGAGCCTCCAACAGAAATTAAAGTTGCTCCTCTCCCAAAGCAGAACCCTTAGGGAGGGCAGACTACTGCCTGCCCTACCTCAGGTGAATTCTCTCTGCTGTGCAAGGGGCCAAGCCAGGGTACATTACGATCTGTAAAATTTCATATTGATGTATATGGCTTTAATTTTGCATATACATGTAGAAAAAAATATGAACATTAGTATGTGAGACAATATTACAAACATGTGAGCACTGCAGCCTAATTATAATTCCTGCTGGCAACAAAAGAGTTTCTCAGTTTGTGTGCATGTTAATTCTCAGCCATAAAATTGTATTTAGGTAGGTTTTTTTCCATCAAAAAAATCTGATATCAAATCAAAAGACTGACTGTATTTATTTGAACATGTAATCACTGAAATAATGGAATTTAAAACTGCAGCTATGGGTACTGGTGCTGAGACAGCAATGTACCTGGCTAAAGTGCAGGTTAATCAGAAGACCACAAATGCATTCTGGTGTGAGATGAAGTTTTAGATACAAATCTGACAGCCCTTCTAGAACTATGTAAAGAAACAAGATACTTGTTTGCTATAAATTTATTTCATCTTCTTTACTACTCAGCTATCTACTAATTCCTATTTACAGAGATACTAGAATGTCATTGACCTTGCTGTTCTTATTTGCCATTAAATGACTCAAACAGGTGATAGTACAATTTGCTGCTTCTTGCACGCAATGCTAGATTTGGTTCAGGTTAACACTGAGATGTGTGAACTAATAAACTTCAATAAAAATTGTTTTTTACCTCTAAGCCTGGCTGCCTGTGAACTCAAGATCTGAATGCAGAATTGGACTGTTCTCTGATGTATTTTCACTAGCCCAATTCAGCAATTGGAGCAGGAACTAGGAGTCAGGAAACTCAGGTTCTATATAGATTTTTCCACTGGCTTGCCATGTAATCTTGTTTAAAATATTTAGGCACTGATCAACAGGGACAAATGCTTATGCAAATACACTCCACAGCACGTGCAGTAAGGCTCCACTAAAGCCAAGGGGGATGCATACAAGCTGTCGGGGGTCCAACCACACAGACTGGCTTGCAAGAATGGGGCCTTAGGCTTTGTCTGTTTTCCCACTTATAAGTGGGGGTAATAATTTTCACCTTTATAAAGGCTTTTGAGATCCTCACATGAAGGATACTACTGTATGTAAATATAAACTCATTTTAACACTTTTTGCAAGGTTTTTTTGGGTTAACTGGGGTATAATTTGCTACCTTTTAAAAATGGCAGTTCCTTAGAAAACAAGTTTCATAAAAAGTTTCATTAATAAAAGAAATAAAATGGAGGTGCATTTGTTAGATGTATAGTGCAGATAAATGTATGTTTAAGCATGTATATATGTGCAGTTTCACACTTAGTACCCTTTTAAACAAATATAACGCACTGTACTATAGTCTATTTTCAGATGTTTGGCTGTTATTTCCCAATTAAATTTCTAGAAACATGCCAAAAGCATTAGTCTTTAATACGGACCAAGATAGCAAGCTGAAAGTATACAAGTGGGTCTGAAACATCTAAAATAAAAACAATTTAAACCCTCCAAAATGTTGAAAAAAAGACACTGAAAAAATATGTTTGCCAAAATGTTGCAAGAGAAGTTTCAGCACAGGGAGTAAGTTTTTGACACTTGTAAGACCCCAATAACAAGGACTCAATGCAATTGCATTCATCATAACAATAGCATTGTTAATGTGACGCCATCATTACTACTTACTAAAGATACATAAAATGCCACAGGATCAAACAAGGCATGCTGAGCTAGGAAAGAATTAACACTGTCAATCAGAGACCCTGAAACATTTAAGCAATGACAAGTTATAAAGCAAAAAGTTAAAGTAAAGTAATGGTTAATATAAACTGCTCAACCAATAGAGCAAATTCAAAAAAAATTATTGATACTTACTTCGGACTTCAAATTGATAATACTCCTTGGTTTTCAGCAATGAGTGAGAGAAACAGTGCCAAGGAAGCTGCTTTCGGAGTTGAGGCAGCACATAATGGGTTAAAAATCCTACTGAGCCCACCAACGCATACAAAATGTAGCTAAGGACAGGCTAAAGAAAAAGCAGAGTTGAATAAAAGATAGGTTTCTCAGTCTTATAAACAAGAAGCAAATCAGTTAACAACTTGATGTTTTCTATAACCTTTATAAATCAGCCTAAAAGCACGTCTGGACTGCAATTCCCCTTTTAATATGAGAAAGTATGTTAACTGTACGAATGTAAAACAACAAGGGTTGCCTCAGAAGATAACACTTCTAAGAGAGACAGATTATTCTACTTTTGATCTTCCCTGAAGACTGGGTTGCTACCTTTTCTTCTATAGTACTTCTGATCTTCTTTCATAGACAGTTGTTTCTGATTCTTCTGCATTTCTTCTCTAAAATGGCAAAACTATTATCCTTGAAGGAGAATTTCTGCTAGATAAAAAGGAGGTCCAAGTGCAGAAGAGACCGATCCTCATTCTGGATGATATTTTTAAGATTTCTCTTGAAGAAGAGTTGAATAGCACCCTCTTACTGAAGTATACCCTTTACATACTGCAATAACACATCACCTCTAGGTATGTGAGCGCACTGCTGTTTAAGAATTTAACAGTAACACAGTATCTGTACAGACATGAAAACAACGAGAAGTCCAGTGCCACCTGAAAGACTAACAGATTTATTTGGGCATAAACTTTCATAAGCCCATGAAAGCTTATGCCCAAACAAATCTGTTAGTCTTTAAGGTGCCACCGGACTCCTCATTGTTTTTGTGGATACAGACTAACATGGCTACCCCTCTGATATTTAGAGACATGGGTATGCATTTTACATTACAGCAGTGCCTACTGCGAGAGCTAAATTGCGGTTATGAATCATATTTTCATGGGTAGCAAGACGGCAGTGAATTCACAAAGTTAAAACTTTTCATAGGGGTCTGTCTAGAAGCTCATTTTCAAATTTCTGATGTCTTTGGTCATTTAAAATAAACCTGAGTGTAATAAACTATTTAGTTAACTCAACAGCAGATAACCAACTTTCTTAGTTGGGGATGGAAACCACATTCATCAGGGATGGGTGGAGTTTGGGCTTTCCTTGGAAGAGAGGTCTGCTTTAGCAAAAACTAGTGTGGATGTGGTCATCTCTACTCAACTAGAAGGACCCTCCATCTGAAAATGTTTAGATTTAAAAATAAATTGACAAATGCTTAAGAATAGCCTCTCCATTTTTGTAATTAGAGAGAGCAATAGAATACTGGAATCCTTCCAGAATTTATGCCATTTCTTTTCTTCGCATTATTTGGAACAGTGATGCTAGACAAACAAATTAGACATTCTAGTTCTTCCAGGTAGCCAAAATCCAGCATATGTCATCTGTGTAGCAACTTGGCCCGTCATATTTGCCCTAGCAATTTGATCTTTTGCTCAGAGTGAAAGTTATATTTGCTTTCAATACTGTAATCAAACTAGACAGTTTCAGAAGGTTTCTCCAGCTACTTAGGCAGCCACTCCGGTGTGTAAACAGCAAATTCCGCCACTGGATCTGCTTAGACAGACTCCTTCACCCACACAAATCCTGTTGCACAATGTGGCCTAAGTCACATGTCAAGCTGAAAATATTTAAGCGTATTCTGAAGCATATGCTAATGATAGCTAGGCTGATAGGTGGAAACTTAGAATGCAACTGTAAGGAAAGGTCTCCTGCCCCCACTGATACCCTGCGAGGAACCATCCCTCTACCCCCCACTTCCATCCCATGGGAGACGGACACTGTCTAGGAGCCACAACAGGTGAAACCCTTTTGAACCTTTTTGTCAATTTACTCTCTCCCTTCTCTAGAATGAGCTTGTAGGTATTTCTGTGGGTGGGTAGAGTGAAAGAAGGGCACTTTATCGAAAAGAGTGGAGCACTTAGAGAAGTAGAAGTGGGGAGGAGGGGAAGAAAAGGGAGAGGAACATTGGGGAGACAAAAAAATTGAGATTTAAAAAGGTCTTCATGGCAGGTATTAGTCACACTGTATGTCTGAACAGCACCTTGTGTAAGTCATGCCCCAAGCCCAAATGGGGCCATTGGGTACAACCATAAAAGAGTATTAAATAGTAGCATTAACAAAAAGGCATCTACAAGAAAAGAGAAAGTACAGGTATTTTATAAATTGTGAGGCATAATGCAATAACTTACCTGCAAAACTGTGAATACTGTACTGACATGAATTGCAAAATAGAGTACACCAATGACGAGGCACACTATCAGGTCAGATTGTAACCGTTCATTCTATGGAATAAAAAGAAAACAGCTTAGAGGACATAAATTTTGGTACTCTTCTTCCAGTCCTAGGGTCACCTCCACTTACCTCTTAAAGGAATATGGGGCGCTACTGTCAAAAGATTTCAGCACTGGCCTAAATCTGCTTCCACTGAAGTCAACTGAACTTTCCTCTCTAACTTTGACAGCAGCAGCAGTTAGATAAGTGCTTTCAAAAATCCCACCATTTTTATTTCCCAACTCCCAAGAGAGAACTGCAACAAGCACCAGTGCATGGAAGATAACCCTTACTTAGCTGGTCTTGATCAAGGGCATGTGTCCAAATGATTTAATTTAAAACATCTAATCACTGCCATACGTGAGAAGTTAATGGACAAAACACTTTCATTCTGGATATTCTTCCCTTCCAAATTTGAGCCTATTGCCTCAATGTAGGTAAGCGAATTAACAACTTTTAAGGCCAGAAGGAAACATCTAGTCTGTCCTCCTGCATAACACAGGCCAAAGATTTTCACCCAGTAATTCCTGCATCTAGCCAATAACTTCTTGCTGTGCTAGAGCATCTCTTAGAAAGACATGTGATCATGTTTTAAAGACTTCAAATGAAATAATCCATCACATTCTTAGGTAAATTTTTCCAATGCTTAATTACTCTTGCTATTAAAAAAAAATAATGCCCACACATAAATTATTTTTTTTCCTGAATTTGTCTAACTTCAGTTTGCAACCATTGGATTTTGTTACGTCTTTGTCTGCTAGATTAAAGAGCCCTGTACTATCTAGCAGTAAATCTTTTCCCCATGCAGGTACTTTCAGAACACGATTAATCTTCTCTTGGATAAATTAAATAGACTAAGCTTCTTAAGTTTCTCACTTACTGCTTGTTTATGTGAAACAGGATAACAACTGGGTACTGTTATTTTCACAAGCATTTACAGTGGATTTACTCTAGGTATCCAAAGAATGTGATGATAAAATTAAGTCAATAAAGCAAGTCTCCAGTGTTACTAGAAGCAACTCATTCTTCATTTAAAAAAACCCCACCAGCTTTCCTTAGTTTTTAGTTTCTGTGTGTGGGCTGGATTGCCCAAAGCTCTTGTTTATCCAAAAATACTGAGTTAACATCTTTTGGCCACTATCACTCTTTCATTTGAGCCTTTATACACACACCAGGTATTACTAGGTTTATTTAGGTACATATTAAATTATGAACATGAGTTACAGAACACCATAGCTCAGTGGTTTGAGCATTGGCCTGCTAAACCCAGGGTTGTGAGTTCAATCCTTGAGAGGGCCATTTAGGGATCTGGTGCAAAAATTGGGGATTGATCCTGCTTTGAGCAGGGGGTTGGACTAGATGATCTCCTGAGGTCCCTTCCAACCATGATATTCTATGATTCTATGATCAGTTATCCTTTACTGCTCTATCATTTTGGGAGTTCTGGCCTTCCTAATTGTATCTCTTTTTTGATAGCTTATATTGTCAAGACAAAGGTAATACTTTTTCCTCATGGCTGTGCATTTTTAATGAGATGTATAGATAAAGATGCAGATAGTCAATGAGGCAACGAACTCAGCATTTTATATTCAAAGTGGAAATGCATTCTAAAGGTAGATGCAATTGGTCCTCTGAATGTAAAATTTTGACTCAAATACCCATTAGCATTAACTCAATCCTTAAGGAGTTATTTTTCACTGTGTTAAATACATATACCTAAAATTCTTGAAGTCAAGTGAAAGTCAATGGGACTTGAATGCCTCACTCTCTGGAAGTCCAAGCCCTGGACTGCAGAGTATATAGTGCTAACAAATTCCAACTAACTCAACACCAAACTAGTACATACTCTATTGGCCAGGATTCAGTTTATGTCTGGGTTGAGTTTTACAAAAAGCAAGCCTACTTACCACTGAATTTCTAAGTTTTTCAGGTAAAGGATCTTTGACTTCAGACAGAGGATCCTCTGGGTTTTTGTCTTCAGAATTAGGAAAAAATTTTGATTGTACTAAAGAGCTAAAAAGATGCAAAGCAAGAATTCACTGTGATAAATACATTGCTTTGGGTGGGTTTAGAAGAGGTAACAAAATCAGAGGCCTATTACAAATCAATAGAACATAAGCAGTCCCAATCTGCTATCTTTTGTGGCTCAATTTACTTAAAGGAGTTTAGAAATCTCAATTGGTATATAAAGGTAAGCCTATCTGTTTGCCGCATCTCTCTTTTACAGAAAGAAAAAGCTCAATAAAATCTGTTCAGATTTTCCACCCCCCAAGTAGTCTCTGTTGGTCCAAATACAAAATAGGCAACCAACTAAAGCTCTAACAGACCAACCCACACTCCTTTAATTTGTAGGGCCGTACTGACCAAGTAGCCAAACTCTTAGTAGATGCTACTAGTAATAAAGCTTGATATAGCCACATCTGGAAGCTTTCCAAAGTATTTTTATGGCCTCTTTACCAGTATCTAAGTGGCTCACCACTTTTCCTGTATTTATTCTTGCAACACCTCTATAAGGTAGGTAAGTACAATTATCCCTATTGCATACATAGGGAACTCAGACAGAGATTAATTGATTTGCCCAATGTCACAAAGGAAGTTGTGGCAGCATAAGGAACTGTACCTGGGTTTTGAGAGTTCCCAGCCAGCAGCCTAACTACCAGACCACCATTCATCCCTCCCTTTTGTTTTCCACAGGGTTGGGCCAACATCAGTTTCAGTGGTACTACTGGGTTTCTATTAATGGTCAAAATGGATCTCCTTTGAGAGTTGCCTTGAGGACAGATGTACAGTCAGTAACTTACAAAAGTACAGAAGGGTCACTACTTTGTCTGCTGAGATGATAGGATATCGCTACTAACAAGCCACAGAATATTGAGAAGAGGACTGGAATATGCTGGCCATCCCAAGAATCCTGGGGACAGAAGAATTAAATTTTAACAGAAAGACAAGAATATATAAAATCAATATCACAAATCAGAAAACTTAAAAAAAGTAATAAGAAAAAGGAAAGATGAAAAAAGTCATATGCTTTTAAAAATAAAGGTATTTTGTTAAAATGTTAACCTATACTTTTTGTAAGTTAAAGCCTTTAATCAGTTTGAACTTTCTCCTGTTCAGGTCAATGGAAAACTCCTATTAACCTTAATGATCATGTCCTAAGAGTGCTATAGTCTGATCAAGCATAAAGTTACAATGCCCATGTTAATACACTTTATTTGTATAATTAGTGCTTATTTAATAAATCTCTACGTATTCGCTTCTAATTTGCCTATAACCATGTTATGCAAGTGGCGAATACCATACGAATACTATAATAAACTGTTTTCAACTTTCCCTTGTGGTACTTATTGACACGCTGGGACTGGGTCTTCTTGGAGTCGGGTTGCTTGGGAATGCAGCCCAAAACTGGTGGTTAACTCCATCTCAGGCTGTAATAAATTGGTGCGCCTGTTTACTATGCTGCATCACTTGGGTTCAAAAGTAATTCACAAGGAATCCTCATTTTGGTTTTAGAAGACTACAATAGTTTTATTATTTGCTGTTTATTTTACAAGTACCACACAGCCATACTTAATTTACCCATGTAATTAAATGTTCAACAGTTTTAATGTACTGTACATACCATTTACCACACACCCCATGATCATAATCCTTAAAAAATTATTTAAATTGCAGTTCCATTCTGAAAATTGACTATGTAAAAAACTGTCACCCTCTTACTCAATAGAACTAATCCTTTTGTAATGTTTGCTGACTTTAGATGAAAAAATATTTACTCTTACTCCTACTATGCTGGATCTGCAGGGATCAGATTGATTTAACAACGTTTTGTTCTATCTTGTATATCAACTGATTTGTTTACTACGATCTAATCAGTTACACTCCTGCAAAGATACTGAAAACTATTGCGGATCTATAGGTTCACCGAAGGCACAAATTGGCTAGTAAATCTTTCCATCATCACAAGTAATAAAAGAAGCAAAGTTGACTCTCAAAGCCCAGGTTGATCCTGCAGGACCTACACAGTTAGAAAAAATCATTTTACTTGTAAACTGAGCACATTTGACCTAGAAATCATGACACACTACGCACAAACATGGAAGTCAGCGTCATATTTTTTGTTGCTTTTCAGAGTAAAACTGTACCTTGAGCAAGTATACATTTTTCTTTGCTCCCTTGTGCTTGTCAGCTGCCTCTCAATCCCTCTCCCATAAACAGATATTCACCACTTCAGCAGAGCAAACTATTCCCTGCTTTCTTTTCAAAATTAGCATTACTGTAAAAATGTTTTATTTCTAATTTGCATCATTGGGAGTGAGTTTTCAAATTCAATCTTTTGGATGAATCAGGAAAAACATGAATGCATGAAAACAATGCAAGAAGTTGACCAGTTCCTATGTGCCCCTCACAAGAACCAGTGCAGAAAATAAATTTAAGGGAGATGGGGAGAGCTTCGCTGAACACAAGTGCGTATTAGATAGTTACATGATCTTATGAAATTAAACATATGGCAAAGTAAGTGTAAAATGTTACCAAATCAGAATGGTAACACTTTACACACACTTTTCACAAATGTAAATAAGTAGACAAAAGTGAAAGGCACTGGAGAATCAAATCCTAAATATTTATTTATATACTATCAATGTACTGCTTACCTTCAGGGCGCCATAACACAATCCATACAATAATGCTACTGCCACAATACTACAGATGAAACTGTAAAGAGCTGCAAGCAGGCTTGTAGTGGCTGGAAGTAAAAGTGGGGTGGGGAAAAGGATCAGCTGCACAAACTTGAAAACGTAAGACTTTTTAAAGTGGACTGAACAAAAAACTACAAAAATTGCAACAATTTTTTGCTTCAATACCTGCTCAGATGTTAGAAAAATTCTACCAATTCCTACGTCGCAAATACCATCTCTCTCTCCTCTACAAGTTATTTTTCTAACTGAGCATGATTTACATTTTTTTTTTTTTCTACCATTTATTCAACAGCACTGCCTTGGGAATAGTCAACTATTGCTGCAACAAAAGCAGTAGATGAAAGCTGACACTATGTTAGACCCATGTGATCAATCTTCTCAATTCTCAGCAATAAACCAGAGAATATTTTCCCTTTTATAAACAAAATATAAATTTATAAGCTGGAGGCAATTTGACACTCGATATTCTTATGGAAGGTTAAATTCGGAGCCCCGCATAGTTGATAGCACTATTAACTTATATAATCTGTTCTCATTTTGGTTTTTGTTGATGAATATTTCTTGCAAAAAATGTTTTTGAAACACATCACTGAAAAGTTAAAGTGAGCAGCTAGTAATGAACACATGTCTTGGGATAAGGAGATTAGGTAACACAATAGGTGAGCTTGGTAATGAAGTGATGAGAGATGTTTTCAAATCTTAGTGAAAGTGCAAGTCAACACTGCATCAGGAGCACTGCACGACTGAAAGTGACTGCTCAGAAATCTGAGAATCACAGAATCATAAAAGGATGCTGCAGGAAAGGTATTAATTTAAATGTATACCTAATATTTAAACTGTGCCCATGAACCCTCACAGATACAGGTACACTGAAGATGTTTGCATCCTCACCACAACTAAAATTAGTCAAAGAAACGTATTGGGCTCAGTGCTGCTCTTTTGTATTCCCTGGCCCTGAGGAGTGTACAGTATGCATAACTTATCTGAGATGAAAAGAAAAGAGCTCTTAGCAGTGCTCAACAGTTACATCGCTAGCTAATTAAGCCGCTATGTTGATGGATTTAAAACCAAGTTTGGCCCTGGTCAGATTGGAGAGAGGCTGTGGATAAGAGTAGGGAAACTTTAGGATGGATAAGTGAGGGAGAAGCAGTAAGCAATCCTTAAGTAATGTAGAGAACAACAAGGAGATGGGAAGGGAATAGGGAGTTCTCAATACAGTTACACTTTCACCTGCCTTGAAGTGCGAACTGCAAGCGCTTTGATAAACGGGTTATAAAGATGTCACAGTTCTACATATCTTGGGCATTCATGATCTGCCTTTTTACCATCGTATCTAGATACCAAATACAACAATTGAAGGAATATTTTTCTGTGACTGGACCATTTTTCTGCCCCCCACCCAAGTACAAGTCTCTTACTGGATTTACATTTGATAGGTTTTTAAAAGGGAAGTGAAGAGTTTTCTCCTTTTCTGCACTGCCCCAGAATTGAATTTTCTACCAGTAAGTTATTTTGCAACTTTTTGAAACAATAAGCTCTGACAATAAGCTCTCTTACTGTAAAAGCACACTTGAGGGACTATTTTACTTATACTTACACTGTGAAAGGAATTGCTCTTTGTTACAGAACTGTGCTACGTAAATGAGTATCGGTTCTTTTCACTGACTTCAGTGGGTTCTGTATTTTAAGCCCAGACCTAGAAATCATGTTACTAAATAGACTTTTAAATTACATTATTAATTTGATTTGAAAAATGGTAGCAGCTGCCTGGTCTATTCAATACTTCCCTCTATCTTTGACATAAAAGCTGCACTCACCATTGCCACCAAAGACATGAATATCCAGCTGTTCACAGAGGTACATCACAAATGTATTCACCTGAGGCAGAAGACCAATGAAGAATACTATAGGGAAACACAGCGTAAATACTACGGAAAAGAAAGGTGAAAAAAGTGAGTATGGAAAATCTGATATATTGCAATACTCTTCATAGTTTCTTTAAGCTCTGTGATATAGTCAAACAAGATACAATCCAACATTGCTATGGCTATACTATAGGGACCTTCTAACAGTTTCCAATTGTATTAGACTTCACTTTAACATCCACCTCCAACTTAGATTAGTCACGACTTTCCAACATTCAGAGGGATAAGTACATCTTTGCTGACTCCCAATTTAATCACCAGTGAAATCTGTGTGAGCCAGTCTAACATGACTGGACTTTTATATCACAACCTTTTCATTTTCACATAGTAAAGATCAAGGAAGAGGGTCTTCAAGTATAAAGTCTTGTAAATTTGTCACTCACAAGAATGAAGGCTCTCATGCCTCTCATCAGATCACTTGAACTCCAGGAGGGAAATTCTGGCCCCATTTAACTCAACAGGGCCAAAATTTCACCCTTGCTTTTATTGTGCTACCATAGGTTTGTTTAACAATCAGAAGAACCTCACTGCAACTGATAAATAAGTTTACAAATCGAAGAAGAGAGGACGTTTGTTTCTTTAATTCTAGCTTCCCTCCATCCCTGTCTCCTCCTCTCCGCCCCCCAAGATGGAGGGCAACCATTCGATTGGACATTACACATAGGTTATATATGCTTTTCCACCACAATAGAGACATCTTAAGCTCCTTCTCTCTCATCTTAGTTCAGACTACCTGTATCGAACTGTTGTAGCACTGTTCTCTGACAGACATCTGGAGTGGATTTAGACTATCTATGAACCAGGTCCACATGTCCCACTTGGTGGCCAAATGATAACAGATGTCTTAGTTGAGCTCTGATTAGTCTAATGCCAGCACATGGCAATGATGCCAATCAACTCTGAGGTTTGTCTTGCCCTGCGTCTGTGTTCTCTGGCAGACAGGTTTTACTTCTCCAGGAGTGAACGAATTCTGGTTCAGATCTGTGCTCTTTGCTTCTCCTTAGTGGTTTAAGTTTGCCATCAATGTACAGTTCTTTGTGGAATGCAAAACATTTTGTGAAACAGTGCCCTCAGTGTTACTAGCTGCTTTGAAAGCACTTTATCTGAAATAAATTACTGTTAATTGTTCAGAAGGAAGAAGAATTTAGGGGTGATGCACTGATCACTGGGTTTTATGAGCACAGTTATCAACACAAGTACAAATTGCATGGATTGAGACAAGCCTACCTGAGCAGAATACTGGAAGGAAAGGATTAAGAAGGGGGGGGGAGGAGAGAGAGAGAGTTAAAGTACATTGAAAGCTATCTCAAAGATGGACAGAGCCTAAAGAAAATACCATTGCCAATCATGTTGACCAATACTGTCTCATTGTTTACTTGTACTCCCCAGGCTGTCCATAGCCATCTGCTGCCTCTTGTCTTATAGAGTGTAAGCTCCTCAGGGCAGGGATTGTATTTTGTTCCACATTTGTACAGTGTTTAGCACAATAGGGTCCTGTTACATGACTAGGGCTCCTACACCCTACAGTAATACAAATACAAATTATAAACACACTCCCACCAACGGTGATACTTATTTTAAATTCCTAGCTGTTTGAGAGAGGAAAATTTTCACACTCTAAAGCTCTGTTATGGACACCAGAAAGCTTAAAGCTGCTCTCTCAAATGAAAGGCGAGTGAACTGGGGTCAGAATGTAGTGCTGCAATAGTCTGACACAGAGATCTGGACCTGAGATTTAGATGATAAAAGCCTAAAATGCCTCCACTGTAGTGGAATAGCCAACTCTAACCCATGGTTAATATCATATCCCGGTTATTGGATGTTCATGTACAAAAAAATAACTCACCTATAACTAAGTCCCTGGCAGACAACAGCAGCAACGGGTTGGTGAAAACCATTCCATACAACCTGAACCTTGTTGTAGATGTATTTCTGCTACCATAATCCAACAACCATATAAGAGCGCAACACAAACAGAAATAAACTGGCCGACTATAGGCTATGATACGATTATGACCCTGAAAATTATAGAAGATTTGTTTCATTACTGAACAGAAATGTGCTCTTCACATTTATAATAATAAATTCACATAACCACAAATTTTAATTTTTGTCCATCCTTTTCTCCAAAAGCCCTCTCCCATAGTTTGTCAATATCTCTCAAAGAATATTTTATGACAGTACATCAAGGAGTTTTTTTAATCTGTCTTATATTGGTGTAAAGACAAGGACACTTATGGCTCTAATGTTCAATGCCTTTCTAGATGAACAGATTTTCCTTTATTCTCCATCAGGTTTTTAAACAACGTTCCTTACTGAGATATTAAAAACAACAGGACTATACTCCAAGTGTTCTTGTAAACAAAACTGAAAAAATGTGTTTGTTTTTATTAGATGTAAACCTCAAACTAAGAAACATTTTGTATTTATTGGTCAGATTTTGCTACTGCTAAAAAGCCACACTGTTAGATATGTAATAAAAAATACAGTAACTACAACCTACAATACTATACATAGCTTCCTTAAGAGGACTGATACAGTTTCTCACCTCTGGCTTAGGTCACAAGTAAAATAAACTTCTGTCACACCAATCTAATACATGCATAATAAAATTTCCCACTGAGTCTTCCACAGTAACAATCTGAACTCTTTCCATTTTCAAAAGTGCTTTATAACTAGTCCTCATAATACACCTGAGAGTTAAATAGTCACGATTTTAGAGATTGAAAAACTACAGCAAAGAGGTTGTGACTTGCCCAACCCACAGAAAGCCATAATTGGAATTAAATACTCAAATTCCCAATCCTGTACAACAATAGAAGTCTCTCATCCCAAAGATGGCACTTCTCCCCAAATGCAGAGGACTCAGGCAAAGAGAGTTAATCCTCAATGGTGGAAGTGCTGCACCCACTAGGGCACTGAAATGGCATACGCATTGACTTACATGTCGAGGGGAAGAAGAATCTGGTTGAACACTCTGAAAGTAAAATGGAAAGAGAGGAACATTATTTTGGGGCCTGCTATCTTTAGAGCAGTATTTCAGGTGGTAACCCTGAATCAACGTAAGAGTCCAGGATTATTATACAGATAAGATTCCAGGAGTGTCACTCCATCTGTGTATCATTGTGAAACCTAGAATGTCTGTTGAACCAAAAAGAAAAGGAGTACTTGTGGCACCTTAGAGACTAACCAATTTATTTGAGCATGAGCTTTCGTGAGCTACAGCTCACTTCATCGGATGCATACCGTGGAAACTGCAGCAGACATTATATACACACACAGAGATCATGAAACAATACCTCCTCCCACCCCATTGTCCTGCTGGTAATAGCTTATCTAAAGTGATCATCAAGTTGGGCCATTTCCAGCACAATAGCCCATCCAAAGTGACAACTCTCTTCACAATGTGCATGATAATCAAGGTGGGCCATTTCCAGCACAAATCCAGGTTTTCTCAGCCCCCCAACCCCATACACACACAAACTCACTCTCCTGCTGGTAATAGCTCATCCAAAGTGACCACTCGCGATGTGATGTTTGTGTGTGTGGTTTTTGGAGGGGGGTGAGAGAACCTGGATTTGTGCTGGAAATGGCCCACCTTGATTATCATGCACATTGTGAAGAGAGTTGTCACTTTGGATGGGCTATTGTGCTGGAAATGGCCCAACTTGATGATCACTTTAGATAAGCTATTACCAGCAGGGCAGTGGGGTGGGAGGAGGTATTGTTTCATGATCTCTGTGTGTATATAATGTCTGCTGCAGTTTCCACGGTATGCATCCGATGAAGTGAGCTGTAGCTCACAAAAGCTCATGCTTCAAATAAATTGGTTAGTCTCTAAGGTGCCACAAGTACTCCTTTTCTTTTTGTGAATACAGACTAACACGGCTGTTACTCTGAAACCTGTTGAACCGAAGTAAAGCAATGGAAACAGTTTCAAGCATGGTTGAGAGCTCTTTTGGTTCAGAATATCACCAGCTGCAATCATTCTGGGTTTCACGGTCTGTTACAATCCAGTTTTTAAGTTCTCGGCCATTTTAACTTTATGAACAACATTTGAGAGACAGCAAGGCACATGTCTATGCCATGCCAAGAGTCCTCAACTATTGTGATAGAGGAAACCCCAACCATTACCCTGACTCTACAGCGAATCTGCA
Source organism: Caretta caretta (assembly GCF_965140235.1). Lineage (NCBI taxonomy): Eukaryota > Metazoa > Chordata > Testudines > Cheloniidae > Caretta > Caretta caretta. Next base: position 64,833,551 of record NC_134211.1, on the reverse strand, counting down.
TGCAACAATTTCATTGGTTGTATGAGAGAGACTATATAGATCATAGAATATCAGGGTTGGAAGGGACCTCAGGAGGTCATCTAATCCAACCCCCTGCTCAAAACAGGACCAATCCCCAACTAAATCATCCCAGCCAGGGCTTTATCAAGCCTGACCTTGAAAACCTCTAAGGAAGGAGATTCCACCACCTCCCTAGGTAACCCATTCTAGCACTTCACCACCCTCCTAGTGAAAATTTTTTTTCCTAACATCCAACCTAAACCTCCCCCACTGCAACTTGAGACCATTACTCCTTGTTCTGTCATCTAGTACCACTGAGAACAGTCTAGATCCATCCTCTTTGGAACCCCCCTTCAGGTAGTTGAAAGCAGCCATCAAATCCCCCCTCATTATTCTCTTCTGCAGGCTAAACAATCCCAATTCCCTTGTAAGTCATGTGCTCCAGCCCCCAAGCATTTTTGTTATCCTCCGCCGGACTCATTCCAATTTTTCCACATCATTCTTGTAGCGTCGGTCCCAAAACTGGTCACAGTACTCCAGATGAGGCCTCACCAATGTCGAATAGAGAGGAACGATCTTGTCCCTTAATCTGCTGGCAATGCCCCTACTTTACAGCCCAAAATGCCGTTCGCCTTCTTGGCAACAGGGGCACAATGTTGACTCATCCAGCTTCTCATCCACTGTAATCCCTAGGTCCTTTTCTGCAGAACTGCAGCCTAGCCATTCGGTCCCTTGTCTGTAGCAGTGCATGGGATGCTTCTGTCCTAAGTGTTGTCCTTGTTGAACCTCATCAGATTTCTTTTGGCCCAATCCTCTAATTTGTCTAGGGCCCTCCATATCCTATCCCTACCCTTTAGCGTATCTACCACTCCTTCCAGTTTAGTGTCATCTGCAAACTTGCTGAGGGTGCAGTCCACGCCATCCTCCAGATCATTAATGAAGATATTGAACAAAACCGGCCCAAGGACCGACCCTTGGGGCACTCCACTTGATACCGGCTGCCAACTAGACATGGAGCCATTGATCACTACCCGTTGATCCCGACAATCTAGCCAGCTTTCTATCAACCTTACAGTCCATACCTCTTTAACTTGCTGGCAAGAATACTGTGGGAGACCGTGTCAAAAGCTTTGCTAAAGTCAAGGAACAACACATCCACCGCTTTCCCCTCATCCACAAAGCCAGTTATCTCATCATAGAAGGCAATTAGGTGAGTTAGGCATGACTTGCCCTTGGTGAATCCATGCTGACTGTTCCTGATCACTTTCCTCTAAGTGCTTCAAAATTGATTCCTTGAGGACCTGCTCCATGATTTTTCCAGGGACTGAGGTGAGGCTGACTGTCCTGTAGTTCCCCAGATCCTCCTCCTTCTCTTTTAAAGATGGGCACTACATTAGCTTTCTTCCAGTCTTCCGGAACCTCCCCCGATTGCCATGAGTTTTCAAAGATAATGGCCAATGGCTCTGCAATCACATCCACCAACTCCTTTAGCAACCTTGGATGCAGTGCTATGGACTTGTGCTTGTCCAGCTTTTCTAAATAGTCCCAAACCCCTTTTCTCCAGAGAGGGCTGGTCACCTCCTCTCCATGCTGTGCTGCCCAGTGCAGCAGTCTGGGAGCTGACTGTGTTCGCGAAGACAGAGGCAAAAAAAGCAATGAGTACATGAGCTTTTTCCACATCCTCTGTCACTAGGTTGCCTCCCTCATTCAGTAAGGGGCCCACGCTTTCCTTGGCTTTCTTCCTGTTGCTAACAAACCTAAAGAAACCCTTTTTGTTACTCTTAACGTCTCTTGCTAGCTGCAACTCCAAGTGTGATTTGGCCTTCCTGATTTCACTCCTGCACGCCTGAGGAATATTTTTATACTCCTCCCTGGTCATTTGCCCAATCTTCCACTTCTTGTAAGCTTCTTTTTTGTGTGTAAGATCAGCAAGGATTTCACTGTTAAGC